>NC_142068.1:40221666-40912500 GCF_059756535.1 Pantherophis guttatus | reverse complement strand
AATTTGAAGATGTAAATTGACATGTTTAAAACAGTAAGAGTGCAATTTTTTTTTTTAAAATAGCACTTTCATGTTGGTGGAGTTAGCTCAATACTTAACCAAGATAAATTGCACACTGTGTAGACAAGTCTCCTGTTAGTTCACTATGCCCAGTTGCATGGAACTGATGCCGATCAACTGATGTCCTGGGAAATCTACTGCAATGTGTAGCAGAAAGAATTCATTTTACAAAGAACAAGACACTGCAAACAAGAATTTGTATTTTTAGAAACAGATGGATGATGTGACCCCAGTACAATTTTCTCCACTAAAGAGATGACACTACCCATATACAATGGATGCCAGAATGTGGTTTTAACAAAACATGTTCAAAAATCATTAAAGGATTGAATCTTCATATGAAGTTTTACTTATATCAGCCTTTGTGTTAAGCAAAATATCATTTTTAATTTCTTGAAGAAATTTCTTGAATACTGTTTTTTTTTCTTGTTTGCTTGTCCCTTCCCTTCTCTCCCCACCCCTTGGTATGTTAATCTGCATGGGGAACAATGTTACTTAGCAATAGCAATAGCACTTAAACTTATATACAGCTCCATAGTGCCTTACTGAACTCTCCAAGTGGTTTACAATGTCAGCATATTGCCCCTAAAAATGTGGGTCTTCATTTTACCGACCTCAAAATGCTGAAGGCTGAGTCAACCTTGAGCCGGCCGGGATCGAACTCCTGGCAGTGGGCAGTTGCTGCAATACCTCATTCTAATTACTGCCCCATGGCTCCTACTTGCTATGGTTCGCATTTATGTGGTTTGCATTTATACATAGTTTACTAGACCAAAATGCAGCTAATATTAAAAAAGAAAGCAAGAAATGGGGCATTTTGCAGGAGACCAAAGCTATTTGAAAATTACATTGACTGGTCTGGAAGATTTGCCCTCTAATCCTGGCTATGTGGGGCTGTGCTTGTTCAGAGGTAAGAGAGAAGTACACCATTGTCAGCTGCTTTGAAGTGTTGAATTTTGGCACTAATACAATTTTAGAGAGTTGATACCACATATTTTTCACATTCCAAAGGCCATAGTACCAGCTAGAGAGAAATTTTCACTGAATCCAGTAGAGAATTCTTATTGAGTATGGGAAACCAAATGGCTAAAATCTAAGGTAAAAACTGTATTTTGATAATTACACAGTGCCACTGTACAGAATTCTACTGTTGTAAATGCAGGTCATTCAGTAATTCCTTCCAATTCTGCAGTTTTCAAATGATAAGCCCTATATAAGTTGTTTCTCATATAAAGGTAGATACAGTTAAAAATGTTTCTCATTTCTCACAGAATGTTATAGAAATAGAAATGACTTGATTTGAATTTGCTTCTAACTTCCTTTTTCTGCTAAGCATCTTCTTTAGTACTTATAAACTATTTTTTTGCTAATCTCAATGGCTTTTGCAAAAATGTGTCTTTTAATTAAATGTTATTCTGGTTGCTTCTCTGTTATGGCAATGAAATACTTATTCACAGATGCATAAAAATCCAATAAATCTGAAATATTGATTTTGTTATATAGGCTGTAATCTGCGTGAAGTATTTTGATATTAAAGTTAAAACATTTCCTATGGTTTAGACAAAATGAGAGTCTCCACTTCCTTATTCCATCCAGTCTTTAAAATTTGCATATCAAATTGATTTATCAATAATATAGATTTATAAAGATTGATTATGGAGTTTTTGGTCTCACAGGATTTAGTGATTTGGTCTAATAATTTATATACTTTGAAAGCTTCAAATGCCACTAGTACAAATTGAGATGTCAGTAAATGCTGTAATTGTAACGCCTGCCAGTGGGTGGCAACTGACAAATGGTATTTATATTTGAATATAAAAAAATAATAAAAAAACATCCTCATTATTACTAGTTGACATAATGTCAAAATCCCAGCATTCATACAGGTTGCTTGGTAAAACTGCTGTTTAAATCAATTTTGAGGACTGAATTACCCTGGAGTGTTCATTGTACGTAAAAAAAGGTCAGAATTATTTTTCCAGAAATAACATATCACAGTTTTTGAATCAACCTAATAATAATAATATATGATATTATTTAATTTTTGAATCTCAAAATTAGTCCCCAATTAATTAAAAATACCATATATAGATATTCTAAAAAGGTTCAAGAAAGAGTATTTGTAAGGGTGAAGACACTCAAAATTTCAAATTACTGTAGTCAATTGATATGCATAATAGCAAAATTCAATATTTGGAAAACCAAGACCCCCATCTTCAATTGACATTTGCATATTCAGAGATGTCTTCAGAACTGAAGAACCCATCCCATGAAATTTATGAAACAGTGTACTGAATTTTTAGAAAATATACATACATAAATCCTGAGAGTTATTATGTTGGAGGGCTATATTATTACATGGAAATGGATAGCAAGACAACAAAAATGGATTTTCCTTGTCCTGATTATTGCCAAGAGATTAGTTCCTCAACACTGAGAAGACAAATTTATCATCCCAATTATCCAGTGGATGGAAGGCCTGGTGCTATTTGTGTCTTACAAACTACTTGTCTATTGAAAAAAAATATGTGTGGAAAATTATAATTTAATATTTTTAATTAGAAAATTTCATTTTCATTATTTCATTAAAATTTCATACACATACGTATGTATGAGAAGTCTTAATATAGGCATTTATATTGTTACAGCTGATTTTTTTTCTTTTGTTATCTTTCATATCTTTATTTTACCATCTCTTTGCTGTTTTATTAAATAAATATAAAAATGGGTGAGTTTGTTTTCATGTAACTTGTTGACTGTACTGTATTTCACTACTTCATTTCTTTTATATCTTTATTAGCTTTGTGGGCCATCTTCTTCCCACAAAGATATCTATAGCAACAATGAAATAATTAACCTAGCCAAAGACTTTTGAGTTTGATCCCAGAATTAAGTTTGTAAGAGTAACAATGTTTTTTGAAGAACTGGTGTAGCTTTATCTTTTAAATTTCTCCTTTGGAATTCTAAATATAAGTAGAACAAAGGAGAGTGCTCTTGAAATCATGCACAATGGCAGCTATGCTTTATAAAACAATCTATTTTGGGAATTGGAATTCATCATGTGGAGGCAAATCTGTTCTAAGTAATAGGTAGGTAGATAGATATGACACTTATCAGTTCTTCTGCTCTGTAAAGTGAAAGGAAACATATATCCATATCTAGCAGTTTGATGTGGCGTATGGGAGATACCTAGTGCAGAAATCCATAAGCACGGCAATAAGCTCAGTACTCCAGTGACGGATTCCACTTCAAGACGATAAGTGTAGAAGTTCCACAAACACTATTGTTCTCTTGAATCTATAGATGACCGCGACTATATCCAAAGAGAGAAAACCTCCATTGTGACACACTATATATAGTGTGTTGTTTAATTAATGCTCTCTTCATCAATTTAATGGATTTGGTTCATGACCAAAAGCTACAATTGGGGTTTGTGCTGATTTCACTTTGAAAATTAGGGCAGTAAACTTCATGTATTTGTGCAAAAGATCAGTATATAATTGCCCTACCTAATTCATATAAATCACAATTTGAATCCTTTTATCTATTCTAACTACTTATGTTTTTCTTCATGAAATACAAGTTAATGAGGCAAAAGATGGAATTACTGCACAATGTATTTGTACTAAAACTACAAGGAGATTTCCAATTGGAAACATCCATTACAGAAATAAAATGAGAAATACTCTTTTCAGAGTATTTTTTTTTGCTCATTCAATTTTATGCTACGGTGCTGCTTTGCAGCTCAGAAGATCTGTATGGAGATGCATCCTTAGATATTGGTGCTCCACTAGGAGCAGTGTATATTTCTCTTGAGGATCTCTGTGTAGTTTCCTTCAAAGCAAGTGAGGAATGCTTACTTCAGTTGCTTTCCCTGAAGGTCATTTTTCTACAGCAATTAGGGTATTGCAAATCTATTTATGGCTAGTACAAAGGAGATGAGCGGTATTTCTTCCAAGTGCACATTCATAGGTAGAAGTTGTACATCAGCAATTTTATGGGCTTGTGGCAGAGCCCCTTTTGCTGAATATGAAAGAAAAGATCCGTCCTGAGAAGGTCTTATACTTGGTCATCCCCCATGTGTCTCCATAGACAAAATGGTTTCAAATAATAAATCAAGGAAGCACTGTTGAAGAAAATAAATGTGACCAGTCCCTTGGCATAAATGCTTAAAATAGCTTGTATGTCTGATATTTGGGATTGGCCAGTTTGTCAGTTTGCTGATTATCTTTCCGACCCACCTCTTGTCAGAAGAAGAGAATAAATGAAGAGAAAGGAGAGAGAGAAAGAAGGGCCTTTGCATAGCTTGAGCCTTTGTGCGGTGCATTCAGACTGATTTGTACTCTTTGTAGTCTTAATTATTTGTGAGAGTGGGATAACAGGAGTACTGAGCTCACCCATTATTTCCTGCATAAAAAAAGGCACACAGAAGCCGCTGATCATTTTTGAATTAGCAAACATGATACTAAAAAAAGGGGAGGGGGTTGTGTGTATGAGAGAGAGAGAGCATAAAAAAATTCATTAATACCATCAGGGATTAGGAGGCTGATTAAAGTGTAGCTGTTAGCGTATGCAAATGAGCGATAGGCATTTATCGGTGCCCGTGCAAGCTGTCTCCGAGCTGTAAAGCCCACGTATGTTTTTCAGCTGATTAAAACAGTTTTAACTTCTGGAGGATTTTTTTTTTTTTTTTTTGAGGAAATAATGTTTTAAAAAGCCACCATCAGCTATCCTTTTCCTTTTGGCTAAACTCCTCTAAGTGCACTCCAACCATTTCCACTTGACTGCACTTTCTTTCACTCTTGCTTCCCTTCTGAGAAGGCAGAAAAGAATGTGAGCCAAGTATGCGTGTATGGATTTTTTCCCCCCAGATTCTTCAAGAACTTGCTGGATAAATCAGTCTGATGGTCTGGTGGCTCCTTAGTATTCCATTAAAATGAAAGCCATGCAAGTGAAGAACACTGAGCTTTATGCCATCAGGGAGAAGAAAGCTGTAGAAGTTTTAAGTCAGAACAAGAGCAGAGATAGTGAGCCAGCCTGACTATTTTGAGATTGGAAGGTCCTGTATTTGTGTGTGAGGACAGGGTGTTGTGTGTGCGTGCCTGCGTGTGCCCAAAGGTAGTATTCACCCTTGGCTTGTGAGCTGAACAAAGCGTTCAAAATATCCTCAAGTAGTGAGAGTGAAATTCAATAGTATCATATTTTTCTTTGTTTTTGTTTAATAGTTCTTTATTAAACGAACTATTAATTTTGTACGATTAAAAGATCTCAATGACAACAAGAAGCTTGAAAAAGGTAGCAAATTTGGGACACTCTCTTTTGTAACATCAACACATCGCTTTCAGAAGCTGAAAAAAATTAGCTCATGTTGAAAAAAAAGTTGTCTACTACTGGTTTAGGAAACGAAAATTAGAATTATGTAGGTAACCGTTATAAAACAGACATGAGGTCACTAGGAGACACCTCCTGGTCAGAATAACTGATATAACATATTTCAGGACTGCATAGCATTCCACTGTTCCACTGGAATACACTGAGCTTTGTGCGACATGTGAAAATTTGGGGCCAAGGTTATTTTGAGATAAGATATCACAGGTTTTAAGGAATAACTTAGATATCTTAAACATCTGAAACCTCTATTCTGGCTTTTATAGGCTCTCGGAGCCCCTCAAAATGCAAAAAGACTACCCAGGTTTTATGCTGACAGAGTACATGAGCCTCCACTTCTGTGTTTTTTCTCTCTTTCCCTTATTCTCCTAGGTTAGTTGAAAAGAGCTTTTTTTGTTGATATTAATACTAAGCATATCCCTTCTGTATGCTTTCTACATTTAAAATTCAGGCCATAGTCCAGAAAGGTTAATTCTGCATTGGCCTCTGATTCTAAAATATGATAGTTAGAATTGCCAGAAAGAATTCTAATTGGCTATAGCTCTCTGCCATTTGATATGTAACTTTAAAAAGCACAGCTGCTGCCATCAGATCAAGAGCGTACAGGTGTTTATGTATCTTCAACAACAGAATATTTCTTTCCTATCTCTCCCAATCCCAACTTTTCCCCTCTGCATCTTAACACTGTCCTATTAATCTTGTTCCTATTCAAATACTGAACTTATCTTCTGCATCTGATTCTGAATTTCAAATCATCTCAGGTTTTACTTTGGCTTTAATCTTTCTTTTCTACTGTTGCTGCAAGTGCTATTACAAACAAGCTAGTTTTAAAAGAAAAGTATGTTGGAACAGACAGGAGAGTTGTCAGTGGTAAAGAAATTCCTCCAATTTTGTCTGCAAAATTTATGCCAGGTAAAACAAAGAGGTCATTGTAAAGTACCTATATTTCTCACTTGTTAGTCAAGGTGGTGAAATGAGGTGCATAATCCACCCTTTTACTCCCAGCAACACTGTGCTATGGATAAGGGTGAGTGTGTGACTTTAATGACTGAAAGAAAATTTGCACTTGCTGGTTCAAGTTTAAAACTCTAGCAATCGTTATTCAATATTTTAGGACCTGATGGATGATTAAGGTATGCATGTTAACACTTGATATTTATTATTTGGGCCATCTAGCTAAATGATACGGACAGGATTAAAGAATATTTGTTCTTCCGTAAATATATGACAAACTTTCTCCTGTATCACAGGATCAAAAATAATGGATCCATTTCAAATATAGCCATCTGCAATCTATGGTCAACTGTCTATATTCACCCATGTCATAGGGCAAAGTACTTTGCATTGTCAGATATTTAATTAAAGAGAAATATAATCAAAGATGGCTCAGTGACATACTATTGATAAAACATACTTCAGATATTGATATCTGAATTCTGTATTGTTTTACCAATCAATAGGTAAAAATACATTAGTATCCCATTGGCTTTAAGATATAATGAGCGTATTAAGTTGTCCTAATCAAATATCAATAAAACTACAATCTTGATTCAGAGGCTGTAATTTGCTATATATTTTGTGACAGCAATGTGGTACTCAAGATGTAGAAACATAGAAACATGACAGCAGAAAAAGATCCAGTAGTTCATAGAGTTTGCTCTTTGAGTTTTTTGTTTTTTGTTTTTGTTTTCCTTTTAATTAATTAATTTTTATTTATTTTTTATTTTTGTCAGTTAGCAATAGCACTTAGATTTACATACCGCTTCATAGTGCTTTACAGCCCTCTCTAAGCGATTTACAGAGTCAGCATATTGCCCCAACAATCTGGGTCCTCATTTTACTAACCTCATGTCAGATGTAAATGCCTTATTCTCCAATGTGTAAATAATGTATATATGGAACATCAGAGGTTAACTTATTCTTTGGACTTTAATGTATTCATAACTTACCACTCCCATTCCTAGCTCCACCCCTTGTATATATAAGGAGCCACCCTCACCATTCTCGTCGCTTCTACCTTGAATATTCAGTGAATATAGAATGCCTATCATAATTAAAAAGAAATATATTTAAAGCTCTAACTCCTATTATCTTTATTGAGTCTGATCCTGAAAATATTGCAACAAGCTGGTAGCAGAGGATGGTTAATTGACTCAATAAGTAATTAAAAATGTCCAAGAAAGATAGGCCCAACACCAGGGCCTACAGCAAAGAAATAGAAACTGATCAAGAGATGATCAACGAATCCACCAATGCGATTTCGAGAGAATCCGAAGAATACACCACTGAAGAAGAAGAACTAATGAGTGAAAATAATGACCAGAAAGAAATCGAAATAGAAAATAACGAACTCAGGTCAGAGATATTAAAGATACTAAAAAGCCAAAAGAATGATGAAAGTCTCATCGCGGACCTCCAGGAGATGCTGAAGAACAGCGGAGCAGCGAGAGAGAAAAACGTCATTAAAGAAAAACCCAAAGATCAAAAAATCGTAAGTGAGATGACTACTGAGAAAATAGTTGTTAAAAAGAAAAGATGTGATCCCGCGCGAAATTTTGAATGGCAGCCATCTTGGTTTCAACGAACTTCAAAAGAGAATGGAGCAGAGCCAATCAAAACGCTCAGTTCAAAATTTCTGGCGCGAAAAACACTATCAGACGAAGAAAGTGAGAAAGAAGTCTCAAACTCTTCAGATGATCCAAAATCAGAAAGTGAAGACGATTTAACAAAATCTCAAGTAAAATCAGCAATGAAAACGCTTTTTGCTGCTTTTGGGCCAAGACTGAAAATTACCAAGACATCTACGAAGAAGCAAGAAATCAAACCGGCGACTCAAGACCTGCACGCTCCCATCCTGACTTCGAAAGCGACGACGCCCGAGCCCAGAGAGCCATGCCGATTTCGCCCTACACCACAGACAAAATCGAATACCAACGCACACAAAAAGAAGAAAAGAACCGTCACCACCACCAGAACCCCAAAAACCGAGCCAGAGACCGACTCATCTGAGGAGGAGCGGATCGAGAGAGCTGAAAGGGAGAGAACCTTCCACGACGCCACCAAAGAAGAAATGAACAACGCGCATGTGCGAAACTACGTAGACGACCCAGAAGGACTTGAACTGGCCAGAGAACCGCGCAGACTCATTGCAAGCATCCCAATGCCGTTCTGTAATTTCCTGCACTTGAGAGATCACGGACTGCCCCAGGTTGTAAGTAATGGACAGAATAATGTAGGTAACTTACCCAGTGACTTCCCAAAACTTAGAATTGATGGCATTAATTTACAAGAGTGGTATCAACAGCTTCAGGTTATTTTCATGAAAGAAAATTTACTATTCTTTATAACTAGCCCTCCAAGAAGACCTTGGACTTTAAAAATAGATTGTTTACATCATAGAGCATTTTTCATAATAATATCTAGCGTGTCTCCTGCAATGTATCATAGCATCAAACCAAACCTAACTGTATCAGAAATAATTCAATGCATGTTTAATCTATTTCACAGCGATAGCGTAGCTACAACCACAAGAATGTCTAAGGATTTCTTTTCCTCTAGAGTAAAACCAGGGGTTTCTATAAGTGAGCATTTGATAAATCTAAACAAAATAAGAGCTGAGCTACAATTGAGGGGGGAAGTGATTTCAGATCAAACAATGAAAAGTGTTATTATCAATTCACTTGATCCATCATGGGATAGCTTTATGTCACACTTAGATACCATTAATTTGGGATATTTATCCATAGAAAGTCTATCTAACAAATTGATAGCAGAAGACAATTCAAGAAAAAACCGATCCAGTAACCAAACAGACCACAAACCTTTTAGGAAAGTAGTCTTTCAAGATAAACATAATGAGGCCTTTAGATGCTACAATTGTGGATCCAGGGAACATAGTAGAAGAGACTGCCCCAAAGTCTCAAGAGAGAGACATAGACCAGAATATAGGAGCAAATATAATTACAGACAATCTTCCACAGATAGACACAAATATAGAAGCCCACCAAATTACAAAGAAGGTAGAGGGGGTAGAGAAAATTCAAAAGAGAGGAAATCTGGGTCACTGAATGGGCTAAATAAACAAGACAGCACCAGAACACAGCAGGATGAGAATAACAATTGGCTTATTGATTCTGGTGCAACAAATCACACCACCAACAACAAAAGTATATTATCTTCATTTATAGAAGATAAGTTTGTGATAAAGGTAGCTAATCAAGAAAAGGTTCAAGTACTAGGCAAAGGAAATGTGACCTTGCCTGGTCTAGGGAAAATAGAGGGGGTATTATTAATCCCAGAAATACCTCACAACATACTAAGTGCCATAAAATTAAGCAGAGAATCTGATATCAATATAGTTTTCTCAAAGGGGAAAGCAACTATAGAAAAGAACAAAACAAATGTAGGTACTATAATGATAAAAGGAGGTCTACCCTATCTGATAACTAAAGAAAGATGTTTACATAACATTGATTCAAATATGGAAGATTATATTGAAGCAGATGATGAAAATGTCAGTAACAGTGACAATGATGAGTGTAGAATAACTCATGATCACAAAAACACATACAAGGAAAAGAAACCAAAAATAGGTAAACCAATTCATGATGAGTGTGCTCACATCTTACACAGGAAGTTAGGACATGCAAGCTTTCCTGTAGTACAAAAAATGACTGAACACGCAGAAGGTGTCAAAATAAAAAATTGTGAAAATTATTTGGAATGCTCAGTATGTAAGTCCACCAAACTAAAAACCAGTCCCAGACCAAAAAAATCTAACAGATCAACTAACAATATTTTTGATTTGGTACATATGGACTTAGTTGGTCCATTAAGTCCCTCAATTACCTATAGAAAACGTTACTTCCTAACAATAGTGGATGACTACAGCCGATATGGTTTTGTTTACACATTAAAGCACAAGGATGAAACATTTCAGAAATTTAAGGAATTCTACAAACGTATAGAAACACAACATAATATCAGAATAAAACAAATTATGACAGATAGGGGATGTGAGTTCATGTCTAAAGAATTCTCCCAATGGTTAAAGGATAGAGGAATGTTACATTTCACGTCCAATCCTTTTTCTGCATTTCAAAATGGAGTTGCAGAGAGGAAAAATTCCACACTACAAACCATGATTAGGTGCACATTAGAGGATGCTGGTTTAGGCAAACAATTTTGGTCAGAGGCATTACATTATTCGAATTACACTCAAAATAGAACCTGGTCCAGTATTGTGAATAAGACACCATATGAGGTGATGTACAATAGAAAACCCAAATTATCACACATGCACATATTTGGAGTCACTGCAGACGTACACATACCTAAACAATTGAGGAGAAAGGGAGAAAACGTATCCAGGAGATTAAGATTCATGGGATACGAAACTGGAACCAAAGGGTACAGATTTATTGATAGTAATAACAAATTTATAGTATCCAGAACAGCTGTGTTCCATGAACAGGCCAATTGGTCAAAATTGCACCTTAATGAAATATTTCCTAATAAATGTAAAGATACGATATCTTGCGAGGAAGGAACAACAGAAAATCAAAATATTAACAAAAGTAAGAACAAAACCAAAACTTGGACTAATAGTCAGCATAAAATAAAGACAGACACATTAACAAAAAAGGAAGCTAGATATTTGCATGATAACCATAGCAAGCCTGAAAGAACTATTAGAAACAATAGAAACCAAATACCAAATAAATACAAAGATTACATAATGCATATGAATGGAGAACAAATAACACCTAATACATATGAAGAAGTATTGAAACTTCCACATGAAGAAAGAGAAAAATGGGAACTAGCTATGGAAAAAGAGATGGAAAGTTTACAAGGATTAAATGTATTCACACCTGCGATCGCACCTAAGGATAAAACAATTATAGGTACCAGGTGGATTTATAAAATTAAGAACTTAGAAGGAGGCAATACCTTATACAAGGCTAGACTAGTTGCACAAGGCTATGCACAAAAATATCCAGAAGACTATACTGATACATATTCACCCACAGTGAGAACAGAGAGTGTCAAAACAGCCCTTGTAGTAGCATCTGCACTCAATCTGGACGTATTCCAATATGACATACAGACCGCATACTTACATGCAAAATTAGATAAGGAAATATATGTAAGAGCACCACACAGTCAATACACTAATAAGAACGAAATTTGGTTATTAAATAAGAGTCTGTACGGATTAAAGCAATCCGGCAAAAGATGGTACGATTGCTTGGTAAAAGTACTTAAGACCATGGATTTCAACGCCACCACTGCTGATAACTGTTTCTTTGTAAAAAAGAGTAATGATCATATTGAATTTGTATTAATTTACGTGGACGATATTTTATACATTGGAAAGCATAAAGAGAGCAGGGAAATCTTTGTAAATAAATTAAATGAACACTTCTCACTGAAATCTCTGGGTAAAGTGAATAAATACCTTGGTGTGCAAATTAACAAAACTAAAAGGGGATTCAAACTTACACAGAAAGATAAAATCATCGAACTCCTAAACAAATGTAACTTAAATAATGCTAAAACCTGTGACACCCCTATGCAAACTGATTTTCTTAGAAACACTGATGAATCTTCCCCTGAGTTTAAAGACAACACATTTTACAGATCAGTTATAGGTTCACTCCTTTATATATCTAATTGGACTAGGCCAGATATTGCATTACCTCTCAATCTATTGTCAAGATATGTTAGTAAACCAACCTTGTATCATTGGGAAGCTGTCAAAAGAATTCTAAGATATCTGAAGGGTACATTAGATTTTTGTTTAATGTTGGAACCCAATAATGACAGAGAACCAAAAATTACTTGTTATGCTGATGCAGATTGGGCTGGTGATACATCATGCAGAAAGAGTACTTCTGGTTATGTTTTTCTATTGAATGATTGTCCAGTTTACTGGTATACTGGTAAACAAGAACTAGTAGCCACTTCTACTACAGAAGCGGAATATGTTTGTTTGTCCAAAGCTGCAAATAACCTTGTATGGTTCAATGATCTGATCACTGATGTTTGGAAGAAACCCACCTTACCATTTATTATGCATGAAGACAATAAAGCGGCCATTGAAATATCCAGATCCGATGCAATTGGACAAAGGTCCAGGCATATTGATATAAAGTTTAAGCATGTGAGACAACTGTCTCAAGACGGATTCATTAAAGCAATACATTGCGATACTTCTGAACAATTAGCTGACATATTAACAAAACCCTTACCTTCTAAACAACACAAATATTTAACTTCTAAATTATATGTATTATATTGTCCTGAATCAGAATGTAATTGGTGTTGTGTAACGAACCGGCATTTAGAGGGGGATTTGTCAGATGTAAATGCCTTATTCTCCAATGTGTAAATAATGTATATATGGAACATCAGAGGTTAACTTATTCTTTGGACTTTAATGTATTCATAACTTACCACTCCCATTCCTAGCTCCACCCCTTGTATATATAAGGAGCCACCCTCACCATTCTCGTCGCTTCTACCTTGAATATTCAGTGAATATAGAATGCCTATCATAATTAAAAAGAAATATATTTAAAGCTTTAACTTCTATTATCTTTATTGAGTCTGATCCTGAAAATATTGCAACACCTCAGAAGGATGGAAGGCTGAATCAACCTTAAGTCGATGAGACTTGAACTAGCAAACTGTTGGCAGCTGGCAGTCAGAAGAACTACCTTGCAGTACTGCATTTTAACCACTACACCACCACAGTTTAGTTGATAGACATGTGTTTATCCCTAGCATGTTTAAACTCAGTTACTGTTGATTTATCCACTACTTTCTCTGGGATTTGGTTCCAAGTTTCCATTACTCTTTCTGTAATAAGTAATATTTTTATCATTACTTTTAACTTCCCTCCTGTTAGCTTGAGATTATGCTCCCTTGTTCTTGATTTTGGATAATAATCAAATGTATTAATCTTCAGTTCCTAAAGAAACAATTTGAAAATTGCAGTCACAATAACCAAGAAGTTTACAAATGATATGTAAGATTGTTTTTGACAGAAATAATCAGAATGTGAAAAATTTATTTTCAATGTTGATGCATTTTAAAATGAGGAGACTTAAGCTGAAGTGAATGTTGACTTTAACTATTCAATTCATCACCTTAAATAAGTTACATTACTTGTTAATTCATGCCTTCTGAATTTGTTTTAGTAATCATTTTGAGCAATGAGCCTTAATGATCTCCTCCTCTGGGAAACATTTCTGCTGTTAATTATTTCTATTATATATTTTGTCTAATTTGATTCTATAACTTTGAACCTCTTGACAATAGGGTTTGACATGCTCTTGTGAAAATTTGAAATATTAGAGGACTTTTCATGGATTTTTCAACTGAAAAAGAGGCACAATAATTCACTAGAGATGGTATTTATCTATCACAAATATCTTCACATTATTCTCTTTCCTAATCCTTATTTACTTTTAATTATTCCAGATCTCTCTTACATCAGGGCAGGGGTGAAATGCTCCTGGTTCGGACCGGTTCGTGTGAGTAGGTAGCAATGGCGGCGGGCAGTTTGGAGAAATGGTAGCAAAAATTCCTGCCCCCCTGTCCCCCATGCCCAGCTGAACCAGGCGATCATCAGAGGCTTTTTTTCTTTTAAATGCCTCTGACGAACCAAGCTCTGACAATCCAAGCTCTGACGATCCCAGGTGAGTTGCCTGCTGATCAGGCAACTCAGCTTGGATCGTCAGAGCCTTTTGAAAGCATTTTTACATGGTTTTACATGTAAAAAATGGTTTTAAAAGTTAAAAAAAAAAAATTGGCCATGCCCACCCAGTCACATTACCCACCCCACTAAGCCACGCCCACAGAACCGGTAGTAACAAATTTTAGATTTCACCACTGCATCAGGGTTATCAAACTTAGATCGTCACGGCAGTGTCACATGATGTATTGCAACTTCCCCCACCTTCACTAAACTGGGCCTGGGCATGGCCAGTGTGTGATGCATCCGGCCTGCGGGCTGCGAGTTTGACAGCCCTGTCTTACATTCATCACCACTTCATAGCTGGTAAAACAAATGAGAACACCATCCTAATGCATGACTTGATCATACTCATACAAAATTAATCTTGAGTAAGGTGGTTGGAGTAATACAACTCCACCGCCCCAGTTCTTTTTTCCTTTCCTTTCCTTTCCTTTCCTTTCCTTTCCTTTCCTTTCCTTTCCTTCCCTTCCCTTCCCTTCCCTTCCCTTCCCTTCCCTTCCCTTTCTTCATTTAAATTCAGCAGTTGTTCCTGATTATGAAAAGCTTTAAAATTTACCTACTGTGCCCTGTCCATATTCCAAAACCTTGCCCACTTTCCCAGATTTCAGAGTCATATTTATTCACTCATTTTACTAATTTCAACCTATATGCTGAATATATAATGTATCAAGGGAAGCATTTGGGAAGAGAATTGGACAAAAAAATATCAATATGCTGATGACACTACCCTGATAGCCAAAAATGCAAATGTTCTACGAGCTGTAGAACTAAAAGTGAAGTGACAAAGTGAAAAAATGGGACTAAAATAAAATATAAACAAAATAAAACAAATGACAACAGTGAAAACAACAAGTATTAGAATTGACAATGAAGACATCAAAGTGGTGGTTAACTTCTGCCTTTTAGGATCAACCATTAGCAGTAAAGGAACAAGCAATCAAGAAATATACCACAGACTAGCACTGCCACAGCAGCCATGAATGTCTTGGAAAAAATATTCAATTACTTTGATGTATCTATATTGACAATAAGCAGAATCATGTAAGCCATAGCATTCCCTGTGACAGAAGCAAAAGTTGGACTTTAAAGAAATAGGGTGAGAAAAGTATTGATGCTTCTGAACTTTTGTGTTGGAGAAGACTCCTGTTAATATTTTTTATTTATTTATTTTCAATTTATATACCGCCCTTCTCCCTGAGAACTCAGGGCGGTGCACAGCCAGAATTAAAAACATGAAATACAAATATTAAAAACAATTAAAATCTATATAAATTTGGCCCAAAATTTAAAAAACCACAAACCAATTAAACATTTAAAAATTTAAAAAAATTCTTCCTAAGCCAGCCCGGCTTGCTGAAAAAAGTGGGTTTTAAGGGCACGGCGGAAGGCACCGAGGTCTTGGATTCTCCTTATCTCTGGGGGCAGCTGATTCCAGAGGGTAGGTGCCCCCAAAGAGAAGGCTCTCCCCCTGGGGGTCACCAGCCTACATTGTTTGGCTAATGGCACCCTGAGGAGGCCCTCTCTGTGGGAGCGCACGGGTTGCTGGGAGGTCGTCGGTAGCAGCAGGCGGTCTCGAAGATAGTTAGGCCCTATGCCATGGAGCGCTTTAAAGGTGATAACCAACACCTTGAAGCGCACCCGGAAGACCACTGGGAGCCAGTGCAGCTCGCGCAGGAGCGGTGTTACATGGGAGCGCCATGCTGCTCCCATCACTACCCGCGCTGCTGCGTTCTGGACCAGCTGGACCCTCCAGGTGCCCCTCAAGGGGAGCCCCATGTAGAGAGCATTGCAGTAGTCAAGGTGAGAGGTGACGAGGGCGTGAGTGACTGTGCACAGGGAATCCCGATCAAGAAAGGGCCGCAACTGGCGAATCAGGCGAACCTGATAAAAGGTCTCCCTGGTTACAGCCGTCAGATGTTCCTCCAAGGACAGCTGCATATCCAGGAGGACTCCCAGATTGCGAGCCCTTTCTGTGGGGACCAAGGACTCGCCCCCAATAGTCAGTGATGGAGTCAACTGACTATATCGGGATGCCGGGAGCCACAGCCACTCAGTCTTGGAAGGGTTGAGCTTGAGCCTGTCAAGAAAACAAGCAAATAGATCATAAAACAAATCAACCCAGAATTTTCACTTGATCAGGCTCAAATTATTCTACTTCAGACATTATCCAAAGACAGCTTTCTAGAGAAGGCTGGGAAAGAATTGAATAACTAGCAGCAAGGTGGATGGGCTCAATTACAATGGCAATGAGGGCAATGTTGGGAGACTTCAAAGGCTAGATTGTGACGGGCAGTCAGTCATAGAGAAAATCTATCTATGTGATCACTAGGAGTCACAACAAAGGATGGTGTATCATTAATCAAACTTACTAATACAAGATATAAATGACTATAAAAGATAAAAATGATTTCCAAAACTCTATGCTATGTTTTCCTCGGCAAGAGCTATAAGGATAGTGGTTGTTCTAATCTGACAGATCTTCAGGGCATCAGGTTATGGAAGGATGCAACATGAAGCCATAAAGCAGGTCCTAGAAATAATATTCATCTTATTAAGTCTGTATTTTTTCGTAGAAGATTGCTGAAAGGACTCTTTATAATAGAACTCCACTGAATATCAAGCGGATGTAATGAAAACATGAAAAGTAACAAATGACCATTAAGTCCAAAAAGGATTGGGTTTTTTTTAGCATTCATTAATCATGGTGAAACAATAACTAATGGAAATTAAATCATTTAGCTTAATTTACAAGAGAAAATCAAGATATTTTTCTTAAGGATTAACATTGCTCTGCAGACTAGAAGAGTTACTTAAGGGTGCACAATAATAAATGATAAAGTCTTGATATAATTTATACTTTTCTTCAAGAATGCTTGACAGACAATAATAAGAGGTTATTAAAGGAGACTAAGTGGGTATGGTGTGAGAAGCAAAGTGCTGCCATTGATTAGAAACTAGCTCAGAGAAAGGATGAATGGTTGATTTTCAACTTGCCAAATATTAAACATGACCTTAAGATTTAGAATAGGGCCAATGTCTTTATTATATTTTTAATGCATTAGATGGCAAAATATTAATGTATAATACAGGTTTGGAGCAATTTAATCTGCCTTCAATATAGAGAGTAAATTTTTGTATGGTTAGGATGTCAGATGAATGGTGGGTCAAGTTCAAATCATATTTCATCCTCCGTTTCTCCTGGATGACTAAGCACAATATCCAGTCTCCTTGTCTTGATGCAAAGACCACACACTCTTTCTAAAACTCAAGTTGCATAACTCCAGTTGTATTTCAATGTTCTCCTGCTGCAGCAGAGACAGCCCAGAGATGGCTTAAGAAGTTCTGTTCTGAAAGCAGTGCTTTCCCTAATACCTTGCCTCAAGATGCTGTGGGTGTATTGGTGGGCATTGGAGAGTCAGCCTAAAATAACATTTCATGCCAGCAAGCTGGTGGTTCTTGATCCTGTTTTCTTGTTGATCCTAGGATTTCATTCCCACTCTGCCTCATTCTCCATTCTGATCCCTTTGCCTGCCTCTCAGTCTTTTCTTAACTACAAGAGAAATGGAAATGGATGACTTGGCCCCATCCCGGTTAGCCTTTCACAAAGCTGGAAAAAGCTGGCCATGTTCCTAAGCCTGTGGTACTGAATGCGCCAAGGGTTCTGTTTCCTGCTTATTGTTAATGGGCCATATACCTTGCTCTTGTGGAACTTGAATTGGATGTTTTAAATGTTTTTACTGGTTTTATTGTTTTTATTGTTTTGAAATGTTTTTTTTAATTTTTAATTACAATATATTTTTATGCAATTAAATGACTCTAGGTCATTTTATACAATGACCTAGAGTCATTGATTGAGATGGGCAGACAATGAATGAATAAATGCAATGTAATTGTAATATCTATATCTTGTGTAATTTGGAATTCCCGTACCAGTGCGTCTCAGGGAAATCCTAGTTCTTTACTTTCTTTCCTCAGGTTAATGTTCTTAGGATAAGGTACCACTCAAGCGAATCCCCAGTAGTAAAATCCTTTCCTAAATTTCAGCCCTTCAGCAGCATTTATCTGTTGGATGCATCTCACCTGCATAAATTTAGATGAAACTGATGGCAGCCAAGAGACAAAAAAAGAGGAAAAAGAGGAAAAACCTCCAACTCTTTCCTGCCACCCAGTGTTTGCTAGATTGACTGATCAACTCATAATTTCAAAGAATCTAGATTCAGATCAAAGAATCAAAGAATTTCAGATTCTACTTCAATTGGTTGATGGTATAGTATGGTGCAATTGGTTGAAATAATTATAGTATTTTCCATTCCAGTTGGAGGAAGATCTTCTGTTGCTTGATTTTGAATAGGACTAGAATTTCAGTCGAGGAATAATTAATCTTTGTCATCAAAATGTTCTTCCAAGCTAATGGATGGCAGCAAAAGTGTGAGTTTCTAGTAAGGCCTTGCTATACAGCAAGTTTTTATGTTCACTCCCGGATGCCATGACAAAGCAGTTGTGCAGATATGGAACCTCAGAATAATTACTTCGCCAAAAGGATGAAAGGGAATAAAGTATAAATGTATATTTTGACCAGGAGGGGAATATCAATTATGTCCCTTTGGGCTTTTGGAAGAAATGATAATGTTACATTTAAATGTATATGAGCCAAATTGCATAATACCTTAAAAAAATTATAGCCACTCTGTTATTTTTTTCCATCCACAAATGTGACCAGAGGTTTCTAATTAGAAACCTACAGTGGTGGGTTGTCCCCGGTTTGGACCGGTTATATAGAACCAGTAGTAAAACCTGTGGGAGGCTCCACCCACCGACCCAACATCATCATGACACTTCTGTGCATGTGCAGAAGTGCGCACGCATGGATGAGCGAAGTGAGCGCACATGCGTGGCCCCGTTGCAAACTGGTAGTAAAGGTAAGTAGAACCCACCCCTGGAAACCTAGTTTGACAAATATGGGACTTTGATATTTTCCATTCTTGGGTCAAATTAGGAGCACTGCACCTGCCTTTTACAAAGTCAAAACAAAACAGATTTTGGCAATGACAATGTAAAATATACTGGGTAGAAGAAACTGTAGCTATAAGTCAGGGGTGTCAAACTCATGTCATTATGGTGGCATCACGTGATGTATTGGAATTTCCCCCCCCTTCGCTAAGCTGGGTGTGGGCGTGGCCAGCGTGTGACTTATCTGGCCTGCGGGTCTGGAGTTTGACAGCCTTGCTATAAGTCATGTAATATTACATTGTTCTGAAGCTATAGGAACAATCTAGGAATCTGAACAGAAATTAGTTTGTTTAGAAAAACTTACATGATGACCCATCATATTTGTTCTTGAGAGAAACTAACATTTTCAATTATAGTACATTTTCACTTTTTTCCTACTTTCCATTTTTTTCTGTAGTAATAAAAGACAGTATGCTACTACTTTAAGAAAAGGAAGATAACTTGAAACAATAGTGTTTACCTCCATTTTATTCTTACAAGCTGTTTTGTGAATGTTAGATATGATAAGATGGCAGAAACTTTGATACTGAAGCTTTAATGAAGCCCTTGTACCAATAATTTAAAAAATAATAGATGAAAGGGTAGAAGAGCAATATGGGTGGAAAAAATGAAGTTAGAATGTGGTCTGTAAATTCCTAAAGCAGAGGATGAAGGCATAATAGGTACAATAACTTATGCATGCTCAATTTCTCAGAGGCTTCTGGGATATTGAGCTGTCATTCCAAAGTCATTGTTTGGTTACAAATCAAACAATTTTTTTGGTGACTTTGGCTAATCACTCTGTCCCAGCCCTATGAAGGAGGCAAGCCACTTCCAGAAAGCTTTGCCAAGAAAACTGCAGGGAGTAGTCCAGACAGTCAAAAGGAGTCAAAAACTGACTCAAACACACACACAGATAATTTTCATTACTTATTGTGCCCTTGCTCCTGAATTTTAAAACATGTCTCCAGATTCCCAAGGACTGTCCACTATAAAATATCCCAAATAGTAAATATGATAAAGAGACAAGTGCCAGTAACACCAATAGCTTTACTGCTTATGTCTTAGAAAATGTCATTCAGGTCATAATTTGCATGTGAAGATTTAAAGGTGGTCTTACTTGCTGAGGTCAAAATTAATTGAGAATTCTGAGCACTGCACATACCATAGCAGTATTTAGACGGGACAGCATAATTTTGGAAATAATTTAACAAAAGGAGTACAGGAAATAAATGGAAGAGAAATCGAGTCATGTATCATTAGCCTATCAAATTGTCAGTACAAAAGTTTGCATTTTTAGAAGGCATCTGGCATAACTTGTTGGCAAGACCAGTGTGAATTAATAAAGAAACAATCATTGTGTGTCTCTCCTGCTTATCAGGATCAATAAACTAAAGCCAGGTTCAATGGACAGGTGCATCCTAATGTATCTGGAATCAATTTGGATTCAAATTGATTCCAGATACATTTAAGATACATTACTCAAATCCAATCATAGATCCAAATCATAATTTTATCCAATAAATTCATTGGTGCTGCAATCAGGACTCAAATATTAGGGTGGATGAATTCTGAAGCTAGAAATATTTTCATGTTTGTTGTAGAAACAATTTAATGAAGTTAGGCCTCAAATCTCACTGATAGAAAAAGCTCTGTTTGCTCTGACATATCTGATGGGCTTTCTAAATACATTACTGTATTTTTGGCCAGGCTATACATTCTAACAATGATATATGGTGATCCACCATATGGGCTATGGTGTATCAAAGACAGGACAAAAGCAATGCTGTAGGATGCAGAAAAGGAGTGGGGAACCGAAGAAAACAGCTAAAGAAACTCCATGAATCCTCTCTCTCTTAGCTTAACCAACATTCATTTGGTTTGTGCCGGAGTCCTGTGCTCTGTTAATTGAAGTGCAGCTGGATCAACTGTATGTCAGTACAAAGTGTATCTTCTCTTTATGAGGCACCATTGCAAATGCAGCTAGTTTTGATTCCAGGGCATGATAAAGAAGCGGTGAAGGAGGAGAAAAGAAATAGTATCAAGGTGTAGTGCAGAGGTACAACATTCCCTTTAATTGCTTTTGGAGCTCTTCACCTGGAGAACTAATTCTCCAAGAGAAAAAAGAACATGAGAAACTCTTGATTGAGAAAATGCACTTGATTCATTTTCATTTTCTACAAGAGATAATTGGCCTTTTTTAGATTGATAATAGCAAATGAGGAAAGCTCAGACTTCCACTTAGCCATCTCTTCTATCTTTCTGTTTAGAGTAGGCCTGATAAGAAGTGCTATGCCTGAAGCCAAATTGCTTAGAAAGAGCAAAGATTTCTGAAAATGGTAACAGCTGAGTTCCCCACTTGTTGATTATTGCATTGTGGCAGAACAGCAGTTCCATTCTTCCATTGGCGCCATTATCTTGCCAGATGGGTATGCAGGTAGGAGGAAAAAAAATCATATCTAAATGAAAGTAGATAAATGACTTCATAAAAATGTAATATCTCATTAAATTTCATATTATATTGTTATAGAATGCAATGATGGGAAGCAGGATAATTTTTCTAGAAGTGGATCAGAATTTCAAAAGAAAATACCAGTCCCTTTACTGTTACTAATATTACTGTTTTACTAACATTACTAATGTTACTAATATGTGCTATGAGATTTAATCAAATAGATAAAAATATATATACAAACATGCCTATCATATAAGATAAACAATATTATGAAATGTACAGAAAGAAGATAGTAAAGAGTAAGCTAAAGACACTAAAACCTTGAGGTAAGAAAAGTCCAGTTGCCTTTTGAAAAAGCACCTTTGGGACAAGTATGTGTCTAATTTGAAATAACTTAAAAACTGTTTGGACACAAATGACAACTGTCCTATTACTGATCTATACAATGAGTATAACAAACTAAGTAAGAGAGGAATAATACCCTGTCACGGTAAACTAAAATTAATTTGTGTTCATGTCAAATATTCAGTGAAGAAGGTGAAAGACCTAGTGAGATCTTGGCAAAATGCTGGAAGTGAAAAAAGTGAAAAATCTACATACTGTGCAAAAGAGATAATCAACAAGCTATAAAGGGAACAAAGAAACTGGAACAAAGAACTGGAGAAGCTTCTTGGATGAGAAGCAAAACGTCTTCAAGGAAGAACAAAGGAAGTTGCCTTTTGAAAAAGTACCTTTGGCACAACCATGTCCTGGTTGACTGAGAATCTCCATAGACATTTAGTCTCATACATATTTTAAAGTTTATTCTTGATGTGTATGAGACAACATAGCTACACATATAACTTATTAATTTTTAATGTATCTTTTTTATCACACAAACTTCTTAAATAAACATTCTACCAAGGTGTACAGATTCACCTACCTGCTTGCAACTATTTATACCATTTTCCCTGTCAAATAGAACAACTTTAATATTTGATCTATTAATTTTTCAGATCCACATTGCTTGTTGCAACATACAGTATACTCTAAGATTTGATGCAAATCATTTGGGTTCTCAGCTAACAAAATATCCTCATCTGCAAGTAAAATACATATATGTTCATATCCCTACCTAACATATCTCTACTATAACCACATATTTCCTTAAATATTTAACTATAAACTTGTTAACCAAACGGGCAACACACATTCTTTGTTTTTTTACTGTGTTTCCCCACTAGACATACCCCCTTTGAACAATACTTTCTCCTAATATATGTTTTTGGTGTGTAGATTTCCTAAATGCAATATTGTACTGTAAGCTTTCTGTCACTTCCTAAAGAATGCATTTATTTGAACATGGAATGAATCAAAATGTGTAAAAATACAATAATTGAAGGATAGTTGCCTTAGATGTGAGTAGCTTCAAAGGGATTTTTCGCTTTGATTTAGCTTAAAGTGAACTCTCCCACTTAGAACAAAATCTTAAAGTGAAGGGTCCCTCTACTTCTAAGCATCAGAGTAGTTGCAGTGCCTCACTTCAACTGACCAAATGGCTTCTGGGCATTGGTAATGTCAGGGCAGAAGTCATTTTCTTCATGAAGAGATTGCTGATTGAAGAGGATTGGCCCTACTTCATAGGGCAATGTGTGTCACCTCTACTGTGTAAAGAAAAGTCATGTTGCTTTCTTGAGTAATTCCCCCAATCTCTGGAGCAGAACTCTCATCAGAGCCAGCTTTTGACACAGGTGGCCTGTACAAAAATAACAACAGCCAGCCCCCCTTATTACTAGGTCTGAAGGGCAAACTATGCTGGACCTTTTTATACAGTGACCACACTTTAGACTATTGTTGATAAGAGTGGTTTATCTTTTATTTCTAACCCTTTTCTGATCAGATTTTGTTGTTTTCCACAATATCCTTCAACTTTAGGGGAAAAAATGGCAGGTTATAGTCCTCCCCTTATTCCGACTGTGGTAATATACAAAAGAATGATCTCATTTCTACTTAAACTATTAGCTCTTTACTGAAGGAAGTGAATTTAGAGGCCCTGGTTTACCAAGGTCTGATGCTATTCCACAGACCAATCAGAAGTTAGAAATAAATGATCTAAACAGGGAGAAATCTAATCATGACCAAAATATTACAGAGCCGTAGCAAGATCACTAATATCCTGACCAATGTGTCTGGTATATGATCTTTGTGTCTGGTAAAGCTGTAGTATCTGCTTCCATACCAGAACATTTATTTATTTATTTATTACACTTTTATTCCATCACAAGCAGTTTGAATTTCACCTGTTTACATTAATATATGAACACTTTAACATGGAAGCATGAAATACATGGAATACATGGAAGCATGAAAAATGCAAATTAAAAAAAAACAATAAAAGTTGAAGCAAATCTATCATAGGTAAACAAACAATAGCAATACAAATAAATGATAAAAGATGGTCCAGTCTTAATTGGAATGCTCTCTGGAACAACTCAGCCTTCGACGTTTTGCCATCTCTGCTGGGAGACTCTTCCAGGGAACTGGTGTTGCTACCAAAGCAGTGTCTCCTGACCTAAGCAACTTTGATTTCCCAAAAGTAGGGAAGTAGGAGTAATTCCTCCTAAGATGATCTCATAGGTCATCCCAGTTCTGGTTGGAGCAAACAGTTCTACAATCCTAAATTGCTAAATTGCTGTTACTGAGGTAATCACTGCATTAAACAAGGTCACCAGGGGTGGGTTCTACTTATCTTTACTACTGGTTCGCAACGGGAGCGCACATACACGCTTGCTTCGCTTGCAGGAGCGCATGCGCTTCTGCACATGTGCAAAAGCTTCTGTGCATGCACAGATAATCAGTTATGACATCTGGGCAGGTGGACGGAGCCTCCCGCCGCTTTTACTACCAGTTCTAAAGAACTGGACAGAACCGGGAGCAACCCACCACTGAAGGTCACTCACCAAGATTAAAAGCATGAAACATCTCAAGGGAAACCTTTAACACCATGTGTGCAAGTCAATCTGGAGGGAATCAGATGGATATAAGACTACATCATCCCAATCTATTGTGCTAAAATGAATGGTACCTATTTTATTTGTGATAGGGCAGACATTTATAAACTTGAAAAATGAGATAGAAACCAAGGATGAGAAAAGGCAAGGCAGAATTTTGAAAAAATACAAGAATTATTAGAACCACACACTTGAATTTAAAAACTTTTCATTATTATGCCACTGTGGCAGCAACACAAATAAAATATTTTTGGTCTTACTGAGAAATTGATGAAGTGATCTGCATAGGCCCTGTCACACAGATAGAAACGTAACAAAACAATGCAAAATAAAATATCTTTTGGGACACGTCTATAGTTTTACTCTGTTCGTAATATTTTTAGAAATTCTTCCTTCTCTTTAAGTCATTTCTTTTCTCTTCATACATAGGTCTGGGAGAAAAAAAGAATGATATTGGATTTGCACTAAGGGCTGTCTTACTACACAAGTGTGGCACACAGAGACAGACTTTGATTATGCAGTTTGTGGTATAACTTCTTAATGTACAAGGTACCTGTTTTGTCTTCTTATTGGTTATTGGTCTTTTTGTGCAAGTACCAAAATATTCACAAATGTCATAATGTTATTTCACAGAAGTTGACATTTTTGTTTGGATCTGCAACAGCTCACTTTGTAAATATAAATGCCATTTAAATTTGATTAGATTCTCTTGAAACAGCATTTATAGGTTATATAAATGAACAATTTCAATAATAAACAATATTATATTGAATAGTTACACTTCCACTCAGCGTCACTTTAGGAAATTCCTATGATAATCACTTTAAAGATTAATGATGTTTCTTTTGTCTTTGCTTTGTGAATCCAACCATCATGGCTTGCAAATCAAGGTTAGCTTAGTCTGATGTGTGAATTTACTCAAGTAGTGGAATATTCCTCTCCAATGATGTGAATACAGATAATGTACACTGAGTTATGGAATATACAAATAGTAATTATACTACCTGCAATAGAATAGTATTATAACTCTTTTATTATTAAAGTAAAATAATTTGTTGGCCTTAGTGATACTCTGTCAGTGAAAAACTATTAAAATATAAATAATTTTGAGATGAATATCTTTAACATCAAAATTAGAAATACAACATTTTTGTTAGTTTTTGATCCAGAAAAAAATGTACCTGACTTTCTGTAAGATATACACTTTCTATCCACATGTAGATTTAACACTGTAGTTAACACTTATTCTTTACATGGTTGGGACAATTATATTTGATGTTTGGTGGGGGTCCATACTTTCTGTAGGCAAGATGAAAAATAATTTCAAAACTGATGTATAACTATAGTTACAGCAATAAATATGGGCAGAGTGAAAAACATTTCAGAACATACATTTTTTTATTTATGAACACATCAGATCACCTGTTCAGTCTTAAATGATGCTGCTGCATAGTACAGACAATGAACACATTTGTAAAACTCAATTTTACTCCTCTCCCCAACAACTGTCCTGTTTTTCCCTTACAAATTTAATTTTTCTATACTGTGCATCCTAATGATTCCACGATGGTGTGCACAGGGAAAAAACTATAATGTCATTAAAAGTTATATAAATTTCAGATCAGCATCACTTCTAATCCGATACACAATTTTACTGCCTCCATAAAACAGGTGATTTGCAGTGGTCTGAGGCGTCTTCAGGAACATTTTACTTCTTTTAAAATTAAACACACCAAGTTTGTGCTGAATTGAGAGTGCCAGCATAAAATGAGGATAAAAAGAAGAGGGAAGTGTCATCAGATAGGAATTGCAACTGAATCTTTATATATGCCATCTTGGCACTGTGGTACTAAATATAGTGCCAGGTAAATAGATGTGCTGAAATATTCAGAATAAAATAACAAATGTTTCAAGAACAGAAGAGCAGAGAGATGAAACTATTTTCTAGTGACTCATTTATTTTACAGGATAAGATCCAGTTAAAGGAAGGGAATGCTTAGTGGACTTTTGGTGTGTAGGAATGTACATCACTTGTATAGTAATTTTTGGAACTCAATTTGAGAAGCTGGTATCTACAGCTTTAAAAAAAACATGATATAAATGTGCCATTAAGATAGAATATTACAATTAGTGTATAAACAAATGACATATAATATTCAACATGACATTTTTACAATCCAAAGTAGACATAAACCACAGTTTATGAGGAAAATTTGAAAGTCAAATTTAGTGATAGTAATTTTTCAAATAAGATAGCATTAAATAAATATTAACCCAGGATGGAATCTCACATAGATGTCAAAAGTGGGAAAGCAATTAAAATAATTTCATTTAATCTCCTACATATTACAGAACCAATTTCCCACCTTGTTTCCCAAACTGTGAATAATCGTTGTTTTTACATGGAATCACAATGACTATAAGTAACAAAATTCATTATCCCTCCCCAGATAATATCTTCTAGTCCTTGGCGTGTATACCATCGATGACTATCTGACTTTTAAAATGGCCTTTTGTGCAATTAGCACTGTTGATGTTAATTGCACAATACATTTGGTGGTGATCAGATGAGAGCTGATTTGTAATCTGAGACTTCTCTTGGACTTACAACTTCTCTTGAAATAGAAAATGTATGCTGTGACCAGGAGAGCTTGTATACAGTTACATCTCATATGTGCATCTCTTCCTGGATCAGACAGCGATACACACAGTCATTCATCTCTTTTTCACTTCAAGGTTGTGGTGTGTAACTCTAAATCACCCATATCAGAGTTCCCCAACCTTTCTGGCTTTGTGGACCACCCGGGGTTGGGGGGAGGGGATGGTTCCACATGAGTGGTGGACAAGCACGCTCACATGCCACTCGTGCAAATGGAGCATGCGCACCCACACCTACCTGCTGCTTGCGCAAGTGGGGATGCACACACGCATGCGCATGCTCACACACCACTTCCACGCCCTGGTTCTGAAGGGCTCAAGACCCAGGGTTGGATATCCCTGACCCATATGACAAGTCTACTCCTGGAAATGCACTGATTGCTAGTCAGCTTTCAGATACAACTCAAGATGCTGATTAGCACCTTAAAGCCAAACATGGCTCAGGGCCTATCTACAAGACCATGTCCTCTGAAATGAATCTGCCCATCAGGTTAAATCAGTAAGAGAGGACCTATTAAAGGTCCCGTCAATGAGGGAGTTTCTACTTCAGGGACTCTATAATTAGTTCTTCTCAGTGCCTGGCTCCTTCTGTGCAACAGTTTGCCCTCACACTCTGGTTTCTCTTCAGATCATATAAATCTTTCGCCTTTTTACACATTTGGATTGCTGTCTGTCTGCTGCCTTTCTACATGCCCTTAAAACAGCTGTTCTATTAAGCTTTTGCAGGATGTTAGTCTGGCCACAGTGGATGGCATCATTCTTGGGCTACTTGGGCTACTTGGGCTATGTGTCAAAGAACACATTGAAATAATATAATTGAAATACAACTAAAGCATGAATGACTAATTTTTTAAAAAGTTTGACTGTAAATCAATTCACAAACAGCTCATGTACAAGTTCCAAACTAAAGTAGCAAAAAAAAAAAAAAGGTATACTGAATTATTAATCTGCCAGAAGATCAACATTCATTTGGAAAGCACTAATTTTCTAGACAATTAATACTCCTGTATCAAAACAAGCAAGCAAACAAAAAGGGTATATAAGTCTGTGTCTGGTCTCCCATTCAAACTACAATGGCTAAAGAAGCCAGTGCTCTGCAACCGGATGCTTTTTGTGATCTCTCCAGCTTCCCTGCTAAAACTGACAATTAATACTCTTTAAGGATATTCCCAGTCCATGAGTACACCAATTGGCTTCTTTCTCAATTCAGTACTCTCTGGTTTTCCTTCAAACAGATAGAGGACAGGATTCCTACAGCACATGCTCAGAAGACACAACAAATGATAGGAAACAAAATGCAGAAGGGGAGCCCATTATCTGTTTAACCTCTAGACCATAGACATTCTTGTGGCATTGCAGACTGAATGACAAATCAGTCCAGCTTAAATTGAATTCCTACCCTCTTTATTGAATTCCTATGAAGTACATAAAAGATAGCAAATAATCACAACTGTTTCTAAAATAGACTGCTCTTTTGCAATTTAACCTTGAATGTATCCAAGCACTGGCCTTGGGACTCTGATGAATTTTGTTCCTTCCACCTCATGTCATCAACACAGTTGATGAACCTTGGTAAATGAAACTCTCTCTCTCTCTCTCTCCCTCTCCCCCCTCTCTCTCTCCCTCCCTCTCTCTCTCTCTCTGTGCGCGTGTGTGTGTGAGAGAGAGAAACGGGGGGGGGGAGGAGAGAGAGAGATGAGAGAGAGAATGTATGTGTGAAAGAAAATCTATGTATGAAACAAAGTACTGTTTAACTTAATTGCTTGTGTTTTTGTCCACCAGTCTTGTTGCCTTGGGAAAACTTTAATCTTTCCATTTTTAAGAGATTGGAAGACATGATGAAGTGCTTTTTCTATTTTTAGAATTCATTGGGAACCTGAACCAGGGGGTTTGATGATGAACTCTGAAAACAAATGGATTGAAAGGTGGATCCAGTTGGGTAGAACCGATTCCAATTTTAGCTGTAGCCAGCTGTAGCCTGCTAGCAATAAAGACATTTCTTCTGTTAAAGGTTTTTCATTTGGCTTGGGTTACAGACCATGGCACAATTTGTTTAATTTTGGCTTAGTGTGATGTATGAACAAAGTCACTGCGTTTATAAGCTATGCATTTAAAATGATGTATAAAACAGGTTACTAAGGCTTAACCAAGACTGGAATTATGCACCAAGAAAACGATTTGGAATCCTTGAACCTTAGAATCATTTTGTATCCAGCAGCTTCTTTTGGACTTATCTGAAGAGCCTTGTATGACCTGACATGCATTAAGATGCTGATGGCCATATATATTTTATTAATTCCAATTATCTAGTAATATTTTTTTTCTTAATTGTGGAAGACATACTAAAGAGAGACACCCTCTTTTAAAGGCATTTTCTATCTCTTCCCTATGCACCTATTTCCTTATTGGGCCACTTACATCTTACATTTCTTCTGAAATGAAATGTGAAGATTCAGGTAGCATGAACTGTAAAATCCAGCATCAAAGATCTTTAGTTACTCAGAGGACTTACTGAAACCCTGGAAGCCAAGAGATGTAAAACCTGCAAATTTTGCCCATACATTTTCTGAGATGCAATACATGATTTAAGTGGTTCATACCACCCCTGCTTGTGTTGGCACAAAATAATATTACCGTAACATCAGCTGTACACTTTCTGAACCTATCCTGCCTCTATTGCAACTCCCACATTGTCTAAAGTCATTGTAGTTCCAGTGAGTTTCAGGCAAACTGCTGGTTATGCCCTCTGGCTTTGCTGCCACAATGAAAGAGTAAGTCACTGAGCAACTTGAGATAATATCTTGGCTTCTTTAAGATGGTTTGTCTGTCCCTCTCTCCAAATTCCACTGGACACTTCTCAAGTTAAAATGTGAAATAAAAAAAACTTATGGAAAGATGGCTTCCAGCCATTAATGTCAATTTTGATATTATTTTTAAGCTTAGTAAGCAGTGCCAAACAGATTCCTAATTCAGACAGGGTTAGGGTTAGGGTTCATTAGTCACATATACTAAGTCCCCAGGAGAGACAGGAAGGAGATAGATATGTTTTATTTGTCAAGAAAACTGAAAATGACCAGGCTTTAGGCAACCTTCCAGTGAAGAGGATTAATTGAAACGGACAATCAACAGAATTGACACAAATCAACAAAATTAGTTTCTCTTTTATTTTACCAGATACTATGCTAAAGAATAATATAGTTGCTATGTCCATTGTTAGTTTAACATTGCAAATCTGGCTTGCAAAAATCTGGATGACCATGCAATGGTTACATTTTTTTAATATGTAGTATAGCCATTTAGATTTTTGCAGCCTAAACCTATGATTCCTGTTTACCCCATTTTGAAATTCTGCACATATGCCCTTTCTTTTGTGAATAAAGATGTCTGAAGATCTTTATGGAGTGTTTTGCTCTTTTATCTACCTGTTTGAAAAGTGGACTGGCTGAAAAGAGATATTAAATTAAAAAAATCAGGAAGGGGAAATGATGGGTTTGAAATAAATTCAGGGAGCACAATATTAATTAACAGAGCCAATGCTGGGGGGCCGGGCAGGGGTGAAATCCAGCAGGTTCTGACAGGTTCTGGAGAACCGGTATTGGAAATTTTGAGCAGTTCGGAGAACCGGCAAATACCACCTCTGGCTGGCCCCAGAGTGGGGTGGGAATGAGAATTTTGCAATATCCTTCCCCCAGGAGTGGGAAGGAAATGGGGACTTTGCAGTATTCTTCCCCTGCTATGCCCACCAAGCCACGCCTACCAAGCCACACCCATAGAACTGGTAGTAAAAAAGTTTGGATTTCACCACTGGGGAGTGGTGTAGAAAAGTCAGTGACAGTGGAATAGAGACATATTTGAACCAATCCAAGCCATATCTCTGATTGCACCTGAAAGAAAGCATCAAATTTCACTGTAACATAGTGACAAAGCACTTTAGAATTTAAATATTTTAGGATCCTGGATTAAGGGAGGAAAAAAAACCAGTTTTTATTCCAGTACACAGAGCCATGACACAAGATTGTTTAAAATGTGTGGTGGGAATCAGGGGGAATTTGTGGTTGCTCAGCCTTATGACTTACAACTTTCAGGAAGAAAATGTTCTGACCTAGGCTTCCTTAGAAAGTATAAAGCACAATCTTAGTCCCGCAAAACTTCTTTTATTTACATGGCTGTGAATTATTGTCATTCACAGCCCGCAAGGCTTCACAAACAGTCTTTCAGGGGAATGTTTATAAACACCCACCTTATTTCCCTTGGAATGCTACCAGAGAACTAATTGTCAAACGCAAGGCAAGGCCAAACTTGGCACAGAGTCAAACAGAACTTTTCGAAGCTTGAACCGACCAAATGAACTAATTGCTTCCTGCAAAAGCTCACATCCCGTTCGCTCCTCTTTTATGTCTTATGGGAGGAGCCAATCATCTCCAAGCCTTAGTCACAAGTCGATTCAATTTTCTTAATTGTTCTTGTCTTCTGGCAGCTCTGTGCATGCACACAGTGGGAACAGGCTCCTGCTGTTCTTCTGCCTTGCTGATGTCAGACTCCGAGGGTCCGGAGACTCCAGAAGCAGCACATAACTATCAGATGGCCTTGGCCTCCACTCTGCCTCATCCGAACTTTCCCAGCCCCCAGGACTGGCCCAAGTTTCTCCCCAACCTCCTCACTGTCCGACTCTGCTGCCAGCTCCGCTGGCCGCCGGCAGGCCACAACAGAAAAGGCCACATAGGGGAAACTAGCAAGTCTTTACTTTCCAGAAGAATTCTCTGCTTCTCCTCCTTCAAGTTCTTGCCTCCATGCTAAGGCAAACACCTGGCATTGCACTTTCTAAGCACATTGTGGACAATGAGCAAGTGAACAATTTGTGCTTTGAACTTGTTTTTTTTGGTGGGGGGGAGAGGTTTAAACCAGACTCTTTATGTTGCTGGGTGATGACTATGGTGGAGGTTTAGTTTCTCTAATAACAGGGAAAAAAATGATCAAAAATAAGAAAACAATCACTGTTTGAAAGTGAAAGAAGGGCACCTCCCCCCTTTCCCCCATCCTTTTTTTCCTACTTTGACATCTCAGTGTTTTTTTTTCTTTTAGCTGCCGTTTCTGGGATAGGTGATAACTGCCAGTAATAGGATTAGCATTGATTTCTTTAGCAAGAACAGAGATGTGGCAGTTCCAGCCATTTACTGAACTGCCAGCTTTGAAATATATAAAAAGGTGGGGAGGGGAATGGAAAAGAAAGAAAAAGAAAGAGAGCTGTAGAAAAAAAAAAGCATTTTAAAGATATGAAAGCCTATGTGAATTAAAATATGCGGACCATGCTTGTGTAAACTCATGCATGGACACACATGGAGTATGTGTGCATGTACACACACATGCACTTCCATCACATGCTTATAGAGAAATATAGGGTGCTTTTTGTGCCTCTGAGATAAAAGATCAAAAGGACTGTTTGTGTTCTAAGCTTCAAGAAAGTGTTTCTAAAATCATTTTACTTTCTTCTTTCAATTGCTAACATATTTTAAAAAGCTAATCTTACATATTTACTATTGTATTCTGACTTTTTTAACCTTGAAATGTAAGCAACAGCAAAACAAGAACATTTGGAGGGGAAATAAGTGGATCAGAGGGGGAAGTACTACCTATAATGGCTGTTTGAGTATCAGGCATTAGTGCATATTGGCACAGAATCAATATTCTCCGTCATTCTCTTTATTTCCAATTGTTCTCTTCCCACCCCAATTCTTTTATAATCTGTTTTTTTTTAAAACACACACATACCCCACAATGGAGTACACTAAATTATTGCAAATCAGTGCAGGGCCTATGAAGTAGATAATCTATTTCCCTTCAGTCTTTAATGAAGTTGGAATGCATCCTACATTTACAGAGACATGGCTGCTGATGTGAAAGCCAGAACCAAAGTGTTGCACTGCATAAAGATGGCACCATCACAAATCTCTTTTATGAACTTTGAAGCAGCTACAGAAAAACACTAAACACTAAACCAGCTGCTACATTTTACAGTTATGTAGTGATCATCTGACATCCATAGGCTTATAAGTATAATATAATAATATAATTTTATGTTATAGATTGGATATATATATATGTGCATGAGTGTGTATGTATGTATGTGTGTCTATGTGTGTGTCTATGTATGTATATGTGTGTATACATACATACATATATATATGTGTGTGTGTATATATATATATATATATATATATATATATATATATATATATATATATATTTCCTTACTTCTTCTTACTTCTTACATATATATATATACATATATATTTCTTTTTCTTTTTTGTAGGCTTTTATGTGCATATTCTTTCTAGCCAGGTTTTACCTACGTAAGCTAAGATGAACTAGGGCTGTAGAACATCTTAGCTTACGTAGGTAAAACCTGGCTAGAAAGAATATGCATATATATATATATATATATGTCTATAGTAAAGCATTTGTTGTTCTTGCTTAGGTTGCTCAAACTATATTTTGTGATTCTTGTTGTATTATCTTTTCATAGGAGAATTAGTTGGTCTGCCAATCTTTGTAGTGGCCAAAGCATGCACATGTGCGAATGAAAGTGTGCGTGGGTGTGCACTAATGCGTGTGCACATGTCCAAATTCCCAAAATGCAATGCGCATGCAACCCCTGCACATGTGCCCCACGCCCGCACATGTGCACATGACCCCCTGCATGCACCCTGTCCCCCGCTCATACACACGTCCCCCACACACACCCCACCTGCACACATGCGACAGAGACCCGAAGACCAGCTGGATGGCAGGAGGCATGTGCGCATGCACAGTGGAACTGAACTGGGGCGATGGCTCGTGTGCCATCAGAGAGGGTGATGTGTGCCACCTCTGGCACGTGTGCCATAGGTTTGCCATCACGGTTGTAGTGCATAGTATCCCAAAAATAAGATGCTGAAGCTGGTATTTAATTAGTCAAGAACTCTTACGTTTGCATAAACACATATACAGTGTTGGAATTTCAACACACTGTTCCAAATAATTTGGAAATAATTGCAGGGATTGATTAATTGCTAGCAATCTGATTTGTATGCATGTATAGTTAGAATTTCCCAACTGCTCAACAGATGATCAGCCCAGATCACACTGGTCCTTGCTGAACCCAAGTCCTTGTTCTTCTTTTACACATTTACTGAAATATTCATCATTAGCATACTTTACAACAAAGGCCCAACATATCAAGAATGCACACCAGGCCCTTTGAGGAAATTACTTTTTTAGAATTTGTATTTTTAAGCATTTTAAGTTCATCACCCCAAAATATTCTCACAAGGCTAGCAGCTCAGTTTACAATCTAAAAATGATACAACAGAAAAGAAATAATGAGGAACAAACAAACGAACAAAACAAACCTCCACACCATTTCTTAAAACGAATGGCTATTTTTTAAAAAGCCAGGGCAGTATAGCAGTTAAGGTATTAGATTGTACTTAGGAGCACATTGTCTAACTAGGGGCCAGTCATTCTCCCTCAGACCAACCTGTCTCACAGAGTTGGATTTTTGGGGAGGGATTGGATGAGAGAATGTTTTGTACTTCATGTTGAGCAGCTGGGGAAAAGGTGGGTAAGTTGAGTATTTTATCAATGTCTAGAACAGCAACAGTTCAAGATGAGAAATTGTTAAATGGGGTGTCTTTGAGTATGGCTGATGGAGTAGCCCTTTTATTAATTTCCTTGCTAGAGCTTGATGAAATTGTAATTTGTAAGCTATTAATAAATGTAGATTGCACATTGTTTAAGACAGAGTACTGTTTCCTGCTGTCTATAAACTGGCACCTATATGATGTTCACAATCAGCAAAAATTATACAGCCTTTTACTACTCTATAATAATAATAATACAGCTGAACAAAAAATACTTTAACTGTTATGATTTTAAGCATACCGTACAAAATATTCTGTAAAATCTTAACTTGACTTGTTGTTAGTATTCAGTTATTTACATCATGCCTTTCTAGCCAGAGAACATGGACTACCAGGAATAAACTGTATAATTTTTCAGTAAGGTTTTATTTGAAATTAGTTTTTAAACATCTATGGCAGAAATCTTATTTTTTAAATCTAATGATTTGCAACATTAATCTATTTTTTGTAATGAAAATAATATCTCTTCTTTTTCAACTTGCTTGATCCAGAACTTGATAATCTTGAAGCAATGTACTCTGGTGAACCTGTATCAGCCAATGTTCTCAAAGAGTTTTACTCTTTTCCTTTAGTTGCCCAAATAATATGACACCAGATAAGCTACAATAAACAGTTTGGATCTGGCCAACATTTGGCATCTTTTTTATTTGGATGAGTGTTATTGGTCAAGGATTACAGGAAGGAAATTCATCTGCAGAGACTTGCACACAGATATTTCAGATGACTTAAAAACTTGATTGTTTAAGTTTACACAACTATAGTAATATACTTAAGATTTTAACAAAATTGTTATTCCTCAGTCATCAGGACGTTGGAGGGGACCTCAGCACCTACAAAGATATGGATAGGCAGAGTACCACATTGTTGAGGAGAATGGCGGGGGGGGGGGCAGGAGACTGGGGCTTACCCTGAATGGCGCACACCTGAATTTCATGCTTTTTAAAAGCAACCAGAAATGACTATATTTAATATTGGAATGTTAGATCCAGTCAACAATCTTCAGTGGCATAATTCAATGTTCAATATTCACCAATGATATCTTTGTTATGGAGAAAGGCCACATAGAAACACTAAAAGGTTTTCATAGAGAATAGATATTGTGAAATAGTAAAAAAAAATAATCTGGTTGTTTCCTTTATTGGGCCTTTTTTCTACATGATGATATACAAGAGAGAAATGGAATTATAGATATATTGGGCAGTAACAGATACATACCCTTTGACAGACTTTTCACTTTCTGAGTTTCACTTTTTAGCTATCATGTTTCCCCAAAAATAAGACCCTGTCTTATAATTTTTTGAACCCTGAAATAAGTGCTTGGCCTTATTTTTGGGGAGGTCTTATTATTTTGGGGCGCATGGAGGAAACCAGAGGAAATGGCGGGGACAGGCTGCACATGCGTTTAAATATTTTCAACGATGGCTTACTTTCAGGGGGGGCTTATTTTATTGTATGAGCCCAAAAGCCCGATTGGGCTTTATTATCAGGGGATGTCTTATTTTAGGGGAAACAGGGTAATAGCTAACCTATTCTGTTTTTGAGCATGGGCAAGTTCTGCCAAGTGCTGATACCTATTTATCAACAATTATTTGAAAATTGTTGAAAAATGGAAATTGTAGGTTTCAGAACCTACAAACCTGATTTTTGATAAACATTCCCTCCTCCAGAAATCTATCTATGCTTTGTTTATGCAGTTTAAATAGTTCCCTAAGCATCTGTATTATAAATCACCACACAAAGTCTTTTTTTTTCTTTTTCAGTACTCAGTTTTAAAGACTGAGGTGCTCGAATTGTTTTCAATATTTTATTTATAGGACCTGACTTCTGTTTTCTAGGACAACAGTGCAACACATATTCCTTGATCATTAATAAATTGGCTGGTTACATCTAAAATGTAATTTTTTTTCTTTACTGTTCTTTGAAAAGAGACTATGAAAAACATAGCAGGACTGATGCATCTTCCAAAATAATGTCCTCTAGAGGAGACATTTCATTCTGGAGGACACTGAGGACTCTCAGCTTAGAACAACAAAATATAAGCAATACAACCATCCTTACCTACCTTTCTAGCATTTATATTAAGCTGGAATTGGAAATGAGACCATCTTTGATTACTTGTGTGGTCTTTTTAAAATGTTGCTTTGTTGCTGGTGCTATAAACTTGTTATTCAACTATTGTGACCCATTAGAGAGCAATGTTCCTTAAGGCTTGTTAAATAGTGATATATGGCTCTGACTATTTTGGAAATCACATACTACAAACAAAGTACATACAACAAATGTGTTTGTGCCTGGAGAGGGAGGGTTCTGAACTACATTTGAAAATGAATTTATAGCCTTTTGTTACACTTTGTCTTGCCAATAAAGAAATACCTCCAATTGTAAAATGGTGGAAAAGGAATAGAGCACTTTGAGATGATGAAAAGGAAAAAAGAGTTGGATTAGCATCCATCTGGATATAAGAGTTAAGAAAGAGGGACTGTGAAATCAAAAGTGAGTTCAGAATTGCCAGCCTATGAGATAGTAGAGGAAATAATGTCTGTAAGAGTTTGAACTTTTTAATGTAAAGGAACAATGAAATAGTTTTATCTATTTACTACATTCATTGTGCAGTTGGAAAAACCGTTCTAATATATTGTACTCACATCTTGCTGCAATAAAAGCACATTTGTCCATTTCCTTAAAAATCAAGAGATGTTTTTTTCAGAGCTGAAATAAGAATCAACTATGCTTCAAAGCAAAAGAAATGGAAGTAGTATGAAGATTATATTAAGGTATCCATATGTTATCAATGCACAGACATGCTGTCAAAATTATGAAAAGCCAAATTGACAGAGATGGGGAAAATTTGCTGATTTTGGAGGCAAATTTTGGAAGCAAATCTACTGCTAGCTGTGATAGCAGCAAAAGATATCTTTGAAATTCCTGCTTGTTACTCTCCTTTCCATAGAAATGCTGCCATTTTTTTGTGAAATGTAGCAATATTGAATGTTGAGAATAATGGTGTGCCTAACCTTATAGTGTGGGAGAGGAGTTCAAGCAAAGAAAGGGGAAGGAAATGTGTCACTAAATGATTTTTCTCATATATATGGAAATAATGCTTTGTAGCATTATTTCATTTGTGTTAGAAGGTGCATTCCTACATTTTTCCAGCTTAGCTCTATAATGCTAGGGATAGTACTGCCTTCCTAATTTGGATGCTCTCTTTTTTAAAATCACATTGGGCATTGGGTTGGAGAAGACTGGATTAAAGTATGGCAATTTGCCAAAGAAATAAATTTGCCACAATCCAGATAACATCACATGAATATGTAAGAACCACATATATGTGTAAGCTAATTTATGTATACCTGTCTCTGGCTAGTTCAGGAAGTTTGTGTTCAAAGGAATGGGTTCCAAGAGGAGATGAAGATATGAGATGTCAAAGAAGCCCAAAATAAAGATATTCAAATGACAGTATAAGCTGTCAAGTAGTAAAGAAAATGATCAAGGGGAAAAAATGGTTAGAGGTCATCTGATTTATTTTACTAATATTGATCTAATATCTAAGTATCTTGGGCATACAGTAACTACTGCAGATAATAAAACTAAAGACATACCTTGCTTTCCATGGGACTAATCTGTCCTTGAAAAATCAGTTGTAAGTGGGAATTCTCCTGGATTCCCCTTTATTCCTGAAAGGTCAGGAACATTCAATACATTGATCTAGGCTTGATTACTGGTGGTTCTCAATTTACAACCATTTAACAACTTGAAGTTGCAATGGCACTGAAAAAAATGACTTATGACTGATCTTGTACAAACAACTGTTACAACATCCCCACACTCTTCCTTAAGGAAAAGACATAGTCCAATTGCCTTTTGAAAAAAGCATCTTTGAGACAATGGAGCAGTAAACAGAATCGGACCTAGTTAGCAATCGGTTAGGAGATTTAGGAAATATCAGAGTTACAGATTCAGCTGTGAGGTCAAAGAAATATTTTGGGAAAAAAGGCAATGGCAAGCTGCTTCTCTGTTCATGTGAATATAAAAGGATTATGTCATGAAGTTAAGCTTGGTTTGGAGCAGGAGTGAAATCCAGCAGGTTCCGACAGGTTCTGGAAAACCGGTAGTGGAAATTTTGAGTAGTTCAGAGAACCGGTAGCAGAAATTTTGAGTAGTTCAGAGAACCGGCAAATGCCACCTCTGGCTGGCCCCAGAGTGAGGTGGGAATGGAGATTTTGCAATATCCTTCCCCCAGGAGTGGGGAGGAAATGGGGATTTTGCAGTATCCTTCCCCTGCCATGACCACCAAGCCACACCCACCAAGCCACACCATGCCCACCAAGCCATGCCCACAGAACTGGTAGTAAAAAAAAATTGAATTTCACCACTGGTTTGGAGATTTAATCAGAAAGAGGGTATTCTTTGTAGCAAGGCACAGTTCCCTACACTGTGGACTTAGGTTCAGTCTTAGGCTGAAGGTGCTTCACTGCTGCCCTTTAAAACCATTTTATCCTAGCTAGCTCAGCTTCAGTATGTCAACTGAGTTGTCTCTAATCCCTTGTTTTTTATATTCTGTTCCTGGATTATTTAATTCCTGTTCCATAATACTTTAGATTTTTTTTTTAATACTGGATTTGTAAACTGCTTTGAACAACTTTGATTGAACATATATTCTACTTTTGAGGATAAATCTGTCAACTAATCAGCATCAACAATATTGTGCTTACAGTAGCTTCTTGACTCTTTTACCTTATTAAGTAAAGTGATATTTTATGCTGGTTAATCCTAAAATGCTCAGGTCAGTAAGTAGAGCCAGGAATCACACACAAGAAAAATGTTTGGTTGCTTTAATTGATGCAATGAAGAAGTGAGTTCTAAAATAAATACTGACCACTTAAAATCTCTCTCTTTCTCTCTGTCTTTGTCTCTGTCTCTCTCTCTCTCCCTCCCTCCCTCCCTCCCTCCCTCCCTCCCTCCCTCCCTCTCTCTTCCACTGGATCTCAAATTTCATTGATTTACCCAGCATGACCTCTTTGTTTGAGAATTATGAGAATTAAGTGAATTATTGTCTTCAGGCTGCCAAGTCAGGGAAGGTTTTATATTCCTCTTATCTGATTGTTGCAAAGAAACCTGTAAAACATATATTATTAATGAATAAAATGCATAGAGCTTCAAGACATACCAGAAAAGGAAATTAAAATGTTTCCTTTGTTTCCACCTATGTATTTAAAACTGGTTGAATCAGTTTACAGCTGCCCCAGGATAATAAAATAGACCAAGCATTTCCTTCTTTGCTAAAGCAAGAGGTTATTAATAAATTAAAGCTGAATAACAAATCACCAAAATTTATAGTATCTGCAGTTCTCAGACTTCAAGCAGAAACAACATATGCCTGTACTAAATTCCACAGTTGTAAAAATGGTTTAAAGTAATTCATAATATAGGACAGGACTGTCAAACTCGCAGCCCAGGGGCCGGATGCATCATATGTTGGCCACGAGGGTTGCCAGGTGTCCACTATTTGAGCAGACAGTCCACTTTTTTCACATTATGTTCACTATTTTTTTTCACAAAATAGTGGACATTTTTTTTATTCAAAAGCTTTATGATGAAATGGTACGTAATCTAAAGCTGTACAGTCTAAGAGAATAAGGATAGGAGAATCGCATTTTGTCTTTTTTTCATAAGTTAGAATGAGACAAAGATCGAATATCCATTGAACTCGATTCTCCGAAAAAATTAATGATGAGATTAAAATAAAAATATATTATAAAATTATGTACAGTTCACATTTGTAAAAAGTATTGTAGCTTGTGTCGACTGACCTAAAATGGTGTGTTAAAATGTTTGTAAGAAAATATATAATTTAATTGTAATTTTTTTTAAATTTTTTTACTACTTAACCCCCCCCCCCGCTTGTCCGCTATTTTTTGGAAGCAGACCTGGCAACCCTAGCCACGCCACACCCAGTTTAGCGAAGGGGAAAAAGTCGCAACGTGAGTTTGACACCCCTGATATAGGAGAATCCATCAAAATATAGGTGGAAAACTACACAATAAAGTATACATTCAGAAAAAAAATTATCCAAAAAATTACTTTGGAAAATGAATATATACAAAAAAGCACAAGTATTTCTGCAACAAAGAAACTAAGAAAAGCATTTTTTTTTAAAAAAAGATTCACTCATCCCCAAAACAGACATCAGCAGGGTGTTTATACTCCTTGTGAACAGAGTCCTACTCTATCCTGTTGGAAGACATCTTCTATTTTAAGGGATATCCAAGCGAAGCTGAGTTTCTTTTTTCAAAAAAATGGAGATGAAGAAAGACTCTTTAATAGTTCCCACCAAGAGTTAGGACTTGTAGATTTAAAAAAGCACAAAGATTGCCTAATTGGGGTTTTACTATAGCGTGATGTGGTTCATTTATCTTCAAAGTTAATCATTCCTAAATTTTTAGATTAGCTATTTATTTAATACATGCCATCTTTGAGAGAGTGCTTTCCCCCTTCTGAACGTCGTTTAAGGGACTGACCTGGGCATCGGGGAGAAAAGTCTCCATGAAAATGAACAAGGATTTCAGTTTATCAGAAAAAGAGGATCTGGACTACTCTTCACTGCTAAAGTCATATTCTGAATTTTATTCCTAACTCTGTTTAACTCTCTAAAGAAACATTTTGTTTGAATAGTGTGTACTAGTGGGATGAATTTCAGCTTTTGTGATTACTAGACAGCCTCAGGGTTTTATAGCTTTTGAGAAAGAATAGTCTCTAAAAGCATAATGAATCACTATTAAAGGAGCCTGCCGTACATCATATGGTAGTATGATGTACATCATATACTAGTATGCTATTTTTCCAGCACACTGAAAAAGGCAGCTGCTCCCCTTGTTACAATGCTATGACATGTGGCACATAACACGATAAAGAAACACTAATGACAGATGCCCAGATACAGTGAAATGAAGGAGAAAAACTTTGAGTAAAATTTCTCTACCTGTTTGTATCCATGTAGAAAAAAAAAATTCTTCTTTATTACTTCCATTTGTTTATTTTGCCAGACCACCCCACGGACCTGAAAGAAACATACAAGAGGAAAAAAAATTACAGCAACGCCAACTATTCTGGGAGATACACGAGCCCCTCCATGTTTATCAGGTTGAGGGCACTGTATTTTGATGTCAATAAGCAATTTTTCCAGCCCGGTCTCCTGCCCGACCCTTTTAATCCATCAATATATTATTAGAGATAAAGTTGGTGGATGCCTGCTGCAGTTAGAAGATAAATGACATCTCTGAAGTCAGGCATTAAAGACTAGATTAAGGCCTTGTGACACCGTTTTCAGTGCTCATCTCTGCACTTCTGTTCAACCTATCACACTGAGTGACAAGAAAGAAAAATAATGAACTGGGCCAAGGAAAGAAGAAGGAAAAAGGCAGAAAGAGAGAAAGAGAGAGATTTTGCCTCCCCCCTGCCAATAGGCATACTACATCAGTTCACACTCAGGATTAGACAAGAAAGAAAGAAAGAAAGAAAGAAAGAAAGAAAGAAAGAAAGAAAGAAAGAAAGAAAGAAAGAAAGAAAGAAGAGGAAGAGTGGAACTGTAAAGATTAATATTAGGAACAATAGGAAATGGAAGAGTAAATGGAATGTTTTGTTCAATTTTTGCTTGGGTTAATATTTTGCAACTGTTTCTAATCTCTGAAGAATGATCAGTTTCTACACCATAATATAAACATTTGGGGTTTTGTTCTCTAAAAGTTCTTTGTCTTAGCTGAAATCAAATTTTATGTAGAAATCAGGTTGTAGCTATAAACTTGCGAAGTCAAATCCTTTTTATAAATGGAATTTTTAAAATCTCCATAAATTCTTTTCCTGTATTGGGAATTGCCTTTCGTAAACTGCTATCCTCTACTTCCACTGAATTCTTTTTTTTTTATTTATTCTAAAAGCACAACTGCCACTCTTCCTTTCCCTCTCAAAAAAACTTTGTTAAAGGTTTTCATTTTCCAGATTTAATTTTATGTCACTTTTTTTTGTCAAGGTAATAAATTTTTGCCTGCTAGCATCCATGGAATCAACATATTTGGTATTCTTGACAAGTTTAAGGATATTCAATGTGCTTTTCAGTTTAATCTTTATGGTCATGATAACTTAACATTATGGCAGACTGCAAGCTTGAACATAGCAAGGCAGTCCTTTTGAGGAGTTTGGATAGAACGTGGAGTCTAAACCTTAGCTTGATTATGAACTTTGTTAGATAAGGAGTTGCAAGGAGGAACAATTTCTTAGAAAGTATAACTAGCAACACTTTCACTTAAAATAGATTTTAATACCTGGAAAAGGTCCCACTTCATAATCTAAAATGTTTCAGAGTCCCCTTTGTCTTAAAAAATTAATATTTCTTTACAAAACAAAGTATTATGAAAGCTGTGTATACATTAAGTGGATATTTAAAAGTATGGACGGGGTTATAACAAGGAATTAGAAATGTTGAATATAAGAACATCTTATATACATATAGAATTATGTATAGAGTACAGAAAAACAGAATACAAGTTCAGAGAAGAACATCTGTGAATTTTTAAAATCAGATTAATTCATCATGCATTATTATTTCATGTCTATTGGATACCTAAGTATGTGTTTTCTTAGAAAAACAATGATGAGCACACCCAGTAGTTGGGGATGCAGTGCTTATAAAATGTAAGCACTGCAAGTCTCAAAGGGAGTCTTTGAATCATTATTGATTCCTGACAACTACATAAACTCAGGGGTGGACTGCTGGGGGTTCGCAGCTAAGCTAAACTTATCTCTAGCTAAGATTCTGTATAGTTCGGAGAACCCTCAAATCTCACTCCTGGCTGGCCCTATCTACTCTGCCCTCCCCTCCAAGGAGTCCCGACGTGGCCCGTTTTGGATGTAGGTAAGTGCAGGGCGCGCATGGAGGCTCGGGGAGGGTGAAAAACAGACCTACAGGAAGTTCAGAAAGGCTGGAAATGGGCCCGTTTCTGGCCTGCAGAGGGCCTCCGGAGCCTGGGGAGGCCATTTTCCCCCTCCCGGAAACTCAAGGAAAGCTTCCAGAGCCTGGGAGGGCAAAAATGCCCCACCTCCCCGCTATGGTGCAGGAGGCTGACTAGGCCACGCCCACCATGGCCACACCCAGCCAGCAACTGGGCAGAGAACTTCTTGCTAAAATTTTTGAAGCATAAACTAGTCCCTGCAGTTTTATTGGTGATATTTTCAGAAAGGGCTTGGCCTTACCTGCTTCCTAGGGCTGAGAGGGAAAGTCACCCAGTTGGCTTCATGCTATGGCAAAAGTAGAACTCACAATCTCTCAGTTTCTATCCAGCAACTTTCCCCCTACTCCACACTGGCTCTCATGGTGCCTGCAGGGGGAAAAAAAAAGTCAGCATGCCAGCTTTTTTTATATATACATCACAATCCATATAAAAAGGAGCAGGGATCTGATTATGTGGTTGTGGCTACCATCTTTATATTTGGGGGGTGGTGGTGGTTTTTTTTTACTATCGACTCTGCAAGGATGCTTCATAGGATGAACTCATGTGCTACAACGGCTAATTTATATGCAAAAGTTATTTCACAGATTGATTTTGTTTTGGATAGCTCACTGTGGATGCTGATATTCTTTTGAATTACATAAAATGGTTTGGAACCCAACACCAGGATAGCAAATATGAGTGCTGTCTGTTTTTATAATAGCATGGAAAATGAGATTACAAGACTGGAAGACCACTTATCCTTTGTCAATTATGTATTATCTCTCTTTCTACACTGGAACAAGCATTTTATGATCAAAGAGTCCAGTTGGAGAAATATTTAGAAATTCAGATTTTATATGCAAACACATTTTTACAGTAATTTCCTATTTTTTTAATACTATAAATAAATGATATTAATCTTTTGCTCATATAACATGGCAAGACTGGTTTTATTTAGTACATAAATAATCTGTGAATTTTTGCAAAATTATTTTAATATTTCCTGTGCACGCACGCGCACACACACTATATAATAAAAACATAAAATAAAATAAAGCTTTCTGTGAGAATTATGTTATATTAAGACATACAGACCACTGGCGGGATAGTCATGCTGTATAACTTATTTATAGAAGCCAATCCTGCATTTGATTTTGAAGGCATTCAGTATATGAAAGTCAATCCAATCTGAGTTTGGTTTAAAGTAGGAATCTTTAAAGGTGCCTATTAACAATAAGCAGCAACTCCTAGATAGCAAAGTACACCTGGCCACAGTTCGCAATTGTGATACACACACACAGAAATGAATCCATTTCTTAATATGCAGAATATTTTTTTCTATTTTGAAACTTTTCTCTTTCTTTGGGATCTTTCTCTTTTCAGACACTTCATATGGTAAGTAATAGCTTAACTGCCACTCTTTTAGGCAGTAGGTGAGATCAGTTTTTCAAGACAGGCAGCTATTTATTTTCACTGAGCAAAACTGGTAATTTGACACAGAAGGCAGTGACAGCCTACTGCTTATACTAGTAATATCTGTCATTTGCTTTTCAGCTGCATCATGTACAGAAATCTCTAAGCTATATAATGAGTGCTAGAAGTATATTATGAAATTCACCTCTAATACCAAACACTGTGAATTTACAATTTCAGCCAAGCTAAAGAATGCATCACTACATGGGGTTTCTATTGGGTTTCAATTCATATAATAACTCTACTTCACTTCCCTTGCTTTTTAAAAGTGAAAAGTTACAGAAGATGCTGGAAGTGCAGTTTCCTACTCTTTGCTTTATTTCTTGTTTTGTTCTCCAAAACACCTTTCTCAATGAAGACATAAATTGTTAAAAATATAGAAAGTTTCTGCAATTAAGGCAGGTTCAACATCTCATAACCAGTTAGGTAATAACAGATTTCATTATTTGTGCCACCTGACAATATATCTTATCCTAATGTCTGTTGCAAAAACAGAGAACACCCAATAAACCATAAACAAACTCACTTAGCATTGCATCAGCTTTTCTCTACTAGATGTACTATACTTCCTCATAGTAGTTTATGAAAATCTATACTACAAGGTTTTTTTTTCCTAATTCCTCCTCCATGAATTAGGACTAGATTAACATTTGGCACAACTTGGTTTACTCAATATGATGGGCCATCATTGTAATATTTTGATAACTGAGAAGGGTGAGTGAGAGCGTTATAATTGCAAACAAATGGTAATTTATGGGAACAGTACTTCTCTTGACAGATGTCAATATTTATTTCTAGCAAGAAACTCATAACGTTCTTGTCCAGTGTTCTTAGGAGAGAAAATGGGATCTGTAAATCCTTAATCAGTCTTAGGGATTACAGAAAAGTAGACACTAGCAGCAGGAAAAGTACAAATAATTAGATTATTTACAAAAATAATTGTTAAATAAACTACAGTTTCTCCCCTCCCCTTACCCAGTTAAGGTTCTTACGTTATAGTCCAGATCAGTTGTCTTTTACCTGTCTTCTAGAAGGGGGCAGGAAGGAACAGAAGAGAATCCAGTTTGAATTGAAGAGGGCAGAGGGGAAAATATCTTTTTTCTTTTTCATTTTATTAAATTTGTATACCGCCCTACTCCCGAAAGACTCAGGGCGGTGAACAGGCACAAAATAAAACACATAAATACAAAAGTTAAAAAACATAATTAAAACCAAATTAAATAATTTTTGCCCGAGACAATTAAAATTCCCAATAATTTAAAACAAATTAAAATTTCAATTTAAAAATTTAAAAGAAGGGGAGAAAACTAGGCCAGGCCGGCCTGCTGGAATAGGAGTGTCTTCAAAGCACGGCGGAAAGTGCGCAGATCTGGGATCCTCTGTATCTCCGCGGGGAGCTCGTTCCAGATAGTAGGTGCCCCCACAGAGAAGGCCCTGCCCCTAGGGGCCACCAGTCGACATTGTTTGGCTGACGGCACCTGGAGGAGCCTCTGTCTATGAGAGCATACCAGCCGGTGGGAGGCTGTTTGTGGTAGTAGGCGGTCCCGTAAGTAGCCAGGTCCTAAGCCATGGAGCGCTCTAAAGGTGGTAACCAAAACCTTGAAGTGCACCCAGAAGACCACCGGGAGCCAGTGCAGCTCGCGCAGGAGAGGTGTCACACGGGAGCGCCATGTTGCTCCCATAACCACCCGCGTGGCCACAATATGGGACCAACAATCTAAGACAATTTGTTTTATTGGGGCCAAAAATGCATATATTCAAACAGATGAACCTACCCCCAGATAATATAAACCTGAGATATCAACATGGAGTCATATAAACACAACACTGTAGGTTCAAATTATTGAAGTGAAATTCTGATGCATAGAGAAAATGCATGAAATATCAGATGGCAGTGTTGAAATAAACCCGTAATCTTTCCAAAACAACCCCAACAGATTTCAAATTGGATGCTTCTATCACAGGGAATCTGTCGATTTCAAATTACAAAAATAACTAGGCAATATTCATCTATAATAAAATATCTTTGGGTCACTCCATATATTTGATATTCTATTGACATGCTGTCTTAAAACAATGTGGGGTGTAAATCTGATTTACTTATTTGCAAATTCAAGGATTTTTTTTTTGTATTCACACATTATCTTTTTGAAACCATATTAAAAATAATAAGTGTGAATATCATGTGACCCCTTGAAGATCTTGAGTAGCCGGCTGTTATGCTAGAAAAGGGAATGTAATGTGGGGAGTCTAATGCTTGAATGGGGAGATCTGTCTGTCTCAGCTTCTTTGTTGCTCATCAGCTTGCTATCCTTTTGAAGATTTTCAAACTCTCTTTAAAATTACTTTGTTACAATAATTCAGCAAAGGCTTCTGTGTCTGTAGAAAATATTAATAGACTATTATGGGGTTCTACAACTAATTTTTCCACACATATCATCTGTCTTTGCATGGTTATTAAGCGCCAACAATATTTCTGCGATGCTTCCTTGCTAAATTAATTTGATTTCTTCTTTTCCTGCTTTATTTTTTCCTCCTTCTGCAACCTTTAAAATTAAATTGAATCTTCATAATTATGCCTTTTTGTTGTCCCTCATATCTTTCTCTTTTCAATTTCCCTATCAAAGTGGCTATAGAGTTTAATAAAGATGTAAGAAAGAAAACAGCATTACTGGAATATAAGAAGCAGAAAGAATTGAGTTGGCTTGGTGTGGAGCTCCAAGTGCGGTATATTTATGAAGTTGCGCGTATACACTTCCATGTAATGGATTCATAGGGGCTCATCACTGCTGTCTTGCATGTAACACCGAAGATTCTGCCACAGTGTGCGCATTAAACAGTGTTCCTTCTAGAGGAGAAGAAAAATATATGACATGAATTTAAAAGTTTATTCGTCTGTGTTCCACCATCTCAGAGTCATAGAACCACAGTTTAAGGGCAGTGTAGTTTTGAAACTGACAAGCAAGATTATGAAGTAGATGTCAAACATTCTATCCAGTTCAAACAGGATTGGCCCCTAATTATTTTTTTTTCTGAGATCAAGAATAATGGAGAGACCAGCCAATCATAATGCAGTGAAATATCTGAAAAGGACTACATTTATTAAGGCCTCCTTCTCAGACTTGTCTGTATTTGAGGTAAGCAGGCTATCATGAAGTTGACGGACAGAAAGAGAAGACAAAACCTAGGCATAACGGCCCTATTATTGGCACAGCACATGTGCAGATTCAGAGCTAGCAGTTTAAAGTATAATCCTGCTACTGTCACTATTTTACCTATCGTCATAAGTCAGAGACACCAGGGCATGAAAAGATTAATGTTAGCTTACTGAATGGAGGTTTCCTCAATCTCTTGACCTTCTCTCCTCCTCCTTCTTCTTCTCCTTCAGCATCGAGCAAAAGCTGAGATGACCAAAGAAAGCTTTGGTTCCAGAGGAGAGCTAGTAATTTCTAAGCATATTTCAACAATTCTTCAGAATAAAGGAGTGTAATAAAGTCAGCTATCATTTTTCTTAATTGCAACTAATAAGCAAGGGGTGGTTGAATCTTCCTTGCAGAATGTATATATATGAAGTGTTTGCTTTATTGTCAGATGGGTGGCCCTTTAGGAGGGAGTAGAATAGATATTAATAGAAAGTATGATTTAAAATGTCATCAGTGAAGGGGAATTTTTGATATTTGACTGTTTCTAATAATGCCTCTTTGGACAGGCATTAGCAAATAACAACTATAAGTGGTGTTATCCTTGTAAGGTGCCCTGCAACTACCCAAATTAAATAAAGAATATAAAGAATCCTTTTTTAAAAAATAAAAAAGGCACAGTCAGATGGCCACATTAAGGTGGTCCGTGAGCTGGCAGAAAAATATACTGACATAAAGTGATATGTCCCCAATCCTATGCCTACTCTGCCTTAATAATAAGATCATAATAATAAGTGAATATTGCTCTTGCAGATTTAATACAGGATGGGTTAAAGAAAGCTATTGGATTCTCCTAACTTTATTTCCCTCCCCAAGATAATCTGATTGCAGGAAAGTCACCTGTCAATCAATCTCCTTAATGTGTGGGATGGGGCAGAATATGTTTAGATGGGGTCTGTGAATAGCAAGTTTACCCACCTGTCAAATTGTCCAGTTTACAGATTGTTTGTGCAAGCTATTTTGGAATATAGGTCTAGCACTCTTTGAAAAGAGTTTTTTAGAGAATTTAAAGCATCAGAATTTAAAGCTCAGCTGACAAGTCCCTACCACAAGGGAGGAGTTGTGAAGAGCATCAGAGTGTGCCTTCTCGCCCCCCCTTCTTTGCCCTTCTTCCATGCCAGTGACTTGTCACCTGAGCTAAAATGTATGGAGAGGGAGGCAGGGTGAAGTTGAAGGAAACATTGGCCAAGAAGCAAGCTCCAGTCTTGAATAGTGCTGCAAAGGAATGGTGGGGTTAGCAGTGAGTGACCATGGCCAGCAGCACTTAGAAGTACTTGGATAGTCAAGTGGCTTCTCCATGGGCAAAATAGTGTTGACCCCTCCAAAGTAATAAGAGCAATAAAAAAAGAATCAAGAAAATCTCCCTGTAATATACTATTGGTAATATAACATTCAGCTGGCAGAATCTAGCTCTGTTTTCTAATAGTTTAAACACAGGTCAAGAGCTGTTTTGGAAAAAAAGCACTAAGATGTATCCTTACATAATGTATCTACATAAGACTTGACAAGCACTTTAGAAAATACTGGTTAGGCATTATACTATAGAGGCAGATGACTCTATGAAGCCCGATGTTCTGTCTTTGTTGCAGCTCAAACCATAACAGTCATAAATACCTGAAAATGCCCCACAAGAACCAGGCAGATTCCCATTCTTGACAGAGTCATCAAGAACATGACAAAAATGTCAGGAAAACTGGAACAGCTAAAGATGACTTTAAGCTGCCTCAGCTGTGAGCTGCGGATGGGACACATACCATGAAGGCATGCCATACAAAACCACTTATGGTTAGAGATATTTGAGTCCTAAATCTGCTTCAGTTAGGGGCTCCAAATCTTGATCATCTTGAAATAATTACTTCTCATAGTCATCCAGGTTTTTATGGTCCAGTTCTGAAGTTGTGGAGTTTGTACTTTTATTGTTCTGTGTATTCTGAACACAACTGAATTAACACCCATTGTTTAGATCTATGAAATCCAGGATAAATATTTATAATCAGAATTCTATTTGTAATGTTCTTAATATAGATGGTTATTTAGTATAGATGGTTATTAATCTTGATATTATTATCAAAGCCCTGGTGGAACAGTGGTTAGAATGCAGTATTGCAGGCTAACTCTACCCACAGCCTGGAGTTCGATCTTGACGGGCTCAAAGTTGACTCAGTTTTCTATCTTTCTGACTCAGTAAAATGAGGACCCAAATTATTGGGGGCAATATGCTGACTTTGTAAACCACCAGACTATATAGTACTATGAATTGGTATATAAATCTAAATGCTATTTCTAGTACTATTGTTTATTTTACAAGCATTCGAGGGGCATGAGTGTTTTCATAGAAAAGTGCATAATCCTGAAGTCACTCATTTATGGTTTCAGTTCAATTACATTTATTAATGAATAATGTAGTTAGGTAAAAGAACTTCTAGTGATTAATACTGTGGTGAAGGAATCCATTACATCTATTCTAAGCAAAAACAACTTAATATTATTTTTGGCTAGTAAACATTTAGTTAAATCATGAATTTAACTAAATAAATCATGAATCATATGTCTACCATGTTTCCTGAAAATAAGACCCTATCTTATATTTTTTTGAATCCTGAAATAAGCGCTTGGCCTTATTGCCATGCGCAAAAGCCTGATTGGGCTTATTATCAGGGGATGTCTTATTTTGGGGGAAACAGGGTACCTTCTTCAAAATGACTGACCTTGATTTTCATTCTATGTTTTCTAAATTGAGCGCATTGTTTTCTCCATTTTTAAAAATGTATATTTTCAGCTTGTTAAAAGAAAATCTGCAACTATGTCAGAGTATATTGAAAAAAAGCCTGCAAGTAATTAGTACTGTCACATTTGTATGCATTGACTTAGTGTACTTCATAAAACTAAAAGAAATGCATTTTATAATGTAAATCTGTTTTCATAACTGGATGTCCCCACATGTATTGGACTATAATCCCCTTCAAGAATCATGGGATTAGTAGTGTAACACTTCTAGAAGTTGCCAAATTCTTACAGTTAGTCATTTGTGTAGGACACCAAATCTAGGCACCAAAGTCCAGAAAATCACTAGACCGCAGCCATTTAATAATTATGCAGATTTTTGTAACCCAAATCTGAAAGCTATAAGCCTGTGACAACTCATGAGTTAAGCATGTTAGTATTTAAGGTCACAGAATTCATTTTCATTTTTGGGTACTTTTTTGTGCTTGTAAAAGTACATGGTACTTGAAGCAATTTGTTCTTCAGTTATTATCAACACAGTAAGAAACTCAATGAAGCAGTGAGCTGGGGAATAACAATTATCACCATTTCAATACCAAAATACAAGAAATTACAAAGCTTGCTAGCCTGTCTTCTGTAACCAACATAACTGACTTATGTCTGCATTTTGCTCTATGCAAAATAGTTTGTTTTTAAATGTCAGCTCGGTGCATACCCTTCTGGCTCTGTCCTTTGATACACCTACTTTCCCAGCAGTTTCCTTTGTGGAGAAATACCACCAAACCCACTGCACTGTCACCAAACAGCAGCCATTCATGCATTTATCATCTTTAAGGTTAGTCATGCTATGGCATCAAGGCTTGGCAGATGGATTTATGAGTAGTCTTGAATGTAGATATATTTTACACTCCGTGTCAAAGGTACCTAGACTCATGGATAGCCATCTTTCAGATTTGATTGTATGTACTGGGATAAATAAATAAAGCAGTGGCTTCAGGGAGAATTTTGTAGATGACAAAATTGTTGATATGGGATTTGAAAGTCTGCCAAGCAAGACCATTAGATTAGGTTTACCTTCCTTCTTAAGCATCTGTTTGAGGCACGATTTCCTGTTCTGCACCTGCTTCAGCAACATGCACAGGAGAGTAAATGGTTCTAGCATTTGGCTAAGAAGCAACAAGATGCTAATATATTGAGAATAAATATTGATATATTTATTCTTAATTATGGAGGACATCAGAACATTTTGGGACTTTGTTGGCATTATTTTCCCATGATTACATAGCTCATATGAAAACCTGTTACTTGGAATACTTAATGTTATTTTAAGTTGACTCAGACTGTTGATTTCCCTAGCATTTCATAACAGTTCTTTTTCCAAGCCAGAACAAAGCTGCCAGTGCCTACTAAGCCATCCTTTTCTCATAAGCAGGGGTGAAGGCAAGAAATGGCAGGGAGGTCATGAATTGTTGCCTTGAAGCAACCTGCTACTGAACAATACTGATCCTGCCTTGTTGCTAAATGTGGTAAGGGGGAAGTCATAAGATTAGCACTTTTTGTTTCAATTCCCTTTCAACAATGGAGAAAAGTATATAACTGTTGCAGTGGGCCAGTTTATATCTTTCCCAGATGAATTATGCCCATGGCTTGAGATAGAACAGAGAAAGATAAACTGTGGCACCTCAGAATTATTTGTGAATTATTATATCCAGCATTTCTCATCTTTATTATACATTCCTAGGGATGATGGCAATTGTCAAAAATAAATCAATTATATGTAATAATCACTGACAGTTGGACTGCATATACATTTAATAAATGATTGTTTTATATAGACACACACATACGCACACATACACAAACTTATACAGAAAAACTTGAAACAGTAGTATATGAGACACACTATAGGTACTTCTTACATTACTGTTATGAAGGAAATATATGATTTTTAAAAACCATAGCTTGCACAAATATTAAAACTGGAATGGTTTAACAACATGTGGGGTTGTACAAAGTACCCAGTTCTTTCTACAACTTAATAGTCAATTAATTAATTAGCATTCTACCATCATACTTTTTCTGTTATTTGTTTGATATTGTAAGATCACAGTAAATTGTCTGTAAACAGTATTAAAACACTGAGTAAAGTAAGAATAGTACTTGATTCTCCTTGTGTGTCCAATCACACTTGGCCAATAAAAATTCTATTCTATTCTATTCTATTCTATTCTATTCTATTCTATTCTATTCTATTCTATTCTATTCTATTCTATTCTATTCTATTCTATTCTTTCTATTTTATTCTATTCTAAACCCTTATTTTATGAAAATAATAGACTGGTTTAAATGGAAAACCAGTTTCTCACTTGTTAACCTGTAGCCACCGAGAATAACTGAGAACAACCGATAGTTTCTAGGGAATGTTCTTTTCCCATATTTTATTGCTATTTAGGATGCCAACAGTCAGTTTGTGAGAATATATACCGGTATGTATAAATAATCTGAGAGAGAGAAAGAGAGAGAAAGAGAGATAAAAACCAAGGAAAATTCAACTCAGAAAAGCTTTTATTCTGACTGGAAAATTGCCCTGCAAATGTACTCAACACAATGTTCCATCTGTCATTTGGAAGTGACAGGTGCAGCTGTTAAAGCAGCTACGTTATCTCATCTTTGAAGACAAATTCCAGGCTGTATTTCATTGCTGCCCTGTAATGTGTGAGGGTATACAGCTTAACTGCTGTTTTGCCTCACTATATAGATTTCAAGCATAGTTCTATATTTACCAAAGAAAGCATCAACTAACAAACACTACTGACATTTTAAAAGCTAGACTAACTTGTGGAAGGGTAGATGAAATGAGTGTGAAGGCTGCACATATTCATTATTAGGTCTGAGGCACGATCTAGTGTCTTCTCTCTAATGTCTTCTTGATTCTCTTTAAAGAAATTTCAAGAGATGACACTACACTAATGTCTTCATGCTTGTACGATAGTTTTATGATATTCACGAAAAGCCTAAATAGCATTAAAAATTGTTTCCTTTCTTGGATATGGATTTGCTTAAATAAAACATTATACTTTTGGAATTGTTTCTATTGCCATAAGCTTATAGAAATTAGTTGAGCTACTCTTTGTAGCATAGATCTTGATAATCAAAAAACAGCCATTGCTTTTGGTGACAAATTTGAACATGATTTAAAAAGCATCTTGTCATGTTTATTAATTACTTTTATAATGCCTGTCCCAAAAATATTTATCCATTAAATTTTGCCCATTATTTAGTTTGTGTTCAGTGATGTTAACTTAAAGCTATGCAGTTTTATGATGTCACCCAATTAGCTGCATAATTCTTAATGAGTTTGTATCATCCCTCTTAAAAAGCCAACATAACTGTGAGGGGAGGGAAAATGGTTCATAAGCCGTAGGGTCAGGGATGGAATAAACACTTGCAAAAAATGAAAATGAAGAAAGTGAAACATCTTGCACATCTTTAAGCTTTTAATCAAAATAGTGTTTTTAATTTGCAAATACAATAACAAAACACTTGGTTCAACCTTATAGTCTCTTGCTTTTAATTGTTTATAATGCAATTTGTGGCTGATAGGTGGTTGATATGGAATTGGTCCACTTATCCAATTTACTTGTGAGGGCACAAACATAAATTTATTGTTCAAGAATTTAAATTCTTCTTCTAATCATACAATATACAAATACACACAATACATACATACAATACAAATAGCACATTATTTTATGTGTTTTTAAAAAGCACATTCAAACCCCCAACAACTTTAGTTTAAAAAAGTGAATAATGGGAAAACTGAATGCAGCATTACATAGTGAAAGTAATAAAATGCTAGATAAAATATCCATGGTTCTCAATAGGATTGTGTAAAGCTAACTGATTTAGATATTCAGATCAAATAGTTGAATCAAAATGGATGCCCCAGATTGATTGGTGAAACTGAATTGTGTTGACTCAGTTTTCAAATCAGATCTAATTAGATTTAATTAAGGATGTGGGTGAAAGTTAATGTTTAACATTAGAGCAATCTGCATAATACAAGTTCTTGGTAAATAAAATCAAATATTAGAAATTAGCAGCTAATTAAGGAACCTTGACTTGATGATTGCTACATGGTATATGTGAGCGCATATGTATGCACATACACACCCATGCACACAGATGTGAGAATGGAAGTTACTAGTCTCTAAAAGGCAAATTCTTTCTATTCCCACCCTTCACCTATTCCAAAATGAAAAATGTACTGACAGCTGTACTGTCAGTACAGTATTTTCATACAGAAAATTTGCTGTTTGATTTTGCTTCCTGGACACATGCCATTTCTTTTTTACTCTTAAACACACCTTAAAAGATGAGCCAACTTTTTTTATTTCACTCTTTCCACTGATAACATTATATACCTCGTCAGGATAGGAAGTTTTGACCCTAAAATACTGACTATTGCTTCCCTAAAGACAACAGAAGTGATTCATCTTATTTAAAAGAAGAGAAAATAGTATCATTCAGATAGTTTGCTTCCTCAAACTACAAAATACAGATAAAAATTAATCTAATTGCACTGTTAATTACCAGCATTGAAAAGAAGGTCTCTCTCTCACATGAGAATACTTACAGGAGGACCTCTGAAAAAATGGTTAATTGTTGAAAAGTTTCACATAAAAAACATAGTCCATGCAATCAGAAAAGAAAAAAAGCCACTTAATCCAGAATCCAAATCTCTGTATATCCTGCAGATTTTAGAGCAGAAGTTACCTAATAAATGAGCAAGGATTTGTGTACATTGAAATAACAAGGTAGTATTCAGAAGATGGCTTTGGATGACTAACTAGCCACGAATTAAATAAACTGACTTCAACCCAGTTTTTGTGGCATCTCTGATTTGTCCTCTGACATGCTGATGTCTTTAGTGCAAATAGGATAAAACTTCAGACACCCCTTTGAATGAAGTGATATAAAGTCAAGACCCATTTTATCTGGCTAATTCTCCTCTCCAATATTAATTGTGTAAAATAACAGAATAACCTGCTGGAACAGAAAGGAGAAAACCCTGGACAGAGGGGCTTTGCCTCCCAGGCCCTGAAATTTAAGATCTTTATAAATGATCTGTTAAAACTATAGTGACAATAAGCTTATGAATCATGATCTATATTAATCAGGGCTGGTGATACAGAAAGATTAATTGAAACGTGCAGTTCTACACAAATGATAAAGTGGTAACAATTTAATATCAGACAAGAAGAGTGAAGAAATTACACTCCAAGCTTCATGCATCATTACTATGGATATTAATATTTTACGCAGTGCAACAGCATCGGGAATCATAATGAAAATCCATAACTAGTGCACAGACATGATTAAATACAACAGTCTTTAGGTGCTGTTTGGTGATGGCGGCTTAGCCATATTTCACTCTTGCTGTGGGTGATTCGAGTGATAGAGTCTAGACGAGAGTGATTAAAAAGTGTTCCTCCTAAAGGCTGTTAACCTTTTACTACAGAAATGAATTTCTTTGATTTTAAAATTATGCCATTCACCCTGGTGGTTTTGTCCTCCCCCCAAGTGACTACCATGTACAGAATATAGATCGAGTGGGTTCCCTGAGCTTTTGAAAAAACTCTACTAAAACATTATACACTGTCTCCCATGAAGTATTTGCTTTGGGCATGTATGTTAATGAATGAGAGGCCTTGTGATAACAGCTATCCTTAGCTTGTTCCCAAATTGGAGGAAGGTGGGAGTATCAATTTGATACAGTTATTCTCACCTTTAAAGAAGAGGGCACAACCTTTCTGAGATAGTGAGCCTTTTGCATGTTTAAGAACAGGCTATGAAATGTCTGCTCTACTGCGAGTGGTCTATCACAAATATACTCATTTACCAGAAATTAAATTAATGAAGTGGCTCACTCCAGCCCTTCTCAGAGATCTCTACTCTCCCAATTTGTTTTTGTATTTTTTCTGCACTTCTGAATTCAGTTCCAGTCAAAGTATACTTATTTTCTAAGGATGCATACTTGCATATTGCTGGAAGTATATATTGCATGTATTTCATAAGTGAGGTGGCTGGGTTGCAGCATGCCAACTTCTTATCTCTCTACCGCCCTGAGTCTCCGGAGAGGGGCGGCATATAAATTTAATAAATAAATAATTTAATAAATAAATACCTCTGCCTCTCTATCTCCTTCTATATCTGGCAGGAATGGAGATAGATGTTGGTCAGTCTCTTGGCATCCATCTTGTTGAGATTATTGACATCATCTTTGAAGCTATGGAACCTTATGGGGGCTAGCATGATTTAGAACAGGGGTCGGCAACCTTAAACATTCAAAGAGCCACAAAGGTCCTAACCGGAAGCTCCCATTCAATTCTGGAGCCGACTGGAAGTCCGGTTCCCCCATCATAGTGTCTCCTCCTAGCGGGGCGTTCTTTTTCCTCTGCCGACTGGAAGTTGGTTCCCCCACCTTAGAGTCTCCTCCTATCACGGCATCCTTTTTCCTCTACCTGTCCTAACTGAAAGCCCTATCAATTGTGGCGCCAACCAGCAACAGGGAGCTGCAGCAGAGGGATGAAAGAGCCACATGTGGTTCCAGAGCCATGGGTTGCTGACCCCTGATTTAGTAGGTGAGACAAGAATCCAATCTGGCCTACCTTTAGGGTCCTCACAAAGGGAGCTGGTATTTCTATTGGCCTGCAAAACTCCAGATGACCAGAGGGTACTGAAGAGCTAGCAGTCTTTCTTTTCTTTCTGCCATTTACTGGTGTTTAGATTTTTCACACCTCAGATATAGTAACCCCAGTCCAATGTAAATTCATATTGATAAACAGAATGAGCAGGGAGAAGATGGTACTGAACCTCCTTGCCCTTTGCCTCAAGGATCAAAAAGTTTTGAACTATATGCTGAAATGTAGTTCACTTATATGACCTTCAATTATCTACATTTGTGCAGAACATTTACTCTGGAAATGATGCTTCATTATGTCACCTCTGCTGTCCCTTCTGTAATATTTTACTTCTCAGTTCTCATTTACTGAATGGCCAACATACATACTTAACGCTAATGAGGCTGTCAAATGCTGCAGAAACTTTTTATGGGGCACATATTATCCTCTGTTATCGTTGCCAAGGATAATTATTGGTTTTGCTATGGTTTATCATTGCCATTTCCTGTATCATACATTTTGGAAGGGTGAATAAATGAAAGATGCATTGTAGTCCTTTAATCTTAAAAGAGACAAACCCAGCTAAGATAACGAGAATCCTGGTCCATGTTTAATCAGATAAATGTGATGGTCAGATCAACTTATGTATAGGCTTACAAATAGCTTGATAGGCCTCACAAATATTTTGGTCTGGTCTATATGTGTAAAGCCTTGGTTGGTTAAAATAATTTAACCAACTTAATTAAATAAGCTTTTGTGAATCACAAATGATTAGATCAGAAATATTAATTAGTATTTGCACACTAATCACACTACCTATTTTAAATAGTTCATCAATAACACAAAAATATTTGTGTTATACCAGCCACTGCTATATTTGTGATTGTTATCAACAGATAATTCTGTTTTACATGCAGTAGGGCTGTACAAACTTTTTTTTTTTTAAAAAAAAATGGTCTTGGCCCTTATACAGTATATATTTATTAATATACTATATATTCATATTTATAAAATGCATATATTTATATATTTATTTTTATACTATATTGTAATGTTTGTAATTGGTTTTATTGTTTGTCAGCCAGATTCCTTTGTTTGAAATGGGTGTCTATAGAAATAAAACTTTAAAAAGTATGTTTTTTCAGGCTGTTATGAGAGATAAAAAAAAGATGTTGCTGCATTAATGAATCCATTCATTAAAATTGATCTGATCCTTAAAACAACATTACATTTTTTCCAGGCTAATGAAGATGGGTCAGAAATATCAGGCCACTTGTATGAATAGCAGAGAGGAGTTGAATTTGGTCACAGTTCAGGTCTGAAGTAAGACCACTGTATGTGGATGTGAACCTCCAGAAATCCATTAGTAGACAATAATAAGTTATAGATAGAAAGCTGTATCTTCTTGTTGTTATCTAATAATTGTTTGAATTTATGCAGCCTGTGTATATTTTTTCCAAAGGCCAAAGTCTAACCCCCATAGGTTATTCTGAACTGAACAATCTGTGCTCCATTGGGTCATTGTTTTAGAGATATTTCCTTACCTAAACGGAGAAACAGAATGACCAAGGATGGGCAACAAAGCAGTGAGAACACAAATGACTTCTGACTTCCTGCCAGTTTCCCCATTTAGTTTCCTCATGAGAATCAGGCAAGGAACATTCTTCCCTTCCCTTTCCTGCTGGTGTGGGAAGAAGCAAGGGATTGTGAGATTGGCTGAGAAACTGTCATAAAACATTGAAAAGGAAGATCGCGCAACCACAATAGCAACCCAGCAGTGCAGCAGCAGCAGCAGCAGCAGCCAGTAGCATTGAAGCAATAATAACTTTCCAAATCTCATGTATTTGCTTCAAATGATGGATATTTTGGAAGCCTTGAAACAAAACATCTTCATAAGTATGAAGTCACTGCAACAACATACTGTAAAAGTGTCATAAATCAGAAGCTTGTGGCCCATATGTCAAAATGTAGCTTCCATACTAGACACTGACAAATGTCTTCTTCCGAGGACTTCTTTCTTCAGCATTGACTGGGTAAAACACAATTTGGTTAATAAATAGTCCTTAAAATTAGCAGCAAAATCCTAGGAAGATATGAGCATCATTCTGATAATGAAGAACAGGCACTATTAAAACAGGCAATGCTGTAGTAATTTATTCTGAATTACTCCTGAGATTTGGCTCTAGATTCAAAGGGATAGGCAAGTAGAGAGGGGGGAAGTGTTGGCTCACCCAGTATACTGGCCTAATTCCATACAAAGCATTTTATAACAAACCATGTCTCTATCTGAAAATACAAGTAACCTTTGTTTTCAGCACAATATGTGCCTGCTTTTAGTCCAACAGCAGCAGTGAATGGCTTACTTTTATGGTTTTGGTTATCCTTTTTATCCCTCTGTCTCTATATTTCTTTTGTGTATTTGGCTTGTTTCTTTCAATCCCCAATTTATTAAATCAACACATAAGCCTGGGATGTGACTGCTACAACAGATTACTGAGAGTAACATGGACTTGGAACACAGAAAGCTTGAGGAACATGTATCAATATTATTGGACCTAGAAGGATCTAAGATTTAACGCAAGTTTGGTAGTCATTCTGAATAGGTGTTCTGGGAGATATAACCTCTAAATACTTTGTGTTGGGAAGAAACATATATAATATATGTAATATTAAGCTTAGATGTATAAATACTGTAAGTGCACAAATTTAGGACTTTTGTCCATTATGCTCCAGTCTCCTCTGACACAGCTGCAAAGAGATTTTTCCTACCATTTACAGTTAACTGTAATGTGTTTTATCATTACGTCTTGGTCTTAACTATAGTTTAGGTTCTTTTTAAATCACAATAAATTCTGATGTCAAAAAACAAACCAACAAACAAACAAACCCTGAAGTAAAGATTTCTGATCCCTTGCAGCTATCCGGATGGAAGAGCAGATCACCCATAGCCAAATGCAGACTATATATTTAAGATATATTTATATATTTAATTAACTTAAATGAACATGCTATTAGATCCAATTTAGATCAAATATCTTGAGTCTATTGATTAGAGTCAATAAAAATTAGATCAAATATCTTGACTGTGTTGATTTCTTTGTTTCAGACCCATAATTTTTTTTTCATGGTATAGCCTTGGTATACTATTCAGAAAGGAGAATGAATTCAATATGAAGAAAAACTGTGATTGGCTTTCCTGACATTTTCTGTTCTCCTTTCTGTTTGGTTTCCTCATCATTGTCACTGAAGTCTATTGTTAGGATTAGTTTCCTTTGCTTTTCCTTGACAACATTCTGGCAGAGAATTGGAGTTGTAATCACTTCTGGAGGCAACTGAGAAGAAGCCTCACTAAATAGAGTTAGATTAACCTCTGAATAAAATGCATAAGATTATGGAAATTCCTTAAAATTAGTTAACTTCTAGACAGATGCACCCTTAAACCATAATATTGACTAAATGCTTTAACCTCACTATGGCTTCCATTAGATGTGAAGTTTAGTATTACCTTGGTTATGACACTAAATATTATGTTTATATTTAGCACAATTAGAAGTATCATATTTTAAAAGATTAGTTAAAAGCTAGTGCTTTTGGGATCACTGGAACACGTAGACATGTGTGCATAAGACACCAATTTAACTGGGCCCTGTGTAGCTCATGAAGTAGGTGGAACTCATGATTTAACAGGCTAAGATTGTTTTATTTTACTGCTAGCACAAGGCTTGATTGATGCAAAGAATCATGACTAAGAGTGAGATTAAAACCTTTGATTGGCTTACAAATTATGACTATTCTAAGATTGACAAATTTAAGAACTTCCTATATAAAGAATGATTATTAATGATGAAAAAACCTGCAAGTACAATTACCAGACTACTGTCTTCCTGTTTGGTCATTGTTAGCTAATTGCAAATCTTAAATAACCTTATTTATTTTTTTATTAAGATATTTCTATAGCAGTCAGTCTTAAATGGTTTAAACATTTCACAGTCCAAACTGAATAATAAAATAACTAAGTACAATAATTACATGAAAAAAAAACCATAATATTACATAATATGTATGTTTAAATATGTCTTAACAGGCATTTCAAACGAACAACTGTGAGAACCTTCATAGCCTCCAAGGGGGAAAGAATGATCTAGCCTGGACTTGCCATTGAAAAGATCCAAACTTCTGCACACTCTAGCTAGTGCCATGGGATAACCACAGCATATTCCTCTTACAACTGCATAAGATTTCATGTGCAAGACATGAGGTAGGTATAAGATAATCAGCCAATTATACAAAACCAAGTTTTAAGGAGCTTTATGTTCAGCCAGTTAAAATTTGAGGCATGTACCTGAGAACAAGACAAGCCACGAAGTCCTGAAGCATGAAGATGACATAACAGGATTTTGGAAGCTTTCAGATCAACCATATTTCTAAATATCTGTATTGCCTAAAGTTGCTGATTGGTTTAAAGTGAAGCTACCAAATAGCAAGTTACACTGGTCCATGCATGGCCTTAGTGAGACTGGCATCACAGAGATATGTGCAGATCTGAAAGTGTTTTCTCATTTAATAGAAGCAGTCTGGACCATAGGACTCCTTAAAATGAGAAATTAGTTCAAGATTACACCTGCAATTTGAGATCTGGACATAAACCTAAATGTCTATGGAGACTCCCAATCATTGAGGTTAAGGTTGTTGCAAAGATGCTTTTTTCAAGAGGCAACTGAACAAGAGTGTCCAGTTACCTCTTGAAAACAGCACCTTTGGGACATAATCCTAAACCAGATTTTTCCAAAATACTTTGCTGGTGTTAACAACAGCAGTTTGGTTTTATCAAGGCAGAGGTTCAGGAACTCATGGTTTCCCAAATAAAAGTATCAATGTGGCATTGATGCAGAATGGACATAACCTCATCACATTTAAAACTGGCGATCATCCGCATATCTATGATATTTTAACGCATGAGTACAGTAGGATGGCCACATGTAGACATTGCACTGGAAAAGTGAGAAGATGAAACCAAAAAGACAGGGCTTTGCGAGTCTTATCTTCCCATTAAATATCTCTAAAAACAGGAGATTATACATTCTTCAATGTATGTTTTTGAAGAAGGGCTGTGTGCTGAAAGTTTTCAAACCAGAAAGGACCCTTCTGTACTTTCATGTAATATCCCTTTCATGTTCTTGCTATTGTTAATCTAAATATATTGCTAATGATGATGATGATGAATGTCAAGTATCTGTAGAGCCATAACTTCCACAGGAACAGATATCACAATGGAACTGAAGAACATGTTAACTAGAACAATTTCTGTAGAATAGGCATAGAGTCAAGAGCTGGCAACAAAAAACATGTAATAAATCCAATTTTCTCAGAACAAAAGGCAACTTTACACCTTCAACAGAGTCTTTTCCCTAAATGCTGTACACAAACACTAGTAAATCTAATCCTAAAAAAAAATTACTTGCATCGATCATTAGTTGCTTTTTGGTTAGGAAAAAAAGGACATTTTCTTTTTTTTAAAATGCATTATTTTATTCTGCTTTTAAGAGACATGGGTAGTGGTGGTTTCTTGAAAAGGGATGGATAAACCTGAACATTTTTAAATGCCCTGTTTAATTACACATATGAGTTGTTAAACCTATATCTGGCTGTACTGTGTCAGTCTTCTGTGACTGCACATAAGGCACAACAGTTGCTATGGTACTTTAGGTTTAAACCATAAGGATTATTACAGGGCTTTGGAATTCTGGGAATAAATAGATTCACCACTTTTCCAAAGGGATAGGGAAAGAGAGAGGGAGAAAGAGAGGTGAGGGGAAGGAGAGGTTAGAAAGAAAAAGAGAGAGAGCAGGGAGGAGGGGAAATGAAAGGATATTATTTTTTTTGTATCTGTCATTTCCCTGCTATCTCCCATATGACTTCTTAATCCATCAGAATGCTGGGAAGATAATGTTTTGGGCGAAATAACATGAGAGAGAGGATAGACTCCCAAGGACCAATATCTTTATTGCTCGGAGGATAAACGGATTATGTCAGCCATTTTCTGTTGCTGACAGCTTTTCTTATTAACCGATTTTATTTTTTAATCTTCCAGGGAAGAAATATGGTTTTATGTCACAATAAAACGCCGGTCACATCTAATTCTGCCCTCAAACAAACAGATTTCTGAAAGCCTTGCAGAGAAATTTGAAATAACTTTAAAGAGGGGTTTTTTTTTGGGATAAAGTCTTTATCCAGAGGCTTGTTCAACTGCAGTGTAAAAGGTTTAGAGGGAGAAAGGGAGAGGGAGTGAGAGGGAGTGAGTGAGAAAGAGAGTCCCTATAGTTGTTTTTCCCTGTTGATCCCCATTAAAAGAAATTCTTCATTGTGATCTACTCAAGGAAATACATCTCAGACGAAAGAGTCATATGAATGTTAACAAATATGACTATTTGTGTGGCTTATGGTCTCTCCGGAGCTTAGAGATGTTGTGTGTGACACCCAGAGAATGAGGAAAGCAATCATTAGAATCCCAGCAACCTGCTTAACCCCTTTCTTTCAAACTCCGCCTTTTGATCTGACACTTCTCCCCCTTCGCTTTGGCTGAGATTACTGTGGAAGATGCTAATAAAGTATTGCCTATGCTGAGAGATAAAGAAGTCTGCTTTGGATGAATATTTTCAGCTAACTAGAGATGAACTTGTTGCTTCCCATCTCTTTCCAAGTATGCAAAAGATCCCAATGTTTTATTTCTCTTTGCTGCCTAAAAAGTCCCACAATGGAATGCCATATGTGCCTGTGCTGCATAGTTATTCATGCACACAATTCTTAAGGATGTTGTTCTTCACTGGCTTTCATTTATGAGATATTGCTCCTCTCAGAGAGCTCTGATGGTCAAGTTAAAAAGCTATCCACCAGCTCTTTAGTTGTTAGAAAAGTATGTCAATATAGGCTACCCCCTTTGCCAATCCCTATTCTGCCACACTACTGGGTCCAGTATATTGTGCTGTCCATATTTATTTTGAGTCAAGTTTAGTGGAGAGATTGATGAAATCCCCTAGCTTCATTTCCTCATCCACCAAGTGTAACCTGCAGGCCGAAAAACCAACTATCGGTTGCTCTCCTTATGTAGATGGATGTTTTAGATGGGAGGTTTGGCTACCTCTCCGGTGGTCCAAGTGACAAGTGGTATGAAGAATGCGTGTGTGTGCGCATGTCAAGAGGAGAGGATTTTCCCATTTCTCTGATTACTTTTTCAGTGAGATGGGTAGTTATATACATTTGATTAATAAATAAACAAACAAACTTGGTGCTTTCTGAGTTTGGCTGTTTTCTTGCAGATGTTTTATTAACTAGGTAACACCACTGATTTCAACCCTGAGCTACAACTATTGTCCTTTATTGGAAACAAATAAATATTTATGAGGCCAGGCAGGGAGGAAGGTATGGAAGGAAGCATGAGGGGATTTTTGCTTGATACAATTCCTTCTCAATGTTTGTTACTATCAACTGGGCTATTTTTGAGCTCATGTCTAACTGTGCTGAGTCTCTTCCCCTGTCATTGAGCCATGTCTCTCTGAGCAATTGCTCTCTCCATTAATGCTTTAATATTTAAAATTCTTTCATATCTATCATCTCTGTCAATGATTATCTTCTCTCTAGATTTCCAACAAAGTAGACGACAATAGACCAGAGCTATCTTATTTTATCTGAGGAACAAGAGTGATTATATGAGCCCATTCCATTTTTAATATAATTTTGTTTGAGGCTTTATAAAAAGAATGATAGACTAATACAAATGAATATATGTTATAAAAAGAAAAGAAAAATAATCAAAGAGAAAGCTAAAAGTGCTAGAAAGGCAAAAAAAGTAAAAAAAAAAATATTAAAAAGAATGAAAAAAGAGATTCAAAGAAGTAGCTTCTGATCTTCTTTATAAAAGCTATAAGTACAATACTTAATTTACCTTTTACTTTATGGTACCTGGGGCTCCCCTTGAGGAGCACCCGGAGGCTCCAATGGTGCAGAATGCAGCCGCGCGGGTACTTATGGGAGCGACATGGTGCTCCCATGTAACACCTCTCCTGCGCGAGCTGCATTGGCTTCCAGTGGTCTTCTGGGTGCGCTTCAAGGTACTGGTTCTCATCTTCAAAGTGCTCCATGGCTTATGGCCCAGTTATTTACGAGACCACCTTCTGCCACCGATAACCTCCCACCGGCCAATACGCTCCCACAGAGAGGATCTCCTCAGGGTGCTGTCGGTCAGGCAATGTCGACTGGCGACCCCCCGGGGAAGAGCCTTCTCTTTGGGGGCACCCACCCTCTGGAATGAGCTACCCCCAGGGATACGACTGATCCCGGACCTCCGAACCTTTCGCCGGGCTCTGAAAACATTCCTTTTTCGGCAAGCTGGGCTGGCTTAAAATTTTTTATTGGTGAATTCTATGGATAAGGGGTTTTAAATTGGGGAAAGCCATTAGGGATTTAATTTTGTTTTAAATGTATTTTAATGTTTATATTGTATGTTTTTTAATCTTGGCTGTTCACCGTCCCGAGTCCTTCGGGAGAGGGGGCGGTATAAAAATTTAAAAATTAAATAAATAAATAAATGGTACAGCTTAACTTCTTCTTTCAATAACTTATCTTGTATAATCATCAAAACCATAAATGATACATTAATTTTTTTCTATTTTACGCAAAAATACTGCACAGGATTTTTCGGTCAGCATTTTTTTTTTTGCTTTAATTTATATGCCGCCTTTCTCCGGAGACTCAGGGCAGCTTACAATGTGTTAAGCAATAGCCTTCATACTTTTGTATATTTTATACAAAGTCAGCTTATTGCCCCCACAATCTGGGTCCTCATTTTACCTACCTTTGAAAGGTTGGAAGACTTGAGCCTGGCGAGATTTGAACTTGCAGTAATTGCAAGCAGCAGATGTTAATAACAGTGTTTTAGTCCACCGTACTACAGGCTCCTGTAGCATTATATGTAAATATTGTCTTTTCTCTGACCAAAGTCAATTTAGCCATTTCAGTAAATTCCATCATTTTCATCAACCATTCTTCCATTGTGGGTAATAATCTTGCTGCAGTTATCATGTATGGGGAAAAAAATGCCCATTCCATTTTAACTGTATTCTGAAATGACAAGGCCTCCTGGAGAACAAGAAGAAGCATTTTTGTATTTTCCCACTTTAATTATATTTTGAAATATATCTTTACCATTAGATGGCAGCAAGCTTGTAATGTCCTGAAAATAACGTGGGATTTAAACTGGCTTTCGTTGCTTATTTGCAGATTTTCTGGTTTTCTGTATTCATCAGTTTTAGTCACTCTCTACATCCTATACTCCTAAATATCCCAGGTCAGCAAGCATTAGTTTAGGTTCTCCTGGTCTGTAGGACCTGATAGTTCCATAGTCATAGTTCAGCCTCTCAGCCTCCCAGACAATTATCGGATTACTCAATCAATCTTAGTATTCAAAGGGACACTAAGTTCCTGCTCTATAGCTATTTACCTGGAAGGGTACCTTGTAAACCTCAGAATAAGCCATGTAACCTTATTTCTGAGTAGCATGTTAAGGATGTACAACTGATAAATTGCTGGGGGAAGCGATCAGTAGAATTAAGTTGCTTTGGTTTTCTCTGTATGTAATTTTGATGGACGATTCAAGGACAGCTCACTTTGAATCCTTACAAGAACAAACAAGGTAATTAGCAAATGTTTTTTCTAATGACTCATTATAGTTACATTATTAAGGCTTACAGTGTTAAACATTTCTATTAATATGGTAAAAGGACGGTACTAGTGGAAGACTTAAGCAGGTTAAGATGGGAAGAAATTTCACTGCAGCCTCTACATATATGTGTATCTATAAAACACCTATTTCACATCCAAACTGAATGCTGTGAAAAATTGTGAGAATATAAAAAAGAGAGATTTGTGCATTATGCATCCAGAGTCACTGGGCTGCTGGTAGTTTTCCTCTTAAATAATTGGTTCCATTGCATCAGATGCAGCAGTTCAACTGACTGAGTTGTGCTTTCACAGCTATAAAAGCATCCTGAGCCTGTTAAGTGATGCAGAGAACTCTAATGTGAAGAAATTCACAGTAAATACTGTTTCTCCAAAAAGAAAAAAACAAACAAACCCAAGGAAAGTCTAGGTCTGTAAGGTTTGAAGACATTCAAATGCTACTTGGAAGTAATGTTGAAAACGGAAGAGATGAGAAGAGACTGGTAAATTTGCAGGATGAAATAAAAACTATATTTTCATGAGGCAGATATTGTCCTTGCAGCAGCAAGCTATTTCATCTATTGATTCACTGGTATATTTACAAACATACCTAGATCCCTCAGGACACAAGAAATCCCAAGAGCCATGTGGGAAAATTAGCCTTTTTTGGAAGAAGTGCTCTACTCATGTCAGTCTTTACAACCACTACAAGGCTGTTTAAGGACAAATAATGCAATTTTCATGGAAGAATCACCTCTAATTCTGCTTACACATGCTACTTGTCAGTTGGCATGGTCAAACCATCTATCCTTTAAAAAACACTATCAAATAAACACTTGGTATGTTTATCTACTGTCTTCCTTCCATGAAGAATAAGGATATGCATGAGATTCTAACCTAAAATTCACCCTCACAACAATTCTATGAGCTAAATTAGGATGACAAGAGACAGAGAGAAAAAGGTAAAGGAGGAGGAGAAGAAGGATGCAGAAGGAAAGAAAGAGAGATAGAGAAATAGAGAAAAAGAAGTAACTACTCAATAACTTTTATGGCTGATTGGGAACTTGTACCTTTCTGGTGTTTGGCTAACATTCTGATCACTGTGCCATCCATTGTTCTCTAGTTATAGCACTGTATTTCACTATGATTTCACAAACATGATTAATTAATGATTTGTCTTGTATTAAGTCCATTCTATTGATGAGCTGATATATTTCTTATATACTGAGAATACTGTATTGGTTGTCCAATACACCAACAAATAATAGGGTAATTAACTCTGAATAGTTGAGGATGATTCACATATTCATTTTACAGAAAAAAAGTCTTACAATTACTATTTTTGTCATGACAATTGATTTTACTTTAATATATATTTCAAAGTACAACTAAGAAAAAGAGAAACAAAGAAACAAAAAGGGAAAGAGATTACTATGTAGCACTAATCTAAGGTCTGAAAATTTTTATCCATTTTATGCAGCTTTAAATCACTTTTAAAGCTCATAAAATGGATAGGAATTTTCAAAACTTAGATTAGCATTCCATATAAAGATGATCTTATATCAATTTAGCACTTTGAAATCATTGCCAAAACCAAATCAGTAATAAATTATTAGCAAAGGCAGCCAATATAATAAGAATCATCAATCAGAATAAACAACCAATAGAAGTTTTTATCTAAATTGAAAAAGCATATTCTTAAAACAAATCTATTCTATTATTTAAGGCTTATATTAAAAGAACCCCGAACTACAGATATAGTACAACCTGACGTACAGAATTATAATTATAGAATTATAGACATTAAATTCAATCACATTTTTTAAATAACTCAAATTATTCTTGACATTGATGCCTGCTGCAACAGTTTAGTTTACCATTTTTCTAAAGAAGGTATTATGTGCAATTTCCTGAAAGAAACATGGAGTATCCTAACAACTCGTATTATGTAGAGAGACAACTCTGTATACTTTAATGGCTTAATAATACCTAATGGGGAAAAAAAGCTGATGAGAAAGAAAAGTTGATATTTAAAATCTATTTCATTATGCAGTAAATTATCTTCCAGAATTGTTAAGTTTTATGATCTTGCCACCATTAAAAATGATCTAATCTGATTATTTCACTTCCACCAATGTCTTGAATTTGAATTATTTACAGTATTTTGGCAACTAACATTGGGCTAATAAACAGTCTTGAAATCCAATTTTTTTTATTACCAGTTCTGTCGGCGTGGCTTGGTGAGCATAGTGTGGCTTGGTGGGCGTGGCAGGGGAAGGATACTGCAAAATCTCCATTCTCACCCTACTCCAGGGGAAGGGTACTGCAAAATCTCCATTCCCACCCCACTCCAGGGGAATGATACTGTAAAATCCCCATTCCCTCCCCACTCCTGGGGGAAGGATATTGCAAAATCTCCATTCCCACCCCACTCTTGGGCCAGCCAGAGGTGGTATTTGCCAGTTCTCCAAACTGCTCAAAATTTCCACTACCAGTTCTCCAGAACCTGTTAGAACCTGCTGGATTTCACCCCCTCTAATAAACCAAGAGAAAGATAGCTTGTTTTCTTTGAATGAAAAATTCAATTTCACAGTATATTTTATATTTAATTCCCATTGAAATCCCCATTGTTGCATATTTACTATCTAGTTTTAATTCTGCATCCATTTAATCATATAATCTTTGACTTTTTTATGAATCATACTTTTGTAAACTTTACAAATAAGTCCCCTCAGTGTTTTGGTTTTTATGTTAAAAGCATTTCAAATTCAAATGTTTCACCTTGTTTTTGTAATTTCCTTTAAACTATACTACTTATTGTATTGTAGATATTGAAACAAATAAGGTGTTTCCTATCATCAAAGTGGCAGATATTTATTATCTCTTCACTAATAAGTTTTTGTACATTTGCTTTCAGGAAAATAACGATTTATTACTGAGAAATGATAAATCTGGACTTATTCTTCTATATTGTATTTTCTCCCATACTATTAATATGTTATTTGCAATTAAGTGATCTCCTGCGGCTTGGATACGTCTATTTGTATCTGACCAAAGATATTTATGCAAGTTTTCTGGAAGAAAAATCTGACAATATCTTAGTAATTACCAAGATTCTTCCTCATATCCATGACTATAAATTGCATGTGTTCAGTTGTGACAAAGTCACGTCTACAGTTATAGTTTATCATTTTGGCATAGAGAAAAACAAAAATATTTGTGTGAAAGATTTTATGGACATGCAAAATGCTCAATAAAATGATACAAACAAACAAAACAAACGAACGAACAAACCAGACCCAATTGCAATCATGCTGGAACTATCAATAATAGAGAAAATATAATAGTATTTCTTTTCTAGTAAGGGAAAAAATCAATAGGGAAAGGAAAATTATTTTTAATCTTCTAAGTGATTTTCTTTTATAAATAATGAAGAAAGGTAATGGAAAACCATGAAAGAGCAATTGCTAATGTCATTTAATTTTTTTAATCATTCCGTAAACTACAATTGTGTGCATAATATTTTCTTTGGAATTTCATTTTAATGTATAGCATCTGTCTGTTTGTCTGTATGACCGACTTTCTTTCTTTCTTTCTTTCTTTCTTTCTTTCTTTCTTTCTTTCTTTCTTTCTTTCTTTCTTTCTTTTCTCTCTCTCTCTTTTTCTTTCCTTCCTTCCTTCCATCCATCCATCCATCCATCCATCCATCCATCTATCATCTATCTATGACTTTTAAAATGTCCTTAAAAGAAATATATCAAAGGAATAAACCCCGATCAGCATTCTCTTGCAGTTATTTAATGTAAAATTTGTGCTAAATTATACTGTAAATAATACCAACATAGTTACATAGTTAAAATATTTTGCAATAAACTTGGACAGTTATTTCAATACTTCTTTATGGGATTGCCTCATATGTGTGTAACATTGCAAATTATTCTCAAAACTACTATCCTGATCCATTATTGGCAATCCGTTTACCGTGAACATTTCTTGTCCAGTTTCTTTTTGCCTTACTAAAGAAAGACTTGCTCCCAGAAAAGAGGGACCCAGGAAGATTTTTAAAAGACCTTTCAGAAAAAGACTGAGCATGTACTATTATTATATAAGAAAGCTGCAAACAGTGTATTAGCCATATGTGACCTACTTTGTCACTCCCCTATGAAACATTCCTCTATGTCAAGTTGATCAGGCTTCAAGAGCATGGAATCTTTGTATGGAAACTCTCAACTGGAGTTGCAGACAAAGACATGTACTTTAAACTCAAGAATTTGATGTGGTGTCTGATCTTTTTTCAGTATGGGAATGAAAAATATTTGTAGTCTTTTCCCACAAAGAAATAGGTCTTTGTAACTCCCTGCTTTTTTCATTTTAGGAATTTGATTTGGGTGAGAGGGAACGAATTGTTTCTTTTACCTAATCATTAAATTCTGGAATCCTTGATCATCAATTCAAAATTACCCTAAAATATAGGAATAGTTTCACAACTACCTTCTGTTTTCCTGTTTTATATTTTCTTTTCTCCCTGCTGTTTGAAGAGCTGTTACCAAGAACAATGAGAATATGCAGTTGAGTGGCTGAGACCTTGAAGCTGCCTATAAACCGCAGCTGCACAGCAGATTGAGCAGGCACATAGGTCAGCAGATCACAGTCTTCACCACTAAGATGAGACGTATTGTGTTTCTGTTTGAACTGTGAGAGAAGATTTCTAAATTTCTATCTATTCATATCAATTAGTATCTGAAAATGCAAAATAAATAGCAATAACACTTAGACTTATATACTGCTTTACAGTGCTTTACACCCTCTCTAAGGGTTAACAGAGGTAGCATATTGTCCCCAAACAATATGGGTCCTCATTTTACCGACTTCAGAAGGATGGAAGGCTGAGTCAACCTTGAGTCAGTCAGGATCAAACTGCAGAACTGCTGGCAGTCAGCAGTGAGCAAAATTAGCCTGCAATACTGCATTCTAACCACTGTGCCACCATGGCTTTGTATTCCCCAATGATTGTGATGTTTTCTTTTGGTGATTTTCAACTTGCTACTCATTGTTTATTGGGAGAATCTAAATCCACCCATATTCTCTTTCCCCTGCAATTTTGGCACATAGAATTACCAGGGCAATACATATTGATCCTTTTTGGGTGTTGGTTCATTCTGTGCCATAGAAGATGCACTCAGAAACTCTCGACCACCAGGATCTAGTTTAAAGAATTCAGGATTAGCAAAGTGACTGTATTCAGTATCTATTATATCAGTACTTATTATATCAACCTAATTGTATAAACGATGTCATTAGTGTTATTAGAAAATTATAATCCTGAAGCAGGTGCTGCTTACTCAGGGGAAGAAAAAACAAAGAGTTGAATATTGGTCGCGAGAATGCTTTCATGAAACCCAGCAAGGAATTCTGATAACTTCCCTATATTTATGATGCTTCAGCTGATATAGTGTTCTATGTAAGATCCATTGAGAATTAATCTTTCTTATTGGACTCCTGCAGAGTTTGGGCTGAGTCAATATATAAGTAATAATAACTTCTTTGTGTGGAAAGAGGACTTTGGTTTTCTTGCATTCAGTAAATGGTTTGATGGAATGAGACAGCAGGAATGAGGCAGCATTTCACCATTAAGCCACAGATATTCATGTTTGGAAAGTGTCTCTACCCTCTATAATCCGAACCAGAAAACTATTATTTTCATGAAGATATAAACATAATACAGTATTTAGTGTGTCAAATAGAAAAGTCAATGGGCTCTTATTTTCAAATCCTTGAGCTCCAAAGTGAATAATTTCTTCATTTTATTTATTTAGTTAAAACACTTTATGTCAACTTGTCTTAAAACCAAACTCTGGGCATCTCACAACCAAAGGATAAAACAATATATACAACCAGTAAAAATAGGAAAGGGGGGGGGGGTGAGAGAAACCAAAACAAGAAAAGCCAGATGCCACAGCCAAACCTTCCCATGCACAACTGTCTCCTTCCCCTTTGATTCCATACTATCACTGTGCTTGGAGGAAAAGCCAGATTTTAAGTGCTTTATGGATGATTAAAAGGGTAGGGGCTGCTAGAAATGAAGAGGAAAGGTGTTCCATAGGGCATATGCTGCAACAGAAAAGTTGCACTTCTGAGAACTGCAAAGTGGCAATTGTTTAAGGGACAGGACTTGGAGCATGCTTATCCATCCTATAACAAACATTTCCTAGCCACATCTTGGACACTTTTCTTCTTCTAGGCAAAGGCAAAGAGCTCAATCAACTCATAAACATCTGCTTCCAAAGAGGAATATCTCACAGTGCACACTGGTCTTTGAACAGAAGTGGAGACAGAGAAAACTTGGTGATACAATGGCCTAGATGATAAATGGCTTGGGTGCTAGGTGATTGCTACCATTTTTCTTGCCAATTGTCATTGTATGGAAAATGGATTCCTTGTTTGCGTTCTACAGTAATTATTGACCCCAAAAGAAAAAAAAAAACCACAACATTAATTTGCTTAATAGCACCCTATACAGATGGCATATTTTGCCCAGCAAGTTGGCACCGACTGTGGACATAAGGAGCCTCATCTATTTAAGTCAGCATTCATCTGCATCCCTGTTTATCAGAGGACTCCTTAAGTAACCAAAACAAAATAGGAATTTGTTTTGAACTACCAATCATTATAGCAAAGGTCTCTGTGGCTTGCTATCAGTTGTAGGCAGTATCACATTAAAATGAAAGCAATACACAGCAATTCTATTTCCAAGATGGTCACATTTAAAAGAATGCTTCTTCTTCTTCTCTGTTACTTTATGAGAAAATTTACTATTAGTTTAAGGCTTGTGAACAAACTTAATGCTGTTATCCTGTAGGAAAGTTCTTGATAAAGATGAAAATACTCAATTTCTCTATAGAAAGACGGAGAGAGATCTGCAGTAGCAGCAACTTTTATTTGACAGTGATATCTGCAAATTAGGTCTCTTTAATTTAGTACCAGTTAGTGACATGGGCATATTAGAGATAGCATTGTAGGATCCTGAAGTTTAGTTTCTTTAACTGAGAGTTGCAAAACGAAATAAGAACCATGGAGATTAGCAATGGTACAAACTGTTGCCTAGCTGGAACAAAACCAACTGTTGCTGAATTTTCTAATTATTTATCCATTTGGTAATGCTTGCACTGCAAAATTGCTTGGAGCAGATGGCTTTCATTTCTTTTGCAGACTCTGCTGAATGAATGAATATAGCATAAATCAAAAAGCATCTGACCCAGAATATACCCTGCCATGACTTAAGCTATACTTGAATACGTTTTAGATCAATCTTAGCATAAATTAGAAATTAGTATATAAACCAGCCATAGGAAAAAAACTGAGGATTTTCACAGAAAATCTCTATTATATTTATAGCACTTTTCTCCAATGTGGTGCTGTCCAGATATGTTGCACTCATAATTTCAGCCAACATGACCTAAATGTTAGAGGCTGTCTTGTTTATCAATATTTTTTCAAGTGTAAGATCAGAAGAGAATGCTGTCAGTAACACAATTAGGGCAGCAGCAAAACTAGTACTGCTTTAGGTGCATTTAGAAACAGAGAGTAGGGAAACTTGGACTAAGTAGTTCACTAAACATATTGATGTAGGCTTTTATAGCCAGCATCTATCTGTTGGAGATGAGCTTCTTGGCTAATAGATCATAGTCTAATTATTTTGTATCCTGCCATTTCACTAGCACCTATGGCTGATATTTCCTGAGATGATAGTGGTCTGTTCAGTAGCACAGGTCCTGGGAGCTCATAGACAATGCAATTAGCTAACAGTTGGTATCAAAAACTATTGTCTCCTTAGAAAATATCAAGGGACAAGTTAGGTGTATTTTCCTGTGACCAGAAAATGACTACCAAACTGGCATTTGAATGAATGAACTTTTCATAGAGTTTAAAGTTTTTATGTATGAAGTTACCATAATGCAGATATAATGTGTATATTAAATTACAATAATTTCTATGCTTTAAGAGAGGTTAGGGTAATCTTTGATACTTTGACTCTCAGCATCCACATTAGTATGGCTGACATTAAACAGAATGAGCCCAAAATATTTGACCATATTACTTGAAAATCTTGTGTCTCTCTCTCAATTGGGTAGGAGACTTAGGAAATATCAGATTTACAGATTCAGCTGTGAAGTCAAAGAATAGTCTGGAAAAAAAGGCAATGGCAAGCACTTCTCTGTTCATGTGAATATAGGATTATGTCATGAAGTTAAGCTTGGTTTGGAGATTTAATCAGAAAGAGGCTATTCTTTGTAGCAATGCACAGTTCCCTACACTGCGGACTTTGGTTCAGTCTTAGGCTGAAGGTGCTTCAGTGCTGCCCTTTAAAACTGTTTCATCCCAGCTAGCTCAGATTCAATATGACAACTGAGTTGTCTCTGATCCCTTGTTTTTTATATTCTGTTCCTGGATTATTCAATTCCTGTGCCATAATACTTTAGATTTTTTTTTTTAAATATTGGATTTGTAAACTACTTTGAACAACTTTGATTGAACATGTATTCTACATTTGAGGATAAATCTGTCAACCAATCAGCACCAACAATATTGTGCTTACAGTAGTTTCTTGACTATTATACCTTATTAAGTAAAGTGATATTTTATTCTGCTTAATCCTAAAATGCTCAGGTCAGTAAGTAGAGCCAAGAATCACACACAAGAAAAATGCTTTAATTGATGCAAGGAAGAAGTGAGTAAATAAATACTGGCCAGTTAAATCCCTCCCCCTCAATATTATGAACTATTTCTGCTTTTTGACATTCTTATAGGGTTATTTTAATAATAATAATAATAATAATAATAATAATAATAATAATAATAATAATAATAATAATAATAATTTTATTTCTATACCGTCCTTCTCCCGAAGGACTCAGGGCGGTGTACAGCCTATTAAAAGCACAAAGACAAACAACAATTAAAATAATTTAAAATTATTAAATAATTTCGGCTCAATATTAAAACCCCCCAAAATTTAAAACATCCAATTTAAAATCATTACATTGATAGCCCGGCCTGGCGGAACAGCAGGGTCTTAAGGGCACAGCAAAATACCCTGAGGTCAGAGATCTTACGCATTTCCGGGGGCAGTTCATTCCACAGGGCTGGGGCTCCCACAGAGAAGGCCCTCCCCCTGGGAGGGCCTTTTGTTTGTTATTGGGTTGTTGCTTTGCCCAGTCACATTCTTCAGGTGCAGTAAAGGTAGTACTGCAATTTGTGTTGATAGACTTTCCTCCAACTCAAGAATGGGGAGGAAAACATGTTAACGTTATTGTGGGGAGGACATTTTAGAGGCTATTGATGAAGCGAATGATGCCACAGCATAAGCTTACCATGGGTAAATAAGTTAAAATTTTATCCGCAACCCAGCATTTTTAAAAAATAAGTATGCTTATCATTTTTAAGAATGTGTTATTTAATGCTCTTGTATTTTTTGTTGTTGGTTAGTTTAACACTGTGTGTGTAAATGCATGCATACATAACATATAAATACATGACATGCACACACGCACACACACACATGCACACACAGAGGTAATATTGTGAGGGCTGTAGTCCAAGCATTTCTGAAAAACCCCAGGCTGCCTCTTTCTGTTTTAAGCCATAACTAAGTCATCAGAGATTGTGGAACGATGCTTACTTTGTGTGTGGACTGATCGTGTAGGACAATAAAAGACACAGGATATATAAAAAAGTATTTTTCTTAGGTCGATTGTTTAAAATATTGTAATATATTTATATTTTCCTGTATGCACTAAGGTGAAGGATTTTTTAAAAATGCAGCATAGAGAGGGAATCCTTTCTTACACCTGCGGTTTGTTCTGCTGGTCACTACCCATGCATCTCAAAGATCAAACCATAGTCTGGGCAAGCTATTATTGATTCAGTTATAGTTCATTTAGACCTGTCCAGATGAGATAGCCAAGTGCCTCAAATTTAAAGTAATTAAGAAACTGAAATGGAAAAAAAAATAGATTTGAATTACACAGACCTTTATCTTCTGTTTCATTCTGGTCACAGAGTCTCCTTGTAAAGTCCAGAACAGATAATCAAAACAATAAATGCTATTGTTGCAGAAAATGGGAAACCTAATTCCTCCAATCACTAGATTTTAGTTTATTGTTGCCATCTTGATTGTACTAAGTAGAAATATAGAATAGGGAAAATAAAAATGAGATGGAATATATTCCTACATGATCAGATTTGGTGAAACAGTTTCTATTTACCATCCAGGGAAAAACATACTGTGAACATATAGATAGAGTAAGATATATTAATAATAAAAGAATGTAATATATTTGATTATATACTTTGTGTCATAGGCTCATTGTGCTACTTTCTAGTAAATAATGATAATAAAATATTGTTGTTATATTTTATACTTATTACCTGGAATATTTGATAATAGCAATTCCAAATTCCACAGATATTACTTTATTGTAGTTTTTGTCACAATGTGTTATAGATAATACAACGCCAAAGTGATTTAAGTGTCAGAATATTGACCTTTCCCCATTATTCCTTAACATGGAACAAAATATGTTGCACCACATATTTTTATGCTGAGTTCCCATAATATTACTTTCTTTCATCTCCAGCCCATAAGAGAAATAGACTTAAGTCCTCCTTACCTGTATGTATGTTACATTACTGTTTGCCCTCCTAAACTGATAGTTGACCTGCTGTGCTATCCTTTCTATTGGCAATATAGCCAGATGGTCATAGAAGGTGGCATCAGCCTGGCATTTATTGGCCATTGCAAACAGATGTGGATATACCTCTTTCTCTCCAGGTTGTGAGCAGCCTACTCCACCTCCATTCTGTTTCCTGAAAGTGCTTAGACACCTATTACTTTTTGCTATTTATGAAGATTTGCAGTAGGATTGTGGATATATGGAAACACGAAGGAGCAGAGAGGGGAAAAATTTCTGAGCATGCAAAGGATATGTAGCTAGTATTTTTATCTTCCTTTTTACAGTGTTTCATTAGTAGCCTGGACTGAGTCCTAAGCATCCCCCTTTTTCTGGACCTTCACCTGAGAGCATAGTGAAGCAGCATGGTGTGACTTCAAAACTATTGCACAACTCCACACCTTTTATTCTGCATAGATGTGTTCTGATTCAGAGATCTCAAAGTGCTCTGCTTGTATCAGAAACCCTAGGATCTCCATTACTAAGGTATAATTGCAAAGATCAGCATTGTCTGTACCATTTAAGCTGCAAGCTCTTTTTTGCCTTTTATTCTATACACTTGTTTCAATGAATCCATCATTTCTGTACTTTTATCTCCCTGCAAAAAATATCTGCTTGAACTGAAAGAATCTTCATCTTCCATTCTGTTCTACTCATAATATGAATGCTTTTAGTTTGAACCTCTTATAAAAAATACACTTATTTGGAAACTAGGAAAATACTGGAATAGTACTGTTGGAATACAATGTTCACGTATTTAGTACAACAACTACAGCAGTATTTAACCAGTAGATGGCAGTATTTATAAGATTGTAGTTGCATCTATGGTATACTTTATGTCTTTTCTCTGTATAACTTTCCTGCTTCCTTCTGGCAATTAAGCAGAAAAGCACATGTGGACTGTGCACTGTTTGCTCTGTAGCAATCATATTTCTAATTTAAAAATTGCAGCAATCCACTTAACAACTGCGGCAAGGAAGGTTGTAAAATGGGGCAAAACTCACTTTACAACTCAGAAACAAAAATTGTGGGCTCAGTTGCGGTCGTAAGTCACCTGTATGTCTTCTGTGAAATTTCCTATCACAAAATCTTTTCTAATATTCAATCCATAGGAGAAAAACTGATCCTTAAGTTTCTCATCATGAAAAAACAAAAAGAATATCAGCAGGCCAAATGGAAAGTTCTATCACCCAGGGTAATCTAACAAATATATTTCTTGGACTAGGGTAGGCAATGCATTTCATATATCATATTGTTATCATTAATTTTTGTTTTCATCATTATTACCCATTTATGAATTCCTCCATATGAATATTTTGCAATGCTTCTATGACTGGTAATCCTCCCATACCTATCACATAGCATAAATAGTGAAGCTTCACTAATCTGTTGCAATGTTCCCCTTCTCTCTATATCTTTAATGCATGTCCTCAGTTCTACATAGTTGTTCACAAATGCTAGGCCCACTGCATGTAATAGAAAGTGATGTCTCAAGAAAAGGCAGGGGATGCTACAAAGTATGGTAGATTTCATGTGTCAGATGAATAGAGGTGGTTGTATTATGTACATTCCTTTGCTCAAAGCTCTAGATGATCGAAATCCTATAATCCCACCTTGCTTTAATACTGGATTAATGTAGATTTGTTAAAAAAGAAATGCTAGTGAAAATGAGAACAAATTGTAATTACCTCCATTTCCCCCCCTGTTCACATGATTTTTGAATATTTTTAAATAGAAAGGAGGGCTAGCTTTAGATGCTAAACATGCCTGCTCTGAACAAGATCTGTGGCAGAGTGATGGAGCTATGAAAATGTTTGCTTCTTTGGCTCAGCCGGTTGCTGCAGTTGCAACTGCTTCGCAAGGATAGGAATGGAATAATGACCATGCTGACTTCTAGGGCTTTGAGAAGTGCTCTTTGATATTAGTAGAGCATAATCCCAAATGGATATGGCAGTTTATTTCAAAGAACATGTAACAACAGGCAAAGAATTGTCACAGGCAAATATAATGAAAATAATATGAAAACTACTTATCGTCCCCACTACAGTAGGTTTAGAATTACTGCATTAATGTTGCTACCTGCTTAATGGCATTAAAAGATTGTGCTTTGCATATATGGGATTTCTTATGAGATCCTCCTCTGATCTAAAGGCTTTATAGGCACAGAGACATGCAGAGCTGAATGCTGAGCTTTCCAACTCACCATTCTGCCTAATCTTTGTGCCTAGCCCCATGGAACTCTCACAAGAAATAAATAAATGGAAGACAGCACAGCTCTGTCTCCAGAAGTGATGAGCTAGCTTTTGGGAAACTCACAAGCAGGACCCCATACAAGAATAGTTTAAGACCCTTCCTCCCATTTCACCCCAGAAATATGAAAATTCTATTTATCACCTAACCTAACCAAGATAGTGGTTATTAACTAATTCGACCTTTTTCTTTACAGTTATATTTATATATGTATTTATGTAGAGTGATTGACTAAATGAATAATCCATTAAGCTGCTCATGTTATTGATGTCCAGAATAGAAAATAGGAGGTTGTTTTATACTGAATCAGACCAATGTTTAGATACTTACCAGGAGAGTTCAAGTAGACCTTTTATGCAGAGGTAAAATCCAGCAGGTTCTGACAGGTTCTGGAGAACCAGTAGTAGAAATTTTGAGTAGTTTGGAGAACAGGCAGCGGAAACTTTGAGTAGTTTGGAGAACCGGCAAATGCCATCTCTGGTTGGCCCCAGATTGGGTGGGAACGGAGATTTTGCAATATCCTGTTCCCAGGATAGGGGAGGAAATGGGGATTTTGCAGTATCCTTCCCCGGGAGTGGGGTGGGAATGGAAATTTTGCAGTATCCTTCCCCTGCCACGCCCACCAAGCCATGCCACCAAGCCACGCCCACAGAACCGGTAGTAAAAAAATTTGAATTTCACCACTGCTTTTATGTTTTGTTTATATCCTCCTCCTCCTCCTCCTCCTCCTCCTCCTCCTCCTCCTCCTCCTCCTCCTCCTCCTCCTCCTCCTCCTCCTCCCCTAGGAGAAGTACTCAATAAGTGAATAAAAATGGCAGATCCAGTCTAGACATCTGGCTGACTATGCAACCAACAATAATAACAATATATTATGCTGTATATCACCTGACTCTCAACTACTACCATATGAGGCAACTCACAACAAACAAAGAAATTGCAATCAAACCAATAAAACATAAAAAATAAAAATAAAAGATGGCAAACATGATCAAGTGAGGAGTCTCACTCCTCCTCACAAAAAGGCCTGAGTGAACAGCCAGGTCTTCATGGATCTTTCAAACAAAAACAGCAGAGTGGGGGACATCCAGATCTCAGGTGGAACCTTGTTCCCGACACTTTTACAGAGAGGATGTACTTCATGGGTCCTATAGATGGCTTTGGCATTGTTTAATTGAAGGAATCTGAAGTGTGTCAGCTTTGCAGAATTAAATTGGATGGGCATATGTAAGCAGCACCTATGCCATACTTTATATGTAATAACCAGCACCTTGAATCATACCTGGAAACAAACAAGGAGCCATTGAACGTCATAAAGAAAGGTGTTGCATGGACATGTATAAACATGTTCATTACTTCATATACCACTGCATTCTGAACCAGTTGAAGATTCTGGATGGTCCTCAAGGCCAGGCCTATGTAGAGTACATTGCAGCAGTCAATGGGGGGATTTGAGCATGAGAGACTAGCTGATGAGCTCCTGATCTAGGAAAGAGTGCAACTGGCACACCAGGTAGAGTTGGGCAAAAGTTTCCTGGCCACATATTATGCCTTTAAGGACAGTTGTTAGTGAGAGTTGGCCGTAATAAGTCTAATTTAGATTATTTGCATTGACAGGATCACTTTCTGGGAGTACGTATTATTGTGTCATGTGTGAGGTTGCTGTCTGTGTTTGGCTGTCTTTCTGTGACTCAAATGACTTGTTTGCCCTCTGAAGGGAGGAATTCAGTTGTGCTCTATTGAAGGTAGAACAATGAGGTGGTAATGAGCCAGCAAATGCTACATGGTGCCAGAAGTGAGTGAGCTTTACATTGCCTCTCTTCCATCCCTGGGCAACCTGGTATCAGGAATAAATGCTGCAGAGAATTGGTATAAATGGCTTCATGTATACCAACTGTATTTAATTAGTAAAGGTTCCAGGTGGAAAGAACAGCTTCAATGTGCTCTATTTTTGCATTTTGCTAGCAAAGAGGCATGGGAGATTTACAACAAAATTTAGTTTACATTGGATGGAGATAAGCAAAAACTACAATTTGCTGCACATTTTGTTCTTTGGAGGATTACTTTGGAAAATATACCTTTTACCAGAACTCAAGGAGCAGAAGAAGGCATTGATTCATATATTATGTAGTTAAAAAGATTCTTTCAAATATTTGAATTTAAAGTTTTTTCTTTCTGAGTCACATATGAAGAGCAGGATTGTGTGCAAATACATTCAGCCATCCTGAAATAGACATTGTTGAGAGACCATGATTTGACCCTTGGTAAAGCAATAGAAACACTACATCAGAGGGACGCTCAATGTTTCAGATACAAAATGTGTGTGCCCCCATAAGCAAAATGTATATTAACTCATCTCCCTCAGTGGGATTAGACTTGGCCTAAATTAGTGCATGGCTGGCTGAGGAATTCTAGCAACTGAAATCCACATATCTTGTGGACTTCATAAAAAACAAAAAGTGCAAGTTTAAGGAACACTGGTCAAAATGGTATTGTCCAACTTTATACACTCATGCTGTATGGTAGCTGATTTTTTACAAGCCCATGTGCTTAAGAAATGGGATGCATATATGTGGGGCTTTAATAGGTTAAAAACTGCACACTGAATATTGCTCAGGAGACCAACACACAGCTACGTCATTTTATCATCAGAGAAAAGGAAGTCTCATTTTGAATAATCTGGGTAAGAATGTAAATAGTTTTTCAATAATATATTGAAGATCGCATGAGGTTAATGGGATTAAATCATCTGCTGGCATGGACAGGACCCTTAATTCAGCAACTTGATGGTAAGAAAATCCACATAGGAAAAATACCATGGATTTCTGTGGAGGAGAAGGGTGAAAATATCACTTTGACAGGAAGTCAGACAAATCCATCCAACCTGAGTGACGCATATCAACAGCATCCCAAATAAAGTTGTGCTGAAGGAGAGATGAATGCAGAGAAAATCCCAGGCAGAACTGCAGAACCTGACAAAATGAATGGAATTCTGGCAGGGTTTTTCTCTCATTGTATGTTCTTAACTTGTCATTGATTGCCTGTTGTTGGGATTTTCAACTGCTTTTGAGTACTTTTGGGGTCCTTGTACACATCTAATGTCTCAATAAATATTCATTTTCCTGAAATAGCCATAGCCTGTAACATTCTGATATATCTGTTTTATTTCAAGGATTTCAGATTATTGCTACTATGGAGGAAAGGGACTGTGCTCATGTTGAGCAGCGGAGCCAAGGGATGTGCATACCTGGGTGACTAAGGACTTCACTTCCAATCCTGAGTTCTCTCTGGCCTTTGATGAGTTCTGCTTGGCTTTTGAAATCCTTCTCAGAAAATTTGGTCTCCAATATATTGGGAAAGAAGCATGCTCTGAAAGAAGCAGTATTTAGATGTCTGGCATATGGTTAATCTAGGTAAAGAATGGCTATCTTTAGGGTCTTTTCCAGCTGCTGAGCTGAAGTATTAGTCAGCCACCCTTAAATCAGCAGAAAACTATACTAGCATGAAATTGTCTGTCCCTCCGCCCCTCTTTCTCCCTTGCCTTTGTATCTTTTCCCTGCAGTCACCTGACTTCCCTGGCAGATAATGGGTAATGACAGATTTTATATAACTTGAGGCAAACCCTGAATGATGTTGGAATGGAGGAAAAGAAAGGCTACCTTAACAACAATACAGGGTTTAAGTCTGTGTCACTCATGGGCTGGGTATGAGAGCATCATGGGACATGGCAGGGAAAAAAAAAGATGTCCAGGGCATGTTTGTGTAGTGAATGCTATTCTGAAAAATCCCTTTTAGTCATGTGTTCCCTTGTGTAAACGACAGGGCACATTTTGTGCTATTGCTTTGACATAAATATGACTAGGAGAAAGTAAGAATCACTAAGATCCTTTTTCCAGGAAATGTTTAACCAGGAAAATTCTACTCTACTTTTACTGCAGCATTGCAGACAGTATACTTTAGTGCCACCTAGCTTATTTTTAGTGTAATAATACTTCACAATATATTACCAATATATCTAATTTTCATTTTACTGTAGAATATCTACCTGATTCTCTTGCATTTATCTTCCTGAAATACCTCTGACTTGTTTGTAACTGCATATTTTGAAAGTTAAGTTCTTTTTATAATAAAACCAGTACTGGCCTTCACAATTCCAGTAAGAGGTATTGCAGGCTATTCGAATTTGAGCAACTTCATCAGGTATGGATCTTTGTTGAAATAGAAGCTTTTAATTAATCCTAACTATTTATTTATTGAACTGTAGGGGGAAGAAATGTCAATTAATTAGAATAGGCTGCAATGTTACTGACAGATGCTTTTCTTCTTATGCATTGATTATTGTTATCTATCTATCTATCTATCTATCTATCTATCTATCTATCTATCTATCTATCTGTCTGTCTGTCTGTCTAATCTATCTCTCATTTCTCTCTCTCTCATCTCTCTCTCTATCATCTATCTATCATCTATCTATCTATCATATTTACAGTAGTATTCTGAGAAGTTTTCCAATTTCTTTCTTGGTTCCCTAATCTTACTACAGAACAGTAATTTCTGGGCCTTCTACATTAATCTCATATTTCCATACACAATAGGGCCGGGCAGGGCAGGGTCCCCAACTCACTGGGCTGAGGAATGCCAGAAACTGGTCCATGCAAACAAGTGAAGCCCCATCAGTGGGATGTAGGCAACATGCCAAACCACAACCCCTCTGGTCCACGGAACCTCTCTCCATGGAACCGGTTCCTGGTGCCCAAAAAGTTGGGCTGCTAGCATAGGACTGTTTATTGGCTTCATATTTGATCAAGAGGCCCAGTTTAAACTTCTAGTGTTTATTTTTCAAATAAAGTCAAAAACTCCCCAGTATCTTTCTGCGTGCCATTCTTCCTACAATCTTATATGTACTTTATTTTCCTCTAAGTGTAGGATTACTAAATAGCTGAAAAGGCAAAGAAACATACGAACAATTGAAAAGAAGGACGAACCAAGGGCTTGGGGTGGTGCAAGGTAACACAGTCATTGTTTAACTTTCTTGGCATCTGTCATAGGAATTACAATAAAAACAATAAAAAGGTCTGCATCAGTGGTGGGTTGCCCCGGTTCAGACTAGTTTGCAAGAACCAGTAGTAAAACCAGAGCGAGGCTCCGGCCCCTGACTCAGACGTCATCAAAGTTGATCTGCACATGCGCAAAAGCTTCTGTGCATGCTCAGAAGAGTGCGGGCGGGCATGCTATAAACCTGTAGTAACGGTAAGTAGAACCCACCCCTGGTCTGCATGTATATGAAATCAGTTTTCCCAGCATCAGAAAAACTTTTTCCCAGTGGCAGGAATGTTCCATAGCTGGTTAGGAGACAAAAGCCTTCAGTGTGTAATTGATTAATGTCTTGTCAATTTCAGGTAGCAGTGCCAGTTATACTATTGAATTAATGTAAGTTCACAGAGCCCAGTTTATTAAATTTTAGCACTTTATAAGGAACTGCTGCATGAGAAATGCTGCTCAGGATAAGGTTGCTTGTAAATACTCAAAAAGTTCACATTATTTTATTTTAAGATTATGTCTGCAAGATGGAGGTCATGAGGACAAATCCTCCCTTTTGCTGGATGTCTGGTAATCCTACTTGAGGGGAGCATTATTCCGGTTCCTTGCTGCTGGATCCCAGTTTCTAGGTTGTATGTCGTTAGGAACTGATTCCAAGCTCTGGAATTGACTGCTCTGTAGCAGTCATGGTTAGGAAGGTCTTTGCACAGCTTTGTCTTGTGTGCCAGTTGTGCTCACTCCTGGATCAGCAGGCCCTGCTACAGTCACTCATGTCCTAGTCACCTCCAGATTGGATTACTGCAATTTGCTCTACATCACGGGACTATCCTTTAAGAGTATCTGGAAGCTTCAATTGGTACATAAATGCAGCAATGTGGATAGCAATGAGTGCTTCTAGAACAGTACATGTTAATCTTATCCTTATGAGCTGCATTAGTTGCTAGTTTTCTTCCAGATCCAATTCAAGACTCAGGCTTTAACCTTTAAAGCCCTTCATGGCATGGGACTGGGCTATCTGAGGGACCATTCTCCCAACTTTTATTAGTTCGCCCCATCTGTTCCTGTAGACAAGGCATGCTGAGGGTACCCTGTATGAGGATATACATTTGGTATGTCCCAGGAGATGTGCCTTCTTTGCCATGGCACCCACCTTATGGAGTATCCTTCTTCCCAAAATCAGATTGGTCGCATCTCTTTTAATATTTTGCAAGGCCACTAAGACTTGGTTATGTGACCAGGCCTGGGTCTCCCATGGAAACAGAGTCTTTTCTAGATGGCTCCATAGTTGAGGGGGGCATTTCTTATTCTCCCTCCTCTTACAGTTTTTGTGTTGGATTTTTAGAATATTTATCACTATGGTTTTTATATTTGTTATTGCTCTTTTTATATTTCTTCTGTTTATTTTCTGTTTTCTGTTCTATTGCCATGCACCACCCAGAGATGCCTCTTTTGAGATGGGTGGCTATGTAAATTTAATAAATAAATAAAATTTCTAATTTATTATTGAGTTAAGTTGAACTATGCTGGATCACAATCAGAGCTTTCCTCACCTGCAATAAATATGGCACAAATATATCCTGCCAACATCTTTATTTTGCAGTGTTCTCATCACATTACTTTTAATGTGTCCCCAATCCATCACTAAGACAGGCTGTGTTGCTATCTGTATTGTTAAGTAGTATTTTCCCCTTGTTTCTGACCCATCCAAGAGTGGTCTCAAGGGCTATAATATTTGTTAGGCTCTGTTATCTGAAGGGGAAGTCAAAATATTACCATGACTTAGGGCAATGGAAACAGGATATGGATAAACATGAGTGTTGTGGAATTACCAGCTGAAGGAGAAGAGGCCCCTCTGGAATAAAGACACATTCTAGCCTGGAGTAAATTTAGGGGAGGAAATGTCTGAGGTCAAATTCTCAGGACTATATATGCTGTTTCCCAAGGGAAGACTGACTGACAGTCTGGCAAGATTCTTGTAATATGGGTGATCTGCAATAAAATATTTAATTGGGTCTATTCACAAGTGGTTCTGGTTACTTTCACCTGATATTGAGGACATTAAAGTTCATGCTGGTATTTTTTTCCATTGATGAATGGCTTGCATTTCAATCCTATAGAGAGAAATGACTCTAAAGCTGTGTCCATTGCATTATTCCACTAGACTACTTCCAATGTGAAAGGAAATGCATGAGATAATATGTGTTTACCCACCAAGTTTGAATTCATCTCCTGCTTATATTGCAAATAATCCCAAATATCTTCACAGAATGTCTCACTTCTTTTCAGGGCTATTGTTTATTCTTTTTACTGCTTTCTTTTCCCCTCTCTCACCAGCTATTCTCTTTTTGATTGTTTCTTCTTTCTACTTAGAATAGATGCATGAGTGATTCAGGCATGAGGTTACACAATATAGTCAGTATCAGAAAGCAAGCAAGGACATTGGGAATGTATTGTCCTGTCCAAGAGGTTCAAAGTCATGTACAGATAGTCCCCAATTCAGTTACAATGGCACTGAAAAAAGTGAATTGTGACATGACATCTGAGGCTAGGAATCTGATAGAGAAAAACCAGAAAAACAAGAGATGTGAAACAAATATTCTGCTTAGAAACGGTCTGCTTAGAGTTTATATACATATGGAAAGTTATGGAGTACATAGCCCACTGAGCTAGATAGTATACTCAGAAGTTACCAAATAACTCTTCAGTCTCGAGAAGACTGATCTTGAAATGTTGAACTTCTTTGGCTAGCAGCTCTGGCATTTTTGTGGGCATGGCTTGAACAGGATCTTCAGCTTCAGGTATCTCAGTATCAAAAGAAGTGGAAGGCTTCAGTTCTGCCCTGGAATCAGGGGTGGGATTTAACTGGTTCGGACCGGTTCGGGCAAACCAGATGATAATTTTGCATCTGGTTCACCGAACCAGTAGTTGCAAGGACTGGCTGGCCCCGCCCCGCCCACCCTGCCCTGCTCCTACCAGGAGTGTCCACACAGCCCATTTTGGATGCCAGGTAAGTGCAGGGTCCGCATGGAGGCTCTGGGAGGTGAAAAAGGGGCCTACTGAAAGTACTGGAAGTCCAGAAATGGCCCCATTTTCAGCCCCTGGAGGGCCTCCGGAGCCAGGGGGGCTGTTTTTGCCCTTCCAGAGGTCGAGGAAAGCTTCCAGAGCCTGGGGAGAGCAAAAAACAGGCCTACCGGGAGTACCGGAAGTCCAGAAATGGGGCCATTTCTGGCCTCCGGAGGGCCTCAAGAGCTCAGGGGAGGTTCTTTTCGCCCTTCCAGAGGGTCAAAGAAAGCCTTTGGAGCCTAGGGAGGGTGAAAACGCCCCCTCTGCCATGGTGCAGAAGGCTGAGTAGGCCACGCCCATCCAGCAACTGGGTAGAGAACCAGTTGCTAAAATTTTTGAATCCCACCCCTGCCTGGAATCTCCACCAAATCTAAGACCCTATGTTTCTCATGCAGCCATTCCTCCTTTGAAGAGGATTCATACCGGAGTGAGGGGGGGGGGTTGTAAATATTTTTGCTTTCTAGAAAATGGCTGGGGGAAAAATAAACAATTAGTCTGGCATTGCTAAACCTATTCATGGAAAATGTGAAAAATCATCCTTTCAGCCTGTTTCACAAAAAAACCATAACTATTTGTTTCTGATATTTTGAGACATGAAACACAATGGTAAACTCTAAAATAATCTTAAATTCAGTTAACACACAAAGAAAGTCTATTTCCCCACAATACCTCAGAAAACAAAACATCTCTGCCTACTCATATGTGTTTCATTCACTGCAGCCCTTAGCCTGCCCCAGGCATAGAATTGTTGACTACCCTTTTATTAGGGAATAATCTCCATTAAATTCCAGTTAACATGCTCAAGATTGCACCACACAAATTGTGGCCACTTGTAATAAATTATGTGATCCCTTCAGTGTTTGGGGTGTGCCTGGTGTGCATTCCTGCATCTGCCAATTATCTGACCCAGCCATATTGTCATGGAAAATCTTTTTCTGAGAAGTCAAGCTGATGAATATTAGGAAGGCATTAATCTAAATGAAATGTGATTCAGTGCTAGTTAATAGAAAGAAATATTCTCTTTGGTAAAATGGGTTACATGGGTAGAAGAGATGGGGTTGATTAGTTCTCTTTCTGCATTGGAAATGAGGATGGTAAGATGTAGCTGGATCATCCCAAGGTTTCTGTGGTCACAATTCCACCTGCAGCCCATCTTTCTCCATCAGCACACAAGCTTGTAGAAGCATTAATGCATATTGCCCTTCCTCACGCAGCCACATAACAGCAACCTCGAAAAGCAATTTTTCCTCTGCATCAGAAAAGTTCCCCTTTCCACTTAAATGCTTTTCTGATTCATTTTACTTTATTTTTTTTATTTATTTCTTTCTCTGCTGTATCCTTTTCAATCTGGAAAGTGACTTGGCCTCTTCTGCCGCCATCTATTTTCCTCCTGCCACTATTCAGTTTAGGCATGAAACACAGAACTAGATTGAAAGCATTCAATGGCCATTCAATCGGAGAAGAAAAGAGCCCCTCAGAGCTTTATTAGATATGAAGATCCACAATAAAAATCAATTTCTGCCTCTTTATGCAGTTTAAATGACAAAGCACCCACCCATTCTGCAGCCATTGTGCCTCGGAAATGTAATTCAGTGGTGATGCTGGGACCAGAGCACCATGGACTCCCTGACCTGCGCTGACAGATTCCAATATGATACAGACCTTCTCAGATAATGACAGCCACTTCATCTTGCAATAGGGGGGAAAAAGTTATCTGATATCTTTGAGGGTTAAAAGGCTATGTGGGCAGCATTCATAATAGCCCCCTAAATCAGCACCCTAAAAAATACTGCCTTTTTTCCCCCCTGAATCCAGCTTGCCCTGGTTTAACTTTTCTTTCTGCTCAGACTTTGCCTTGTTTTAATCTTTTTTACACAAACCATGGGTCTGGCACCAAAGCTTAGTGTCACTGGGCATTTCCATCCAACTCTCCCCCTCCCTTCATCCCAGCAGGGGACACTAAGTCCTTCAGTCTTTTGGTCCTGCTTATTCTTTTATCAGTCACTGCTGCCAGTTCTGCGCTTTCCCCTAAGTCTAAGCAAACAAGGAGGAACAGAAATAAGGGGGGGAAAGCAGCATCTTCTTCTCATCCTATTTTTCTTCTCTTAACAACTGTGCTGATTGGCTAAGCAAATCAAGAGTGGTAGCATAATCAGGAGATGGGCCTGCTGAGGGCATCTCACCCCAAACCTGCAGTCCAAATTGTCAGCCAGCATAATCCCATCCAGCTGGCTGAAGATGAGGAAGAGATCTTCAGTTCACGGGAAAATGTGTTAACTTCCCTATTTTTATTCAGCTAATGGACAAGCATAAGCCAATGCCACAGGTAATTAATACGGATCCTAATAGAGATCCTAAACAGATGTTTCAGCTCAGAAACAGAAAAGCTGCTCTTGCATGTTCTGCTTTGGGTATATGTGTGTACACAGAAGGATTTTTGAATGAGATGGGTGGCAGCTGTTTTTCAGATGTAAGACAAAGCATCTGTTTGTTTGTTTGCTTGTTTTCTTACATCCCACCTTTATTAATTTTATAAATAATGCAAGATGGCAAACGCACACAATACTTCCTCCGCCTCCAATTTTCCTCACAACAATAACCGTGTGAGGTGAGTTGGATTGAGAGAAAATTCAAAGCCAACTTTCATGCCTAAAATGGGGCTCACAGTCTCCCAGCTTGTAGTCTGGTGGCTTAATCACCAGACCATTTAATGTTTTCAGTTTAGTTGGAAACTATAGGGCTCCTGTGATTCAGTGATTTACTGCTGAAGTTTAAGTGGTGGGAGTTCTGCAACTCTCAGGAGCTACACGTGGCTTGCTGTCTTCATGTTGCCCATGCTTGGTTTAATTCCTGCTTCTTTTCTGGGAGTGTAGACTTTAGAATAAGAAGGTGAAGTTTAAAATGGTGCTTTAGATAGAGCTCCCATATCTGGCTTGCAAGAATCTTGAGGGCCACTTTATAGTAATAAACAGACACAGAAAACAAAAAAGATCTGATGAGATTTCAAGAGGGGACATTACAATTTATAAGATTGCTTCAGTGAAACTGCTTCAATTTTTCAAGATTTGATAATTTTTGTGAAAACCTGGGTTATAAAAAAAATTGTCATTATCCACACAGCACGAGAAAAATTGTACCAACCCCTATAGTAAGGAATAACAGCCTCAAGAAAGCTCTTTTTCATCAGGGAAGCTGTGAGGAATATTAACTCTTTCTTTACCAGTCCTTTTCCTCTGCAACTTCTGCACCCCAAGTAACATTTCTCTTCTGTGGGTTCTAGATGTGAATTTACTGATCCAAATGTCAAGGCTCCATGACAGGTGAGACCAAATGGGGATTGTAACATTCCCCCTCTGGCTCCTGAAAAATAAAAATCCCAGACTTCAGACACTTTTCCATGGCATTACTGACTGGAAATTTTTCCTCAAAAAGCTGTTTTTCCTTGTGAGAAGCTACCAGAATTTAAATCAATTATTTTAGGCACTTATTTTCTTGGATGTATATTACACTTTTTGTCCAGGAGCCAAATGAGGCATATATAATTCTTTTCTATCTTCTTTTCCTTGCCACAACAACCCTCTGAAGTAGATTGGGCTGAGATAATGATAAGCTCAAAACAATTCAGTGATCTTTTATTGCTCAGGATCTATGTGAACCTGCTTATCCCTGTTTTTAGTCCACAATAAATAATCATATCACACATTTGTCTATTTGCATAGTTTTGGGCTACTAATCCTTGACCAAAATTGAATATGGAGACCATATTTAATACCCTTAACCTAAAGAATGCTCAGAATGCAAGTGAACAAGAAACTCATTATTCACTGATAACAAAAGTTCTATAGTATTTTATATATCTGCATGGAACAAACAGGAGCATTTAAGAAATAGACTAGAATTTTATCTGCCAATATGGAAAATGGGTCATTAGGATTAATGAACTGGTTTATTGATCTGAATCAATGTTTCCTTCAATCCAAACCAAGGAGGTTGGCTTCCTTTTTAACCCCTGCCCCAAATCTGATTCATGGAGGGAGGTGGATCATACCTCTATCTAGTTGACTCTCCTGCTCTTACCTTACCCTTAAATGTGAAAGTATTAAGCTTTAAAGCCAGTCCCAACTTGTTTCCATAGGATTTGGATAAAAGTGCTTTCCCATGACACAGACAGGAGGGAAATAGTAGTAAGACCATTTCTGAAGTAAAACTTCCTTGATCAGGGAAGCTGTACAATTGTTCCATTTCTAGGGCAATTCATTGAGAAGATGGTGATCTTGCAGCTTCAAATGTATCTGAAAGCCACTGCTTTTTTTGTGCCCATTTCAGCTGAGCTTTTAGCCAGAATATGTTAGTTTCATGTAGTTTTAGGAAGAAATCACCAGTTTCATGCCTTGCTTATCTAGTTACCGTAGATGACTTACATGGGAAAAGCTAATGGGTCCCTTTGGATCCCTTTTGATACCATCAATAATGATGGGGCTTTTTTTTTTTTTACTGTTTGGTGGAATTGATCTTGTTTTATAGTGGTTGCAGATCTTCCTGGCAGGCCACATTCCAAAAGGTGGTGTCCATGGATTGTTTTTGTCCATGGAATCCCCAATGTTCTTTCACGCCCCCATCCTGTTCAACATCTATGTGAAATCACCTGAGTAAGATCATCTGAAATTCAGGAGTGGAATATCACCTGCATTAGCTCTATCATTCCTTACTATGCAAATTCAAGGAAGTAATCTATATCTTTAAATGTTATCTAACATTGATAATGGGTTCGACAAGGTGATCAAATTGAAATTAAATCCAGAGAAAGTTAAAGATGCTGTTGGCACTGTATGTAGAAATTGGATTGAGGTTCAGCCTCATTTGGAAAGGTTGAATTCCTTACAAAAGTACAAATCTAATGTTGGAGTGCTCCTCAATCTTCAGTGTCATTGATTCCAAGTATGGAAAGAAGTACCTAGAGTGCCATCTGAGTTCTTTTTCAGATTATCAGATTTGCAAAGGTTATCCACACCTTAGTTACTTTCTACCTTGATATTGACCACAAAATTTAAGATCACTTCATGTCTGTCCAAAAATCCGCAGTGATTGCAATTGTTTATGGAGCACAATATCAACTGCTGATTTTAACATTAAAGACCCTAACTGGCTTGGAGATTATGGAACTGCCTCTCCCATTAATAACTATTTGGATAAGTCATTCAGGAGAGGCTCTTGAAAGATCCTCCACAATGAAAGGCCCATAGGAGAGGCTCTTCTTGTATATTTCAACCAGGCTGGGAAATGCATTCTTTCTGAGACTGCATTTGCCTCCCACTCTCTTGGTATTTATAAAATGTACAATTCAATTTTTATATGCTATTTTCAGTTTTAAAATGTTGTTGGCCACCTAGAATATTTGCCATAATACAGAGATCGTAAGAAAAGAAAAGAAAAGAAGAAAAGAAAGAAAAGAAAAAGAAAAGAAAAGAAAAAAGAAAAGAAAAGAAAAGAAAAAGAAAAAGAAAAAAGAAAAGAAAAGAAAAGAAAAAAGAAAAGAAAAGAAAAGAAATTCACTTATAGGGATATGTATGTGAATCTAGTAGTCATCTTGAACAGAGATATAATAATATATTGTAAATCAAATTCAAGAAAACTTGAAAGGAGCATTAACAAACCTGTAACTGTTTTTCTTTTTATAGAATATGTCATTTATATTATATAAAATATTAAATCCATAATCTGTATGCTATATACAAAATATAAAATGTTTTCATTTTGTTTCGGTGTCTCATATGGAAAAAAAACTAATAAAATGAGTTATTAATATTTTTATTATTACTGAAAATAATAATAAAACAAAGAAAATAATTGATAAAATGAATTTTCTTATAAAAAATTAAACTCTTTTTTGTTGTTCATTTTAAAATGATCTAGTCTTCAAATGGCTATTTCTATCTTCATGGTGTTCCCTTCCAAAAAATACAATATGCAAAAAATAATGTTTCTTTTTTCCCGAAGACTTCTTTCCATATACTTAACAAGGTAAGGAAGAAAATGCCATTATATATCAATTTTATATAGATAGTGAACATTCTGCAGTTTACATTGGGCCTAGCAGAGTTCTTTTTCTAGGTTTACATTATATTTGCTGGCTGAGCATTTATTTTCAGGTTTCTTTTCTTAAACAACACATGGACATCTGCTTCTGCTAGAAATAGACCATGTTCATGAAACTTGATAACACTATATTTGTAGTTTTTTTCTATTTAGCCCTAGAATTTCTTTTTAAAAGAAATTAATTTTAATATAATTTTTATGGCCAGAATTTATAATTTGTCTGCTGCCCCATGGTTTATAATTTCTATACAGTATGCTATTGTTTTTTTTTTTTTAAATGGTGCTTTCAAAATGTAAGCCATTGTGTGAAAAGCGCCACATTATTCAGGTTTTGCCCTATGGGGCTAGGAGGTTTGACATAGCACTTCTAATCTGTGTGTGACAAAAGATGGAAGGTAACACCATGCTGAGAATGAAGCTGCACTGGGATTCCCTGATGGGATGCTGTAGATGGACTGAGAGAGAATTCTAGAGATATCTCTGATTTCCCCCAAAACACAACACCATCCCTCAGTTAGCAAAGAGGAAGGCAAACAGAAGGTAAAAGCTGCAGGTCCTCTCCTTTCTGGAACTTAGAGGGCAGGATTTAAAGACAGGTGTTCTCAATAGCATCCCCATCCCCATCCCATTTGGAAGTCTCACCTTGTTTACATTTAGGAAAGCAGAAAAGTCGTATCTCCCTCAATAAATATTTAAAGATGGACTAATGCATGCTACTGGCATGGTTCCTCTTTTAAATCTCTTCAGTGTACTGTATTTTAATTCTTGTTATTTATTGTTTTAAAATTTTCGTGGTATGCAAGCTGTGTACAGTTCTTTCCAAGACAGCAGGATATAAATGCAATAAACAAAGAAATGAGTGAATGACAAGATGCAAATGCATTACCTGACCAAGTGGAAAGCAAAATGCAGCACCCACAAAATGTACCCATTGTTTTTCCAAACGAACTTGCTTCCCATTCTATTTTGAAAAAAATAATGACCTGGCTGCCAACAATTTAGGAAACAATATCTTTAGTATTTTCTGAGATGACTACTCTGATGCTAATGATAGCATCCATATCATGTTAGCACGCCATCAGTTCAGGAAGCATTGATGTGCTGCAATCATATGTTTATAATGCTCTGCAATGATTAGGTCAGGGATGCTAATAAGGTTTGATTTTCAGTCATGATGAAACTCTGGTTTCCCTAGACAGACAACTGTCTTCCTATCTAGAAAAGACAACTCACAAATGCAAGGCATCACTAAACATGGCAGATCTTTCAATCAGACTACCCCAATGCAAATCTACAGTATGCTCTGTGCTTGTAAATGAGTTTTTTAATATCCTTCCTCCCAACCCACTGGAAATAGATGGTGGGTAGTTTTTATTTATTTAGACTTTACTGCCTGATCAGAATTACCTGTCGGAGAAGGTGAATTTAAGTAACACCTTATCTGGGGTCTTTCATTAAGGCATAGAATAAGTAGTGCTTTTCATTGCTTTAATTGGACAACATATGTGAGTTTGGACAGAATAGATGCAGCCAAAGTTTGGTTTTTTTTAACTTTATAAAGTATATTGTGAACGTAGGGGAAAATGACTTTTTTAGTCTTTGCTTTAAAGTAAAGCTTTTATCTGCCTCCCCCTCCCATAGAACAGCCTCCTCTACCTAGATAATGCATTTGGTTAGATTTATTTGCTCAGCCCAGAAAACTTGACACTAAGGGGATTATTTAGTTTTAGATTCACTGTAGTCCATAGTAATAGCCAACAGGGAAAGGAATGAAGCAGCGATATTAGCAGGGAGATGGGAGGGGAGGGGGTGGTAGAGACTGCAGCTAAGCAAAACTGCTTGCATAAACACCATTAAGAAGATTTAGACATTGCTTTCCTTATCATCAGCACTCCTGGAAGAAATAAAAAAAAAGGGGGGGGGGAGAGCGTGCGTGCAAAGGAAAAAGGGATGGGGTCCGACTTGCTGCGTATGCGTTTCTATCAAGATTCAATGGAAAATAAAACTAGTCCTGAGTCCAGCATTTCTGCCAACCTCTCTGAGTTGCCTAATCATGGTCTAAAGAGTTATTTGTTCCACGTGTTAGAGGAGGAAGAAGTCAATACAAAAGGGAGAAGAAAGCCCCAGGTTTTACAGCAAATAGGCCAGAGGCAATAAAATTAGGTCATTATAGAATGACCAAAGAACACATTTACATCTAAGCCCTCTGTGCAGATGTTATCCTTTAACACATGAATCGCCTTTGTGTTTTCTTACCGAGACAATGAATAGGAGAAGGGAGGACGAGCAGGTTGATAATGGTGTACCATTAATTGCTGTAAGGGTAGATCAACCCTCAGCCCTCAGTAAAGCTGACTTTGATTCTGGAACTGCTGGTGTCAAAAAGACAAACATACTGTATAACCCAAGTTCTATTTCTAATGTCTCCTATTTAAAAAGTCAGTGAGACTTCAAAAAATAAAACCCAATAAGAAAATGAAAATTGTCATTCTTTTGGAGTTTCCGTCTTATCTCATCCTGTTTTCACACAACACTGTTTTGTTTATTCTAAAATTGTTCCATGATATAACTGACTATTGAGAAATTGTAATGCAGTTTAAGATCAGATATTTAAAGAGGAGAGTAGTTTATTCCTTACTGGGGTCTCCTCTCCTCTCCTCTCCTCTATCCTCTCCTCTCCCCTCCCCTCCCCTCTCTTCCTCTCCTCCTCCCCCTCCCCTCCCCCTCCCCTCATCCAAATGTGGTCCTTTGTGTGATAACTTATCTGCCTATAGTTGCTTTCTTTTCACCTAGGCTACTTAGGAGGGAACACTAGATGTGTGCATGAAATTTGGTGGAAATATTTAAGAAGAAAACATTTCTATATGTAGAGAACAGATGCTAGAAGAAATAGCTAGGGAAGGAGATAATGAACTGTCTGCACAAAATTTTATTCTCTGATGAGAATAAACAAACTTTTGGTTCATTCATTGTCGAGGTGCTTTAGAATTTATTTTGTGATACCTCCATGCAGTAGAAGTGGTGATTTTCCAGCACTCCTTGCCACTCATCAATCCTGATATAAGGGAAAAATGATGAATGTACAATGAAAACAGGATATTCATACTTACATATATCTCAGCACTTTGTAACAAAGGGAGACGCAAGAATGCAGTATCATTAAAAAAAATAACAAATGAAATAAATTTATTTTCTGTCAGATTGAATGAGAATGGTAAAAAAAAAAAAAAGCAGGAAGGGTAGTTTCCCCAAGTGTGGAATTATCTGGACGTTATTAATAAATATCTGGTTACTGCTAAACAAAGGTTTTGATTCCCTGAGTCAAAGGACAATTGGCACATCCCTAACTGTAAGATCAGAAACAGGACTAGTGGTTATTTTGAGGCTGATGAGACAATATTTTGCATTATACCAAAGGCTCATAGATTAGATCAAGGGAGAAGCTGTATAAATAAGGTCAAACCAACCTATTGCAGCTGATTCTCAGATCAGGAGACTCCATGAGAAAATCATGAAAAAATATATTTTATATTTAAAAAGTGGAAATAAGTGGTTAACACAGAAAAAAAAAACCCTGACAAAAGAAAAACCAAATGAGTAGAGATGCAGAAAGAGAACATGACTTTATTCAGGTTCCTGATAAAGAACTTCCAAAATGTTCTGATCCAATCCACATTGCTCTGAAGTAAGTCTGGGAATAAAAATGGAGCTGTCTTTTCATTGTTGAGCATGATTTTTCTGAGAGCGAAAAGCAATTTTCATTGTTCAGGAGAATAAGATCCCTTTTTCAGGCAGTCTGTGAAGAATAACATGCATTAAATATAATAAAAATCAGTGTAAGAGTTTATCCTCTTTAAAATCAGATTTTTAAAGAGAATCTTGAATTTGGTTGCCTTTTGGACAGAACAATTGATGAAACTGGCAGCAATAATACCTTGTGGTGTAAGATTTCTCTGCCAAGTATCAGAGAAAATGGCTTTTGCTTTGTTTTGTCAAAAGGATCAGATCAACTAGCTAATACAGCTAAAAAAAAAACAGTAATTATTCAAGACAATAATTTGGCGATAATAAGGCATATAAAGATGTAATAGGCATGGTTTTAAAAGAAACCCCATAGTACGCTCAATTCTCAAAATCTTTTAGTTCTTCATGATGCTGTGACTGGAATGACCAATGATAGTCAGACGGCAAGAACAACTGTGATTTAATGGTGCAAACTTCATAGCCCTTTCTTTTCAAGGCATTGTATGTACAGAATGGGAAGATTGTTTGCTTTGTTTTGTTTTGTCTACTTGCTTTGCTCTGGCTGTTGTTACAATGCCCTGGTGTACTGTAGAAACAGAATTGGAATTGGAACCATACTGAGACTCAGAATGAAAACCAGGCTGATTCAAACCCTTCTTCTCGGTTATTCTGTTTTAGGATTTGGAGTTCGACAGAAATCCAATATGCATCCTTAGATAATCCTTTCAGAATAGTTTTATCCATTTGTGAAAGCTATCTTAAAATCTGTATGGTCTGAAGAGTACAGATTCCAAGAAATAATTATTGTACTGTACAGTGCAACAATTGTCCAGTTCTGGGCATTGCCATTCAAAAGGGACAGTAATGAATTGGAGCATGCTACCAAGGCTTGAGGAATTGTTAAAAGATCAGAATATGTTTCATCTACCCAATGGACAGACAAGGGTAAATATGAGAGCATTCCATTTGCCCCCGAGGATAAGAAATTGTGGACTCAATTTACAAGGAACATGTTGAGAAGGAACATCTTGACCATATGTGCTGTCAATAAATTGAAAAGGCTGCCCCACAAAGTGGTGAGTTCCTCTTGGATGTTTATCTGTCAAGAGGTGCTGAAATATATCTTGTGTTGGGCTCCCTAAGCTCCCTGTCAACTCTATGAAGGGCTAGGTGGCCTTCGCTAAGGGACATCCTTCTTATTAGAGAGCACATGCTTGCAGAATCAATCCCACCACTGAAAAAGCTCTGCTCCTACTATTCTACTGCAGAACTTTAACCATTCAGAAGACTAGAATCAAGACTTCTGATTAATTAACGTAAGAGAATGGTAGATAGAGATGAAAGGCTTTTGATGAAGTTAGGTACTTATTAAATAAGCCTTTTTTCAATTTCAAAATGTTATGGTAATATAATACATACCTACTCAAATGTGTAGGATCCACGTAGCAACTGTCTAATTAATATGCAAACTTGGGAATAGAGCTGGAAAGAACTCTCATGTGAAAGTAGTAATGGTACATGTGGACTTACTTCCACTCCATGCTTTATCGCTTGTTTTATTTGCTGGCTGCTTATATGCGTTTATGCTTATTGCTATGTTGAGTTTACTGGCACACTATTGTAAAATATTTTTTCATTTTCTTTTGTATGACCTCTAATGCAGAAAGGCATAGTATAGTATTCAAATATTTTTTGAAACTTCTTTGAAACTATTTTTGGAAGTTTTTGAAATATCAAATATTTTAAGTATGAAGGGAAGTAAACAACTCTAGAGTAAAAGCATTTAAAAATAAAATGTCATTTAAATTTCATATTCTCTTATTCTCATACTTTAGAAAATAAGGATTAATAGTTCATTGTTGCAGCATTTTTTGCTCTATATGTTGCTGGGTTGTTAGTATTTTTAAAAATACATGATTCTGAATTTATATTGACTATAGATTGTTTTTTCAAGGGATCTGGATTGGAGATTTATAGTAGGGATCCAGGGAGATTGTAATATACAACCCTATAAAAAGAATGAAGCAATCTTGGAATCTGCATTTATTTTAGTAAATTATGGAATAATTAATACACAAAGCTATAAATGCATTATAGACATTATTGTCTCAAAAAAAAAAAAAAAAAGGAGGGGGAACACCCCTTCATGTTTCTTTCTGGGATAGTGTTAAAAAACTGCAGTAAGGGTTAGGAAAGCTTCTAATCTTTGGCCAGTACAGAAATGAAGATCCCAGTGTAAGGCCAAGTCCATGTAATCACCAGGGAGCTCAACCACAGGATGTCTTTACCTTTTTAAAGGCAGAGAAGGAAGCAGGAAAAAAATCTTCCTAATGGTCTGCTTTGATATCTAGGAAGTTTGCCTGAGGCAAAGAGTTAATCCAGCTCTAGGAAGAGAGAGCATGGCTAGTTAAAGCCCTTTAATGGCCTAAGCCCTATGATAATTAGTCCTGCCCTGGAGAAAGCTAAGAGAGCCACTTCAGCTTGAAATGGAGCTTGATCCACTGCTGTGGCCCTAATCCGCTGTGCACAATGGAAGCTGAACTAATTCACTGAGTAAACACTTTCCCCAGTTACTTACAAGCTCTCTTCTTTCAGTTCTATACCAAATAGATTCACTTTCATGGCTAGGAAGAAAAATCAACTGTTATATTCTTTATTCCCATCTCCTCAAGTGACTGAACTTCATTGAAGCATTTTAAGTAGAATTAGGACACAAACAATATCTAATTTTATATTGCTCCACCTCCAATAACTTTTAACTAACTTTATACTAACTCTTTTCAAAAGGCATTCCCATTCCAATTGTCCTCTTCAACCTGATATCTCTATAAAGTCTCTCAGAATTCATCTTCACCGAAGGCCATGGTAGGAATTGCAGTGCCCAAACATCTGGAGAGGAGTTGCATGAATCAACTTGACCTATTGTAACTTAGAATCTTACCATCGTCATAAAAAACATACTTTCATCCATCTATCAAACTTTTTTTTTTTTTTACCAGCATGGCCAATAGGAATATGAGGGCAGAAGGGCATACCTGGCACTAGGTTGGTAAAAGCTGTTTTATATGGTGGTGTAGATAATTTTATATACTTCAAAAAGTGGTGAACCAGATCACTTCCATTAGGTCTTTTATTTTGCAGTCTTTTCCTACATTTAATTTTCCCAATGCCACGATTAACTTCATATTATGAGAATATTTAGACCTGACCTTCTTTAATGTTGGCTTTAATAGCTAAGGTAACACTTGAACTCACGATCTCCCACTTTCTAGCTCAGTGCCTTAACCACTACATCAAACTGGCTCACTTTTAATTAATTAATCAGTTTTTTTAAAAAAATTAATTAATCAGATATTACAGTGGCAAAAAGATAGAGCCAGCTGGGAAAGGAGATCCTCTGGCTGTATCTTTCTTGAATATCCTGATTTCTCTTCCCACTCTTAGATTTCAGGATTTTTTTTTCCTCTGCAAAATGACTTACTGGTACTAAGTAAACACTGATCTAACAAAAGTGTCGGAATTTCATTTAAGTCATATTCCTCCCTTGCCTTTGCTAACATGCATTATTTGTGTTACATAAATTTTCTTTAGAAATGTTTAAATAAATGGAAGGAAATAATAAAATAAGGTTTGTTATCCACCTGTTCTAGGAGTGCTTAGAATGAGAGGGCCCTCCTAGAGGCTCTCTGCTGTTATCAAATTTGTTGGCAAGCTCTATTACCACTATAGCTTGGAGCTAGAAAAAGAATAATTTTTGAACTGTGTGTGTCTGCATGTGTATTTTTTATGCAAGGAAATGGGAAAGAAATGGGGGGGAGGGGGTAGGGAGGGAGAGAGAGAGAGAAAATCCTACTTGCATTAGCAGCTGCTTCTGTCTCCAGGCACTTTGGCAATGATACCTCATCCCATGCATTCAGCAACCCATTATCATTTCCCTCCTTCCTATTATTCCCCTTCAACCTTATCAGATGCAAGCATTGCCTCAGACACTCCAACTGGAGTCTTGTAATTGTCCCTGTTTGGAGCTCAGAAGCACCTTGAACTGCCAGAGCAATCTCTGCTTTAAAAATAACTTCCAAAAGGAGGCGAGGAGAGAGTTTGCCTGTGGCTGTACGGGATCCTTAATAGCTACCTAACTTCTTTCTTTCTTTCTTTCTTTCTTTCTTTCTTTCTTTCTTTCTTTCTTTCTTTCTTTCTTTCTTTCTTTCTTTCTCTTTTTCTTTCTTTCTTTCTTTCTTTCTTTCTTTCCTTCCTTCCTTCCTTCCTTCCTTCCTTCCTTCCTTCCTTCCTTCCTTCCTTCCCTTCCTCCCTCTTTCTTTCTTTCTTTCTTTCTTTTTTCTTTTTTCCTTCCTTCCTTCCTTCCTTCCTTCCTTCCTTCCTTCCTTCCTTCCTTCCTTCCTTCCTTCCTTCCCCCCCTCCCTCCCTCCCTCCCTTCCCCCCCCTCTCTCTTTCTTTCTCCACCAGCCTTTTTGGACTGATTTTGGTTAGATTCAGATTGTACATTAAAAAAACAAACAAACTGGTCCACCAATATACTTCCAGCCATGTGGGAACTCCTTTGGGGCTAAGGAACATTTGAAAATATATACGATAAGCATGTTCACAAAATCACTGCCACAGGAGATTTGCCTACTCATACAATAATTCCAATGGTGGGGACAGCCAATCACAAACACCCATTACCAGAATGACAACTATACTCTTAGATCCTATCTACTTTCTTAGAATGGTTATAGGAGTCAAATGCTTTTGGGGAATAAATATTATCATAGAGGCTGATGATTTGCCTTGAAGCATGCTGGCTTTCTATTCATTTTTTAAAAAATAAAATATTTGTTTTACAAATCCAAGTGAGTGTGAGATTTGCTACCTGTTTATATATAGCAGCTTGCCCTGCCAGTTTGGTGATGATTTTTTTTTCTTGGTGGTCTTTTGATCAGAGCATTGTTTTCTGTCTGAAAACAATTATGCTTATCATGCCATGAAGAGCCAGAAGTGACTGAACAACAATTATTCCCATCCCTAAAGTATAATAAAGATATCTTGATGTAACAAAATTTACAGTTCTGTGAAAGAATGAACTGTGTTCAGTTCTAGTACTTAAAACAAAGACTTGGCACCAGATTTTCATCAGTGGAGCCCAAGATTGTAATAGAAAACAAAGTAAGTATATATCTCCTTCTGAAACATATTTATCTAGAATTATGCACATATTTTGGATTTGAATACCTATGACATTAAGTGAAAGAATTAAATGGAAAAACATGACAATAATACTTACTGCACTCATAAGACTTCTTTTCTAAATCCTATTATCCTTTGAAAGAATTTCTAAAGTGTATTTAGATTGAACTGAATCTAAATTGAACTGATGGAAAAAGAGTAAAATAATTTCTCTGCCTGAAAATATTTTTGATTAATATGTGCTGGACTGTGGCTCCCATAATTGTCAGTTGTATTGCAACACATCCGGAAAAACTAAGGTGTGGAAGATCGATCTATGCAAATCTGTCGGTCTGCCTGTCTGTCTCTCTATCTATGAAAAAACTGCCAAAGTGTATATCTTTTGCAGATTTTATTTTCTGTATTGTTGCAACCATAAAGTGAAATTTATTTATTCCATATAATGTATTTCACATTTTTGGACAGCATAAGATTCTATGTACATAAATGTTCCCCACTAAAACTATAGAGAAATTAATGGAGGAAATATGAAATAATTAAGTGAATTGAAAAATCCAAAAGCCAACCTCCACGTTATGCTTAATTTTTATTTAATACAATTTTTATTAGTGGCCTGTGGGAAGTGTAAATTTTAACTCTTTCACTCTCTGCTATGGTCTGAACCAGAATTGCATTTGACCCTAGTGAAGGTTTTAGTTAAATAGCTGCCAAGGATAACAGAATTTGTCAAGATCATTGAAGGGAAGAAAACAAATTAATTTATTTCTTATTTACTAACTCTGATTCTGAGATTGCATATTGACTTTGTAATGAATATTATGTGTCATATGACCAAGACTACAAACACAAGCATATGATTATCACTGCCAGGATAATGTTATGCTCAGGGAAACCAAAGGAGAAGCAGGAAAGTTGATGATAATAATTATGCTTTTCTTTGCATTATTTATGTCATGACAATCACAGCTTGCTAACATGCTAATAGTTTAATGAAACCAAAAGACACTGCTAGAGCTTCTTGGTAAATCAAAATATTATTTAAAAACGAAAAAAAGTTGATCAAATAACTGACAAAAATAAATACATGTATGTATATTGGATCAATAAAACCGCTCCAAAAAAGTGACAGGGCCTCTGAGCTACCTTGTCTAAATCAGCTTGCTATAATCCTAAAATGAAAATGAGCATTTTAATATATAAATATCATAAGTCTATTTCCTGACATCTAAGTCAATCAAAGATTTCCGGATTCAGTTATATAGTTCAATCTGATGCTAAAAGTCATGCATTGTAAATCAAAATGCAGTTCTTAGTGTGTGTTTCTCTCTCTCTTTATAGAATGGATTTATATATCTGAGTGGACACATCTAAATCTGGTTTATTAAAGAACTTATTTTTACAGAAAGCTTCCAATAGAATGGCTTCACTCTCAGCAGATGATCCATAGGACTTGCAAACTGGCCTTGACAAGGATGCCTGTTGCTGTCTGTCAAAAGAGGAAGAAGCAAAAGATCCAGGATTTTGTGCTGATCAACTGTATACACTAAGCTTTAGCAGTCATTGAAAGAAAAATTATTAGAGGTGAAGAGAATAGTAGTGTTATTTTCTTGCAACAATTGCTTCCACCTGTATCCTCAATTAAGTTATGTAAGCACCTCCCTCTTCCCTTCTACAAACAGAGGCCCTAAACTCCTTGATAACCTCTTTGCTTCAAATTTTCCATCAAATTTTCCTTCAGGGCAATGGGAGAGCAATTGTGTAATACTTGCTGCTTCACAAATTGAGCATTAGCAACGTGTCTTTTATGTTTTTTTAAAAAAGTGAAGCAAAATCAAATTTTCACAGTTTGAAAACTTTTTCAAGCATTTAAATTTTAAGCCGGGGATTTATAAAAGAATGATTGAGGTAGAGGAAGAGACTGGGTCTACTTTATACCCAGTAGAGACCATACATATATATGAGGTATCTATATAAAAGCAGGATCTGAGCTTATATTAATGCAATTTAACCAATATTCAATAACTTCATCGTCCCTTTTTCCTATTGTCCAATTTTAAACACTTCAAAAAGAATTCTAATCAAGTGGAAATTAACAGGGAGGAAGTACTAGGTCTAGCAGGAGAGGGCTCTAATCCCACTATCTCTTAATATTTCAAAGTCTCTTTTATTTTTGTAATAAAAGAGAGAGAGTAAGAGAAACTGAGAAAAAGGAAGAGAGAGCAAGAAAGTGGAAAATCCAGTGCTAGGAACTGTCCTCTTTTTTTACTGTTTCAAGTACATTCAAAGACCATCATGTTACATGAGAAGAGTTCCTTAGCCTATAGCCAAGTAGCACTTTGCATTCCAAATATTGTTGATCCATATACTTAGGGATGGGAGGGAGGGGCATGGTGTGATTCAAGGTAATGGTACTATTTAATTTCAATGGTTCCTTCTACATGTGCAAGTCCTAATGGACTATGGACATAGTTCATAGGGGAATTTGTCTATGCACAAATATGGAGAATTTGAGAAAGGCCACTTAGTGCCCACATTTATCTACTTCAATTGCATGTTAGTAGTTAAAGGATGAAGACAGAGAAAAAAAGAGACAGAGAGATAGACTACTTCTAACTACTTTATGTTGTACAGTTCTCTTGGGAGCATGATTAGACTGGTTCTCCATTTGGCTTTAATTCCTTATCATCTGCTATCTGATCAGGATTTACAGATTGGTGCAGAAACAGAAAAAGAAGCTTTGAAAGTATATTAAAAGCAGAGAGATAGCAGCAAACATATGTAGCAAACCTTTTTAACATGCTACATTAGAGTTAAACATGTTTAGGTGGTCTCTTTGTTTTGCATAATCCTCAATGCGCATTACCCCAAATTCTGTACACTATACTGTCCAAAAGCAAATGTGTGCTTGCTTTGTCTGTGATGTTCTGTTCTTTAGATAAAAGCATAGCCAAAGCTTGAGTAGAAAAGACTAACAGTGAGCAAAGTAAAATGATTAGTTGCTACAGAATTCCATGCTTTTCCCCCCCTTATTTTTATCCACTCAAATTGCCTGCTAGTATAGCATGTTCCTTAGACTTTTTACAACTATTAAAGATGATTATGAATAGATCTGTCCCAGAACAGATCCTAAACTTGAGACAAGTGGGAGATTTGAAGGTTTTCTTGACAATACTGCTGAAATGCAAGAAGAGTCTATTTTTTCTACTCTTCAAATTTTCAGTAATTTAAATTTTATTCAATTATATGTAGACACGTGGAATCATATGTAGCAACCTTAATAGTACTTGGAAGCTCATATGATGCTTTAGTTATTAGATGTGTGTTGCTTTTACAGAAGGATTAGTGAGAACAAGATTCAGATCAATGTTAGGTAAATGTTTCTTTGATCTAAAAAGAGGAAAAAAGCAGTTTGAAACTTTCTCTGTTATCTTTGTCCACTATCTTAATATTTTAGCTCCTACCTGCATCTTCCTCTAAACATGCTTGTGGTATGACTTGTGTTCACATCATAAAACAAGGAGCTGTTGAGGTATGAATGATCCACCAGATAAAACAATCTAGCTCCTGAAAATCATTCTCACCCAGTTTAGCGTTCTACAAACATACACTTGTACATCAGATGCAAATGTGGTACATCAACCTGAATGGAAGACAGTGGTTTCCCTTAAATACATGTTTTTCTTTTAAAAAAATAATGTTTGGCATAGATCCTATCACTTTGGACTGACTTAAATTTATGTTTATCTTCTTTTCAGATATTATTTTTAAAATGTCAGCAACTGTAATAACACATAATTTAAATACAAGTAAGCAATCCATCCATGTTTTTTTAAATGGTTTAAGATAAGCATTACCACTTGAAACCAATAAGTCAGGGATTTACAAAATCAGAATCAGTAAATGCAGAATAAGATCTGTGTAAAACAAAATATGTGTATTCATAAAAATATATGCAACAATTATGTATATAATAATACTTCTCAGAGTTTTTTGTTTTTGAGGATATAACTTAAAATGTAGTATCTCTATTAATATATTCTATTTTTCAACTACTGATTCTACTTTCTCTGGCCTGTCTCTGCTGAAAGAAACCTATCCAATTCCACTTATCACTTGTTCTATTAATTGTATATTGTATTAGATTGCTGTGAATGGGTGTAAGGATAGAAAGGCGGCACAGAAATCCAATAAATAAATAAACAGGTACACTACGTAAAACAAATGGAAATGTGTCTGAACACAGTGCTGTGAACACAAAGACAAAAATGCCACCCTTTCTTGCAGCAAATCAACAGTTATCAGCTTCCGTCACCAAGGGCAGTACCAGTCAGGCGCGATAAATCATCCATAGGGAATAGAAAAGATTAGACTCAGAGACTGAACACAATCCAGTGAGATTTTGCTTGGAAAATTGCCATTGAGAACAGAAGGAAATAATCCCAAAACATATAGACAGATTGTGAGATGGAAAAGTTGGAAGTCTGGAAACCCATGGGTGATGTCAGCAATTCCGTGCATTTGCAGTCAGACATAGCTCTAAAATAATATCAGCTCTGTAAGTGCTTAGTCAAAGGTTATCACTTCTATAACCTATGCTGAAATTGGGAATTTGGGAATAAGGTATTAACTTTTTTGTGTGTGGGGAATAACAATTCGGTTTTTCTTGTTAACTATTCTTGTTGACTATGGCTGAAGAATCTGAGAAAGGAGTCTAGGAGAGCAGAAATCAAGGCTATTTTTTACTTTAAAAAAAAGAAAGAAAAGAATTCATTTCATGGATTCCCTCCTTGTCTTCAGAGCTGCCTAAATGGAATATAAAAGTGCATTACATAAATTTATCTTACAAGGTGCGGATGGCTGAGCAAACACAAGGCTTTCTCCAGATGAATGGAAAGGATTATTAATCTGGTGTATGGTTTTAACTTCAGAAACAGTTGTAAATGTTAAAAAGTCATCTCTTTTATATCAGCAACCTATGAATGTAGACCCATCAACTTATTGCCACTTCACATGGGCAAATATGTATAAAGTATTTCTATACCATCCAAGTATATAACACAAACGAGGATTCTTTAGTCTTTTGAGTAACTGCAATGCAAATAATGCAGGCCTATTTGTAATAAGACCTCATTAAACCATGACCTCATGGTAGCTGAACAAGCCTGGTGTGTAATACCAAAACTGGCAATATTACCCTCAGATATTTCTCCATCCCAAATTTGGGATCCTACACCAACATCAATATCAATTAAGGGAGGCACTGATTTTCAAGGATATTTAATATATGAGCAGGGCTCCATTTTTAAGATGAAGGATATGAGTGTGTATGTATTAAAACCTTAACTTAAAAGGACAGTTGTGGATCATGCTGGTAACCTGGCTATCCTGCAGCCAAGTGGGATTGCTCTATGAGACTTGGGGTTCATGTGAGAATTGCCTTAGCTTTTGGTGCAGGTAACTTCAATCTTTATGCCCTATGGAAAGATGCCAGAATGCATAGCTTCCGTGGCAAACAGGCATTTGCCATGGAGAGGTTATCTCAGGTAATCCCTGACTATATATTCTCTGGTGGCCATATGTTGGATTTCTTTTGGTCTTGGAGCATATCTTGCTATGAAGGGAATTATATCTTGTTCTTTGCTGCAGTTAGATCAATTCTGACCCATATAAAATTAATTGCCACCCAGGATCTCTGTAGCATTAGTAGGTTCATTAGGTCGATCCATCTCAGGTGTCTTATGGAAGTGAATGGATTTTGTAGGTGATTGGGGAATTTTGTAGGTGATTGGGGAATTTTCCAGTAGTTTTTTGACTTGGGTGATTTGGGCTCTTAATCTGATTGTTCCCAGGCTGTCTCTCTTACTTGGCTAATCCTGGGTATCTCTTTGGTTTACTGAGGATCATCAAAAGATGAAGTTAGGGGAGTAACTTCAAAAGATGAAGTATGCCTGAAGTACTGGTACAGAAAGTAAAATATGAACACGTCTAATGGCAAGTATAGATCTAGGTTTGAGACTATACTTTGGTAGGTAAAGTCACAGAAGCAGCAATATTTCTTTTTCATTATTGTAGAAGTAGACTGGTCAATTTATGGGTTTGTTCAGTATGACCAAATTCCTTTTGGGGAAGAATGAGCAAGTAGATTTCCACCTAGTCAATATGACTATTTTGCACAGCATTAATGTAATTGAGATTCAAAGTCGTATTTTTTCAGAGGTTGGGATGAGTGGAATAGCATTTTGCCATGAGACTTTGTTTGGACTTTGTCAGGACAATTCACTTTGGTGAATTGGACACAGTGCTTTCTAGCATAACTTCTGCCACCTGAGGCCACAGGTGAGTATGATTGATTGTAATGTTTAGTTTTTAAAGAAGTCCTCCTTGAATAAATTATACTTGACAGTTATTGCTGAGTGTCCAGCTGCGAAATATTCTAGAAATGAGTCCTGGGTAGAACAAACTCTAGCAAGACAGAGTTGCTGTTTGTTTATTCTGCTTCTTTGTTAGCTACAATGTTGACACCTGATGGAGAAGCATTATCTACAAGGGAACAGGTCCATGAATTGTGATCATCTTGGAGTTACAGTTACTGCTGGATAAGCAAGTGGAAGCCATGGCCAGTAGGGCCTTTGCTGCAGCAGGAAGATCTTACTGTGGTAAATCTATTATTTGCTTGGACTACTGCAGTATACTTTACATGCAGCTGCTTTTAAAATATCCTCAGAAACTGCGTTTGGGATAGGTGTAGTGATCTTGCTTGCATATTAAAGTTGTACATCAGAACCTTCATCATTTGCCAATAGGATTCTATGTATATTCAAAGTACAGTATTATGGTCTGGTCATGACCATAATTCATTCCATAACTTTGGTTGCAACCCAATTTGGTCGTGACCCGAACCTAATTTTGGAAATTTGGCACTTACAAAAAAAATGGAAGGAGAAATTGGCTGCAAAAAAAAATTGTGCATTTTTTGGTCGGAACCCGATTTGGTCATGGTCAGAAGTGTTTGTGACCAGAGGTCCTACTGTACTTGTTTTAATATATGAAATTATATATGGCTTTCAGTTCAGGTTTCCAGCTGGAACAGATACGTTCAATAGTCTTCCTAGGAAAACTATTAGGGATCCTACTTTAATAAGGAAAAGGGGGCGGGGGGGGGGGGGGGCTGGAGGCCAGAAGATTTTTTGGGTGTGTGTGTCAAAAAGTCCAGGTTTTTTGCAGAACAGACCCCCTTAGGAACAAGTCTACTGGGGGCCATCTTTTTCTTTGGATCTTCAGGGCTGCCACACTTAGTGCTGTGGGAAACTGGGAGGGGGGATTGCCTGGAGTGGTGGAGATATCTAGCCATAATAACATTCCTTTCTCTGAGAGTCGAGGACATTCTGCCTGTACCTGGAGTGGTATGACTGGGAGGCATCTCCAGTTGGGACAGTGCATTGATTGGACCACGTGATGGACATGTGCGTGCAGGGGAAGGGACTTGGATCTTCTTTTGGGTGGGGAAAACCTGGAAGCTTTCAGATTTGGGTTTTCCCAGATGTGCCAATATAAGATTTCTGATAAAATTGAACTTTGAGGAACTTCTAGCCTCGGAGTCTTCTTTCGTTAGGGGTGTTACTTGGAACCCTGACATCTAGGCTCCTTCGAGGCAATCTTCTAAAAGTTTGTGCTCTTCTGGAGAGCATCCAGGGATGAGCTAGGATGATGCTATCTATCTGTATTTACAGTGAAATCATGGTCTTTTGTATGGCTCCATTATTTAATGATGAACTTTTAATGTAACTGATATATCTGTGGATATGTTTTACTTTTATTGTGTGTTGTTAGCTTACTGTTATAAACCACTGAGAACTGATGGAAAGTTTGGCACTACACAAAATAAAATGGTAGGAATGGGATTATATTGGTTGGGACTGAAGGGAATGGAAACCCAGCAGTATCAGAAGGATCACAGGACCCCTACCCAGTAAAGGTATCTTTTGAAGCTTATTGAGTCTTCCTGGTAGCAACTCTTTTTTTTTTTCATAAAGAGAAGACTAGACCTAATAAAATCAGCAATCTCCAAAAGTTCTATTAGGTGTGCAGATCTGTCTGCAGAGAACCTGCAGTCTCTTAATGCCAAATGCTGATAATGGCATCTATTTTTTCCCTCTGTCTTTGCAAGAAGCCAGCCACCATCCAGCCTTTGAAAGGCTTCAGCAAAAACTTAGAACTACTCCGAGGAAAGCAAATTGCTCTGATTGTGGCTTCTGCTTAGCTCTGTGCCAAACTAATTTAAAACTAAGAGAGAATGAAAAAGGAAGAAATGGGCAGAAAAGTAAGCATTTGCAGGGAAGAGAAAAAGTAAAGAAGGTAGGACAAAGAAAGCATTTTGGTAAAGACAGTATTGCAGGGACTGCAGTAAAGCAGGAAGTAGTGAATACCCAGAAATTGATATATGGAGAAGGCAAAGCACATATTGCTTAAAACTCCTATAATCCTGACAATGATGCTGGTATTTAACTGGTTTCCTTCATTTTTGTCTTGTCTCAAAAGTGTGAGGTTCTATGATAGTCAATGAGTAATTAATATGGGATGGTGGTTGGCAAAATTTCTGGATGCTATGCCTCATCTTAAGTTAGGCTAAAGTCCTCTTTTCAGCCACTCCATACATATTTCCTTTATCAAACTGAAACACTCCCCCACCCATTTCACACAGAACATCACTAGTCCATTCTGCTGAGCTGCAAAAATAGCTGAGAAGAAACGTAGGTCTATTAGCATTACTTATGGAAACAGCCAAGCAGAAAATTTTAGAGTGCTGCACTAGTTTCAAGAAGGAAACAACACATAGAGGAGTTTAAGGGACTGTAGGAAACACATAAGAAGGAATTACCGGGAGATGTTTTTATGCTTTGCTTGTGATATTTCCTGAAGTATCTGTATAACCACAATTGGAAACACAAATTTAAGAGTGTGCAATCTTTTAATGTCTGGGAATTGCATATCATTTCTTGGGAAGTTAAATGCTTGCAGTTGGAAGTATCATACCTTACATGTGTGAGGAATGGGGTTCTTTGTTTATAGAACAAAGAACCCCATTATCAACAGCTATGATTTTGCTATGAGTGGACATCCCTTCCTATTTGTTAGATATGTTTTGTGTTTAGCTAAATCCTCTGGTACAAAAATTTACTGGAAATCTTTATTGGATTTATTTTTTTATTTTGCTATGAGTTATTGTTTTTAACCTTCTTGCTCTAGAATGGTATATAAATCGCTCAAAATCTTTCTTGTTATACTGTAAATCACATAAGCCTTAATAAATTAGTAATAAATTAGCAAAAATTTTTACCACTAAACTCTTGTCTTTGAGGAACTGTAAAAAGAATTCTTAAGGTGCCATTTTGGTATTCTTTCTGCTCTTGTTCAGGATCAAGATTCTTCTTAATGTCCTTAGAAAACTATTGATGGTTTATTTAGGGAAGTGGGGGAAAGTGTTCCTTGAAAAAAAAAAGAGACAGATAGGATGGTAAACCTGTAAATGTTGATTCAATGCCAGTTTCATTTTCACTAATTTAACTTTCCTCAATCTGACCCCTACTACAGTCCCTAGAATTTCCAGTCTCCATGGGAGTCATCATGCCACTGTATCTGGAAGGTCACAAATTGGGGGGGGGGGCATTACAAATGGTCAAGGCAGATACCAAGCTTTTAATTCTTATTTATAAATCCCAACACAAGGACTTCATTAGGGAGGGGAAAAGAGCAATCTTTAGGAAATGTCAGGAGAAATGATTTTCTAGAATAATTCCACCTCCCTTTTAATATTAGTGAGCTTCCTCAGCATTTTTTCAACATTTCAAAGCAAAGATCAATAAAAAGGAGTTGAGCTGTGCAAATAATAGAAGATAACTGAACAATAATATAGTGAAACTAGTGGTCTTAATTTCAAAATGTCAAAGTAAATGCATCTGCCATCACCTTTTTAAAAATTTGATTCTGTAAGTTTCCTATACAAGTGAAATGAGTAAGACCTGTTTTTCCATTATTTAAAAACATAGCTGTCAGAAGCTTCCATTAAAAAGTCAATTTTGTATTTTAAATGAGGATAGGAAACTGCAGTTGGGATACAAAATAGATAACAAGCTAGAATATCAAGCCAAGACTAAACACCGGCCTCATATCCTGGTTTAACTTACAGTAGTGGCCAAAATTGTGGAAACCTTTTGGGAAAAGTGTATTTTCTAAAGCTAGCTAATAACACAACTTTTTTTTGGAGTAGTACCAGAAAATTATATATCAATGGAAAGATAATTTAATCAAGAATGTAATGCAATAACTTTTATGAAGGATTTGCTATTAGAATAGCAGTTACTGTATAAAGAAGAAAAGTGAAACATGTAGAAAAAAACAAGATATACAAAAATTATCACATCACTTAATACTTAGTTGGGTAACCTTTAGCATGAATTCTGACCTTACAACGTCTTCCCATGGAGTGAACCAAGTCTTTTAGTTCTGCAGCTGTTATAGTGTGAAACCAACATTGAATGATTGCTTCTATTATTTATTTATTTATTTTATTTTATTGGTTCAATTTATATGCCGCCCTTCTCCGGAGATTCAGGGCGGCTTACAATGCGTTAAGCAATAGCCTTCATACTTTTGTATATACCTGCTTAGTAGGGCTTTTGCCGCCACCCCCAAGCGGTGTTCTTTTTTATACAAAGTCATCTTATTGCCCACACAATCCGGGTCCTCATTTTACCTACCTCGAAAGGATGGAAGGCTGAGTCAACCTTGAGCCTGGTGAGATTTGAACTTGCAGTAATTGCAGGCAGCTGGTGTTACTTAACAGCACTTTAGTCTGCTGCGCCAACACTGGGTCGCTTCTGACTAACAAGTTTCTTTAGTCAGCTCCATAGATTTTCAATTGGGTTAAGGTCTGGGCTATTCACAGGCCATTCCAGCAGCGGAATATTATTATCTTGAAACTCCAAAAAAGTTATTAGCCATCAAATCTCAAAAGTACACTTTTCCCGAAAGGTTTCCACAATTTTGGCCACTACTGTAGCATGGTTTGCACAAAGCAGTTTCTCACATTTAAATGTCTTTGTAAGTCAATAAAATAAATAAAAGGAAATGGAGAATTATGGCTTTTTATAGGCAATAGCTTTTAATACTTAGACTTCAAGTGAGAAGGAGGGTAGTAGAGGTCAGTAGGGAAGAATACATTAGCCTGATATCCACACATATGTGTTTTCATAATAAATCATGCAGCAGCTCTCAAATGTTAGACCTGATTTAAGATAAATAGTTTCACATTGTTACTCAGCAGTCTTATAATGGGAGTCCCAGACAAGTCACAGCCTCAGCCCTTTCATTCCTACTGAAACAATGGTGCTGGTAGTGGGGGCAGAAATTACACAGGTTAAAATGGAAAGCTGCAAAGCCTTTTGCATACTGAAATTTCCATTAAAATAATACATGGGAAATTACATTAATGCATGATTGGGAATACTGTAGCTAGCTATCTGGCTGATGTGAATCTTTATATGCTAGGTAGGGCTATTTTATGCTTCATATATGTTTTATGATCTCCTACTCTTCCTACAGTTTCTATCACAAACATATAATCACACCTGGCCACAAATACTTCCATTTCATGTGAACACATGAGCTTGGTCATGGAAATACTTATACACAAAGAGAATCATTTGCACAGAAATGAATTCAAAACCTAGAGAAAGGGCTAGCTATGTTACAGAACAAGAAAAAAGATAAAGCAGAAGGAATACAATAACCTATAAAAGTCAGCAAATAATTCAGTTGGAATATAATTTTTTGCTGGACAGAGGTGGCAGTGGGAAGAAGCCTTTCTTTGAAAGAAATGGCGGTTGAAAATTAAAATTCACTGAAGAAGTCTAGCTGACACATTTTTGTATTCTTTGAGGAAGTATATCTGTTTAATTTAATGCACTGTCCAATTAAAAGGAAGTGGTCCCTTATTACAGATATGATTTATTTTCTGATAAACTGCTGATTTATGGCTCACTGGGGCATATATTTAATACTGTCAAGGAAAAAAAAATGAAAGGACACCCAAAACTATCTACTGTGCCACAGCAACAGAGTCTGAAAAGGATCTGAGGCAGCAGAGGCCCCTGGGAGTGAAATGTAATCTTTGCTGGGATAAAAGCACAGAGAACTGCTGATCTTTATAAAAACATTCATCTCCCCACCCCCATCCCTTGTCCTTTCACACATACGTCCCTTCCTGGCATAGCACAGCTGCCCCTACAGAGCAAAGATCTGCTCTTTAATTATTAGTATTAATATTGTGGTTAAATACAATCACTTCTTCAAAGAAACAATAAAGACTCTCCGAGCCTCTGTGTATGATTCAGCATTAGCATTTAGATCCAGAATGCCCAACATGGAAGTAAGCTCCATTGGCATGGTTGGGAATTACATCCATATAATTCATGTGGGGTTAGTTGTGGCCAATCACTTTCTCCTATCCCCATGCTAAGATGAACATGAAAGATTCCCTTCAAATATGTTTGTTTTCTTCCTGAGAAAAGCATTCAAGGGTTGGCGGAATGGAAACAATATATTTTCTTGTTGAATGACAAGCAGCTCTCCTTGAAATTTAAATTATTAGATAGAGAATATACCACATAACACACAGTCTTGAATTCATGCCTTTCTAGAAGAATGTTTGTACACTGTTCCAAAAGCTAAACTACATCAACAAATGTAAAATCAAATAGTCTGAAGTATTAGTGAGTATTTGCCCCTGTTGGCATATCACTTTTCCATCATTCAAAAATGAACTTAAAAATTTCACTCCAAAGGAAAGATTCAGCCCACACCTTGGAATTGATTTCACTTTGGAATGGTTAATTCCTGCAAAATATAAAGGAACTTTATTCTCATGCTGTGTCTTCTTAACCTCCTTTATTTAAAGAGAAACTTATTGTCAGGGTTCCAAGTAACACCCCCAACGAAAGAAGACTCCAAGGCTAGAAGTTCCTCAAAGTTCCATTTTTTTAGAGATGTCATATTGGCACATCTGGGAAAAACCCGAATCTGAAAGCCTCCAGTTTTCCCCACCCAAATGAAAATCCAAATCCCTGCCCAGCACCCACATGTCCATCACATGACCCAATCAATGCACCAACTCTAGATGCCGCCCAGTCACACCCCTCCAGTGCAGGGCAGGATGTCCTTAAGAAAGGAATGTTGTTATGACTATATATTTTTCCAGCTCCATACAATCCCCCCTCCCAGTTTCCCACATCACTAAATGTGGCAGGCCTGAAGGTCCAATGCAAAAGATGGCTTCCAGGCTTTACACTTATTTTGTTTTGCTTTGAAGTGGGTGGATGAAGAAGAATACAATACCGTAATGGATGCCGTACTATTCATTTGATTTTGGACTTTAATTGATATGTAGCCACTCAGAAAGACCATCAATAAATGTAAACACCAAGGTTTGCTTTCCTGGATCAAGTTCGGCTTGTGCAACCTTCTTTCTCTGCATTCTCCTTAATAAGAGAATGAACTTGGGCAGATATTGCTATTCTGCCTCCCACAACATTCCCCTTCCTAGAGCACCCAGTCAAATACCAAATATTACTGAATTGTAACATATAAGCAATAGGAAAATGATTTCAGTATCTTTTATCAACGTGGACATTTAGGTCTGGCTTCTGTAGCATGCACAATAGGTCAGAGAAATAAGGGCTAAAAATAGAACCGGGCTGAGGCAAAGATGCAGAACAAACTCTAGGAGTGAGTAGGAGGAAAATCTGAGATGAAGAAAGAGTTTGATGAACATTTTCACTCCTCTGTTCTCTTAATCACAATGACTGGGGTTCTTTTTAGTCCAAGAGGTAGTTATCTTGAATAGCCTTTCAGGGACAGATAGCGGGAAAGAAAAAGAACTGGGAGAAAACAGTCCTCCTATATCCAATTAGGATAAATTCCAGAGAAGAACAAGAGCATCTGATTTAACACATTTCAAGTCCTTTTGAGCTACTGTAGATCCTACGCCCACCATTGGCACAGGAGGCACCTCCATTCATTTCTACCAGATCATCTAATTCTCTCTACTTTTTAAATTTAGAAAGTATTGTTTTTATTTAAAACTATATGAATAAAATAATTATGGTAATAAAAGGAAGATAAGATGCTGCAAAGCAGCAACCTCCAGATCCACCTTTATTACCAAGAATGATCTTATATGCCACAGTGGGTCCACAGGTGGTCTTGGAATAGAAATGTTCCAGTTAAATGCTTTTATTCAAGTATGACCAGCTGCTCAAAAGAAATTTAAAGGTAAGCTGGAATGTGTTCTTACAGGCTAAAAAATGTTACACAGAACGTTCTAATTTGCCTTCTAATGAGTTGATGATTTGTAACTACCCTTGTGTATGGAAGTAAATATTTTCTCTAAGTATCCTTGGCATATTCGGAGTGCATCAAATATGCCCATCTTCCTCCAAAGGCTAATGAATTCTATAGAATTTTTCTTCTCACCTGTCATAGCCTACCATCCTCCTATTAATTACAAAGTGCTCATAATATTAAAGTATCACATTTGCACTGCTTTATGGTTGTGCAACTCTAGTGAAGAGGTTCTATTTTCCAGATGTTTATGTTTGCTTTTTGATATTTTTAAGGATACAGACTTCACCTCTATTATCAAATTGTTCCTTGGGTTGTTCCTTGGGTTGTTGTATGGAATACTTATTACAGGGACATTTATGTGACATTCCAAGAGATGGAAAGTTTTGTTTTAGCAGTGTCCTGATACATGTTACTTTGATTATTCTCAGTGGGAACTTCCATTAAAAGCTATGGCTAATACTCAATGGATGGCTTTCTTTGAATTTCTTTAGTAATTATCAGGCTGCCCATTCGTGCTATCCCAAACTTTAGGCTCACATATCCATATTATCATATGGAAAAGCCCTAGACTTGCATGCATCCAGAACAAAGTTTGTCACTAACTGTTTTGAACCATGATATCTACATAGAGTGTATTACTATATAATTTCGAGGAATGTAATGAAAACAAAAAGTGGAACAATTGCTTCCTATGATATGGAATTTATATTTCTGTTGATATGTCTAAAAGTTTAATTGTCTTTTTGTAGTCATATCAGACTGCTGGTTTCTTTATAGTTTGTAATTAATTTCTACTTCAAGATATTTTTACAAGTACTATTATTAGCCTAATATTCTTTCTAGCCTATATCTTCCATCCTATACTTGTGCCTTGTTTCTTGTTTCTAATGAAGAATTTTGCATTCAACTCTGTTAAATATCATTGTTATTTGCAAACCAATTTCTCTATTTTATTTCCCAGTATTTTATTTATTTGTCTAATTTATATGATTGCCCATCTCACACGAAGTACTCTAGGTGGCAAACAATAAAACTGGCAATTAAAATACTCTACAAAATCATTGTATTTAACAATGAATATAAATAAAGCAATATTAGCTGTCCCAATCAATTTTGTATCTTTTGCAGAGTTAAGAATTATTATGTTTTCCTCTTAAAAGAAAACTAATTAAAATATTGAAGAGAACGGGACTTAAGATTGGACCTTATGTCAACTCATTTACTACTTCATTCCGGTTTGAAAAAAAATTAATTTTGAGTACTGTTTGAGAATGATTTCCAAGCCAGTCATGTATCCACTTGAATTACTATGCCATCTGGCCCAATTATTTACCTTATTAATATTATGAGAAACTTTGTCAAAAGCTTTGCTGAAATGAGGACATATATCCACCATGATCACAATTTACTGACAATGTTACCTAGTCAAAAAATAATATTGGATCTGAACAAATCCAATTACTAATGTCTGGTAATCTACACATTCTTTTCCAGTTACTCACAGATCAATTTGTTTATGTTGTGCTCTACATTCTTCCCAAATATTGATGTTGGACTGACTAATCTTTATTACCTCAGATCTTCTTTTCTGCCTTTTTTGAAGTTAGGTTCTATTGTTTCTTTCCTCCAGTTATTGACATTTCCCTGTTCCCCAAGATTTATCAAAAATAACATATAAATGTTACTGAATCAGAAGTTCTTTCAGTATCCTTGAGTGAGCAAGTATTGAATATGGGGCAAGCTACTGCTGAGATCAAACCCACTTCCTTCTAGCACTGAAGATGTTGCCTATTCAGATAATGAAATAATGAAGCAAACAACCAAGCTTAAAGAGTGCCAAAGAGTCTACAGTTCAACCCTGAGCTACATAAATTCTTTTCTATTGAATGCGATTCAGCTAGCCTTAGAACTTTCAATTATTCGTAGTAAATATTCTCTACCATGTTTCTACCTCAAGCTTTGGAGAAGATGGAGATAAAGTAGGAGATGAGTAGCTCTGCCTTTTCTTTTTATTTGTTAGTATTTCTATCTTCACAAAGTAAGCGATGTGATTTTTTTAAAAAAAATAAAAAACAGACTTATTTTAAAAAGCCTATTTTAAGGCATCCTTCACCATGCTTAGTTCATTCTGAGTTGAAGTTTTCTTGACACCTTCTCTACAGTTCTGAGTTACCTGTAAGTACTCCTCATTGGTGATTTAACCATCATTCCATCTCTTTTATGCATCTTTTTTGTTTGTTTGCAGATTTCCACTATCCTTTTTTTGCATAGCCATACTGTCTTTTTCCTGTCCTCATTTTGTTTGTAGTTTTCCTTTTAGTATCTCCTTTTAAAAGAAATTACACCTACTCTGAATTGGTTTCCCCATTATTTGTTCTATAATGTAATGCTATTCTAAATTGTTTTAAGTAGTCTCTTCCCAGAATAAACATTCTAAAGAATTCCAGAACATCCCATTCCTCTTCTGGACTATGCCAGTTTAACCACTATGAATGTAGTAGAGCAATTTTCCCGAAGTTAATCCTCCAGCTTGTTTGTTTATTTTAAATCTGAGACATACACATTTGACGATACTCAACTTTTCTTTAAAATCAAGAACTCATAATTATATGGTCACCTTCCCCCTTTATTTCTATTATTTCCATTTCCTTGATCTAACTCAGTGGTTCCCAACTTTCCTAATGCCGCGACCCTTTAATACAGTTCCTCATGTTTGGTGACCCCCAACCAGGGGTGGGTTCTAAAATTTTTTACTATCGGTTCTGTGGGTGTGGCTTATTTTGCAGGCATGGCTTGGAGGTCATGTGACTGGGTGGGCGTGCCTAGCTGGTCATGTGACCAGGTGGCCATGGCTATGTGTATAGGACTACTCAGAGGGCTGAAAAAAGTCATTTCTGACAGGTCCTTGCACTTTTGACCGGTCTTCGCATTTATGACTGGTCATCATGCCCATTGTAACATTCTTAACAACCATGTCACTCATTTCACAACTGCTTCTCTTCACCATGGTGACAAGATAGGACAAAAATGTAAATTGTGAGGACAGTCGTAAGTTCGAAGACTGGTCAAAAGTGTGAGGACCAGTCAAAAATAACTTTTTCAGCCTCTGAGTAGTTCATATGCATAAAAGGATACAGCAATAGAGAGGGATGAAGGAAGGGAAGGGAAATTAGAGTAGGAGTGAGGGTAAGAGAGGGAGGAAGAGAGGTACTTACTTCAAGAGAAGTAAGAATACATATCAACAATTTTTAAAATAACAATTTCTTTCTTGCTAGCTAGAATGTTTTACTCTGTTGTAACTTCTAGGTTTTTCCTTTACCATTGAAAAGCACAGTGGTTAAGAGCCTAGAATGTAAGGAGTTGCTGCTTTGAAATGCAGCAGAATTTTTTAAAAAACATTATTATTCTATTTTCTTCAGCTGGTTGATGGCAAAACTGTAGTACAGTGGACTAAAGCACTGTAATTAACATCTGCTGCTTGCGATTACTGCAAGTTCAGGCTCAAGGTTGACTCAGCCTTCCATCCTTTCAAAGGTAGGTGAAATGAGGACCCAGATTGTGGGGGCAATAAACTGATTTTGTATAAATATACAAAAGTATGAAGGCTATTGCTTAACGCATTGTAAGCCGCCCTGAGTCTCCGGAGAAGGGCGGCATATAAATTAAAGCAAAAAAAAAAACAAAACAAAACAAAACTCAACAAATAAACAAATGAAATGATTACATTGTGTTATAATTTGTCCAGCCAGTCCAGTGTTATTTACTTCAAAGCAATGAAACAGTCAACCCCCTTTTTAATGCTGCCAAAACCTGGCTTTCCTCATTTAACAGTGGATATGTTTTCTTATTGCCTTTTATTTTATTTTATTCCTAATTGAACCTAGTGACTTCAAGGGGGTTAATAGTATTGATGATCTCACACAGTGGAATGTGAGGTAGTTTCAAGGCAGAAATCAATGGCTTGCCTGCCATCTCTTCCCTTCCAACTCATAGTAATCTCAAGGCAGGAAAGCCATCTACCAATCAATCTCCTGAACATATGGTGCAGTAGCTCGAGCTCTCATTTCCATTATTTTCTTAATTCTGCCTTCCTTTACGACTGGGCCTTTAATTTTGCCCAAACCAGAAGCTCCTGCATCATCTGGGAATGCCCATGATACCATGAGAGGACTGACATGTCACCTAGGGAGCAGGCAATCTGTCTTCCCATATGGCTTTCCCTCTTCCAAAATTAATTTGGGAAGAAGCAGATCCATAACTGCACATTTCCTTGAAATTGAGGAACTCTGATGCTGGAATAGTCCTCCTTTTTCCATGAGCTCGAAATCATTAAATGATTTTTAAAAAGTTCTAGCCACAGGAATATTAGCTATAGTATCATAATGAAACTTGTACACATTGAAGGTGGGAAATGACCTCACAAATCCTCTGGAGCTCTTATTTTTGGGTCCCAATGGAAATACTGATCTCTTCAAACACCCATGTTCAGACAATATTCCCTTAAATTTAAACTGCAAAAATTAAAAAGAACTAGATTGCACACATGAGATACGGTACTTAGTCTTTTTCACAGCTTCAGCAAGATGGTCAGGACTGCAGAGCATGGTGGTTCAGTGGGACAGCCAGGTTGTCTGCTGATCCCTGCACCCCACTCATCTGTCCAAATATGTTTGAATGAAAGGTATTTTAGCAAAATCTCAAGAATAATCTTATTTGTATGCCAGTATCTATCAGTAACTTCAGGCTAACTGGTAGGATGGATGGGGGTAATGATGTGAAGGTACGCCTCAGGGGTGGGTTCTAAATTTTTTTACTACCGATTCTGTGGGCATGGCTTATTTTGTGGGTGTGGTTTGATGGTCATGTGACAATTCTTTAGGATTTAACAGAGGTACTGGTCTACCAGGCTTTTAACTGCTTGCAGTCCTGGTCTACCCATTTGTTTTTGGAGGCACCGGTCTACCCATTTGTTTTTGGAGGCACCGGTCTACCCGTTTGTTTTTCGAGTGCATGGTCTACCACCACACTGCCTTTTAACACTGATCAGCTGTAGCGCAGCCCTTTGAAGCCCCGTGGCAAGAGTTTAAACAGTTTTTTTCCTTATAGCTGATCAGCTGGGACTCAGCTGGGAGGCAGCGAATAGATTGGGGGTGGGGCCAAATAAAAGGTTAGAATAATGCGGGGGGAGGGCCCAGCTCCCGAACAAAGAGAATCATATCGGTGATAACGGTGTCATATTGTCACCACTACCGGCTCGGCCAAACCGGGCCGAACCGGGAGGAACCCAGTACTGGTACGCATTGTACAAATGGTTTGGTGGAGCGTCTACATGTTTCATCAAGCTGGATATGAGAAGAATGCCAACAAGGCTGAATACCTGTCTGTTCTCATTGCAGCATTTCCTTTGTTTGATTTTACAAAACTTTATATTTTCTCATTGGTTTTTTTTATTTATTTTATTTAGCATATGGCATTTCTTAAAAGAACTTCTGTAATTCTTGACCATGAGAGATGCAGTATCTGGTTTAGTTGCCATGTGTGTAGACTTGCTTCTCCTGACGGAGCAGTTAAAAGTCTACATACATGGCAACTAAACCTGATAGCGCACTTCTCATGGTCAAGAACTACGGAAGTTCTTTTAAGAAATGAAAGAAGCTTGAAAACCTGTCAGTTCTCGCTGCAGCATTTCCTTTGTTTGAGGACACCCTCATGGAGGCAGTCTACACCAGTGGTGAAATCCTCCACGGATTGCCACTGGTTTGCTGCCTGCGCATGGGCGGTACGTGGCAAACGCATGCTGTGCATGGGCATGTGCAGTGCACACCAAAAGCACACTGCATGTGCACGCATGCACATTGCGCACCAAATGCATGCTGTGTATGTGCACATGCGCAGTGCGCACTAAGCGTGCATTTCATGCAGAAAAAGAAGGCTTAACAAGGTAAGTAGAACAGTGAGGGGGAGAACAGCTGCCCCGCGCAATTTAGATTCGCTAGAAAGCAGGATTTCCTGCTTTCTAGTGAATATAAATCATGCGGCACAGCTGATTGTCGGAAATACCAGTTCAGACAAACTGGTAGTTTTTTAAAATACCAGTTCGTCCAAATCGGTACCTTTTTTTTACTTTACGGTAGCTTTTATCACTACCAGTTCACCTGAACTGGTGCAAACCGGTAGCATTTCACCCCTGGTCTACACGTCATACCTCAGTTCTCATCAGTTGAAGTATGCTCACTGCTCCAATCCTCAGACTTTTTCTTGATATACCTCTATAAGCTTGCATTTGCTGCAAGTATTTGTATGGGATATTGTTGCATTGTTTTATTCTCTATTGTAAGCCGCCCAGAGTCCCTTGGGAGTGGGGCGGCATAGAAATGCGACAAAATAAAATAATAATAAATAAAATATGCCAGTTTGTTTTCAGCCACTAGCACTGCAGGTTACAATTGCAAATTCCTCTCTATTCATTTTCACTTTTGTTTGTATTACAGAAAGCTTTTATTTCTTTTTGTTCCTTTCTCAGGCTCTTAGCTTAGCTTGGTACAAACTCTTGATTTAAAAAGAAAAATGGTTAGGGACACATCCTAAATTAGCCTTATGAACTGTCTACTGATGCAGGAATCTTGTCTGAAAGTTCATGACTAGACCCTTTTTAAAGATGACAACATAAAAGAGTACAGTTGAGACTTGACCTGGGTAGCCTTTACCGAAGCTTGGTGCATTCCCTGATTATACACTGTAGTTGCCACATCTGCAGAAAATATGAACTGAAGAAAAAGTTATTCCTAGTATAAAAACAACATGATAATGACTATATTTTATTTGACCACTCAATTGTCCATAATTTGTACAAAGACCCACTCATTTAATTTCAGTTTGCTTTAGACTGACATTTAAATAGACTTTTATTCATTTGTTTGTTTGCTTTATCTCACTGAATTTACAAAGCTTTCCAAACCTGTATCAAGAAAGATATCATAACTGTTTTCATTTGTTTGATTGAGAGTATGTCCTCTTCTTTCTATAGATCACTGTCTTCTTCTGTGCTTATATGCACTTTCTGTAGCCACTAAATCATTCTCTATTTCTACTAAAATTCCTTAAATTAAGCAAAAACCTTAAAGGAAGGTGGATGCACAGCATTCTGTTTTGGATTATTCTAATCCAGCGTCAGATATATGAAATATTATCCATTTACATTATCTTCATGTGAAAAGTAACATGCAGAAAATGTTTATCCAAATCAGGAAGGAAAATGTTACAAAGAGAGAATGTAGAATTCCTGGCTGCATGACAAAAAACTTTTATCCATATTCCTTTTGGCTGATTATTTCTTATTTGGCTGAATTATTTCAGCAACAATTCTTAAAAGTATTTTTTCTATACAGTATATTTGATCATTTATTAACTCTTGGATCTATGTTTTTTCTCTCATGTCCTAGTTCCTTGCATATGAAATTTGGGTTAGCAACAGCACTATTAACTAAAACAATATCATGAGTAGATCAGAAATACTGAAAAGCAGTACAGTTACTTTATGTAACTAATATAAATAGAAAGCTTTGCACAACTAATACAAAAGGAAATATTTCAATATTCTATATCTGAAATTCAAGAAATGATATTTGTACTTGTGTATGAATTTAAAATGTTTATTCCTGCCTACATTCTTTTAGTTCTACATATACTGTACTTTGGATGGGCAGATCTGTGGACAGATCTATTTGATGATGAAAGGCATGGTGGCCCTCATAACATGGCGATTGGATGTAAAAATGTCCTGCATCAAGCTGCAACATGTTAACTGGTTTTTCAGATACCATCAACTATATTTAAAGAAGCCTGATGACTGAGTGCTCTTTGCAGCTCTTTATGTTATACATAAAATATGTTGAGTCAGTGATAGCATTCTTATCTAAAGACAGAAGCCAGCAAAATTTCATCTAGCGCACTTCGTCAGATTGTTCCCTGACACAGACAGCAGGCAACTCACTGTGGAAAATGGGTGATTGCATCTGACTCTTGAGAGAGGCTGTTTTCATTCTCTCTCACCTGCTGTCTCTGTTCCTTCTTTCCTAGATATTGGGATGCAGGAACAGAGATGTTATTAATCATGCTATCAAAAAGAGCATACACATATACAGTATTTTCAGATTGGGGCTTAAAGGAGAGAAAAAAAATATGGTCCTCCAGTGTTGTGTCCCAAATGTATCACAGATTGGCATCACATGGACATAAGTTAATTGTTAAGGAAATGAGAAAGTTATCCCTCTGTATTCCCTGTTTGGAAAGCTAAGACAATGTTATCCACCAAGGCTTGACATGCTTGCTTCAGAATAGTTCTTAATCTTCTAAATATGTACATGCATAGCAGGGGTGAAATCTACTTACCTTCCCTACTGGTTTGGAAGTGTATGCACTGTACGTGCATGCCTCATTGTTCCAATTGTGCGCACGCGCGCATTATGTGCGTGTTTGGACCATCTGCACATGCGCAAACCCTTCTGCACATGCACAGAGGGTAAAAAATGGGTTACTTTCTGGTTAAAACCAGGTTAAAACCAGGAAGTAATGACAAACGGGTGGGTGGGCAGACCCTCGCACTGCCATAGCTACCGCCACCATCGCTACCAGTTTGCCCGAATCAGTATTAACCGGTAGCATTTTACCCCTGATGCATACCTAGTATACAGACCATTGGGATTGCTGCCAAACTTAAGCATCTTTCCAAATGATTCATTCAGCTTAAGAGCAGATAGTGATTGAGGTGATTGGCAGCCCTGTTTTTGAGATGGAAATTGGTATAGTTTGAATAGAACTCTATGATGAACCTGGGATTGTGGTCAATACTTTTTACCTCAGGTCATAACAAGATAGGAAATAGCAACAAAATCAAGATTTTGTTATGCTTGTCAGGTGCTACTTCCAGATTCTCTCTCTTTCTATCTCTTTGTGTGTGTGTGTGTGTGTGTGTGTGTGTGTGTGTGTGTGTGTGTGTGTCCCTTCTCACCCTATGGGTAGTATGTGCTTTCCTCAATTTCATCTCCTTTACTAAAGACCTGGAGGTTTGAAGGTTCTGTCTTAGATCAGCTATATCTTAACTGATCCTAACACTGCAATCTTCTTGAGAGAGAACTATAATGTTGTTCTTAGGATCTGCTGGAGACATTCTCCTAACTTAGGAGTCACTCCCACCACTAAAATTACTTTGACCTTTATTTTCCACATCCTTTCTTGGATAAGGATTAGCCTTATGAAATATACTGTTCATATGTACAAATAAAAATGGCATATACATTACTTAGCAAAGGCTAAAGGCCACACTTAATAATTTTGAAAAGTTAAGGACCTCAAAGTAGTGGGGCCACACTTCAGAGGATGCGTTTCAGGAAATATTTGGAAAGTTTTCTTTCCTTTTTAATTTTTTTTGATATATTTATTTTAGTTCTTATGCTACATTTTAAAGATCTATTGTGTACTTAATATGATGACAAAATATGCTTTTAATTTTAGGGACAGAGCAACTCAAGGATTATAGAAAGGGAATTTGGCAGTTTATTAGGTTAGGTCATGATGTTTACCTTTGATGTTTTGAATTTGAATAATTGGTATATATTAACCCACTTTTGGAAATCTAAGGAACTGGAACAGAAAACAAAGCAAAACAGAAAACTAAGTTACAAGGACCATCTAGTGTCAAGGTTTAAGAGATTAAAAAAGAGGAAATGATACTGTTATTGCTAAAACCAAACTTTTTTTTTGGACCTCCTTGGATCTTTCTTTAGAGTAATGCAACAAGAATAGGCCTTTTTGCTCACTTTGAAGTTCAACTGAAAGGCAACTTGAAAAGCAACTCAACTTTGTCTCTTTTAGCATTTTAGGAGCTTCTGCCTTTAACAGAATTCTTGCCGAGGGAACTCCAGAAAGAGCAGAGAATTTACTCTTCCTCTCCTTATTCCCTCTTTCTCCCCCCCTTCACTCCTTCTCTCCTCTCAGAAAGTAATCTCATTCTTTCGTCACATATTATTGAAATCCCAGCTATTTTTAAAAAGTCTCATTTTTGCCCAAACTGAGAGCATGTCATTTGGAAGTGATGTGCAAGGCAGGAGATAACCAGGTAGAACTCAACGATTCGCCACAGAAAATGGCTCCACGTATGCCTGTAATGCTATCAGAGTCTGTCCCTCGATAGCTCTTTACTTCTCTTGAGCTCACAATCTGCTGATTCAAGAACTTTGTCTGCAAGGAGGAGGAGGAAGAAGAGGGAAATTGAAAAGGGGAGGGGAGTTGTGAAGAGCGATACAAACAAAGTGTTTGTGGGTCTAACTAAGCACATATTAATGCAGAGGCTTTCCAGGGGTGGACTGGGGAAGAGCATTGCTATTTCTCTCTCTCATTTGGTCTTCTCATTTCATGCTTTAGTTGTGCTGATTGGACCAGCCGAATCCTCTCAGCTGCCTGCTTAGGACAAAACAGTTGCACTTAGTTTAAAGTGGTTAAGTGCCAGAGGCGAGCCAAACTGAGAACGAGAGCTATGGGCAAGACTGATTTCCAGTCACCAAATGATCTGGTGACCCAAAGACCAGATGCATCCCAGATGTTTCTCATGTTACTAATTATATCCTCATATATTTGCATGTAAAAATGGTCAAGTGGTCTTCTTTGCTCATTTTGGAATTGAGCAGATTGTTTTTTCTCAGGCAGGAGCTAGATGACCAAACTGAAATAGCTCCCTTGGGAATTTGTTAATTATAAATTATCATTAATCAAGTGATCATAAAGGCCCACTAGGAGTATTTCAATCAGAGTCCTAGTTTAAATTAAAGTCTTCTAATAACATCTGAGCAGGAGTGACAACTTTCAAACCTGAGGAACTTTTTGGTTGAGTTTGTGCAACATATTAAGCATGAACCGGCCAACTGCATTTTAGCCTATTGGGTTAATTTATGATATAGTATGTTATATTATTATTTGTTTATTAAATTATTTATTATATAGTATATTTAGTATATTATATTATTATTATATATTATTATTTCTATGCTGCCACAATCAAAAGACTTTTGGTAGCTTACATAGAAAAAAATGCAATTTGAAATAGCCATAGTACAATCTCTGCTCCCAGAAATACAGTATTAAACCACGAAAAATAAAAATAAAGGAGACAATGCCAAATCAGCAGAAGGTGATTTCATTGAGCAAACCTCTCAGCGGTTTGCTCAAACCTTACAGTGATTGCTCAATCAGCGTAAGACAAGCATGAATTTTCCCCATATTCAACAGAAATAATTATTACTTTTGATATTTAGGAAGCTGGATGGGGCAGCTCGATTAATTTTCAGTTATATTATTTAACAATATTCCCTGCTTGAAGATGGAAAAGTAATATAGGTAATTTGGAACAATTTACAACAATTCGTGTAAACGTTTGAAGTTACAGAGTCATTTGTTGAGATAGGTAGCTCTAGAAATCAAATAAAGAAATAAAAAACATATTTGACTGCATCATGCACCCAATGAAGTGGACTGCAATAATAATCTTTTAAGAAGCTAAAGATGCTTTGTTTGCTTTCAGAATGTCACGGGAAGGTTAGCTCAGAGAAATATATAGTTTTCTTCTGTATTTCATAAAATAGCAATCTTACAGTTCTAGGAAAGCAATTTTAAAAAAATTCTTGAACTTTATATGAATTCATGGCCTTCTACGACTAATATTTACTAACTCCTTCCAAATGGGCTTATCCCAGTGAAAGGAAGTTAGGCTTTTATTTGAAAGAAAAGGAAAAAGTCAGGGCAGCTTAGGCAAGCCACCAAAACATCTACTGGTGAAAACAACAGGTCAGGGGTGAGAATTATGTGTCATAAAGTTCAGTTTTGAAAACACAGACTGATTCTTTTGGATTGATTTCTAGATCCAGTATAAAAGTCAACAGCTAAAAAGAACCACCAGTCCTCTTTGTGAATGCTTAAGTCCTGCTGAGAGTTGAGGCTGTCAGCAAAGGCCAGCTCACATCCCAAGACCTCAAGATCCTCTTCTATTGTACTCTAAATGGCATTGTGATTAGATACAAACCAAAACTGTATTTCCTGCTTTTTAGTAATTACACTGACTTCTGGGAGTTTGAAACTTTATTATTCTGCAGAATGCAGTTCTGTATAATTTGCTTCTCTTTCACTGCACGAAAGAGGAAGAAAATCATATTTTGGTCAGAATTGAGAAGAAAGCCTCAGTTATCACTAGAGAGTGTGGTGTTATTTTCCTCTTGGAATTAAAAATCCATCTGGGTGTATGACCTCTTTCACCTCAGTGCCTCTCTATTCAGCCTTTTGTATGCAGATGAACGGTAACAATTTCCACTGACTCAGAAAGCTGCCCCTTTCCCTCCAGCTGAGCTTTCTCAATGAAAAGGAAATATATATAGAGTTTGGAAAAGAACTGAAGCTTGCCAAGAACTCAGTAGATGGATGCTTTTTCTGCTAAATGGTCTACATATCCATGTCTACTACTAAATAGTCCTCATATCCATCTTAAAAGTACTCATAATAATCAGTTGGTAAGGCTGTATAAATAATTTATAATTTCAATCAACTAAGGTAAAGGTAAAGGTAAAGGTTCCCCTCACACATATGTGCTATTCGTTCCCAACTCTAGGGGCCGGTGCTCATCTCCATTTCTAAGCCGAAGAGCCAGCGTTGTCCGAAGATGTCTCCATGCTCATGTGGCTGGCATGACTAAACGCCAAAGGCGCACGGAATGCTGTTACCTTCCCACCAAAAGTGGTCCCTATTTTTCTACTTGCATTTTTTACATGCTTTCGAACTACTAGGTTGGCAGAAGCTGGGACAAGTAACAGGAGCTCACCCCATTACGCGGCACTAGGGATTCGAACCGCTGAACTGCCAACCTTTCGATCGACAAGCTCAGCATCTTTAGTCACTGAGCCACCGTCCCTTTCAATCAACTACATCCTTTAAATTAAATGGAGGTAATCTTACTAGTTTATGGCAGGGACTGGCAATTGGTTGAGCAGCCACACATTACCAATTTCATTATTTTGCCTCTGAGGATCTCCAGGTGAAATGATGATGCCACTAAGTAGAGGAGGAGAGAATTAACACTTTAGTTAACACATCTATGCTTAGTTCGTCCAAAATCAAGCAAATCTTTATGTTACTTAAAGTCACATGCTTTGTCACTCAGTTTCAGCCATTCAATGCTGAGGAAATCTGAGAATCTCCTAAGAGCTACATATGCTAAAGAGCTGCAGGTTAGCCACCTGTGATGTAGGAGTAGGTAAAGAAGCATCCTCCAGAATTTTCTAGTCACAAGGTAATTATAGACATGTTTGGACCAATTTTTTTCCAATTGTGATTTTTTAAAATTAATTGGATCAAAATGTATTTTTTTAATTCTTTGATCACGGTCAGTGACAAATGGAATTATTTTTTCCAATCATTAAGATGCCTTGTGGAACTTCTCATGTTCTAAGTTTTTTTAGTCTTCTGATTTTTAATTTAATATTGGAACCATTGCCTTTTCAGGCACTTACAGCATGAAAGTGGCTGGACTTGCAGAGACAGGCTGTTATTATATTGTGATAACATGTCTCATGGATAACTATGAATGCTTGGTACCAAAATTTAGAAACACATTACAACAACATGGTTAACTATTAGCTATTCTATTACATCTGGATGTAATTGCATTAGAAGCTATAGAAAATATGTGAGACTTGCAACTTCATCCAGATAAAATTAAAATTAAAATATATGTGGTATCAAGAGATATAGGGAAAGATTTACTATTATCATTCTGTGTGGAAAAGAATTAATGTTGTATTTAGAAACTGAAAGTAACTATTCTGTTGGCATCACAATCAGATGACCCACAGAGGGCTGGATCAACCCAGCACCCATTGAACACTTCAGACCAGATTGGATCACCCATTCCTCTTTACCACTTTTCTTTTCCTATATCTATTGAAAGAAGCAGGCAGTGCAGAAGACTGAGATGTGTTCAATAAATTTGTGGAACAAGTAAGTTTTGAACAATGGCTAGACTGAACCTCTCTTGCAGAAAGCATAAGTCTAGATACTATTCAAAGCTCACTTCCTCCACAAGCTAGTTCCATGATGAATAGCAAGCTTAGTTTTAAAAAAAAACCCTCATAGTTTAATCATCTGTTAAAAGTTATTGGTGGATTATTTTATACTAGCTGGTAATATTTGAGAGTCAGACATGAATGGCTGACAACAATGGTGATATTCAGAGAAAGTGGGGGACAACATAGTTATCAGGTTTGTCCAATTGCTTTGCTTAACAGTCTTTGTACCAGTGAAATATGGATACTAACATATAGTAGCAATCTGAAATACAGGTCATAGATAAAGAGTGAGGGTTGGCAATGTGTGCATGGATGGATAGCAGTTTAATTTAGCAGCAGGGAAAGAGCCAGAATGTCTTGCTGAAATGCAAGTTTTCCATTTTAAGAATGTTGCTCTTATGTTAGGCTAGCTTGATTATTTCATGTAGAAGGCAAAAAGGCATAGCTGAAAAAGGTATGAGTCATTGGATGGTGAACAGGATACTTTTCTAGATGACTATGGAAGGCACTACTAGATTCTGTAATCATGCATCCAGAGGATGTATGGAAGTAGATTTTATCTATGAATTGCCATGAATTCTGCTTTCTGTGTCTTTTCACTTTATGCAATCTGTTGTTACTAGTGAACAACCATTTCATGCTGAGAAGCAGTCTACTATCAAAAGCATGGATTTGCCACATAAAGTCTATAAAGTATTCTTGCTGCAATAGACTGTAGACTTTTCGTAATGTACAAAGAGAAATGTGGTACAAGACACAATATACTTGGGGGGTGGCGAATCTCATACAAGAATGATTTTGTTGCAATATTTTCAGGATCAGACTCAATAAAGATAATAGGAGTTAGAGCTTTAAATATATTTCTTTTTAATTATGATAGGCATTCTATATTCACTGAATATTCAAGGTAGAAGCGACGAGAATGGTGAGGGTGGCTCCTTATATATACAAGGGGTGGAGCTAGGAATGGGAGTGGTAAGTTATGAATACATTAAAGTCCAAAGAATAAGTTAACCTCTGATGTTCCATATATACATTATTTACACATTGGAGAATAAGGCATTTACATCTGACAAATCCCCCTCTAAATGCCGGTTCGTTACACAACACCAATTACATTCTGATTCAGGACAATATAATACATATAATTTAGAAGTTAAATATTTGTGTTGTTTAGAAGGTAAGGGTTTTGTTAATATGTCAGCTAATTGTTCAGAAGTATCGCAATGTATTGCTTTAATGAATCCGTCTTGAGACAGTTGTCTCACGTGCTTAAACTTTATATCAATATGCCTGGACCTTTGTCCAATTGCATCTGATCTGGATATTTCAATGGCCGCTTTATTGTCTTCATGCATAATAAATGGTAAGGTGGGTTTCTTCCAAACATCAGTGATCAGATCATTGAACCATACAAGGTTATTTGCAGCTTTGGACAAACAAACATATTCCGCTTCTGTAGTAGAAGTGGCTACTAGTTCTTGTTTACCAGTATACCAGTAAACTGGACAATCATTCAATAGAAAAACATAACCAGAAGTACTCTTTCTGCATGATGTATCACCAGCCCAATCTGCATCAGCATAACAAGTAATTTTTGGTTCTCTGTCATTATTGGGTTCCAACATTAAACAAAAATCTAATGTACCCTTCAGATATCTTAGAATTCTTTTGACAGCTTCCCAATGATACAAGGTTGGTTTACTAACATATCTTGACAATAGATTGAGAGGTAATGCAATATCTGGCCTAGTCCAATTAGATATATAAAGGAGTGAACCTATAACTGATCTGTAAAATGTGTTGTCTTTAAACTCAGGGGAAGATTCATCAGTGTTTCTAAGAAAATCAGTTTGCATAGGGGTGTCACAGGTTTTAGCATTATTTAAGTTACATTTGTTTAGGAGTTCGATGATTTTATCTTTCTGTGTAAGTTTGAATCCCCTTTTAGTTTTGTTAATTTGCACACCAAGGTATTTATTCACTTTACCCAGAGATTTCAGTGAGAAGTGTTCATTTAACTTATTTACAAAGATTTCCCTGCTCTCTTTATGCTTTCCAATGTATAAAATATCGTCCACGTAAATTAATACAAATTCAATATGATCATTACTCTTTTTTACAAAGAAACAGTTATCAGCAGTGGTGGCGTTGAAATCCATGGTCTTAAGTACTTTTACCAAGCAATCGTACCATCTTTTGCCGGATTGCTTTAATCCGTACAGACTCTTATTTAATAACCAAATTTCGTTCTTATTAGTGTATTGACTGTGTGGTGCTCTTACATATATTTCCTTATCTAATTTTGCATGTAAGTATGCGGTCTGTATGTCATATTGGAATACGTCCAGATTGAGTGCAGATGCTACTACAAGGGCTGTTTTGACACTCTCAGTTCTCACTGTGGGTGAATATGTATCAGTATAGTCTTCTGGATATTTTTGTGCATAGCCTTGTGCAACTAGTCTAGCCTTGTATAAGGTATTGCCTCCTTCTAAGTTCTTAATTTTATAAATCCACCTGGTACCTATAATTGTTTTATCCTTAGGTGCGATCGCAGGTGTGAATACATTTAATCCTTGTAAACTTTCCATCTCTTTTTCCATAGCTAGTTCCCATTTTTCTCTTTCTTCATGTGGAAGTTTCAATACTTCTTCATATGTATTAGGTGTTATTTGTTCTCCATTCATATGCATTATGTAATCTTTGTATTTATTTGGTATTTGGTTTCTATTGTTTCTAATAGTTCTTTCAGGCTTGCTATGGTTATCATGCAAATATCTAGCTTCCTTTTTTGTTAATGTGTCCGTCTTTATTTTATGCTGACTATTAGTCCAAGTTTTGGTTTTGTTCTTACTTTTGTTAATATTTTGATTTTCTGTTGTTCCTTCCTCGCAAGATATCGTATCTTTACATTTATTAGGAAATATTTCATTAAGGTGCAATTTTGACCAATTGGCCTGTTCATGGAACACAGCTGTTCTGGATACTATAAATTTGTTATTACTATCAATAAATCTGTACCCTTTGGTTCCAGTTTCGTATCCCATGAATCTTAATCTCCTGGATACGTTTTCTCCCTTTCTCCTCAATTGTTTAGGTATGTGTACGTCTGCAGTGACTCCAAATATGTGCATGTGTGATAATTTGGGTTTTCTATTGTACATCACCTCATATGGTGTCTTATTCACAATACTGGACCAGGTTCTATTTTGAGTGTAATTCGAATAATGTAATGCCTCTGACCAAAATTGTTTGCCTAAACCAGCATCCTCTAATGTGCACCTAATCATGGTTTGTAGTGTGGAATTTTTCCTCTCTGCAACTCCATTTTGAAATGCAGAAAAAGGATTGGACGTGAAATGTAACATTCCTCTATCCTTTAACCATTGGGAGAATTCTTTAGACATGAACTCACATCCCCTATCTGTCATAATTTGCTTTATTCTGATATTATGTTGTGTTTCTATACGTTTGTAGAATTCCTTAAATTTCTGAAATGTTTCATCCTTGTGCTTTAATGTGTAAACAAAACCATATCGGCTGTAGTCATCCACTATTGTTAGGAAGTAACGTTTTCTATAGGTAATTGAGGGACTTAATGGACCAACTAAGTCCATATGTACCAAATCAAAAATATTGTTAGTTGATCTGTTAGATTTTTTTGGTCTGGGACTGGTTTTTAGTTTGGTGGACTTACATACTGAGCATTCCAAATAATTTTCACAATTTTTTATTTTGACACCTTCTGCGTGTTCAGTCATTTTTTGTACTACAGGAAAGCTTGCATGTCCTAACTTCCTGTGTAAGATGTGAGCACACTCATCATGAATTGGTTTACCTATTTTTGGTTTCTTTTCCTTGTATGTATTTTTGTGATCATGAGTTATTCTACACTCATCATTGTCACTGTTACTGACATTTTCATCATCTGCTTCAATACAATCTTCCATATTTGAATCAATGTTATGTAAACATCTTTCTTTAGTTATCAGATAGGGTAGACCTCCTTTTATCATTACAGTACCTACATTTGTTTTGTTCTTTTCTATAGTTGCTTTCCCCTTTGAGAAAACTATATTGATATCAGATTCTCTGCTTAATTTTATGGCACTTAGTATGTTGTGAGGTATTTCTGGGATTAATAATACCCCCTCTATTTTCCCTAGACCAGGCAAGGTCACATTTCCTTTGCCTAGTACTTGAACCTTTTCTTGATTAGCTACCTTTATCACAAACTTATCTTCTATAAATGAAGATAATATACTTTTGTTGTTGGTGGTGTGATTTGTTGCACCAGAATCAATAAGCCAATTGTTATTCTCATCCTGCTGTGTTCTGGTGCTGTCTTGTTTATTTAGCCCATTCAGTGACCCAGATTTCCTCTCTTTTGAATTTTCTCTACCCCCTCTACCTTCTTTGTAATTTGGTGGGCTTCTATATTTGTGTCTATCTGTGGAAGATTGTCTGTAATTATATTTGCTCCTATATTCTGGTCTATGTCTCTCTCTTGAGACTTTGGGGCAGTCTCTTCTACTATGTTCCCTGGATCCACAATTGTAGCATCTAAAGGCCTCATTATGTTTATCTTGAAAGACTACTTTCCTAAAAGGTTTGTGGTCTGTTTGGTTACTGGATCGATTTTTTCTTGAATTGTCTTCTGCTATCAATTTGTTAGATAGACTTTCTATGGATAAATATCCCAAATTAATGGTATCTAAGTGTGACATAAAGCTATCCCATGATGGATCAAGTGAATTGATAATAACACTTTTCATTGTTTGATCTGAAATCACTTCCCCCCTCAATTGTAGCTCAGCTCTTATTTTGTTTAGATTTATCAAATGCTCACTTATAGAAACCCCTGGTTTTACTCTAGAGGAAAAGAAATCCTTAGACATTCTTGTGGTTGTAGCTACGCTATCGCTGTGAAATAGATTAAACATGCATTGAATTATTTCTGATACAGTTAGGTTTGGTTTGATGCTATGATACATTGCAGGAGACACGCTAGATATTATTATGAAAAATGCTCTATGATGTAAACAATCTATTTTTAAAGTCCAAGGTCTTCTTGGAGGGCTAGTTATAAAGAATAGTAAATTTTCTTTCATGAAAATAACCTGAAGCTGTTGATACCACTCTTGTAAATTAATGCCATCAATTCTAAGTTTTGGGAAGTCACTGGGTAAGTTACCTACATTATTCTGTCCATTACTTACAACCTGGGGCAGTCCGTGATCTCTCAAGTGCAGGAAATTACAGAACGGCATTGGGATGCTTGCAATGAGTCTGCGCGGTTCTCTGGCCAGTTCAAGTCCTTCTGGGTCGTCTACGTAGTTTCGCACATGCGCGTTGCTCATTTCTTCTTTGGTGGCGTCGTGGAAGGTTCTCTCCCTTTCAGCTCTCTCGATCCGCTCCTCCTCAGATGAGTCGGTCTCTGGCTCGGTTTTTGGGGTTCTGGTGGTGGTGACGGTTCTTTTCTTCTTTTTGTGTGCGTTGGTATTCGATTTTGTCTGTGGTGTAGGGCGAAATCGGCATGGCTCTCTGGGCTCGGGCGTCGTCGCTTTCGAAGTCAGGATGGGAGCGTGCAGGTCTTGAGTCGCCGGTTTGATTTCTTGCTTCTTCGTAGATGTCTTGGTAATTTTCAGTCTTGGCCCAAAAGCAGCAAAAAGCGTTTTCATTGCTGATTTTACTTGAGATTTTGTTAAATCGTCTTCACTTTCTGATTTTGGATCATCTGAAGAGTTTGAGACTTCTTTCTCACTTTCTTCGTCTGATAGTGTTTTTCGCGCCAGAAATTTTGAACTGAGCGTTTTGATTGGCTCTGCTCCATTCTCTTTTGAAGTTCGTTGAAACCAAGATGGCTGCCATTCAAAATTTCGCGCGGGATCACATCTTTTCTTTTTAACAACTATTTTCTCAGTAGTCATCTCACTTACGATTTTTTGATCTTTGGGTTTTTCTTTAATGACGTTTTTCTCTCTCGCTGCTCCGCTGTTCTTCAGCATCTCCTGGAGGTCCGCGATGAGACTTTCATCATTCTTTTGGCTTTTTAGTATCTTTAATATCTCTGACCTGAGTTCGTTATTTTCTATTTCGATTTCTTTCTGGTCATTATTTTCACTCATTAGTTCTTCTTCTTCAGTGGTGTATTCTTCGGATTCTCTCGAAATCGCATTGGTGGATTCGTTGATCATCTCTTGATCAGTTTCTATTTCTTTGCTGTAGGCCCTGGTGTTGGGCCTATCTTTCTTGGACATTTTTAATTACTTATTGAGTCAATTAACCATCCTCTGCTACCAGCTTGTTGCAATATTTTCAGGATCAGACTCAATAAAGATAATAGGAGTTAGAGCTTTAAATATATTTCTTTTTAATTATGATAGGCATTCTATATTCACTGAATATTCAAGGTAGAAGCGACGAGAATGGTGAGGGTGGCTCCTTATATATACAAGGGGTGGAGCTAGGAATGGGAGTGGTAAGTTATGAATACATTAAAGTCCAAAGAATAAGTTAACCTCTGATGTTCCATATATACATTATTTACACATTGGAGAATAAGGCATTTACATCTGACAGATTTTTTTCTTTAAGGTTTTTCTAAATTGATCTCCACATTTAAAATGCATTTAAAGTAAGCAGAAATGCTTAAATCATTTAATATCACAAAGAAAACAAAGTAAGAGTTTTATAATTTACTGACAGTGCAATGATTTGGATTTGATTCCATAAAACTGCTTTAAAGTGTGCAGAAGCATGAATTTAACACATAGCCTGAGACTCTTTAAAACAGCTATGTCTTCTTTTATTACTGTAGATGGCAGCTACAAAAAGCAACTATATAAATTACAGGAAAAGATTTTTTAAAGAATTGCAAACAATACTATGTTCATGATCCCATATTCAGCAAACATTTTTGGAATAAAATGTGAAAGTCTGCAAGTGCTTATTATTAAAATGCTCACAAACCATTTATAAGGTCCATGATGATACTTGATCAAATCATACATTATGAAACCTGAAACTGATGATATAGTTATCAATACTATATAGCTAATAGAAGAAAACATACTGAGCAGATGTATAAGCTGAACTGATAGTCATGATCCAATAACAGATATTATTTTATATTTATATACGAAGTAATTTGTTAGATCTCCCCAAGGGTCCATCTATTAAGAAATCTTGTTTCTAAAAAGAGAAAAAGAACACATAAGATTTGATTTGGATTCAGATGTAATTACATGTGCTTTAGTACAATTAAAATAAGTACAATTAAAGCATGATTAATATAGACTGGATACAATCACTAGGTCTTTATTTGAAGACAATGCCGACATATCACTTCGATGCCTGTTTAGTGGGAGAAAGTATAGACTATTTACTTTCCCACCTGAGGGGATTCTTTCCCACCTGAGAAATCTTTCCAGCATAGTGAATGTCTGTAATGAGTATGAAACAATTGATTTCCTGATCCAAATAAATTAGTTTACACTTTTCTAACTTTTTTATTTGTTCTGCCAACTGTTTTCCAAATGTATTGAAATATTATGTGCCATCAAAGTGCCAGGTAAAGTAACCAATGCTGTACTGAGTTGCAGTGAAAAAGCAGTATTGCAACCTAATGGGGTTGTTGTGGCCCCATTGATCTATGTATGCTTACACGATGTAGTGCATTGAAGAACGTTAGGAGGAAATGTGGAAATGTCTCACCAATATGCCACAGAAGCCTTCTGACTTTCCAGTCCTATCAGAGCTGTCCTAATCAGGCCAAATTACATTTTATTTCTGATTTATTAGTGATAATCATATGGTTAGCCATTTGTAATCAAATATATAACAAAGATATTCCCATACTGAGAAGGAGTGATAATGCACCATTTAATAATTTTAGTGTGGCTGGTAATTTGGAGAATGAATGATAATTTCTAGCTCTGTGAATCTGCAATGACAATCCTTGGTCTTATTCACTTTATGAATGAGAGACACTTCCTCTACATGTCTGGTGATAAATTCCTTTTATTAAGGCCACTTACGCAGGACTTTATCTTAATAGTCTTACATACAGGGCAGTCTCCATGGTGAGGTTGAATCATTTTTCAAAAAAACAAGCTGCAACATGCAGCAGAAAATAAATAAATGGCTGTCATAATAGGAGAACAGGCATTTGAGTTAAACGGGCTTTGAATGTGAAGTCATATGACTCAATGGGCAATGCCACATTTTAACCCTGGGAATTTGTGATTTCAAACTTAAATCTCTGTTATCTTTCTAGCCATTTGTATCATATCATTATATATGTGGAAGAATAGATAGGCATCCATGAGGTATGGAGCATATTTTCATGCACTGATTACCTGATATAGGAAAAAGGTTGAACAAATGTGATTTACTGTATATATTTAGCCTAGCCTGGAAGATAAAAGGCTAAGGAAGGACATGACAGTGTTCTTCAAATCCACGATGAACAGCCAACTAAGGTGAAGAAAGACTTCTTTCCCATGCAAGTTGTGCTACGTTTTAGAGCTGGCAAGTCTTCAGATGAGTGGTCCAGGCTTCCTCACCCTCTTTTTAAACATGTGGCCAATGGCTGATGGGTACTGTTAGCTAGGTATATTTGTCAATTAAGCCAATAAGTAACAGGTGACCCAAACCTAATATTGTTTAAAAACCATATTTTGGGAAATGATTATTTTCTTCAAATCTTAACAACAAAACAGAGTTGAAATCAGCACTTTTAAAATGTAGCCCTTGACATCCACTGTATATGCATGGTTTCATTGACTTTGTTTGAAATAACAGTATTCTTCCATAAATCCAACACCCATAAGACCTTTTAAGCTAGCACAAGAAAAGCTGTCTAAAAGGCTGAGAAATAGTTTGAAAAGAGCAAAAGGAAGACGTCCCTCTTAAGGAAAAGTAATCCTTCAGTCTGTTTATAAAAAGAATAACAGAGATTTCAGTATGAATTTTGATACAGATGGAGACAGATGCAAACACCAAACTGAGTGTGGATCTTGAAAGGATTTCGGGATACCAAAGTGAAAACACTCAGTGGTGTACAAAATTGTATCTCGGACATGTTCAGTGTATATTTATAATTTAATTACAAAGAAACATTATAAAACAATAGGTTTATAGTGATTTTCTTTCAAAAAGGAACAAATCTTGCTGCATCCCCGACTAGCAATACAATACAATACAAATACAAACTAGCAAGTCTAGGTTTAGGAAAAACATAGCCAGTTGGGAATCAAAGAGTCTATATTTCTTGGATTTCTGATCATGAAATATCATAATGGGAGATTATAAAGATAGCTTCTCTTTATACTTTGGATAACCAAGTCCCACCAAACTTCAGCAAGCTTGCAATACCCACACAATTGGAACTCGTTATTTCTAACCAGCATTGCTGTAAAGTCTTATGTTGCAGCACTATTCAAGTTGTTTGGCATCTACATTATACCACTATTATTGTTTCATATTCAGGGACCCTTGGTGGTGCAGTGGTTAAAATACAATATTGCAGGAAAAATCTGCCCACCGCCTACAGTTCGATCCTGACAGGCTCAGTGTTGACTCAGCCTTCCATCCTTCAGAGATCGTTAAAATGAACACCCAGATTGTTGGGGGACTATGCAAACAATGCTTACATTGTAAATTTCTCAGAGATTGCTATAAAGCAGCAGTTCCCATGGGGGACTCCATGGACCGGCAGCGGCTGCAGCAGTGGCAATATGATGGGGTGAGAATGGTTTCACATGTGTGTCTGCCACATGTTCCACGTATCGAACTTCATATATTCATCCGTCACTTGTGCAGCCTGGTTCCCAATGGCTAGCAGCCCGGTATCAGGCCATGAACTGGGAGTTGGGGACCCCTGCTGTACAGAGCTATTAATAAGCCTAAATGCTATTGCTATTTCTGCAGTTTTAGTTGTAACTGAAGTGTCTGGAAAAGGTTCAGAGGTGACATATTACGGAGTGAGTCTCTGAGGGGGTTCATCAGCTTCAGCTTTGGGGCGTTTGAGCTCTGTTTTTTCTTCATCCTCTGAATAGGATATTGCAAATAGGCAGCCTAAAAAAAAAAGTGTGTGTGTGTGTGTGTGTGAATGAGTGTGTCTATCCCTGTTTGAGGGTTTCATTGTAACATGAAACCTAAGGAGATTTAGCTTAGCAAAAAGAGTTATGGGAACATAATTTTTCATGAGATCAATAGTGGTTAGAGACAGCACAAGTTTAAATCATCCAGTTTGAGATGTGGTAAGCAATACCTGCTGGCTGTGGAGGTCTTGTTTCCTGTGTGTATATCACACTGTCCTGCTTCTTATTCTTAATAAGAACTTAATTTGATCTCTACCAACATAGTTCCTCTAGCAGAAGGAAAATAAGCTAGCGGACATTCAGTTGAATCACTACCCTTTTTTCAGTATAAAAAACCAAAGCAGGCATTTATCTTATTACTGCTTGCATGCAAATTGCAGCTGGGGCAAATTTGTAATGGAAAAATGGTGAGGAAGGATGGCAAATCATATCTCATCTGTAGTGCAGTTTCAGCCTAGCTCAGAGTCGCCCAGGAAAAGCACATAAGAGATGCAATGGGTTCAAATGCACTTTTAACGTGATTAAACATTTGCCCCTGGAATACAATTTTAACTTTTTTTTCCAATTCATACTTTACAATCCACACACACAGTATATAACATTTATACTGTAAACTTGTGTGTGTGTATGTATGTTGTATATACATACCACACACACATACACACACATACACACACATACACAAATGGCAGCTTACATTGGTTGCATGATTTCAGGCTGAGCTGAAAGGAGAAAAAAATAGTAGAAACTGAACATTTTCTGATTATTTTAGTATATTTGGGCAAATGTTTTCTATTTTCTCTGGGTGATAATGCCTTGTTCACCATTCAGATAACTTTGAATTAGCATGGAGATATACCTGGTATATCGGATGTTGGTATTAGGTGCCCTGATTCAGTACATAACGCTTCTCATATTTTTTAATATAGTTTTCTTCTAAAATATATCTCTCTTTCTTCGTGATCTTTTTCATTTCCTGAATTTCACATTTCTTGTACTTAAATTAAACTTTCATATGATTTGTGTAAAATAAACTGGAGGTGGCAGATCTGAAGTTGAAATCATTGTTAAAGTGAATGACTTTCACAATTATAATCTTTCCACTTAAATGTGTAATATTGTCATTACTTGCTTAAAATACCTAAAAATTGGACAAAATAAATGCATGCTTCTTATTTATGTTTTTCTGATTATCAGTCCTGGTTAGGTGGTTCACAAGCACTCCTTCAGCAACTGTTCAAAGTTGTGATGGCACTAAATGAATGAGTGATAGTTAAAACTAGCAACTATAGTGTCCCCATGCAGTTGGGTGATTGTGATCAGAGTGTTTGGTGCCAAACTTGCAATTACAATATTACAGCATTCCACAGTCAGGTGGTTGCCATGTGCAACCTTCCTTTCCAGTTTCCAACAAGCAAAGTCAATGGAGAAACAGGCTGGAGACAAATGGCAGCCACGTGACAGCGTTGTTTAATGAATTGTGGTGATTCACTTAACAATGACAATTGGGACTGCCAGAATTGCCGTTGCTAAGCAAGGCAGTCATGTGACCCTGCACTTCATAACTGCGTCCTCAGTTCTAATTGCCATTGTTAACCAAGGGCTACCAATACAGTATCTTTCTATGACAATCTGCTGTCAATGGATATGCTATTCCATACCAGGCCTGGAGAGTATCACACTTCGCTGTCTCACAAGTATTTAGTCACTGCAGTACCCTGTTGAAATTAATGTCATGTCAATACCATTGTACAGCCAGATTCCATCTTCCAATGCACCATAAAGAGTAGCGGAATATCAAGAGTTGAGGTTTATTACTGTGTAAAGCATCTTTCTCTGGTATGGCAAATGCAGCATTTCTTTGATTGCAAAAGTTTACCTTTCAGTCTTAGATCTCTCGTTTAACAGAGTGATTTCTTTTTACAATTATTTTAAGCTGTGACTTTTAAAATATTTCACTTATTTAAAAAACAAATAATTGTAAAAAAAAGCCCACTACTCATCTCTCCAGCTTCCTTAATTTTCCATTAGAAAAAAAATATTAGTAAACAGAGAAAACCTGTACCTCTCACCAATCCTTCCTATTTTCCTTGCTTTTACACCTCTAGCTTTTCCTGTTTATTATATCCTTGGATCTCACTGAGTTCTCTATCTTACATGGCCTCATCCAATTCATGAGGTTCAGATTTTTGAATGTTGGACTGTCAGTCCTACTGGCATAATGGGATATTAGTGAAAGGAATTTTTTTTAATGTGGTCAGGCCATCCATTCCACCTGCATTCTGAGGTTTTACATTTTCAGATCAGAAAATAATAGCAGCCTGGGAAGATGCAAAGCAAGGGAGAAATGAAGAAAAAAAAGACCTTCTATTGTTTCCTAACAATAGAGTAAACCAAACATATAAAATAATTGATGTAAGCAAATACTAAAATATCCCGAGAAAGCAAAGGTGGGGGAGTCTTTTTTGCTGGAGGAAAAATAAACCTTACAAGAAATCATAGAACAATGTGACTTAGAAGACTTGCGGTTAGAAAGTTACAGTATATTTGATGTACCAGTTGCCTAACATCAGCCTCTTCTCTTATTTTCTACTGTACATGGGAATTAAGACTATGAGAGAGAATGGAAAGTATACAGAAGAGGTTTAATTTATTTATTTATTTATGCATTTCAGTGTTTATATTCTAAATACAAGCAAACATGGGTTTTCCTTCCATTTTCTTCCAGCATTATAACAGAAATTGAAATGAAAAAGAGGGACTGAGTGATTGACTTAAAGCTGTCTAGTCCATATACTAAACTACAATTTCCAGCATCCCTTATTATTGACCTATTAGAGAAATTGAGGGCTGTAATACAGTAACATTTGGCAAAACCCATTCCTAATGAACTGGCAATGATCTGATTCTAGTGAAGTTAACAAAAGCTTATTTCCATGTGGAATAAAACCATATCCCAGATGCAAACCAAAAATATCTTGAGTCTCGCTGTAAGACCTTCCTAGTGCCGTCACCATGAAAGGTTCCTAGATTTCTGCACTGTCTCCCGTCAACAAAGTGCTGAGACAACAAACTTAACCTCTCTGTCCACAATGCACCTCTCAGCCTTGGCTATTAAATCCCACAAAAGGAGGAAGACAGAAAGTGAATGGGTCCCAAAGAAAACCACTTTCCTCATTTGGATTACCTCCTACTGAACAGGCCCTGCCAGTGAAAGCGGAGAGTATAATTGTTGGTCTGAAAGAGAAAGACAAACTATAAAAGGAAAGAAGGGGAGAAAATGGATAATGAAAATTTATCCTCTGAGCTAACGGTTAATTAATTCTGAAAATATCTGTCAGGCTAATAAAAAAAAAGTGGGGGGAGCACGTGCCACATAACACAATTAGTAAAATAATAATAACAAAGAAAAAAAAAGGAAAGCGGGAAAAAGATTTTTGTAAGGTGTTGCTATCTTCCTTCAGAGCAGGCCCTTGGCTTCCCAATGTCATTCTTTACACAGTCCCCCCCCCCTCCGCCCTTCGTCTCTTTTCAGAAATTGTACTCATGAATGATTTATATATGTCTAGTTATCTGGAGTGATTTCTATGGACCCGGGTGCGCTGCTGCATAATTGTTAATTTTAATGCCATAATAGCTTCAGATGGAGGAAGAGATTAGGCGTTTATTGCACAATTAAATGAAACATACTTGAGAATCACAAAAGGTTCCGTAATTATTTCAGACCATTAATAAAATGGGCATTAAATTATATGGGACACAAAAGGGAAAGGAAATAGATTTTCATTACAGCAATAGAAGCCGAGAGTAGTAATAGATCCTTGTTGAATTCTCTTTTTCTCTCTCTCTCTCTCTGAAATTAATTGTTGCCCAGCTTATTTCAAAGCAAAATAAAAGAGAAATAAAGTGTGTTAAAGAAGCCCTGATGAAAGGGCTTTGTTTGATAAGGACAATAACTACTGATAAACCTCCGAATAAAAGGCTGTGCTTTGATTTTGGCTTCTGTCCTGAAGGCTAGAACGTTTTCACAAACAGAGAGTTTTCTAGCAGAACAATGCTAATATAGGCCAGAAAAAGAAGGGGAGCCAGAGGTGGGCCCCTCTTTTAATTCCAGTTGGGAGGGTATTTGAACCTTTTAACTCCTGCCTTGCTGCTTCCTTTTCACATATTACATTCCTCCATGCCCTTCTACTTCTTGGCTCTCCCACAGGTCTCATCTTGAAACAAATGCCTCAACCAAAGTCAAGCCCACCAGGGCCACACTGTTGTTTAGCAGCACACTTGAATCCATTCCCACCGATTCATTCTGTCTGCTATTACTCATATCCTGATTCTATACCTAAAATATTCTAGATTACAAGCAGCTGTGATATCAACTCTGAAGAACAGTGTTGGAAGGAAAATCCATCTGTTTCAGTTCCAAGCCGAGAGAAAGACAATGGAAACAAAATGGAGGCTGATTGGAAAGAAAGTTTATTGAACAAAACCACAAAGGCAGTGTGCGGTTCTGGGTCAGCTGACAAAAAGGTTGAATGAGTGGATGGATCTTTATAGGTTTCTGTATCTTTGAAGTTTGAACTGTTCTGGTTGTGGTGTGGTGGTGGTGTAATGAAGGGGCTTTTGTTCTGAAAGGGTGTTGGGCAATTCCTCTTTTGGCTAATGACTGTGTTGGATCTTGAGTAAGGGGCTGCTTTCTAATCCTACTATTCTGCCTTTAGCTGCCAAACTTTGCTGCAAGGAGTTTCAAAATATCCTTTCTTGAATGGATTTCTGCCTGCAGTATTTGCTTTGGTTATAAATACAGCTATCTAGATAGTTGTCTACCTCTTTCAATAAGCTCTTTATCTCTTAAGTGCTGGTGTCTGCTGTGGGTTATTAAGAAAGACTCAGTCTGCTTTCTTTCTTTAAGAGCCCTTTCTCCATTTCACTCTTTTGGGAAATGTAATATTCTGCCTTCTTTAATATTTCCCAAAAGATTTCATTCTTCCTCAGCAACATGTATCAAGAGACATACTGACATACTGTTATCCCATGCTAGATCTCACCCCAAAGGGCAGTTTTCATCCTGTTTCCAACTGTTCCTTTCTGGAAAAGACCACAAGAAGCAGTCATGCTGTATCTACAAAGGATCCTGAAAGAAGTGGAGTATCTGGACTCTTTTCAGTCAGGATTCAGGCCGGGATATGGGATAGAAATGTCACTAGTCACATTCTTGAAGATCTCTGGTGAAAGAGGGTCAGAGGCAGTCCATCCCTCTTTTCTCTACTTGACCTCTCAGAGGCTTTCTATCAGGGGTGAAATGCTACCGGTTCAGGCCAGTTCACCTGAACCGGTAGTAAAAAATGCTACTGGTTTGCTGAACCAGTAGTAAAAAAATGTAAAAAAAAGTTTTGATGATCAGCTGAGTGACATGCAATTGTCGGAACTTCTTTTTTTTTTAATTTTTAAGCATTTTTTTTACTACCGGTTCAGGTGAATAGGTAGTAAAAAAATGCTTTAAAAAAGTAAAAAAAGTCTCAGATGATCGTGCAGCACAGCTGTGATCATCCGAGCCTTTTTTTTACTTTTTAAAAGCATTTTCTACTACCTATTTGCCTGAACCGGTAGTAAAAAAAATGCTTTAAAAAAGTAAAAAACAGGTTCCCAAGATCACAGCTGTAGCGCGCGATCTTGGGAACCTTTTTAAAAACTTTTTTAAAGCATTTTTTTACTACTGATTCGGGTGAATAGGTAGTAAAAAATGCTTTAAAAAAGTAAAGGAAAGGTTCCGATGATCACAGCTGTGCTGCGTGATCATCGGAATTTTTTTAAAAACTTTTTAAAAGCATTTTTTTACTATCTATTCACCCAAACCGGTAGTAAAAAATGCTTTTAAAAAGTTAAAAAAAAAGGTTCCCAAGATCACGCGCCAAAGCTGATTCCCACCCTGGCTGTTCTACTTACCTTCCCAAGCCTCCTTTTGGCGTGTACTGCACTGCGCACACAGCACACGTTTGGCACGTACTGCTCATGCATGCACAGCATGCATTGGTGCAAACTGTGCAGGCGTGCATACAGCGCATGCTTGGCGCGCAGCACGCATGCGAAGCCAGCAAACTGGTAGCAAACCGGTTCAGATTTCACCACTGCTTTCTATACATTGACCATGATATCCTTCCCAAACAGCTTTGGGGACAGGGAGTGGGGAAGGACACAATGTTGTCCTCCCTCCTTCAACATTGTTTCCAATTGATGTTAATTAGGAGTGAGAGGTCTAAATTTTGGCCCCTGCTTTGCGGTGGCCCCACAAGCAGTGGTGAGATTCAGCCAGTTGCACCACTTCAGGAGAACCGGTTGTTAACTTTCTGAGCAGTTTGGTGAACTGGTTGTTGGAAGAAATCATTAGGGCAGAGAACCGGTCGTTAAATTATTTGAATCCCACCACTGCCCACAAGGGTCAGTATTCTCGCCTCTCCTGTTTAACATTTACATGAAACTGCTGGGTGAAATATCCATCATCATGGATTGAGATACTAATAGTCTGGATGGGGACCAACAGGTTAAAATTGAATCCTAAAATGACAGAGTTTGGCTTTGATGCAGGATTCCTTGACTCTTGGGGAATTGCCAGCAGGCAGACCCAGTACATAATCCAGAGTTCTTCTGGATTCACAGCTCCTGCCCATTACCAGGGAAGGCCTTTGCACAATTGCATGATGTGTACCTGTTACACCTGTTCCTGGACCAACATACCCTTCTCACAGTCACCTACTCCCCGATCACTACCCATTTAGATATTGCAATAAGCTCTACATAGAACTGGCATTGAGAAGTATACAGAATTTTCAGTTGGCTCAAAATGCAATGACCCACGTAGTTTTGAGCAAGCCCATATTTAGACATGTGCCATATCTTTTGATGGAGCTGCATCAATTGCTGATTTGTTTTTGGGTGGAATTCAAGATGCTGATTATCACCTTTAAACCTATACCTTTTGGAACCAGGTTATTGGAAAGACCATCTCTCCCCAGTTATATCAATTTGGCCCACGAGAGCAAGAAGACAGGGCATAGAAAGTGGGACCAAGAAAAAGGGTCTTCTCTGTAGAGGCTCTCACCCTTTGGCACATAATTTCTTTAGAGATAAGATTGGTTCCACCTTGTTCTTTTTTCAAAATACCTGAAGAAATAGTTATGTAATTGATCTGGGGAACTTGGAGACCCCTGAGGTGATTAAGTGGCTTACCTGATTGAGTTTGTTGCTGTCACAGGGGGATGGGCTTTCAGGGGGATTAAATTCTGGCTCTTTATTGCTCTATGCCATCTAGAATTGTGTTTATTTGTTTATTAAAGAAATGAATTATAGGAGATAATATATCTCCATTCTAAAGGTCTTACTGTACAGCCTCACTGTGGCACAGGGGTGTTCCTGGAAGAGCTGAACAAAGAATGCTGGGTATGTATGCCAAGAGTATAAATTCCAAGCAGGGTCACCCAAAGTGTGAAGGTCATCCCAGCTAAAATAATCAATCACCTGTTTTGGGTAACAGTGATGTAGGAAGATGCTGGAGGCAGACTATCATTTTAGTGACAATGGAAAAGGCATCAATTCATACTGGGTGAAAGAGGTCAATGGCACACTACTTTTGTATTTTTAAAAAAAATCACCTGGATAGAAAATACAAAATTATTGGCAAAAATTATGTGGCCATTAAGAGTTGACAACGCTTGTGGCATATAATCAATCAATGAATCAATTAAGCAAATAATAATAGAATGAATATTCTTAACCTTCATGCTTGTTTTGGACTTTTAAAGCTGTTTCGCCATTACTTCATTTTCTGGTGGCAAATTTCTCAGATCATCTATGCACTGTTTCAATTTAGTGTAAATCAAAGTGTGTGTGTGTGTGTGTGTGTGTGTGTAAAATTATATCTTATTCATATTACAATTGTCACCTGTGTTTACTTCCAGATATGTTTTTTCTTGTAGCAGAACTGCCCTAACCCTAGGTTATTTTGGCAATTTTTTAAGCATTACTATATATTTTTTTTCATGTGTGACAAATATATACTTTACAGTATACACAATGCTGAATAGTGGCTTAAAGGCATGATAATATTAGAAGTTTTATTTCTGATTCATTTTTTAATGACTTTTAACATATAATTTGCCTTTTTCACAATCCACATGAGAGCTCACAGATTTTATCCCTTCTAAAAGTAACCTCTGAAAAAGATGACTAGGATCAAAATTGTGATATTGGGAAGGAGGGAATTAACTCCTCTGCTGTGTTTTTCTAATAGAAATCATCTTCCCATATCTACCATTTCTTGCAGAGAGGGGGAAAATAGTTACATTTTAATTGAAAACATTATTCACTAATACCAAAACTAACTTGCAATTTCTCAAAAGCCTATACAAAAGACTTTTATTTTATTCTCAGGATGCTTTAGAATTTTATTCTAATGTTTATGAGTTTGTTTTACTGTTAGAGCTGGGGTAAAGTGCTACAACGACTGCTACTCTTTTCTTATAATGCTTACTCTACAGTATTTCTGTCATTTCTTTCACCATACTCCCAATTTTGAAAATTCACACAGGTAGTTCCCATTAAACATTTTCCTTTGGGATTTAATTGAAGTATTTAATTGAAGTATTTAATTGTTACATCCTCAGACCCCTAAAACTTTAACCTTAAACTGTCTACAGTGGACCTCACCCCATTCCTAAGAGGTCTGTAAGGGGGCGTGCATAAGCGCACCAGCGTGCCTACCGTCCCTGTCCTACTGTCCCCATTTATTCATACTCATTTCCTGTGTTCATGTACATGTTTATACCTTATGCCTGTTTTCTTGTACATGTTTGACAAACTAAATAAATAAAATAAAAATAAATACAGTATAGGAAGCCAAGCTAACTACAGACCTTAAGACAGGTATAAGGGAACTTCACCATACCTTCAACCATGAAAATTTCACCAAAATTCTCTTTTCCTCTGAAAGAATTTCTGAAGTGGATTATTTTTTTTTATCAAACTGAGTAAAAATTGGTCGACAGAAAGAAAAGGACAATTTTGTTGCATAGTATTAATCATGTGGTTAAAGATAATCAGTCCTGAAGCCTTGTGTGTTTGGTCAGCCACTCATATGGTTAAAAATATTGCTCTGATCTCATCAAATACATACAGGTAGAATGCTGTCTTACTACAAGCTTCACCAAATATTCTCCTTTAGCATATTTTCTTCTGTTTGATAAATAACACAGATATCTTGTATGAATGATTTTCTAGCCTCGAAACATAGTTGAGATTCAAGATCCTAATATAGTTATTTTTTTGTGTATGCCTTCAAAACTATCAGGGCTGCATGCCATACTATTTTTTCTTACAGTCATTCTTAATAGGAAAGGTCATGGAAGATACATGTTCTTGAAACATCCTAGTAATCAGAGATCTTGGGCTCATTCCCTGGTATTTCCAGGTAATGCAGGTGAAGGCACTTGCCTAAAATCCTGAATGGTCTTTATCTGCCAAGTTTTTACGGCAAAAGCTATGTTTGGAAGAGTGGGAAGGCATATAATTCTATAACTCCAGCTTCTCTTTACAGTGAATGATTTTAATAAGGCTGTCCAATCTTAGTGCTTTGAAAGAAGAACGTTGAAGTACTATTGAAGTTATACTGTATATAACAGCACTAGCAAAGATCCAAGAGTGGGAATGTTAAAACAGCTTTGCTAGTGTTTGGAGAATCTGAAAAAGTGTAGGAAAGTACTAGATTTCAAGTTCTTCTGCATTTGACAGTTTGTTCCAATCTGTTCTGCTGCAATTTCTAGAATTTTAATGTCTGCTGAGCAGAAAACAATACAACGCCCTCCTCCAAGTTTAAACTTTTAAAACATTCATGTACACACATCCTTCTGAATTTTTTGCATAGGGATATGTGTGCAATGTATGTATTTTTCCCTTCATTTCTGAAGAAAATCATGGGGCAAAACAAGAGGAATGAATCATATATTCTCCATCTCCCTCCCTCCCTCCCTCCCTCCCTCTCTCTTTCTCTCTCTCTCTTTTAAAGGAGGTCTCTCCATTTGCAAAAACATTGTTGTATATCCTTGCAAGCAGTTTTGAAGAACTGCTTCAAATTTGATTGACCACAACACCTTTCTCTTCTTCAAGCAGCCTATTTGTGTGTGTGTGTGTGTGTGTTTTCAACAGCTTCCATTGGAGTGGTGAGGGGAGGGCGGGATGGAATGGGAACCGGAGGTTTTTTCCTCAAATAACAATTTAGTTTTGTGCTCATTTGTCCAAAATTCAAATGACTTTTCCATTATTTTCAAATTATGCAGAGTTTTAATGGCCATTATTTTCTTTAACTTCTTGTTTGTTAGCTAAACAACCATTATGCTGTCTGTTATTTTTTTAACAGAAAAACACAAAATAAAATAAACATTAGTGGAAAACTGCAAAATATATATGCTGTTGGGCCAAATTCACTCAGCCTTTTAATCTGAAATTTAGCAAACCTGATCTTCCCAGGAAGGCAGTGTATGAAGAAATTCCATGAAGAAATAAATATTGGCAAAAAAGAGGAAGATGAGAGGGAACACACTGAATAGTCTACATATCTATATTTCTGCATTAGCTTCCTAATCAAGCTGTATTATTATTATTGCAAATTTAGTACAAGTGTTAAATAGAAAAATACTGTAGCAGTTTGTTACTTTCCCAAAATATAGAGATTTAGGTTTCTTAATTAAGGTTTCAAAATTCAGCATCAATAGGTCGGATTGTTTTCTCTAGCAGGGAATCAGGATACAAGACAAATAGTTATTATTTTCAGATATGTTAGTGAACTGGAAGGGTTCCAATTGCAGAGTGAAAACCAAACATTTCCAGAGGGCCTTAGAGCTATGATTATTTGGCATCAATATTTTACATTGTTTCAATTTGCCCTATGATTATTATCTTGGGTTTTGATTTATTATGAGTGTATTAAGTTAAGATATTAGGTTGTGAGTTACCGTGGGCATTTTATTGTACTTATGTAATTTTTTTCTTATAGTTGGTATTTCATTGTATGTTATGTTATAAACGGCTGTGAGACTAGATAATTTGGTAGTGTACTATCAAGATGGAGATCCCCAGTTTTAGTACTGACTTCTTCCTGGATATCACTTTGTGTCAATCAATTCCTCCAAAATTATTTTTCCCTTCATGGCTTTAATAATCAAAGCAGTCTAATAATGAAAGAACTAGATCAACAGAAAAGGTAGAAGAAATAAGGAAAGATTAAAGAAGGTGTTCAATACTATCTTCATTGTATTTATAATAATATCACCACTCAATTTGTTAATTTGTCAAATCTATTTAATTATTTTAATTTTTAATCATTGTTGTGTCTTGTATTTTTAAATTGGCTGTACACCGCCCTGAGTCCTTCAGGAGAAGGGCGGTATAGAAATAAAATTATTATTATTATTATTATTATTATTATTATTATTATTATTATTATTATTATTATTATTATTATTAATGATAGAAAAAGTACAGGAAAAGACTATCATAATATTATGTTTATTTAGTACTTGGACAAGTCTTTAGCCAAGCAAAGTGTGTTTTTTAATGTATACAGTCAGAATTCTGTGGTAGCACAACTTTATTGCATATTGTGATATCCAACTGAATGTATGGTATGCATGATCAGGACATGGTTTTATACTTCAAATTCAAATACCAGCTAGATCCCTTCTGGGCACACCTTGAGGTGTTTTTATGTTACAGTCTTCACCCAAGACTGAAAATCTATTCCAATTCTTGCATCCTTTATCAAGAATTTATCAAGAAAAATACAAAATGGGTTTTAATCTGATATTTTGTGTATATTTCAAAAATCAATGCAAGGATATTTGTATAATAAAAAATAATATAATAAAAAATTAATATAATCAAGGAAAACATAATATAAAAAATATTACAATAGAAGAAAACACATATAGCTCATAGTTGAACTATGGAGTCTTTGGTGCTCTCTACCTGGCTAGTTAATATCATCAGTAATGTTACCACTGATGATGTTACTTAGTCAGGTAGCGTCTGTAAGCAAACAACTAAGGTCAGAGATCACCGAGGAGTCCAAATACAGTTATGTGTAATGTTTCTCTTGATTCGTTATCTCAAAATATACTTTGGAAGGGACACAAGTTTTCTTGCTATATCATAAAAAGATCTGACAGATTTGCTATTGCGATCACACCTCTAGAGTCCAATAATAAGTTAGGAAAACAAATAAAAACATTGGCAGGGGAATGGTTAGGTACTCTCTTCTCCTCTCTCTTCACCATAAGGATAAGAAGTTATGCATCATGAATATAAGAAAGGCAAAAAATATTCTAGGAACTGCAGGAAAACTCTTAAAGGGCTACCAGAGACACCAAGAAGAACAAATTTTCTGATGGCTATTCCCAGCATGGCAGCCCTTTTGTAAATGGGAACCAACTCACAGTAGCACCACAAAATGTTCTTGGAAACCCATGCATGATTTATTGTGTTCATCTGTGTGTCTAGTGTAAGAATCACTCTGTAATTCTTTTCCATTTAGCACAGTTATAATTTAATGTCTAGACATTAGATTTGAGTGGTTTTGTTGTGATATATTTGGAAAAATAATTGTAGACTAGTAGATTAAAGATAAGTGAAAAAAATATATGGAATTACTACAACCTAGAAAATAAAAATGATATTTTCAGACAAACTTTTACCTAAGTCCCAGTAAAGAAGAACTTTGTTTCACTAAAGATGTGGATTCACAGTGGATGCATCTTGATGTAGGTTTGGGAAAAGAAAAGAAAACCTAAGTACATTCTTCTTGTCTGTTCTTAACTGAATAACACTTGGATTAGGACAGTTTTGAAATCAGCCAGTCACAGTGCCTTCAAAACATAAAATAGCATTATGCAAAATACACCTGGCATTCTTTTCAGTAAGTGCCATTGGGGTAAATAGAACATGATCAATAACTATTTTAGTTCTTTGCTCTGTAGAGCGACGGTGGGCAGTAACTGAGGCAAGACAGGTGTAAAGGAACAAAGGTTTATTGCTAACAACTAACAGAACAGCTTCAGAACTAGAACAGCAACTCAGGCGTTTGACAGCTATTTATACAGTAGCTGTCAAACCTCTCAGCCAATGGGGCTGCTGGAATTCTCCCGCGGCTCTGGGCACATCTTAGGCAATGGGAGCAATGCATCGTATGTCCGAGGACCAGTCGTAAATCTGAGGGCTTAGCATTCTTGTTTGTTCATTTTCTTTTCATCAGTCCCAATTCTTTCATTTTGTGGGAATAATGCTGGGAGCCGAGGTGGCGCAGTGGTTACGGTACAGTACTGCAGCTGCTTCAGCTGACTGCTAGTTCAGCAGATCAGCGGATCAAATCTCACTGGCCCAAGGTTGACTCAGCCTTCCATCCTTCCGAGGTGGGTAAAATGAGGACCCAGATTGTTGGGGGAAATATCTATTTAGTGTACTGTCTTTGGTGTAAGCTGCCCAGAGTCCTCGGAGAGTGGGCGGCATAGAAATATGAATAATAAAAAAATAAAAATAAAATAAAATAATAATAATATGCTAATCAAATAGTCTATGGACTGCAGCAATCTGTGCCACAATAACTGAGAGCCAATGTGGTGTATTAACTAAAACATTGGCGTAAGATTGGCAGAATCTAGATTAATGATCACACTTAGTAATAGAAACCTATTGGGAAATTTTGGGCCAAGCCTGGTGGCAGTGGTGGTCATAAGGACATCTTGGAGGAAAGGAGGTATATAAATCTAACAATAAATAAACTCACTCCTTCACAATGCCATGAGATCCTTTTCTATTGGTTCAGTGGTTGATTAATATGGCTATCCCAAAGACTTCTTCTGTTTAAGAATAGTAGTCTTTAGTTCAAGTGTACAGCATGATTGCCTCTCTCTCTCTCTCTCTCTTTCATATCTTTAGAAACACCAGTTCTATACATATGCCCATCATTTTTTCCAGTGGCCTCTGACTCTGCCTGTTATTAGTTTAATTCCTATTTCAGACTAATGTATGGTTATTAAAATGATACTTCTGAATTAAACAGGCACATTTTGAAAATCCAGTCATCTCAAATTCCTAAATAGAAAAGTAGCTATATTGAAGTTCAGAATTTCCTTTCCTTGGAACTGAAACTAAAGTGCCTTTATTCTCACATCAAGTACAGCAATCCACTGCAGAGAACTGAGTACTCACATGGTGGTTTAAAATTGTGAAACTGCCACTTAAACTGCAGTATAGCACTCCCCCCCCCAAAAAAAGCATTTAGAAGCTGTCTAATCACATGATAAAATAAAATGTTTTTCCCAATGTTAATTGGAATTTAATTTTAATTTAATTTAATTTAATTTCGAATTTATATACCGCCCTTCTCCCTGAGGACTCAGGGCGGTGTACAGCCAAGATAAAAAACATAGAATACAAATATTAAAACATTTAAAAATATATATAAAATTTGGCCCAGAAAATTAAAAATCACAGACTAATTAAAAGGATTTAAAAATTTTAAAATTTCTTCTTAAGCCAACCCGGCTTGCTGAAAAAGATAGGTTTTCAGGGAACGACGGAAGGCATTGAGGTCCTGGATTCTTCTTATCTCCGGGGGCAACTGATTCCAGAGGGTGGGAGCCCCCACAGAGAAAGCCCTCCCCCTGGGGGCCACCAGCCTACATTGTTTGGCTGATGGCACCCTGAGGAGGCCCTCTCTGTGGGAGCGCACGGGTCGATGGGAGGTCATCGGTAGCAGCAGGCGGTCTCGGAGATAGCTAGGCCCTATGCCATGGAGCGCTTTAAAGGTGATAACCAACACCTTGAAGCGCACCCGGAAGACCACCGGGAGCCAGTGCAGCTCGCGCAGGAGTGGTGTTACATGGGAGCGCCATGTTGCTCCCATCACTACCCGCGCTGCTGCATTCTGGACCAGCTGGAGCCTCCGGGTGCTCTTCAAGGGGAGCCCCATGTAGAGAGCGTTACAGTAGTCAAGGCGAGAGGTGACGAGGGCATGAGTGACTGTGCACAGGGAATCCCGATCAAGAAAGGGCCGCAACTGGCGAATCAGGCGAACCTGATAAAAGGTCCCCCTGGTAACAGCCGTCAGATGTTCCTCCAAAGACAGCTGCCTATCCAGGAGGACTCCCAGATTGCGAGCCCTTTCAGTGGGGGCCAAAGACTCGCCCCCAATAGTCAGTGATGGAGTCAACTGACTATATCGGGATGCCGGGAGCCACAGCCACTCAGTCTTGGAAGGGTTGAGCCTGAGCCTGTTCCTCCCCATCCAGATCCGCACAGCCTCCAGGCACTGGGACATCACTTCAAGGGCATCGTTGGGGTGGCCTGGGGTGGAGATGTACAGCTGGGTGTCATCAGCGTACTGGTGGTATCTCACCCCAAAGCCACGGATGATCTCGCCCAGCGGCTTCACATAAATGTTGAACAGAAGGGGCGAGAGGACCGATCCCTGCGGCACTCCACAATCCATTATTGCTTCAATAACCTGTATTTTACTTTATGACAGTGTATTATTTTTATTTATTTTATTCATTCATTCAGTTTCTAGAGCCAAGCAACTTAACCAAGCTAACAATTCTAACAATTCTCCTGCTTTTTTTTGACAAAAGACACACTGTTAAAAGAAACATGAAAGACAAACTTCCAGTGAGACTTACCATGTTATCCTTGAATTGTTTAAAAGTAGATGCAGCTCAGAGAGTCATCTAGTGGTTGTAAAACAAAAATCTCATCAGTCCATGTAGATCTCATCTGAAGAAAAAGTAAAAAAAAATTATCTTTCCCATCTCTCTCTCTTTTCTCTCTCTCTCTCCCTCTCTCTCTCCTTCCCCTCCCCTCTCCCTCCCTCTCCCTTCCTCCCTCTCTCCCTGCCTCTCCCTCCCTCTCTCTCTTTCTCTCTCATTAGTTTTTCACACAGTTGTGACAGCTGAGACATGAACAACTGCAGATTCCTATTCCTTCTCTTGCCTCAAGGGAACCCTTTATTAAATTATAATCCTTTTGCAAATTTACTGAAGGGCCGTAATTGGGAAACACTATGTTTGTAAAAATTTAACTGACAACTTAATTTGGCCTTAGGAAGTTTATATTGTAGCTGATGATGACTGAGGCAGGAAAAATTCAGCGTTGCTTTTCTACCCTAAAAATAAGCCCTGCATAATCTTACTGGAATTGAGACTCAAGTCAGGAGATATGGCTCAGTCGTATGCAAATCTAACTTGCATGTTGTGTCTAATCAAACCATTTTGAGTTTTCTGCTGCTTGCTTTACTGAAACTGCTAAATAACCTAAATCTAGAAAGACGAATCAGAGTATACATATACAGGCTAATAACTGCTTTTTTGAAGACTCTGAATATCTGAGTTTTCCCCAGGCACTAGATGAAGAGGCTTTGGGCTGTCTTTACTGTTTTTGATGGTTTTAAGCAGGACAAGAAGCAATGGATGGAAACTAATCAAGGAGAGAAGCAACCTAAAACTAAGGAGAAATTTCCTGACAGTTATAACAATCAGTGGAACAACTTGCCTCTAGAAGTTGTGAATGCTCCAACACTGAAAGTTTTTAAGTTTTCAGACAACCATTTGTCTGAAATGGTATAAGGCTTCCTGCCTGAACAGAGGGTTGGATTAAAAGACCTCCAAGATACCATTCAACTCTGTTATTCTGTTAAGAGGGAGAGTGATTATTTGTGGCTTTTAACTATGCACACTACCTTGACTTGTACATTATTTGGCCAGCTATATATAAACCAATTAAACAGTAACTGAATACATTGCTGTGTCAATACCCATTAATGCCAGTGCAGCTGCCTGAGAAAGTTGAAGTCCGCATATCTTCAAGTGGCCAAAGTCTGGTGTAAATGATACCTTTCAGCTCTATGATGCCAGACCAAGATACTATGTATAACTGAATTAATTGTGTATACTTGTTATATCACCTTTCCTCCTTTCTATCTTGTCCAACTACAGAATTTCAAACGATAAATGCCCCATGGAAGGTACCTTATTAAAAAAATATTAGTTTGTATTATATTAATGTTACTATAACAACTGTAATTGTCATTTCATCTCAGCATGAATTTCTCTTTAAGCAAGTAAAAAACAAGAATTGGGGAAGGGGGAATCAATATGCAAATAGGAACTGCAGAAAGTTTTATTTTGAATGGGAAGATCTTCAAAAATGATAGTGGAACTTTTGCCTTTGTCTAGTCCCCACACTTTGATATGTTTCTTTGACTTACGTTCTATGAAATAGCTCACTATCTTAAAAGCATTCATGCTTTCTTCTTTCTTTCTTGTTGCTTCAGAGTGACTTGCCTTTGAAAGTAAAGAGTAATTGCTGTTATCAAAGTTAGGAGGGATACACAATAATTAGACCCAAACTGAGGGCTTCATGAGTAAACTAGAAGTTTCATTGTGTTGCAACTGAAGCCTAAAATTTTCCTCAGCAACCTGAGTGTCTTCCTACCTCAGAAATGGTAACATGGAGCAGTATGACAAGCGGTTCATATTGTTCTCGTCTTAGACTCTAGTGCATCTCTCCCTTTAAAACAAAAATCACATGTCCACCTGGAAATCTGGTGGGAACAATACAGAGGGTTTGATCAATGCAGTGGAATATGATTGTCTTTTTCTATTTCATTCAGATCCAAAAATTGCCGAGGTAGTGCCTTGAGTGCCCAGAGAGAAGGCAGGATACCTATACAATCCATCTGTCAATAATGGCTGACAAGGACGGGTATCAGTGTGGCCACAGGGTTGCTAAGTAATTATCCTGGAGAAAAGTTGTGTGTAAGGGCACAGTTGTACCTATACAGAAGAAAAGCCTCATGAGAATCACTGTACTTGGGCATTTGACAATCAAGTACTATAGTTTCAGTAGCTTGTTCAGTGTAACCTTTGCTGGGAAAGGTCTATACAGGCAATCTGAACTTCAGAGCCTTTTGTGGGGGCAGAAAGAGAATTGGCAGTAAGATTATTCAGGTGCCAATAGATAAATAACATCTTTGCCTTGTTGCAATGGTGGTAGAGGCAATATTATAGCATCATTGAGATGTACGCAGAGGGGATGAGGAGTTCAGAAATGTGCTTTCAAACTGCTTAAACTCAGATTTTTTTCAGAGCATAAAGTAATTTTAATTATGCAATTTCCATTGACTTATATATTAATAAAATAGTTACCCATAGCCACAGTTTTCTTTTAATGAAACTGAAATAGACCCCATGCTTTGCATTTGATTAAAACTAAAGGAAAAATTGGCTGGACTTTACAAAAACTACAATATGCCTATATAACTTATCTCCTCCCCCTTCCTCAATCATCTATCAGGTTTATTTTTTTTTCCTAAGAGGAGCCCTTGCAGAATCTCTGTTTCAATATTTTCCAGATAATTCAAGTTTACTTTCTATTTCTATAAAATATATCACTTAAATTAATGTAATGTAGGTCACTCAAATTCAGTGTTTCATAGCATGATGTAAAGAATTCCAAAAATAATCAAATCCCAATATATTTTTTTTAAAAAAAACAATATATTCTCCTTTAGTTTAATATAGAAAAGCTTAAACATCTATAATATATTGGGATCCAAACTATAGGCAAATTTGGATCCCATAAATTATACTGAATGGGATATTTTTTGTTAACATTCATATAAATTAATTCAGGGACATTCGAACAACATTCTTTTAAGCTGTGAGTTTTCTAAAAAAAAAAAGTTCCAACTTCATTGTTTGAGTGACGGAATAAAGTTGAGAATTTGGCATTAAAATTTGGCTAGTCTTCCTTAAGAAAGATTTTTGGTATAATGTTGATATTATGATTACCTAGAACTCCTGAGCTGACATGAAAAATCTGATTAATGGAGTTTTGCTCCTCTTCCCACTTCTTTCTGCCTTTGCCTGGCAGAGAATCAACCTATCTCCTTCCTTCCAGTTTTGCTTGCAAATTGATGTCTAAAGAAAATAATTCTGAGGGGTTGTTTTTTTTAAAAAAAGCATCCCCTTGAAACATGATATTATTTGCATCACATTCTAAAAACAATTGACCTTTTGTTTGGACGATAATTGCATCATGGTGCAAATAAAGTGCATTGGATAAAAGATTACTTGACTCATTTACATGGCTTCTCCTTCTTTCTTTAGTTCTAAAATACACAGCCAGTCATTGTTGTCAGACATAACATCCATAGAGATTATCTGCCTTTTTAGTGATAGTTGGCTGGATCTATTATGTTTGTGTTAGTTTATGTTAGCTTATTTATGCAATCATCATAGCTATGAATCACCAATCTGCTCAGAAGGGGCTTACTGATTTATCAATAGATTTAGAACAAAGCAAATTAAGAATCGAACAGAGGCATTTGGAGAAAAAAAGTATGTGGTCTCTGTAAAGGCGTTCAACTAAAAATAGGCCTGAAAACCATTGTTAAACTGGGGAGCTCAATACATGACTTGGGGCCTGTCAGTAATTTCTAATGAAACTTACCTCACTGGGTGGTTGTTGTGACAAGGGAAATGAAAAATGAGGCCCTGGTATACCCGACATTATATAAAGGAGAGAAGGTCTTGACCTATGAAGACATTTTGGATACTCAGGGCAGACTGAAGACACGGGAACAACTGAAGTCGGAAGGGTGTAATATAGACTGATGGGCCTACACCCAAATACACTCAAGGTGAAAGAAAGATCAGGAGAGTGAAGGGATATATCATGGGAAACAAGAATTGGATAAAATATTGTTAGGTAATGACAGGAAAGTTTTATCGAAATGCTATTCTTACCTATTATCATTGAAAGCGGGGGAGGAAGTCGTCAAAGACTCCATGATTTCCTGGGGGCGAAATATGGCTTATTCATTGGATTTTCAAAAATGGGAGGAGATTTTTAAATTTAAAAATTTAAAATTAACTATGGCATCCTCTTATAAAGAGAATATTTATAAGATGGTTTATAGATGGCACCTACCTCCAGCAAGATTAGCTAAAATGTTCCCTGGGATATCTCCACAGTGCTGGAAATGTGGGCATAGCAATGGAACCTACTTCCACCAATGGTTGACATGTCCGCTGGCAGCTAAATATTGGATGAAAATACAACGATGGTTGCTTGAAATTACACACTGTAGAGTGGAACTGAAACCTAAAACCTTTCTGTTGGGGGTTAGACCCGCAAATATTGGATTGACTAAATGGTATCTGATGCTGCACATAATCATTGCAGGGAGACTGGCATTTTCACAAGAATGGAAGAATGAGGACTTACCAACGGACTCAAAAATAATTTATTAAATTATGGAATGTGCGGAGTCCGACAGACTTACAAAACTGATCAAGGGTAAAAGAGACTCAGATTTTTATAGTAGTTGGAACATGTGGTATGGCTGGATCCAGAAATGATGGGACAGATAAAGGATAATGTTGGATTATAATTATAGATGATGGTATAATTATGGTAATAAATAAGTATTGGAAATGTAAATTTGTATATAAGAATATGTAAATAATTTCTATTTTTACTTTCTGATCATTGGTGTATATATACATGGATATTTTGGTGATGTTATACCGTGATAGAAAAACTATTATACATTTGTTTTTGTTTTTGTTTTTTTAACTATAAATTTTTTAAAAAAAATTTTTTAAAAAGGAAGTGTGCATGTTGAGCACCTGGCAAAAAGGTGGGACATCATCACCATTACTAGCTATCATAAAATAACAGAATGATTAGAGAGCAGGACTAATCCTATTTTTATAAACATAGGAATTGGTATTTAATTGCTTTCATTCTACTCAAGACTCAAATAATCTTTATTCAGTGACTAGCACAAAATAAACAGTCAGACAGACAAAACATAGATTAACAACCACTGCCCCAAAACATCTCAAGCAGGAGACAGAACTAGCATATAGTACATTATGAGCCTAAACTATGTTTCTAAGACCAAATTAATTCTCAAGAACTTTAACATTAAATTATAATTTGTAAGATTAAAGCATGATGAAATTAAAACCCTTATAAAGTATTTCTAAAAACAAAAAAATATATAGTAATTTAGCTATATAACTGTAGCACTATGATACTGAAAAAAATCAATTAAATTTATACCTGTACCAGTTTTTGACTTATTTCCATTGTGGCAGCATAAAATCTAGTTACTAAGTGGATTATAGAAGGTTTCAAACCTTGTAAAAGAACCTTCACAAGGTGTTTCTCTGATCTTTTAACATGTTTGTGTAAAACGGTTAAAATGGCCTTATAAAAATTACAGTATAGTAATATATGAATATAATATACAGTATCTCATTTGCACCATGGTGCTTTTTAGAGAAGCTTCCAAATGCTGTCTTTATTATGTTGCAAGTTTGATGCTCACCAGTCATTTTATTGGTGTAGTTTTCATGTTACAGAATCTTATTTAAGTTTCATTCAATACCATATTGTTAGCATAGTAAGAACTATATATATATATATATTGTGACCCTGTAATCCCTTGCTTTGGGGTGGGGTCGGGACAACTGAATGAAGCTGAGCGTTTACTGGCCGGATGCCCTTCCTGACTCCTATGTGGAGTTCACAGCAGTTATTTTCTCTTCGCATAGAGTTGAACTCTGAACCTTCTGAGTGGGAGGCGAGCATTTTCACCTCTTGGCTACCACACTGCTCTAGCATAGCAAGAACTATAAGAGTACTTTAATTTATATTATTTGGTCTTGTCCAGCTTCAGCTCTTTTTTGGTTTTAGTTATAGCATATGTTAATACATTTTTGGAAAGAAATATCAGACAGAGTTGTGTGATATTAAATTATATTCTCAATTTATGGAATTGGTTATTTGATTAAGAATTTTGGCATCGTCAAGTCAGAGACTTAGCAAAGAAGATAATTTTTACATAAATGGGGAAAAAAACTGATCTCCCTGATTTAAGGAATGAATTTTAGATATGTTTGTTATCTATTTCTAAATGTTCCTATATTCTAAAGATGAGAAGATGATATTTTTCTATAGGGTATAGATTTAATAAATTTAAGGATTGAATTAATCTCATATTGATAATTGATAATAAACTATATCATGTCAGCTATCAACTATATCATGCTATCACTGCAGTGTATGTAATATTTTTATACCCCATAATCACTAGTGTATTTTTATAGTTGCTTCTTTTGTCTCACTAATAAAAGAAAGAGAAGATAGATAGATAGATAGATAGATAGATAGATAGACAGACAGACAGACAGACAGACAGACAGACAGACAGACAGACACATATACATACATATACACGAAGGGTCCCATGACTGATATGTCTGTCCCCTCCCTCAGGTTATCTCCTACAGGCATTTTGTGCAAAATTCCATGCTGTAGGAAAATCGACATGATGATAAATTGTGTATTATACAAATATTTGTATGCTTTCTATTACATATATTCTAGGCAGTTTACAAATATAATTAACACACCATTTCTAGGCTTTCATTTCAAAAATAATGGATTATTATGCCAGCAGTACTGGCATGGAACTAATAATAATATTGACATGCCAGCAATACTAATGTGAAGATAATTTAAATAATTTGCAGATCCCTAATATAGACTGCCATCAGTCATTGTCTGATTGACTTCTGAAAGTTCACAGTTCAATGTTCAGAACAATAATAATGAGTTCAATTTGATGGAGTCGAAAACACTAAGAATTCAGTTTTGTGCCCAATTCTACATGTATGTATAGCATTGAAGATTCAGTTCCACAAGGAGTTGATTAACCTTGAATTGTCATTTGCCCAGTGAAGCTGCTTTGAGATAGCTCCAAACTCATTACAAGTCATTCATATTGTTAATGAATCTTACAGATTTTAAGGCAGAACGTTATACTTGGAAATCTATCAGGATGGATATAAGTTTCTCCAAGTCTCTTGCCATTGTACAAGCTGTTATACTAAGTACATCCAAAGGGCATAAAGTTAGGGGAGGCTGATGAAAGGGATATATATTGAGTGAATGCAACTAGGAAGTTCCTCCATCTTGTTTCCATTTAACCAACCTACCATAGGGTTAACTCATGTTTCCAAACTGAGAACAATGACAGAGGAAATAGCATGCAAAAATAATACTAAGAATAAATCCTAATTATACACTTGGAGTGTTTATTTCTTAATTAGCCATTCCAGAAATTACTGTATGGGTCATTTAGCACAGACTTGTACAACTTGTGACCTGCCAAGCTGAATGAAGCTAACAAGCCATATATGGTGGCCCATTAGGTATGCAATAAATCTGGGACTGCAATATGGAGAGATTTTCAAGGTGCAAGCTGCCAAAACACGATTGGGCAAGACAAGTTTCTCTTTCTGTATTAGATGTTGCACAGGAATCAGACAATGAGAACATTGAAAAATATCAATTGTTCTGAAGCACAGAAAAATATTTCTGTGATGGCAGCATCTAGTGCAGGGGTCTCCAACCTTGGCAACTTTAAGACTTGTGGATTTCAACTCCCAGAGTTCCTCAGCCAGCTTTGCTTTGCTGGCTGAGGAATTCTGGGAGTTGAAGTCCACAAGTCTTAAAGTTGCCAAGGTTGGAGACCCCTAACCTAGTGGACCTTTCTGGGGCGCAAGTCTAAACAGATCAGGTTTGAGGAGGACTTGAGCAGGAGACCTGCAGGAAATTCCAGTATTGCTGACAGGCTGAAAGCAAATAATAATAGCAACTTGGGAAAAAGCAAAAATAAAATTACTTCCATACAGTTAATGACAAAAACTCCTTAGAGGTCAGAGGAAGTGGTGTTTGTGGTGGTTATTTATTGGTGCAATTGTTTATAGGTAATATCAACAGTAAATATATGCTGACATTTCACTAGCTACTGAAACCAGATTTTGGCTTCTTCAGAGCTAATCTGAATCTAAACTTGACAATAAATGTTGTCTTCAGGTGTATCCCAAGTATGTGTGTGAACACAAAGGGATAAAATAAGTGATCACAACCAATACGTGAAGTAATAAATATACCATAATTTGTATAACTAGAGCAAGAAAAATAACAGATCAAAGGAGGACTGCTATCTGATAGACAGGATGAGAAATACTGTGGACAAGAAAAGATTGGTAGAAAGATTCAGGACAGTGGGTGAGTTCTAATAACTTCTATCCCCTATTAGTGATAAATTCCACAAACTAAGAACTGAGGGAATGTGGAAAATAAACTGCCACTGTGGACACAAACTGGAACATCCATAGAATGTAGAATGAAATGTAGAACTCATCAAATTTGCATATGACACCAAGCTGGCAGGAATAGCCAACACCCCAGAAGATGGGTTTAAGATACAGAAGGATCTTGACAGACTTGAACATTGGGCTTTAACTAACAAAATGAAATTCAGTGGTGAAAAAAGTAAGGTTCTACAAGTAGGTAAGAAAAAACAAATGCACAGGTATAGTATAGGTGGTACCTGGCTCAGTAGTAGTAATTGTGACAGGGACCTTGGAGTCCTACTGCACAATCACTTAAATATGAGCCAGCAGTGTGCTGCAGCTGCCAAAAAAGCCAACACAGTCCTAGGCAACATTAACAGAAGGATATAATCAAGATCACATGAAGTGTTAATACCACTCTATAATGCCTTGGTAAGGCCACACTTGGAATATTGTATCCAGTTTTGGTTGCCGCAATGTAAAAAAGATGTGCCTCTAGAAAGAGTACAGAGAAGAGTAATAAAGATGATTAGGGGACTGGAGGCTAAAACATATAAAGAACGGTTGCTGAGATTAAGTATGTCTAGTTTAATGAAAAGATGGGACTAGCGGTGACATGATAGAGGTATTCCACTATCTAAGGGGTTGCCTAAAGAAGATGGAGTCAATTTATTCTCCAAAGCACCAAACGTTGTGGGTGCTACAACAATGGAAGTTTTAAAGACAAGATTGGACAACCATTTGTCATATGACATAAGGTTTCCTGCCTAAGCAGGGGGTAGGACTAGAAGACCTCCAAGGTCCCTTCTGGTGCTATTATTCTGTTATTCTGAAATAACATTAAAAAGAACCTTAAAGTAAAATTTTAAAAAAAGGAAAGATAGCCTTCGCTGAACCTAAGTAACAGAGATTAAGTCATAAAATAAACCAAGTAACACCAACATCTTGTAGCTGTGTGACAGTTTTCCTCCATGGATTATTACAGAGATAATAAAAATTCAAAAATATTCAAATAGGGAGGCTATCACTTGTCATCTATGTGATGGTCAGCAATTTCTTGTGGATGTTCTGTTTGGTAAACACTGGTAATATGTGACCTGTGTATTTCTGTTTAGCTCTGAAGAATCCACAGCATGGCTAGTGACACATCAGCATTTTTATTCATTTTTACTGTCCATATCATAATGCTTCCAATATATTAAATAAAATTTTATGTTCTAAGTATCATGGAATATTAATAGAAAAGCTAGAAATAGCAAAGATATTTTCTGAGCAGTAGGATTATGGAATAAGCTCTTAAATGAGAAACCCCTAATCCCCAACTTTGGGTTTTATAGCCAAGCAAGGATGGCAGAATGGAAGAAGGATAATAATATGCAACAGCCTTAAGCAAATGGAGAAAGGTATCATGGGATTTCTATTTGCTTAAAAAAATCCCTTATGTCCATCTTTTATTCGTCTAGATACCAGGCTGACCAAAATGAGTTGATACATAAATGGAACATAACAATAATTATATAAAACAAAATTATAAAAGCAAAAGGTTCACAGAAAGTTAATAGAAAGCCTAGCAAAGACAGGGTGACTAGCAAAGGACCACTTAAAACACAGAGCAAATTAAAAGGAAAAGTGTTGACATAGCAGTGGAAAGTTTTTGAAATTTTAAACTAGACATTTATTTATTTATTTATTTATTTATTGCAAAATGGGTAATTTCGTAAATGGGGCCATGACATATGTGCGTAGTATACCAGTGGTGGGATTCAGCCAGCGTGCACCACTTCGGGAGAACCGGTTGTTAACTTTCTGAACAGTTTGATGAACTGGTTGTCGGAATAAATAATTAGGGCAGAGAACCGGTTGTTAAATTATTTGAATCCCACACTGCAGTATACCCTTGTAACATATTATGGGATTCAAATCCTATATTATGTTTCCTATAAAAGGGGTACTTAGAGAAGTATCTTATCTGATAATCTCAAAACATGAACAGATTAACATTAAAAATCAATTTTCCCAAATTGTAAGATAGTCCATAGTATAGTTAGGCATGAAAGTTAATAATGTAATTGAATTTCTTTCCAAACATTTTAAGCTAAAACAGTTACAGTGAAAATAGTTTGATAAGGAATATTATCAATAATAGTTGACAATTGATATTCTATTCACAAAGACTCCCTGAATGACTATCAGAGTTGTTATTTTAAATTATTGACCATCATTTACTTGACAAAACTGCAATTATTGTATGAAGACAAGCACAGAAATGTGATTTCTAGAAAATCAGCTAACAGCAGCTTCCATGCTATCCTAACTGCAAACTATCTTAATTATAGAACATCATTTAAGTTTTCTGAGAAATATGTTTTTACAGAGTGGGGAAGAGAAAGAAAAACTGTCCCCAAACATTTTTGCTTTCCTCCCCAAATCATGTAGAGTGTAGGACTGGTTCAATAGTAACAACACTCCTTTGTGCTCATTCAATATTCTGAAGATATTTGAAGCAACAATGGTTTATAAGGAAGATGTCTAAGATTGCTCTGCAAACATTTCACAGGTACAATTAGTATAAGTATTATAGGATATGTTCTGAAATTGTATTGACTTTGGATATGTTTGCAGCTACATGGAAAAGACTGCCTTTGTCCAACCACTATTTATTATGATTGTCTCTAGAGACTCATCTTAAATGGAAGTCTCCAAAAATATGGATACAACCAGGAGACCATTTTCTTGACTATGCCATAGTTTTCAACCTTTCTTCTTAGAGTAGTTAATCAGTTTCCTTCTTAAATGGCTTAAATGAGTTGAAAACAACAAGAGCAACAACACATGATTTAGAAAAGGCATTTCGTTTGAAAGCTTATCAAACTGGCTTTAACATTTTCTTTGAATAACTGCTATTTTTGCTGAATTGTGTCCCCCTAGACATAAACATGAAGGATAAGGTTATTGTGACTATTAATCATGACTGCTACACATTACCTTCAGTAACAGGAGGAGTAGGACTCTCAGTGCCACTTTCTAGGAAACATAAAAGGAAAGATGCTGCTGGACTCATGTTTACACTTCCTACTGGTATTGGCTGGGGGCCATGAGAACTGAACCCCAAATCAGTTAGATGACTCATGTTCTGTTAGACCATACAAATATTTCCTGCTTGTAAGTACTTGTGATTTTAATTATTCTCTAACTAGACTTACTTTTATTTGTATATTCTTTACTTATGGTTAATGGTTAGTAGTTTTTCTTGTGGCCATAATATCTTGATCTATTGCAGTTTCCTTTATATAATCCAAGTATTCTTCTAAATGATCTTAAATTGACTCCAGAGGATGGTAGAGGACAGGAAGGCCTGGATGAACATTGTCCATTGGGTTGCGATGGGTCGGACATGACTTCACAACTAACAACAACAAATTCTTCTAAAGGAGAACAAGACTGACCAGGGATTAAATAATTTCATTTCATTTTGTTTCACAAAGGTTATCTGTCACGATTCTGTCCTAACTCTAAAGTTTAAATTATCTCTTTGTTTTGGGTAATTGATACAAGGCTAACTTACTATGAACATTTTTAAGATCTTAGTTAACTAGGTTGTTGATCATCTCAATAAGCTTGGTAAGTTTGAAGCACTGTCTACTTCTTGCATAAGTTTCTCTAAATATCTCTTATTTTAAAACATGATAAATCATCATATATATCTTTTAAAGCAAATTTAAAGCTCAGGAGAAGAAGGAATAATAATTGGCATAGATTCCTATGCATTCCTGCAAGCCTGCTATTTAAGAAAATAATACGGGTAGTTTCCCAAGAATCAAAACATTGTAACTAGAAATCTACTGGAAAAATACAATGCGTTTGAAGCAGAATTACATCTTGAGTGAAGTTATTTGAATTTTTCATAGGAAATGGTGCTAACTATATTTTTTATGGCCGCAAACTATCATGTAAAATTTATTTGTGATGTCAAGATTTCATGATTAGTGACAGCAAAAAACTAATAAATATAATATCAACAGGACATAAGTTACTTCTAAATAAATTAAATGCTTTTTTTTCTAGTAGAACCCTGTATATATTCATAGTCCTAGAATTAAACTTAACTCAGTTTAATGGGACCAAGTCTTTGGAAAATTATAGCCCTGGCTTTTAAATTATGGGTTAAAATCCACCACATTGACATACTATTAAAATGTCAGGCAAACAAGCTCAAAATCATCCCACCAAGCCCAGTTCTCTAAGCTGATCCAAAAGGATACCATGGTTAATGGTACTGAAAGCCACAGAGCGGTCAAATAGAGCAAGGATGGATGCACATTGCACAACCTCCTACTTAGATTTTTGCAGGAAGGCTGCCATAGTTCAAAGTTTATGCCTATATTGAAATACCTTGCCTTGGAGTTATGGATTATTGGAGATCGTATTATACAATTCTAGGCCTGCTTTGTAAGAAAAAATGTATTGAATTAATTGTTGGTACTAACTCCAATATATTCTTAAAGTCCAGTGTTATTTGTATCTGTTAGATGAATAATTGTCTGTGAATACTCCATCTGTGACTGTCAAGAAAGTAGATCAAACTGAAGACCAAGTTAGCTTCAGAAGACTTAATTTTGAAAGTTTATCTGTGGCCTTCCAAAGACAAGTGTTCATTTACATGCACTGATCCTGAATGAGGGAGTAAATAAAAAGCTATCAAAACACACTGCCTAGAAAAAAATGTTGCAAAAGCTGGCTTATTTATTTATTTACTTATTTATTTCTCAGTTAGTCACATTTATCAGCTGCCTTACTCATTATGACTCCAAGTGGCATACAAGTTAAAAACAGATCCAATTAGTGGAAGAACTGGATGCCAGACTGTTTATGAATTTGCTTATAAATATATTTGGGAAATGAGGGGGAGCGACAGAGACAGAGATACTGTACATAAACGTACCTGGCATTTTACCTTAGAACATGGGTACCCAACCTTTTGGCTTGTCTGGGCTATCTTGAGTGAAGTACTAATTGTCAAGGCCATATACAGTATCAACATCTCTAATTAGTGTATATAAATTGGATAATAATGTTAAAATTTGATCTTCTTGTGAGGCTGCATTTCTATTTATTTTATTTTTTTATTTATTAGAATTCGTCAAATAAAAACGAGAACAAGAATAAAAGAATAAAAATACAATGATGTTATGCTGCTAATAAGAACTAAAACTGTAATCTTTCAAATGGTTTTTCCAGTAGTTTCTGAGTGCTACTTTTTCTTTTTCCAGTTAAACCAAAAGTTTACATTTTCTGGATCTTTTACCACTGCATTATTCTTTTTAGCTGTTATGTTAGGATGGACGGACGGACGGACGGATGGATGGATGGATGGATGGATGGATGGAATGGAGGGAGGGAAGGAAGGCGGGAGAGATAATACTATTTGTACACAGTGTTTTTTTAATTCTTCTTCAACAGTTGTCAGATTTACAAAGCTACTGATGCAGCATTTTGAAAGGAGAGTGATATTGAAATCAAGCTTGCTTGAAAATGCATGAACATCCATGTCTGTGGCCTTTGATGCAATAATAAAGCACATGTTTAAGTTTCTACTGAATCTCATTCCATCCCAGCATTACAACAAAGTTGTTCATCTCTCAGTACGAGCAACTTTCAGGCACTCGTGTCCCTGTCCTGAAAAGGCAACTTCAAGTAATTAAATCAGTCTGGGAGAAAAACCAATCTGTCCCAGCACACGGAGATACCTGAGGACAGAGAGGAAATTGGCTGCTCCTTTTCATGGTACTTCATTTTGCTGCCAACTCTTTTGGGTTATTCCTTTCCTAATCTTTGTCAGGGTGGCGGTAGTGGTGATCTTGGAATCAAATGTTAAGAATTCTGATTGACATTTGACCATTTGGTTGGTGAGTTTTAACAAACTTGTTGACTGTTTTCAAATGATACCTCCGACATCAGATGTAGCATTTATTTAGCCTTACCTCTTAAGATCCCTGATGTGTTTGGGTTCTCTTCAATTTCTGGCCCTTATTTTGGGATTTCCTCATTGAAAATGATTCAGGAGTACATTTTAAGGAATCTTGCAATAACATGGGACCATAATTTGAAAGATTTTAACACCAACACCACCAACCCCGAACTTCTATCCTCTCATGTCTGGCAGCAGGCCTAGGTGTCCCAAAGCCAGAAGTATTATATGTCACCTCTGAAGAGGGTCTGTGACAGAGAAAGAGAGAAGTGGGGTGGGGGGGAGGTATGTACGTGGAGAGTATGTGCTCTTATGGCTTGGACGTTTCATTCCTCCGTCTGCCCAGGAGTTATCACCTCGCTCCGTCGATAGTCCAAAAACAGCGATGCGGCTATCTGAAAGCTTCTCTTCCATAGCCGACGCAATACTTAACAAAGCGCGGCTTTCTTTCCCAAACGATTGGTCGCCCTGACGCCCCGCTATCGAGATGGCACTTAAACAGAGGCCGGACTTTTCTTGTCCGGGGGGCAAAACGGCACCAGCTGCATTTGCGGTCCCAACTGGATGCTCCCTCCTGCCGATAGCTATGCTTAGCATTTTTATGAGAAGATACTTTGGTAAATGGAAAGACTCAGGTCTGGGAAAGAAGGAGCTATAATTCTTCTCCAATGATGAGGGTGTCCAATCTTGATCGAGCCTCCCATTCCCAAAATTACATCCGATTTCCACAGTGCCCAACCCGATCTCTTAAAAGTCCCGATCCGCTTTGATCCCCGAATAACCGGGCTCGGCATGGGCCTCTGAGCCTCAGCGACTGGAGAGGTCCCGAAGGGACTTAAAGATTTGGAAGAGGAAGGAGCAATATCCCTTGGGAGATCGGGAGAAGGGGAGGGAGCGGGGTCCCGCTAAGAAGTCTGATGATCTCAGCATAGCCCCTCTGGCCAGTAATTCAACCCTTTACTCTTGTCACAAATCGGGGTAAGGCCCTTTTCAATTTCTGTTTGCAAAAGGCTGCCTTGGTTTTCTTCCATAATGCATCTCAGAATTTATTGCCTCTTCTACCGATGAGTGAGGGATTTGCCGAGACAGCAATATTTTGTTTGACACTGGGAGTTCGCCAGTGTCAGCTGGATGCACGAAACCAGAAGGCGGCTGTGAGCAAGAGTAGGGTTGCTCTTGAATGACTCCACCTATCAGGATTCTTAAACTGTAGAGGAGAAAGTCGCTCGGTTCCGAATCTCTAGCAGTACTTTGTTACTTGGTGGAATGGAGGCAGGGAAGTTTTCGGAAAGGAAGACAAACCAAGCTTTCATGCCAGGCGGAGTAATCGGGCAACCAAAGCTCTCTGAGCAACCCTTTTTGAAATCTCCTATTGGGACAATAACTCAGAATCTCTCAAATGATTTTTTGTTTTCTCCGACACCTCATTTAAAATGTTTCTCCGGCGGTTAAAGGCAAGACAAACAAGAGATGCGTGCGTCTCTTGTTGGGTGCTTCTCACTCTGTGATGTTTGAATCAGGTGAGCGCTTTTCTGAGGGCTCTCATTTCCCCCTCCCAGTCTTCCAGAGCTGCTGCGAACTGGAACTCCATTCCAAAACCCTTCCGGAAAGCAATGGAACTGTGATCCTTTTCCTGATCTGGTTAATGTTTTTCTCCCTCTCCCTCCCTCCCTCTCTCTCTCTCTCACACACACACAGACACTCACACATACATACATACATACATACATACATACATACATACATACACACTGTCCCATTTTAGGCTACTATAACATCGTGTATTCCGCCTTTATTCGGGGTTTTACAATGTAGTGTAGTGAAAACTCTAAAAATGAATTTCGGAGATCTCTACTGATAATCTCCCCAACTAGGAGTTTAAGTCAGCCAAGAGAGCACGTGCGCGCCAGATGAATGTGTGTACGCGCGCATTTGAGTTGAGTTAGATCAATTTAAAATCGGACGCTTTTGACCGCATGCTCGGATTTTTAAAACGATCAGAGATCGCTTCCTCTTTGGAGAAAGCAGTCTGAATGCTAGGCGAGGTTTTGCCATCACACTGTTCGTAAGTACAGAATGCTTTGCGCGCTTGTAGCTATTGGCGCCTCTGAAGAAGGGCGCGCACAGGAGAAGAAGAAACGCGTCTTAGACAGACCTTTTGTGCTTCTCTTTAGGCGCGGGGCGGGAGCTTTATGGTGTGTTTGGAAAATGTATGTATGGGCGTGTATCGCTACAGGGAGACAAGACGAAGCTTTTTCCGGTTTGGAGGCAAGAATTTCAAGCCAGGTTCCCACTTGCATTTTTTAAAAAAACAAAACCATGGTTACTAACACCCACTCAAAGCAGGCATGTAAGCCAAAAGAAAGCCATCTTTTAACATTGTTAAATTGCCCTATCAAGAGAACTCAGTTCCAGGGACATCCAGGTACACAATCGACAGCTGTCCTTGGAGTCAAAACAAAATTGGGGGTGTTATTGTTTGAGGCCGGAATACTACCCTCCACTCCACCCACTTGGGTGGGTAGAGTGAGGAAATAACAGCCGAAATGAAAAAGAATCGAAGCGATTCTGTTGGAGGGGCACACCCCGCTTCCATACATACCGGTACACCTTGCAAAGCACGACTTCTTTTCATATGCATGAACCAGGCATTTGTCTGGCGTACGTATGTAACCTCTAAATATACCTTGGGGAGCAAGCACTTAGCGCCCCGGGCAGAGACGGAAAATGCATCTGGCTGAAAAATGACTAGTGGTTTGCAACTCTTTCCAATCAATCTATTTACCTTCCCGGCTGCCAAGCGCTGAGAACGACCCGCAGCTCATATTTACCGGGCCCCTAAACGGGAATTTGGGTTGTCTTAAAACCAGAACTTCAAAGAAGATGAGAGAAAGCCGGCGGCCCTGGCGGACAGGGGGGTTCCCGAAAGGAGTAGGAGAAGCAGCTGTTTTGGCAGGCGGTCTGGATGCCGACTCAGAAGAAAAAGCCCAGCTTCCCTTCGAGAGCGCCCAAGTCCTGCCAAATCCAGGGGTCCGAGATGTGGTGAAGGTCGGCGGCAGGAGAGTTTAGAGGAGGGGGGGGACCCCAAATTTGGTTCCTTCTCCGCTGATGATCGAAAGGAAAGCAAAGCGGAATAGCCATCTCTTTTCTTGCCTGCTATCTGATCATAAGGTTTTCCTATAACTGTATGTAGGAGCGTGTATGGACACTGAGTATACTGAGTCTGAATTGTGTATGTTATAGCTCCGAAACTTAATCGGAAATAAAAAGTGCGGAGATGGCTCAATTCATCAAATACCTACCCAATCCCTCTTCTCTTTTAATTGGGAAATGCAGCGTCGCCTTGCGAAAGGGGACAGCAAGTCACCTTTTTTTTAACCCATCTTTTTTTGGGGGGGGTGGGGGGGTGAGGGCTACAAAGCCGTCTATAAAAAAAACCCGAGAGAGCCAACTGGAGTCTGTGTTCTGATGAGTTATTGGAAAGAATCCCTTTAAGGGCAAAAATAGGAGAAAAGGCTGCCGTTGGACCAGTTTAAAACTAAGCAGGTGCACAAAGCCAATACGCCCTTAAAAGAACCCGGCCTCTTCGGGGATTCCAGAGAAATGGTTTCCATTTAATAAATATTTTCCCCCAAGCCCAAAGGGCATTTTGCGTTAGGCAGCAATTATTCAAAGAAAACAGGCGTGGAAGGGAGAAAGGGCTCCTATGGGTATTTCGTTTTCTTAGAAGCCGATCTTTAATAGCTTGAAAATAACAATAAAACCCCAGGACGGAGGGGGGGGGGAAGGGTTAGCTCTTGAAATGGGGACAACTTAGAGAAACCCGCCGCGGAAGCATCTTCATCATTTTCCCAGCCTTCCTTTGAGCGGGGACAGGATTTCTTATGGGTTCCCTTCCTTGGCCCTCCGTTGTAGCAAATTCTTCGGAAGAAGCGGGAGGAGGAGGAGGAGGAGGAGGAGGAGGAGGAGGAGGAGGAGGAGAAATAATAACCTCCGTTCTCTCTCCTCTTGCCGTTTGTCAGAGCTCTCCGAAGGAAGAGGCACCGCGTTTGCTTCCCACCCAGCCCAGCCCAGCCCAGCCCGGTCTATAACGTTCGCCAGGTTCCGTCCGGCCCGAACTCTAGGTGGCTCCGGGAGAGAGAGGGAGAGAAGGGAGGGAAAGAGAAAGCTAGTTCGCTCTCACTTTCGACGCCCCGCGTGCTTCCTGTTGTCGGCCAGTTGACAGGCACTCAGCCTCCCCTCCCCCCCCCATCCTTTCAACCCGGAGAAAGAAGACGGGAAGGAAAAACGGTGCGCCTTTGCCCTTGACTCCTGCGCTGCCCCCATTGATAAAGTGACTCGCTTGCTCTCTCTCCCTCGCCCCCCCCACTGCCTCCGCAAGAAAAGAGAGGATTAGAATCCAGCCCTTTCGTCTCCCTCCGCCCCCACTCGCAGCCCCGGCGTTTCCCCCCCTCCTACTCCGCCCCCAAACGAAGGGGCGTGAGGCGTTTTATTGGCTGCCGCTATTAGTGCGCCGTCGAACAAAAGCGGCTCCTTTAATCCCGAGTCTTTAGTGATTTCTTCTCCCTTCGCCCCCCGATTCCCTCCCTCCCTCCCCCGCCTCTTTTTCGCTCCTCGCCTTTCCGAGGGTCTCCCTTTCCCTCCAGCTCCCGCTTGCCGGCCGCTGATTGGGCCACCGGGTGGGGAGAGAGTCACCGCCCCGCTTGCAGCTCTTGTCAGCTTGCGCGCCGTCCGAAGCAGGCTCGCCTTCCCAGCCTTTCGCCTTTCGGCTTCCACTTGGCGTCCTCCGCTTTGCCTTCTCGCGCCCCGCCGTCGCGGCACCTGAGCTCCTGTAACTCCGAAGGGATCCCCAGCCAGAGCCTCGGGACAGCGCGCCACACCGGGCGAGGCCCGGCCACTCCGTTGCTGCCCGCCTCCGTCGTCGGCTCGCCGTCCCTCGGGGCACGTCGGCGGGGACTGGATTGCTGGGACAACTGGTATGATCAGCTGAGAGGGAGGCGGCGGCGGCGGCGGCCTTGGCTGGAAGGCAGGCGGGGAAGCGGAGCCGGCGAGCGTACGGCGTACCGGCGGGCGGCGGCTGCTCCTGGAGGCGCCAGACGGTCCGCGCAGCACCATGTCCAAGCCTTCGGATCACATCAAGCGCCCCATGAACGCCTTCATGGTTTGGTCCCGGGGGCAGCGTCGGAAGATGGCCCAGGAGAACCCTAAAATGCACAATTCGGAGATTAGTAAGCGCCTCGGGGCCGAGTGGAAGCTGCTGTCCGAGGCCGAGAAACGCCCTTACATAGACGAAGCCAAGAGGCTGCGCGCCCAGCACATGAAGGAGCACCCCGACTACAAGTACCGGCCCCGCCGCAAGCCTAAGAACTTGCTCAAGAAGGACAGGTATGTCTTCCCTTTGCCTTACCTCGGGGATACCGACCCCCTCAAGGCGGCAGGGCTCCCCGTGGCAGCCACAGACTCTCTGCTCGGCTCCCCGGAGAAGGCGAGGGCCTTCCTGCCCCCCACCTCCGCACCTTACTCTTTACTTGACCCCAGCCAGTTCAGCTCCAGCGCCATCCAGAAGATGACCGAGGTGCCCCACACCTTAGCTACCAGCACTCTGCCCTACGCCTCAACCTTGGGATACCAGAATGGGGCTTTTGGCACCTTGAGTTGCCCGAGCCAGCACACCCACACTCACCCGTCGCCAACCAACCCAGGCTACGTGGTGCCTTGTAACTGTTCGGCTTGGTCTGCGTCCAGTTTGCAGCCTCCTGTTGCCTACATATTATTCCCGGGCATGACCAAGACTGGAATAGACCCCTATTCTTCAGCGCACGCTACAGCCATGTAACACACAAACCAAACTCCCACTGGCAGTCCCACACATTGCAGGCGACTGGAATCTGTATGGAGCCAGCGAGACTGGCCAAAGGAAGAAATCGGAAGCCGATCGTTGTGCATGTACCATACCGAACTCCAGAAACAAACAATCCGCCTAACCGAAAAGCCACTTGAGCGTGGAAAGATGCCCTGGGGAATCTCTTCCACCTGGGCAAAGACTCTGAGACTCTTCGGGTGGGGAGGTGGGGGGGGGACACCAAAACCTTAGAATCCAAAATCCAAAAAAACTCACAGTCTTTACAGAAAACTTTCTTTCCTTGCTTTCTGCACTTGGGGCTCAGATTGGCCCAAAACTTGTACAACTTGTATATGTGTCAAACTTTTAACTGCCCTTTTGGCTAAAGGTCAACAGCGATCCTTTTGATTTTTTTAATTTATTAATGTTAATGAGTTTGTATGATTGAATGTTATTCGGACGTTAATTTTTAAAACCCCAGAATTGCTCTAACCTAATGATACCCTACCTTTTTTCCTTTGCACATTAAAACCAAGACTTAGCTGTGTTATATATATATTCTATATATCTATATTTTATCATCCAGCACTAATAGATAACATTGCTTTTCATGTCAGAAAGATTAAAATAACACAACAGCTCTTTAGAATTATTAAAGGGGAGTTAAAAGTTTTATATTTCAAACATGATATGATAGTATTTGTTTAATTTTAAACAGATAGTCCTTCGATTTGTGTGAATAAGTGCAAGTAGGCCTAAGTTTACTTTAGACAGAATGTCAGCTATGACGTCAGACTGTAGTTTTTTTTTAATGAAAAGAGAATAAAAATAATTTTAAAAAAGAGTAACATGGTGATAAACTAAATATGGTTTAAAGTGTATTGGGGAGACAATGTATCCAAAAGGATTTTACCTCGTCAGTTCTGTTCATTTGTTGAACAAAAAAAAAGGCATTTTGAATAAAGACAATCTGTCGTGCAATCCGGTCAACTATGTTGTGTGAATCCCATTCCAGTTCTTATGAACTTTCACATAAAAGCTTTATGGACTGCAAGGAAGTTGAAAACTTAAAGGTTTCCTTTGACTTGCTAAGGTTTTGGGCTTTAGGACCCAAGCATAACAGTAGCTCTACACAAAAGTAAGGAAACGTCAAGAACCTAAAACAGGATTGGAGAGTTTTGAAATCTGAGCATAATCATATAACTGGCAAGTTCTCCTGCACAGTTATACTGAATGGAGCTAAGTGGTGCCTGAATTAATGTCACTGATGGAGAATCTCTGGATAAATTCTGCTCACCTTGTTAAAATCTGTTTCCTGTAGCACATGTGCTGTATTCATACTCTGTATTCATACATATGTACGTACTCATACATACAAAAGTGTATATATGAATACATACATACACTTTTGTGGCCAATTATTTCTAAGTTTAACTTTGTTCTTCTTCACCATTTTTTCCTGTATTCCAGAAGGGGGAATAGAGGATGAGCCAGAAGGTGTGATTTGCTTAAGTGAAAGTCTCTATTTCATTCCTTGGTATAAGTCCTTTGAGTATATATTTTCAGTATCGTATGATCCAGGAAATGTCAGATGAGTCCTGCATCTCCACATTTTGTGATCTGTCATACAGGGATTGCACTAAAACACATTCCCTAGGAGAAAGTGGAACTTATTTCTGAGTAATTGTGCATTGATTTGTGTCCTGGGGACCCCAAATGTCTTAAGAAGGTATATGCACATTCCCCCCTTTCCAATTTATCCTATTGTGTGCAGGAGATTTTACTCTAAAGTGAGTATGCGCAAAACTACAGCACGTTTTTGTGCCAAAGGGGTGTTAGTCCCAGTAAAACTGATTTACAAGAGGCCAAATCTGCTTTAAAGGCTTGAGAGTTATCTTTAATCAGAGGTAAGTCCCACTAAATTCAGTGAGACTTACCCTTAGGTATCTGTGTACAAAACTGATGACTTAGCAGAAGTAGGGAAAGGGAGTAGAAAATCACTTACTATGCTCCAAGATTCATTCATATTCTCTCTCTCCGTCTCTTTCTCCCCCCTGCCTACGGAAAGATTATGTTCTTGAAATGTTTCCATCACATCAGAAAGTAAAATAAATAATGCATGTTTTAAAAAAGATAAAGGATACAATATTCCTGAGTCAAACTTGATTCCTGGTGACTTCATGAATCCATCCATGTACAATAGTTTTCGTGGTATCTTGTGGCAATAGTTTCCCCGTGGCCTTTTTTGGGGGGGTTGATTTTCTAACTTTCCACTCTGGCTTAGAGCACTAAAATTCCTTGTGGTCCCCTTTCCAAGAACTAGCTCAATTGTTTCTGCTTAGTTTTCTAGTCCTTACCTGTCAGCCAGGTGCTGCCACCAAGCACATTTGTATTTGTTCACAAACTGAGACATAATGTAGGAAAACTTAAAGGTTTCTTGGAAGGTAGAGATTGGTGCAGAGAAGGCGAAGTTAGAGGTGAATTTGGTGGCACGGGTAAGGGTCACTTTAGCTACAGCTCTACTGGATGGGAACACTTCTGCAGATGTGCAAAATACCTTTTTGATGGCACATCTCTCAGGATTAGATGCATGCTTATGGGCTTCCAAGGAAGATCATAGGTAATTTTGTTTAATTGGAAGTATTTATCAGGGAAGCAGCAGGATTTTTTGGGCTTTAGTTATTCTGCTTGGGTCTGCAGCCTTAATTTCTCTCAGTCACGGTTTCTACTCAATGTGGACTAACTTTCCCTAATCCAATATATGCCTGTAGGAACGTGGTTGGATGACAGCCATTGCAACCACGGATAATGGGAAATATAGCCCAACTCATTCAGAAACTCCCATACTGGGAAAGCTAGTTGAGACCTCTGGGGGAACCTCAGTTTGTTGACTTTCCTTGCCCTTTCGCAAACTCTTCTTTTCCCCTTGTCTCAAGTCAGAATCCGGCTTGACAACAGCCTTCCACTTGCCCTCATCCTCTGCCTCAGTTTCGGCTGAGGTTTCCCCAAAATTCCAAAGAGAAGGACGGGAGGGAGAATCTCTGACAGAGTCGGAAGAAAACTGGAGCTGGACAGATTAGCATCTTGTCCCAAACAATTAGCGGTGTTTGGCGCTTCTATTCATCAGGTCTCTCTCCTTTTATTACCGAAAGGGTTTTCATTAAAAGGGGGAAAGGGGGAGGAAGAGCGAAGAGAGAGGGTCGCAGTTGTCCATCTGGCTGAGTTGAATAGCGAGGGTGATCCGTGTTGTCGATGTTTTTCTCATTAAGTGCTCTTTTGAGACCGCGGTTAGAATTAAATGGCACAACACAATTAACATACACGGAACCTGAATGGCAGGGTAAGCAGTAGGAAGAATAGACAGATAAATAACGGAGAGATCGGGCGAAGGTAAACAAAAGAACCGAAGAGGGAGGCTTTGAAAAGCGGGGTTAGGATGGCTGGACCACGCTTGTTTAGCATGACAAAAAAAAAAAAAAAAAGCAGAAGCCCGCTTACAAATGGGCGCAATTAAGATCTGGCGCGACCTCTGCGGAGGAAGGGACGAGGTCGGAGGAAGCATCGAACCAGGAATGGCGGGATACTCCGACGTTGGCGCGAGGCCAGGGAGAGCAAGGGAGCTGCCAGGCGAGCCGGTTGAGCTGGCGGGCTGCCTGATTTAACCCCAGCTGACAGTAGCTGTCAGGACCTGTGATAACGTTCATAGCTCAGTGTCCTTTAACATCTATCGAGATTAGGTTTAAGGCGAAGCCTCGAGTGAGGCTGCTGACGGCCGTTCGCGCTCTTCTCCACTCCGGAGATCGGGGATGGAGAGTCCCAAGGGCGGAGCAGTAAAAAGAGGGCGCTTCGTAAAGCCCCGGGGAGGCTCCCTCACCTGCCCCGTCCCTCCTCTCCCAGGGGCCGGTCGGTCTTCGCTTCTCTCTGCCTCAGTTTTGGCCGCGCCTCTGCTTTTCTCCCGGCCCATTCGAGGCCCATCTCGACTCTTCTGGGCCAACCGGGGGTGGTTTCCCCTTTCCTTGCGGACAATTCCTTGAAAGGCGTTTGGCCACTAAGAGCTTTTCTCACCAACCCGGCCAGTTAATTCCGTGTTCATCTAACGACCTACGAGGCAGGCTTCGTTTCGCCTAGCCCTTTGCTCTGATTTGTTGGAGGGAAGGTCCCGCCAAAGAGGTAGGGGAAAGGGAGGTTGCTGCTTCTTCTTTACCGAGCCGTTTGGGCTTGAGGAAAAGCACGCAGGCTTCCTTAGCTACACAGCATTCTTCGTGAGGAGTTACGAAAAAAACAACCGATTCTCGACACCCTTTAGAGGAAGGCTATCTTCACAAATAACTTGCGATGCCAAGTCAAAGCCATTTTGTCAGGCAGTGTTATTTGAGAGATAAGCTTAATGTCACTAAAATACTAACAGTGTTTCTATAACGGAGTTTATTGCTTATTTAATACCAAAAGATAGACGGTCCAGGCGACTTTGTTGAATTGATGAAGGGCGTCACCAAAAATCCTTTATGCTTCGGAACTAGGCACTTTTAAAGAGCTAAAAATGTGCGGAGGAATTACTTTCTTTATAGTTGATTTTTTTTTAAAAAAAAAAGGTTGGCATTAAACACGGAAGGAGGTTCAATGTTTTTTACTGTCCGCCCCATCACCCCCCTTCTGCCCCCACCATTTTTTTTCACTTCTTCCCCAAGTTCCGTCTTCCAATAGGATTCTTCGTTTGCAGGTGTAGAGTTATTCTTATGCATGCAGACGTCTCTCTGTGTGTACACATACACATATGCTTTGACACTGAAATGAACAGATTACTGACTTTGATGTCAAAAGATCGGCGGGGGGAGGGAGGTGAGAGGGTGAAAGAAGATATTAACTAAATAGGCAGGAAAGAGAAAGAGTGAACTCAAGAGGGTCCCTGTCAAATCTGTTTATCCACAACTGTCTCCTTTCCCCCCATAAAATCATTAAACAAAAGACGGGGGTTAGAAGGACTACCACACCTGCCAGAGAAGGGGCGGGTGAGAAGTGGCACCCTAAAGAACCAGCCCTTTCTTTGCTCGCTCTCTTTTTTCTCCCTCCCTCGCTTATTCTTAGCTGGGATTTTGGGCTACCTAGGAGGGGGAGATCAGCTTCCCTGACCTCACCTGGCAGGGGGATATCTGGGGAAGCTGGAGGTGGAACTACAGAGTTGATAGAATTTCGCAAGAGGAGATTTGGAGATTAGGCGAGGGGGAGCTTTCTTTGAAGTGGAGAAAATGACTAGCGGGTGGTGGGAGCTGAAATGGATTAGGAGAGGGTGCGGGGGGGGGGGTGCTTGTCTTCTGATGCAGCTTTGGCTTGGAAGGCGCCGGTCCCTGTGAAAACAGGGTCCCCTCAAACCTGTTGGGTTCCACCTACAGCCATACTGACCCAAAAGAAGGTCCCTCATATTTCCAGAAGGAGGTTTGACTGAAATCAGTGAGCAGCGGAAGTGGGAAGCCTGAGCGTTATGGATGGGAATGGCCCTCAGGTCTGAATTGGTTGCCTTGTAAAGACAAACTGGTTGTAAATCTTACCAACAAATAAATCCATTCAATGCAGATAGATTTACTTCCGAGAAAGCAGAATGCTGAAGATTACATCCTCGGATTACCACCTATGATTCATTGCAATCAGGGATAAAATAATTACAGATTTGCCGGTGACAAATAGCGTCGCACATCAGTTGAAGCGCAAATGTCCTGCAGCAGGTGTCCTCCTTGTGCGCGCACACACTCGATTTCAGATAATTCTTTCAATGGAGAAAGAGGAAATCTGGAGAACAGGGGGGGAAAAAAGAGCAAAGAAGAGCAGGAAACACCCCCCCCCATAACAATAACAACAAAGATAGAGGCTCCCTCTCCTCCTCCTCCCCTTTTTCTCCCCTCACCTTTCGTTAGGAAGAAAGCGATCCCTAGAAAGGCGTAATCGTGGTGTTATTGAGGTGTGACCCTCATTGATGCTTTCTCATCTTTTCTAAGAAGTTTGGCCGGGGATACATAGCCAGGCGCCCCCTCGCTTAGTCCCAGATGAAAATGCGCAGTTCTTGGCTAACCTTTGCTGCTTCTGAGCAGGAGATCAAGGCAGCAGAGCGTTTAGCAAGAAACTTTTCAGGCCACGTGAAGAAGTCTTGGTAATTGGTATTTCTGCTTACATTGATATAGAAGGAGATAAATTGGTGGCTATCAAAACTATTCAGAAAGTTAGCTGGAAATTACAAAGATCCGTGGTTGTGCTTTTGTCTTGTACAGCTTTTTCTTGATGGCACAGTTTGAACAATTCTGAGTGAAAAGGGATCAATAATAGCATCTTAATTCTCTACCCTAGGCTAAATAAGTCGTGCCTAAAAGACATTTTACAATAAGGCCAGTAACAAAAATAACAAAAAGTTATTTGTGTGTGTGTGTGGGGTCGTCTTCCGAGAGGAAGAGCGAGCGAGCGACAGACAGACACAGACAGACAGACAAACAGACAAAGAAAGAAAGAAGAGACGGAGAGGGAGATTGAAGGCAATTTGAGCTACTCCTTGAAGTGGGAAAAAGGGCTTCTGGAACTGTCAGCTCGGGAGGCTGAGCGAGCTACGTTGATCTAGTTGCATCTTGCATTAGACATCTGGCGACGCATCTTCAAAGGGGTGGGGGAAAGGTGCACAGGTAAAAACACGTTCCCAAAGGCGGAACTGTCCGGGGATCAACGCCGATTCTCGTCTTGAGTTTCTGCCTCCAAGCGAGCTGTAAAAGTGCAAACTCTTTTCCAGGCGGGGGTCGCGCGGGAACCAAGTTTTTGCGAGCGAGCGGCTCCACACCTGTTTCGAGCGCTCCGAATTCTAGGACGAAGGGTGGGACCGAGCGGACACGTCCCCTCCTGCGCCCACCTGGAGCTGAAATCGCCTAGCACCTGACTAGGGACGCTTCAGTTCACTCAAAGGACGTTCCCACCAGGCGGTTCTAGGGAAGCCCACTCCTCCTGACTCTCCTATGTTCTGAGAGCAGGTCCGGAGGCGAAAGAGGGCGGGGGGGGGGCGGCAGAGAAGGCAGACAAATAAGAGGGAGGGTTGAAGAGGAACCGGAATTAAGCAAGTGCAAAAGTCACCGGCTGGGGCAGAGGTGTCATCTCTGGAGGCAGCTGTTATGAAGGAAAACCACCACCCCGGAGAAACAAGAACCCCAGAAAAAGTGGCAAGGAAGACAGGTGTGAGCATTTTCCTTAGTCTCTTTTCAAGTAGTATTTGGAAGCGAGATCCCGGTCCCGCCAGTTCCGGAAGGTCTTTTGATGTCCCTCGGTAGTTTTCGGCTTTCCTCGTTTCTCATCGCATAACTTTCCTAGCCTTCTCATGGTTTGTCTCGCTCCCCCACTCTCACCCCCAATAAAAACACTTTCGTTTTGTTTCATACCCCTTGATCCAGTTTGAGTGTTTTATAAACCCATCAAAGGCAGGGCAGGATTCTGTTTAAGTTTGACGGCTACAGTGTGTGTTTGTGTGTGTATGTGTAGGTCGTGGGTTTGTTCGCGAGCGTGTTTTATTTGGACAAAACGCTTTATATTTTAATAGAACCCAACATGCTTCCACCGAACCTATTGAAGAAGAAACGTTCAGATCCGCCTAGGGTCTGCCGAAGAGCGATCAAAAGCCTCGTCTGGGAATCGACGAGAACCCCGCTTCCGAATGGGGACTTCGGCTGACTGGGGAAGGCAAGAGCCGAGAAGGAGCCCTCCGCCGAAGTGGAAAGGCTGAGAAGAGCTGGGGCTGCGTCCAGCTGGTGCCGTCGACCGCCCGGCTTGGCTGCGGCTCCCTCGCCGGGGCTTTGTGGTCCCAGGGCCCACCCTCCCCCGCCGCGCGCTTTCCACCACCCATTGTCACACTGCGATGCAATGGGATTTGCACACTTGAGGTGTAATAGCATTACTGCCTTAATTAAAATTTTCATTTCACGTCCAGATTGTTTACTTATCTACTGGAAACATATGTCGGGCGAAGTTAAGATTCTGGACTCTGCACTGTTGCCCAAGGTGCAATTCAATACTGGGGGGGGGGGAGGGGCCGACGGAGTGGAGGGAGAAGGAAAAAAAAAAAAAAAAGAGCGCTCACACATCCACATTAGTATTATTCGGATATTCCCGAGCCTTATCTCGGTGGCTAGAAATGATGAGGCTCCTCCACCGAGTGAATATCTGAATATGAAGATGCGATTCCGTCTCCCACTCCTCCGCCGGGACACCCGCTAAGCAGCCTCCCCGCATCTCTTTTGGGAGCGGACAGAAGGACCAGGATGCCCGACGAGAACCGGACTTCGGGCTCTTCCTAAAGGAAAGGTCCTTCCACCCCTCCGCTCTCAGCCTCGAGCCTTTGACGAGTCGCACACCCGCACGCCTCCCTGGAGGGAAGTTGGAGGGAGGCCGGACTGAACAGCGGGCCACGGATGTTCCCCGTGGCCTCTGTGGCCAGCCCAGGAGCGGAGAGCCGGCTGAGCGCGGGAGGCAGAGCTGTCAGCTGGTTTCTTTCCTTAGAAGCAGCCCCGGTCGCTCTGCACGAGGAATCCAATCTCTCCTTATCTCGTCCAGGCTCCTTTCAGGCTGAGATCAGAGCGGGGAGGGCTGCGGGAGGGCGGGGGAGTGTGGGGGGGGGGTCAGGGAAAAGGGAAAGGAGAAGCGCGCGGGGCAGGTCATTTATATGCTTAATTTAGTGATAAAAGTGACTAAGCGGAGGATCACAGCGTTGTCTCCTCCTTGTAAATATTGCAGCGAAAGGGAAACCTCGGAGGAGGGCCGCGGAGTGGGGGGGGGGGTGGCAAAGAAAAGCAGAATTTGCAAATCCCCGGCCACATCTTCAAAGCGACGTTCTGATGGATCAAAACCAAATCAAACCAAATCAAACCACACCACACCACACCACCCCTTTAAAAAGGAGACGGCCGTTTTGCCTGGGTCAACCCGCCAATTCTTTTATTTCGCCCCGCAGGCTAAGTTGGGGGCCTTTGGGTTGGTTGGTTGGTTGGTTGGTTTTGCTTTTGATGGCGTCGGTACCCCAATTCCCCACCAGGATGATGCCGAGGAGTCGCCCGGCCTCCGTGACGGAGAGGACGAATCGCTCCCCTCCCCACAGAACAGCGGCACTTTTGGGGGTGGGTGGGGGTGGGGCGAGAACTCAACCACGGAATTAAGCAAATTTCTCTCCATTTTTTTTATTCCCCCCCCCCCAACCGCCCCTTTAAAGGGACGGGTGTGTTGTTGCATCTGGCATATGGGGGGAAAAGGCATTTTTGTAATTTTTTGAAAGAGAAATGGCAAGGTGTCATCTTCCTCTTCTCCTCTATCTGTAATTGAATCTAGGTCAGTTTTCTAAAGCAAGAAAAGTAGGGCTTCTGACTTCCTACATCAACCTCGAATTTAGGGGAGGGCCCCCCCCTTTGCTTGCAATTTCATTTAAAATGTAATGGTGGATGAACTGATAAGCAAATGGGGGGGGGGAGAGAAACTGGGGCTCTGTTTAAACGAAAAAACGGCATGGTTTTAATATGCTTCCAGGTGGGGGGAAATGATTTACATGGGAGTTTACTGATATGAAAGAATTACAGATACAAAACCTACTGATCTATAGAATAAAAAAAGAAAGGGAAAGAAAAGAAATGTTATTTTCCTGTAAAGGTATCAGTTCATTTATATTCATTTAACCATCCATCCATCAATTTAGTTTCTCACTCCTTGCACATATTCCTTAGCTCTGTTAAAGCTCAGCAACCAATGTACTTTTCTGGAATATGCAATGAAGCCCCCTCTAAAACAAAATTAAAACTCGTGGGATGAAATAAGCAGAGAAGATGGTTTCTGTTCTAAGGGATAGGCACACACACACACACACACACACACACATTCTATAGGGAGAGTTAGTCATGGTCAAGAAAAACATGCATTTATACAGTATGTAAGACACTATGATCTTTACGAACACCAGTACAGAGTTTCTTTAGAGAAATAGTTATATATTTATGTAATCAAATGTTTTAAAGGAAAATATATTTAAAACCATTTACATAGATACCATGCAATTTATGCAAATATATTGTGAACATTTGTAAAATTAATGCAAAAATATAAAGAACACTATTCTACTATTACTTGACCCCCCAAATCAATTTTATTTTTTATGTAAGCCAATATCAGCACACTTGTACTGTAGTTATTGTGTATTATTACAATTTACAACATCTACTGTAGCAAATAATCAAATAAAACGAAGGCCCCTTATTTTTTCCAGTCACACATACACATAGACTTTTTTTCTCCTTCTTTTACAGGATAAAAGAAAAAGAAGGTCAGCTTAGATTTTCATAACACAGAATGGACCCATCTGGTTTTTTTAAAATCAATAGGACATTTTCAGAGGAAGGATGATGAGAAAAAGGTTGGCATACAGGTTCCCCTTTGTAAAAAGCATTCATTTTGTGAAAGCAAGGCCAAATTCTCTCTTCCTATCAGCTGTGTATATGGCCAATCTTAAAGGAAGCAAGACCATTGTAGGAGTAAAAGCGTGCTACTTATCGTTGCTATCTACATATTAGGTAAAGATATGCAGTGCTTTAAATAGCTTTTACCCACTCTTTGATTATTGAGGATTTATTCAGGTGAGAATGTTTTTCTTTAAAAAAAAGTAACTGGATGATTAGCCAATGATAGTAGAGGTGGGAAGTAAGGTAGGAAGAAAAATATGGTCTTCTTAGAATATCATATGGAAAAATATAGTTCAAATTAAACAGAAAAAAAATAGGGCAACCTAGCAAAACCTGGTCCTACTGAACAATGCAATGTACTCCTATTCCCCATTGAAGCAATGAAATCCACTGAACTAGATGGACTTATTTTTGAGTAGCATGCACAGATTTCTGTTATATGATTTGCTGAAATAGTTTAAACTTAAATAGAATAAAATGAAACGCTATGACTGGACAATCAGAAGTAAGTATATAGTATCCAACATTGCTTTTTCTAAAAGGCAATGGTAGATACTTGTTATTTAGCTGTTGTTACTGAATTGTGCTCAGTTGCTTTTGCTACAAGTTTATCTCAAATATAATAGTGTGTATTTAGTGCTTAAGAGTGCCTTTCTCAATTTTGCATAATTACACATGTTGATAAACAGATTTAGCAAATGTTCCAAACATGCATATAATAATAAGTAATGTGACGGAAAGGCCTCTAATTCAGCTATCTGAGTTGCTCACTGCCTGACTGTGGAATGAAGATTTTGCTATTTCTGAGTAATATAGAATCATAACATATAATACGATTAATATTAAGATAATTACTATGCCCTTCTGGAAATCAGAAATATTTGCATCAGCTAGTTTTATATTTCTCTTTAAGTAGAGTCATTTTGTGCTTGACTCTGGCAGAAGAAATATTTAATACAAACGCATATCCTACCTATTTTCATTTCAGCCACTGGGGGTTTAGTCATAAATTTGCATGAGAACCCAAAGGGATTTAAAGGAAACTAAAATGTTGTTGCATGTTTAATTTTATTAGCCTTTTTAAACCACCACTTTTCAACAAATGCCTGTCTAAAGCAGTTTTGCTTAATTATTACTTTTAACCATACTTGAGTTGAATCATTATGATTATCTTTGGTTGCATGAAAAATCCTGAGCCTTTGATACTAATTGTCTCTTGAGCTCTTTTTCCCTCTGAAAATTGTTTGAGATTTTCTGCTGCAGGAAGGCTTGGTCATATCAAACTGTCTTGTTCCTAGAAATGGTGAGTAAATCATTCTAACATTCTTCAGAAGCTCCCCAGAATAGAATTGTGTCAGGCAGCTATGCCAGAATATCTAACTGCTTCCATGTAAGACATCTATTTATTTCAGATTGTTCTTTTTTTAATCCTTGTGATACTGTGTGACTTCCAGTTAAAGGAGTTTGGAAGACAGGTAAATAATGCTAGATAAAAGTCTGATTGACATAGAAATACTCTTAAATACTTACCTCTAGGATGAGGGGGCAGGATCTAGGATAAATGTCTTGTTCCATAGATTCCAGTTTCTTAGGAATATAAGCAGCTGTTTATTCTACATTAAAGATTAGTGGTAATTTCTCCAGGCAGATTGCATCTCTTCCATGTTTAACCCAGAGTTTTTCTATTCTATCTGGGCCCTTATTCAAGACACTAGCAAAATTATTCTGCTGAAATTCACACATATGCTTGCATGTTTGAATATTTCAATAAATTACAGCTTCTAACTTTCTGCACGGAAGGACAGGTTATTGTTTGTTTGTTTGTTTGTTTGTTTTCATATTTCCAGACCACCCATCCTTCCTCAAGAGGGAGTTGAACCAAGTTCAGAAAGGACTACCTTTCATGACAGAATTGATGCAAAAAATAGCATTCAAGCTCTCTAGTACCTTTTAAAAGATTTATATGTATGCCTGAAAGTATGGAGAACCACTTCCCCTTTTTGATAGATAATACAATCATAAAAAGTCTCATTATACCTTTCTCTCTTTCGATATTAATAGCAAATATAGATTCAGTGATTTGAAGATCAGGATTGATTTTTTTGTGTGGATTCATTTTTCTATTAATATCTGAAAGAACAATCAATGATGGAAGGAATCTATGTGAGTCAAGAAGAATATTAGCATTTCTGCAAAGTCTTTCAAGAAGAAATGTGGGGGAAGAAAGGTGGTGGTTGTGGGGGAATGATTTAACTTTTTTCCCCCCAGGAACACAACTATGTTATCCATGACCTTTAGCTATTTTATATACTTTTCAATCTATAAATTGAAAAATTTGATAGTAGGGTCTTAGTGTAAAGAGCCAGTTTGGTTTAGTAGTTAAGGCCCAAGGCTAGAAACCAAGAAAATTATAAGTTCTAGTCCTGACCTTAGGCATGAAAGCCAGCTGGGTGATTTGGGGTCCCTTACTCTCTCTTAGCCCAACTGAACTCACAGGGTTGTTATTGTGGGGAAAATAGAAGGGGGAATAAGTATTCGGTATGTTCACCGCCTTAAGTTGTTTATAAAGGTAAATAAAAAAAAACTTTTAAAAATTGCTTAAAGTGTACATTTAATTATGTTTAGTCTGAAAACATTGAGTCTAAGAATGAACATGATTTTGTTCCTCTTTTCAAATACGGAAGTGCTTTTTCATTTTAATAAACTGGATCAACAGTGTAAATGAAAACAACACAGATAAATAAAATTAACACTCAGTCTTTATCGTTCACAGATGCTGACCCTTGGAAATATGTATGCGTATGTTTCATATTTATTTATTGATCTCATTTATATGGCCACTCATTTCACAAAAAGTGAGTGTGAGCAGCATACAACAATCATTATACACAAACACACACAAACACACATACATGCGTATGTTTGTGTGTATGTATATTACAATGAGAAAGTCATACATACTGACTTGTGTTCAGTTGATTTTTCCTCATGATGATGGATTCCGATAAAGTAAATTTGTTTCTCTCTCTCCTCTCTCTTTCTCTTTCTCTCTCTTCCACAGAACATAAGTAAAAATTTCATTTGATAGGAGGTCTAGTCTGAATAGCTCCATCTCTTGGCAGAATGGGACAACTTGCTGCTGCCAACTCTCCACAGCCAAATCACCATGGCCAATTTGCCACATGACAACTTCCATGGCCAACTTGGCACTGGACAACACTGTGGAACAATTCAATAATCCAATTTAATTATTTAAAATAATTTAAAAATTATTTTAATTTTTGTCATTTACATTTCATTTTTTTCTCTCCTTTGCCATTCTTTCTTTAATGTTTCTGTTCCACCATTTCTTTGATATTAGTGTAACTCTTATCCCACAGTGAGTTGGCTGGGGCAAGCTGGCCATGTCAAATTGTCCTAGATTCATTTCTTGGTCTGCCTTTTGCATTTCAAGGAGTGATATATTTAGAAATATCTCTACATATGTATGTATGCCTGTCGTTATGCTGATCCACAGCTTTTCATCTGAGCATTATATATTTTTTCTTTTTCTTTTTTTTGTCATGTCCTGCTTTCCCAGGTCATACAGGAATTCACTCATGGAACCTTTGTCAATGGACTCTTCTAGAATTGTTCCATTCCTGGAGGATAAAAGTTTGGAATTCATATTAAGCCCAAACTCATATTTGGACTCTGTTAGAAAAAGGTAAGCATTTAAAAGTCTTGGACCATTAAACTGCTCTGGACTTGTTATATGCACCCAGTTTGTTGAATGTTCTACATGAATTCTAGAGCTGAAAATCAATCTGAGTTTTGTTTTGTTCTCAAAATTTTGCTTTGCATTGCTGGCCTGGAGTGATTTAATTATAATTTAAAATTGAATTATTGAAACTTTCTTAGCAGGAAATAAGCCCAGACAAATATTTGAGGTTTACCTCAGAAAAAACATGCATAGGATTGAACTATACGGAAGTATAAACTTCTCTGTCTATACCTTGGGAGAACCTGTAATGTAGTCACTAGCTGAACCAATGGATGCTTTCAAACCTCCATTTCAGTTTTTAGTCTGTTTATCATCCTGATTTTTAAAATCACATTCATTCATTCATTCATTCATTCATTCATTCATTCATTCATTCATTCTGAAACACTCTAACATTACCATCTGATTAACGGGATCTTAGTTTTTTAGGTCAACAAACATGAATGGCATATAGTTTGCTAATAGGTGATAGTTTCACAATTCAGTCTGGGTTTGTTTTTTTTTTTAGTTTTAAACCAAGCATCTTGCTTTGATCTTTAGTTATGCCAGAGTTCGGAATTTATCAAGGCCAAACAATGCAGGTGTTAAATAAAAGTATTATTAAAGTGAAACAAAATCCCAAAACAACTTTTCTGTCCCAAAAAATCTCCCTCTAGAACTCAGCATGTTTTATTTCCAGTTACTTCTAGCTAGCAAAGTTTAAGGGATTTTAGGTTCTTATCTAAGATTACAGAGCCATAGGTAAGTAGATAATATTAGAGAGCAAAGAAATACTTTTCTGGCAGACCGTTTGTGGAATGTTCATTCAAAAATCAGTGATAATAGCAATCACTTCTCTTTTCTGAGCTAACTCATCTCTAATCTCAACAAGAGAAGGATTTCCTAAAAGGACGGAAAAGCTTATGGTCACCTTAAAAGTGGGGATATATCCAGGTTTTATTTATCTATTTGGGGTTGTATACACTCTTCTAAAACTTATTCAACCTTCAAAGCCCTGGCAGCATCAGATGATCTCAACAAAAGCTCACAAAAGCTTTTCCCACCAAATCATAGAAATTTTGCCAGATTGCTAAATCACATTCTAAGATCTCACAAAATCCTATTCATAAATTTAAAATCTTGTGAGAAGGAAAAATGCAAGTTGAATATTAGCAAGTAAAATTTCAAGATGTGATGATTTTACGAAATGTCATTTTCAATTTTTTTTTTGAAAAGTAGTCTAAATTGATGGAGATACAGATGTTGTTTTATTGGATTTTTATTATTTTAGTGGACACTGTGGGACATTTGTGCTAGTCATTGCTCTGCTTGTTGCCATGTCTCATGTCTTCTGAAACTTGAAAAGGCACCAACGCTTAAGTATTGAAAATACCATTCCATTCATCAGACAATATTGCAGTGCATAAAGATATAGAATGGGAAGAAATAGTTTGAAATGTATGCCAGGAAAAATAAATTTAAAATGCAGATTTAACAGGCAACGTATTTCTTCCTCCTTGTCTTCTTCTCCTCTTTCTTTCTAGCATGGGAGAGAGGGACATTGTTATGCATTAATATCACCAAAATGTAAGAGCCAGTGACATTTCAGAAAAGTAACTCTTAAGTCCTAGACAATGCAGCAATTTGGTTTCTGGTTAACTAAAAGCAGAGTACAAGAATTTTGGTATTCCTGCTGGTTGCTAGAACCAGTAAAGGCATTAGATGAATTAATGATTGATGAACTAAAGAGTTTATACACCACATCACTTTATATAGTGTTTCTGCATCATGGAAAACTATCAGCACTGCTTTTGAGAACTCAGCTGTAATTTTCGACCTATATAGAATTCCCTTGCCTGAGAGGTTGGATATCCATTTATTATAATATCTGGCTTCTTCAGAAAATTACCTGAGGTTTGCATAACGCATTACACATTACACTATGTGGGGGTAGGACTTTTATAGTTCACTGTATTATGGGCACACAGCCATTGTTTTAACATCGTTATACGAATTGGGGCATTATTTTAAATTTTGATTTATTTGTATGGCATATCTTATTAATATAAGCACAGAAATTGTGATTATGACAGAGAATCAAATCATTTTACTTATGATAGTCACTGGTAATTATTTGTTAGTCTTAAAGGGACCCATAAGACTATTTGTACTTTGGAAAGTACTTTAAGATTTACGTTAATTACAATAGAACATTTGCAATTAGCTTCAAAAATATAATGGTGGTTTGATTGCAGGTCTTTTATGTTCCTGTAATTAAAACAAGCAATGAAAACTACCTTAAACTATTAAATTTCTGGAAGTATGCTTTATAGTTAGACCATGGCATCTATGGATGTATGTCTGCACTGATATTTTCATTTTCAGTCATAAAACCACATATACTAGTGTCTCCTGTCACTTCATTCTTATAACAGCAAACCTATAGGATAGATTGAGCTGAGAACAACTGCAAAAACATAAGAGGACAACTTTGTCTAAGGACTTTTCTAATATTGCTGATTTCTGTTTTGCTATATGATTCATCTTCAGGATTGCTTTTTCTTCCCTTATATGTTTCTCAGTGAAAATTGCTGCATTTTCCATTCAGTTTCTGAAATTTAGAGTGTATTTTGAAAAATTATCATAAAAAGAAGTGTATGATCAAAAAGGTTGCCTACAAAAACATAATATATTTGAGTATTAAGTATTGTGTTTAAATACCAACCCCAACTCTTACTCAAAATTTTGAATTTCATAAATAAATATTGGGGGGAATCTTAAATAAAGATTCCAGAGTATATGTACAGAGTATATGTATATTGATCCACAAATTTGTGCCCATAAATATTTTGACTCATGTGTACCTAATAACTATAAATTAAGTCCATTGTGCCCAGTTTGTGGATGAATTGGCTAATTAAGAAAATTGCCAGAAAGATTAATGCTTTAATATGCACATACCTATATCTATATCAGAAAGTACACATTTATAATTACTTTTTAAAAATTATTTTTATCAAAAACAGATATTTACAAGATAAAACCAATTCATATTTAAAAGTAAAAGAAGTAAAAGAAAAGTAGTGAATATGTAATAAAGAAATTATTATTGGAGAAATAATTATTACCAAAAAGAAAAAGAAAAAAATACATTAAGAAGTGGCTTTTGGTCTTTTTTTAAAGCAGTTATAAATGCTTTTGGATCTTATCCTCTTTCTATAAGATTATATAATGGTTCTCTTCCCTTCATAGTCTACCTTTTGTAATAATCAAACTAGGAAATCCCAAGTTCATTTTTTTTCCTATTTTCAGGAAAAAGTCCATAAAAGATTTCCAGTCACTGACAAATGTAATTGTATTTTCCCTGATCAATAGGTAAACTCAGCAAATTCTGTCATCTTCATCAATCCTTCCTGAACTGTAGGTATTTTGGATCCTTTTCATCTTTGTGCCTATAAGAATCTCGGTGCAGTTCCCATGTACAAAAACAATCATCCATTCTAATTGTCTGTCCATTAACTCCAGCAAGGAAACCTCTGGTATAAGTTGAATATTAGTCTCTAAAATTCTTTGTATTACTGTGTTTGAACCGGTGGTGGGTTCTATTTACCTTTATTACCCGTTTGCAACAGGATTGCATACGTGCCTTGCTTCTGCACATGCGCAGATTGCCGATGATGACATCTGGGGTGGTGGGTGGAGCCTCCCACTGGTTTTACTACCGGTTCTTGCAAACCGGTCCAAACCGGGCACAACCTACCACTGGTTTGAACTCAAAATTTAAACCCAAACTTTTTTTTTGCAAAACCACCAAGAATGATAAATTTTTCTGTAATGTTTTCCACATTTCCATCACAGATTTGAAGTACCTTTAAACATTCTATAAAGTTTTTCTGGTGTCATATACCAAAGTACATCATTTTGTAAAACTTACCTTTTAAATTATAACTTAATGTCAGTCTTTTTAACTATTGTTGATTCATCTGTATATAAGCAAAGTTTTTAGCCCATTTTATCATACACTTTTAAACTTGTTCTTCTTCTGTTTCAAACCTCAGCAAAGGTTTATACATTTTAGCAAAAAGACATCCATCATTTGCACATAATTCAGTTTCAAATTTTGCTTACGTTGTTCAGTTCCGAATGTTCATTTATCTAAATTTAAGATGCAAGGGAACAAGGGGGACTGGGACTGCCTGATCTGAAACTGTAAACTGAGATTCACAAAGAGGTTTTATGGCACAACCTGGGTTATAACTAGTCCATATTATCAATGTGGCAATTTTAACAATGATTTTTTTTAAAAAATCTACATTAACCTTTACTTTATTGTAGCATAAGAAACAATGTCATCCAAATCTTGGCTCATGCACTTCTAAGTCTAAAATTCTCTTATTTCTCAGTAACCCCTATTTCATCAAAACCAAACAGTAAGCTGCAAAATATGGTTTCAGAACAGGCAGTCCCAGTCTCTCTTGTTCCTTTGAGCTTAAAAAAAATTAAATTTAACTCTTGTTTTTCTCCCTGGCCATATAAACCTCGATATCACTCTGCTAAACAAATAATTCCCTCAAACTAGTTGCTAAATCTGCATTACTATTAATCTTATCATCGTTCCTATCACCCATCTCCTCCCACTTATGACTGTATGACTATAATCTTGTTGCTGGTATCCTTACAATTTATATTGACTGTTTCCTAATATGATTTGATTGCTTATTTGTTCTCTATGACTATCATTAAGTGTTGTACCTTATGATTCTTGATGAATGTATCTTTTCTTTTATGAGCACCGAGAGTGTATGCACCAAGACAAATTCCTTGTGTGTCCAATCACACTTGGCCAATAAAGAATTCTCTTCTCTTCTCTTCTCTTCTCTTCTCTTCTCTTCTCTTCTCTTCTCTTCTCTTCTCTTCTCTTCTCTTCTCTTCTCTTCTCTATATCTTTCTCCCATTATACATTTATAATTATTTTTAAAAAACATATCTCTACATTTTAAGCTATATTTAAGGTTTAAAATCAATGTGATATGTTTTATAGCCACAATTGGCATCACAAAATACAAGAGATGTAATGGAATGTGTGGGTAACTTTGGGGGATGAAGGAATGAGATTCTGCTTAGGGAACAATCAGACACAACAAGAGAGAAAGGAACTTGCCATCACTCAACAGTTAAAGAAACCTAGGAAGAACTCATCCTAATTGAGCAGACAGTAAAAAGGGCATCAAGAAGTTTGTATTTTTAGACTTGCAAGATTCTGTTAATGTAGCCTTACAATAAAGTAGGTTTAGCTCATCTAGTTGTGTTTCCTGTCCGGTTTGCCCAGAAAGAAAATACAAACCCTGAAAGATTTTGTAGCATTGTAGTCATATGAATTAATTCAACTTACACCTGTACAATTTTCAAACATTCATAGGTACTTGCTTGGTGAAAAGGGGAAATTTGGAGGTGTGTGTTCAAATATCAACCTAGATCCGTTCCAGTCGGGCTTCAGGCCCGGGTACAGCATGGAAACGGCATTGGTCGCTTTGGTTGATGATCTCTGGAGGGCTCGGGACAGGGGTTGCTCCTCTGTCCTGGTCCTATTAGACCTCTCAGCGGCTTTTGATACCATGGACCATGGTATCATGCTGCGCCAGTTGGAGGGGTTGGGGGTAGGGGACACTGTGTTGCAGTGGTTCTCCTCCTTTCTCTCCGACCGGTCACAGTTCGTGTTGGCAGGGGGGCGAGGCACCTTGTTTGTGGGGTGCCGCAAGGGTTGGTCCTCTCGCCCCTTCTGTTCAACATTTATGTGAAGCCGCTGGGCAAGATCATCCGTGGTTTTGGGGTGAGGTTCCATCAGTACGCTGACGACACTCAGATGTACATCTCTACCCTAGACCACCCCAATGATGCCTTGACATGATGTCCCGGTGCCTGAGGCCATGTGGATCTGGATGGAGAGGAATAGGCTTAGACTCAACTCCTCCAAGACCGAGTGGCTGTGGCTCCCGGCGTCCCAATATAGTCAGCTGACGCCATCGCTGACTATTGGGGGTGAGTCTTTGGCCCCCACGGAGGGGGTCCGCAACTTGGGTGTCCTCCTGGATGTATGGCTGTCCTTGGAAGAACATCTGACGACTGTGGCCAGGGGGGCCTTTTATCAGGTTTGCCTGATTCGCCAGTTGCGTCCCTTCCTGGATCGGAACTCCTTGCGCACGGTCACTCACACCCTGGTCACTTCCCGCCTGGACTAATGCTCTAAATGGGGCTCCCCTTGAAGAGTACCCGGAGGCTCCAACTGGTCCAGAATGCGGCCTCGCGGGTGATTGTGGGGGCGACATGTAACACCTATCCTGAGTAAGCTGCACTGGCTTCCGGTGGTCTTCCAGGTGCGATTCAAGGTGTTGGTTAACATCTTTAGAGCACTCCATGACTTAGGACCTGAATACCTACATACCGCCTTCTGCTACCAATAACCTCTCACCGGCCAGTACACTCCCACAGAGAGGGTCTCCTCCGGGTGCCATCGGTCAGGCAATGTTGACTGGTGACCCCCAGGGGAGAGCCTTCTCTGTGGGGGCACCTGCCCTCTGGAACGAATTGCCCCCGGAGATTCAGAGGATGCCGGACCTACACACCTTCCGCCATTCCCTCAAGACTCTTTTGTTCCAACAAGCCAGGCTGGCCTAATTCTAATTCTTTTTAACTTTTAATCTTTAATTTTTAATTATAATTCTTGAGGTTTAAAAATGGGTTTTTAATTAGTTACGGGCCATATTGTTTAATATATATTTTAAATTGTTATTAAATTTTCTATTTGTGTGTTCTTATTCTGGCTGTATACCGCCCTGAGTCCTTCGGGAGAAGGGCAGTATATAAATTTAAATAAATAAATAAATAATAAATAAAACCTCTATTTTTTTTCTGGTAATATTTTCATATCCTGCTTTGTTTAGTTTAGAAAGCCTTTGTAATAATTCAGCCAAACCTATGTCACCACCTGTGTGTAAAATAAAATAAAAATGTGTTAGGAATTTTCAGAGTTTCCTCAGACATGGAGAAAAGCCTTTCAAACCATTTTAAAAAACTTACTTAAAAAGCAACAAAAGTATTGTTATCTGTGTTAATCTTTTTTTTTTTTGGTCCTCTTAAGCCCTAGCGAAGCAAATATCAAAAACAATTTCCCTAAATTAAATCTTTCCTTAACAGAACTTTTCATTGAAGATATTCAGCAATATTCTAACAAAAAGCAAGAACAGAAGAGTAAAAGCTGAGCTAAAACCTCCCTTGGAAGTGGAAACTATCTTATTCAAATCTTTAAAAGGTTTTGCTTTGTCCTGAAGGACATATAAAAGCATTCAAGTTGCATGTGATTGTGTATAACCTTGTATGAAAAGATATATTTGAATAATCCTTTCACATATATATTTAGAAAAAGGAAAGCAAGAGAGATGGAGCCTAATGGCAAAGCTGAAGCATTCTATAATCCCATTGATTTAGTGGGTTAGAACAATAGACACGTTTGATTCTCTTTTGTTGAATTCAAAAACTGTTTTGAACTGTTGATGTTCAAAAACTGTTTGACCTTGGCTGGGTTGTTCTCCAGTTTATAAATGGGGAGAGCTAATGTTTTGTATATTGTTTTACAAGTTTGAAGTTGGTATAGGGCTGAATGTGTTGGACTAGTTTGTGGAGATGACCTTGGGTTGATGCCTTACTGCTATTATATAACCTGAATCTGTAAGCATGTAACAAACTAACAGAGTTGGACGGGACCTTGGAGGTCTTCTACTCCAACCCCCTGCTCAAGCAGGAAACCCTACAACTTTTCAGACAAATGGTTCTCCAATCTCTTCTTAAAAATCTGCAGTGTTTCAACACCCACAACTTTTGCAGGCAAGTTGTTCCACTTATTAATTGCTCTTGTTGCATTCTGTGTCTTTTAATATTCTGCACATAGTATATCGGAAAACCAATTCCATTATTCTGCTGTCACCTGCAATCCCATTTTGAAATTGATAATACAATACTATACATATGCCAGCCTTGTGACCTCCATATGTGTTGGACCATGTCTCCTTTAACTCTAAAACAGCTGACTGGGATAGCTACTGCATGTAGTAGTACTGCATAACTAACTCTTTGAAAACTCTTCAGCCTAGTTAAATGTTGCTAAGCTTTCTCTGACTTCAATTTTGCGCCCAGGTTTCTGCCCAGTTTTTGGAATTTGGAATCAGATAGACTAGTTTCAGAAATGGAAATAATGAATTTAGATTTTTTTACTGTTGTTATTTTTCTATGAACAGCTTAGTCTTGAATACAACTGCATGGATTTGTTCATAAAGAATAGAATAGAATAGAATAGAATAGAATAGAATAGAATAGAATAGAATTCTTTATTGTACAAGTGTGATTGGACATACAAGGAATTTGTCTTTGGTGCATATGCTCTCAGTGTAGATAAAAAGATAAGATATATTCATCAAGAATCATAAGGTACAATACTTAATGATAGTCATAGGGTACAAATAAGCAATCAAATCATACTAGGAAACAATCAATATAAATTATAAGCATACAAGCAACAAAATTACAGTGATGCAGTCATAAGTGGGAGGAGATGGGAGATAGGAAGGATGAGAAGATTAATAGTAATTGTTCCTATCACCCATCTCCTCAAACTTATGACTGCATCATTGTAACTTTGTTGCTAATAAATAATAAAATAATAATAAAATTTTGTTTAATAGAAGACCAGTCTAACTCAAATGCATTCATTTAACTGGATAATCACACTTGGCCCCAGCCTTTAGTTCCTTCGGTTCATGCACAACTCTTCTTTACATTAGCAACATGAACATAGCCATTAATAAAAAGGGATGGAAAGGCAGAATCACAAATGCATCTAGAGTCTTTTCAAACCATTTGCCAGTAGTAATAGAGAAGAACATGGATGCAATTGTGACGAACCTTTGGCGAATTCTTACCAGTGCATATGTGTGTATCCAAACTGTAGAGAGGCGACAAGCCAGGCTGCAGATGAATTGAGTGAATCTGTAGGTTCCAAAGAAAAAAATACCGCATAATCACACACACACACACACACACACACACACACACACACACACACACGATATAACTAAATTTAGAAAGAATAAAATGCAAGGCAGAAGAAACAAAAACAAAACACAAGAAAAAAGGATAAAATCTTTCAGATGATTGTAGATAGGGTGATACGTCTTAAAATGACAGTGGAAGGTAGTTGTCATTTTCAAATTGGTTACAGTTTATTGTATTAAAAAAACATGAAATGGCTAATCATATTAAAAATGAAAAGTTAACAAATGATGAATTTAAAATATACTACCACAACATGTTCAACCACACTGTCCCATGATTGCTAATCTTTGGCAAGTCCTGAGGAAAAGTGGGGGAGATAGGATTGCAAAACTCTAGGCTGCTGAAAACAGTATGTTTATCATTGGAACCTGCAGATTATTAATTTAATTTCTGATAATGCAACTTCTCACTCAGTCTCCTAAACCTGGAGCTTAAGCAGAATTTTCAACTTTGTGCAATCAAGAATTATGCAAAGATGAAATCAAATACAGATCCTTGAAAAGGTAAACATTAGGGTAGAAATACTTTTAGTTTCCAATGAGACAAGAAAAAATAAATAAAAATATGACTATAGAAAGTAGGGGAGGATAAAAACACTTTTGAAAGTATAGATTGACATGTGTTCATGTCTTGTTTTTAAAATCCTTACCTTGAAATCCAGATACGCAAAGAACATCCCTCTTTTTCATCTTACCACTCTCTTACTAAGCTTACTGCCCATGTGACCTCCTGTTTTGCTATTCTTTTAATTAGAAAAAAATTAATAATTAGCGATAGTATTGCAAACAAAGTCAGCTTATAGCATTATCTTTATTACCACAGATGCTTTCAGGCCTCACACAAGTCCCATTAGCATTCCTAGAAATGAATAATGCTGCTTAAAAAAGAATAGATAAATACAAAATGCTGAAATGTGAGAACATCTTGGAGAAAACGTTAACTTTGTTTTCTAGGAACTCAATGTTTTTTGAACAGGGAAAACCTGTGCCATTTCAATTATTTTGTGAGTACCCAGAACTTTTCTCAAGGGTTCAGATGTGGTTGCTAGTCAGTTCTGCAGAAGCTAGTCTTCGTTTATTTCCTTAAAATACCATCCCATAACGAAATTACAAATACAACTGAGCATTTTAAAAACTAAACCATGATTTTATTTTTTAAGGGAGAGGGTTGATTTTATGCAAGTTTAAGAAGTTAACATTGATTGTGCAATCTGTTCCCTGGTCAACACAGACAAGCAATTTATTTTTATGTACAAATAACCAAAACAATGTTTCTGTTAAACACTGGATATATGGAGTACATCTTCCTACAGACAAATTTATATAAAGTACCAAGCACATTGAAGAAAATCCAGCAGATAATAAATTGACAATTGAGAAGCACCTAATTTATTTTCATTTTTATATTTGATGACCTCTTCCTTGTGTCTTTTTATTTTTAGAATGTGAGATACAATTTATTTAATTCCTTCCCGCCCCAATTTTATATTCTGCTGTTTTTCCTAAGTTTTTCTATACAAACAGGTTGTGATATTTTGCACTAATTGCACATCTCCTCTCTCCTTCTCTCCTTCCCTTCTGTCCTCCTTCCCTCCCTCTCCCGCTCTCCCTCCCCTTTCCTTTTAATAAGGGCCCACTCTTAATTCAAAGTAGGACAGAATTTTATTTATGACCACCTAACTGTTCTAACCAATAAGCATTTTAAAAGTATATAGCTTTACCAGGCAAATTGCATGATCAGTTCTTATAGAAACAGATTGGCAAAGGGCAAACATAACTTTTAATACAAGACTGGATGACTATTACATATCTCAAATAAAACATTACAATGTGTTGGGTCTTTTTTCTTGCTTCAATTCTTATTTGGACTCCAGAGTCCTATTGAGAGCCTGAGAGCAGTGTTTATGCACTATTCTAATGCTAGTTTTGAACAATTTAAATGCTTTTAATGTGTGGCATTATAGCTTGTATGCCTTATTCTCTCTTATACCAAATAGCTGTCTGGAGGGATGTAATTCCAGCCTCTTGCTTTGGTGTGCCATTATTTACAAGCACAGTAACATGCAATGCCAAGCATGGTTTGAGCCACTATTCAGCTGTGCTTTGTTTGGGTAATTTGGAAAGTGATACATTTACTGAGCATAATAACCATCCTCTTTAGTATCTTATATAAATAGATGGTTAATGTTCTCTTTATTTGGTGATGTGAATGAAATAAAGCCTCCAGGACAGGGACCCCAGCCTACCTACTTTCATATCAATTCTTCATGTAGAATTGATTCCAAAGATGTAGATGAAACATCTTAGTTTCCTGGGGAAAAAAACAACACCCTGCTCCCTTTGACTCCAGATCCATCCCAGCTTTTTCTTATGCTCTACTGAAACATCTTCCACAAAAATCCCTAATTTGCCTGAAAGTACGAGATTTAATAGTCCTTTCCATCTTAAGATGCATTAGAACTTCAGCTTCGAAAATTCCCAGGTAAGGATGCAATCCTATCAAACTTGAATAGTGCCAGATGGGAAACCACAAACATAGCTATTTGTATAAGTGCTACTTGATATTTGAGAAGGGAAAAGAAATAGAGTATTCTCTACATCTTTGCTAACATTTAGTAGTCTACAGAACGACTTGGAACTCAAATGAATTGAGGCATGTCATGGTTCAGAATCCCAACAGAAGAACTCAACAGCAAGTAGCTCCAAATTGGCTCATTCAAGGTGAGACGTATGGCAATCAAAGAGGCCCAAGTGATAGGCATGGAACAGAAAACAAAGCAAAATGGTGGACAACTTCCACCATTTCCCAAAGAAACTCAAAAACACCATTAAGATAAATTCAGAAGAAATTCCCCAGGTGAAAAATCAGAAGCCTTTTTCATAGGAAATGGAAAAAAAGAGAGAGAATGTGCAAGACATATTTTAACACAGCACTATGAAAATCATAAAATTCTTGCAGTTGATAACCTGACGTCTATCTTCTGAAAAGCTGCCAAACAGATATTGATATCTGTGTCAAGCTTCTTGTCTGAAGTAATTGGTTGTATCAAAGTTCACCGTATAGTGCTGTTGGGCATTTGTTGAGGAGAGTTCAGTAACACCCAGTTTCTTGTTACAGGAATGATTATGGGTGGTGCTTGGTTCAGAAAAATAGGCAGCAGCTGCCATCCCTTCTGCTTGCAGAAACTCAAAGTGTTCTGATGCCATCTTGTGGCTGTACCAAGAAGGGAAGGTAATGGCAGTGCCCTGTGGCAGCAGGTCAGGAATCATGCATCAGGGTGCATTTGAACTGAAGCTGAATCTGTCAAAGAGAGAAGCGGCTGCCTTGGAACAGCTGGTGAAATTATTACTCCTGACTATGTTTAATGGAAAGATGATAGTGATAGCGCAGTAACATTTTTATCTGCTAAGTATGTTGTTATTCAGCTTTCCTACAGCATTCACCAATGTTAAAAGGTAGAGAGAGACTGGATGTCTCCATTGCATTACTGTTTTTTTGCCCATTGGCAGCAGAGACCCTACTATAAAGAGGCTGGAGAGGAGCTTTGTTAGAAATTCTCAAACTCTCTAAAATAAATGAATCTGTGTAATCTTTTCCACCTGCAATCATGAATAAAACTAATGCATTTATTGGAGTTTGAGTTGAGCACTTTTAATATTCAACTCAGTTTTACCCTATGTATCAGATAAAACTATGATTGAATTCTATCCTTTTATATCAAATTAAATAGATTAAAATACTCAACTTCACTAACCCATACATTTCTGAAGACATTCCAAAGACTTTATACTGGGGTGTCAAACTTGAGTCATCACGTGACGTATCGTGGCTTCCCCGTCTTCGCTAAACCAGATGTGGGTGTGGCCAGTGCATGACACATCCGGCTGCAGGCTGCAAGTTTGACACCCCTACTCTATATTATTCTACACTGTGTTGGGAAATAACACCAGCAGGCAGATGCTTCTCCAGATAGTATCCGAAAATTGGACATGGAGTTGCACAAATATTTCCAAGAGAAGCCTGAAGCCAGATATTTGTAATTCCAATCAATGGAATGCAATATTCAATAACAGTCCCATAGATGTCAGTTGTCATACTCTGAAGAAAGATAGTTTTGTTCATTTCAGTTATGTTCAAAAGCTCAATCCACAAACTACAGGTAGTCCTCAACTTACAACAGTTCGCTTAATGACCGTTTGAAATTACAATGGCATTGGAAAAAATGATTTATGACCAATTTTCACACTTACAAACATTGCAACATCCCTATGGTCACATAATTTACATTCGGATGCTTGACAACTGACTGATATTTATGATGGTTGCAATGTCCTTGGATCATGGATCACCTTTTGCAAACTTCTGACAAGCAAAGTCAATGGGGAAACAACCGTGTTACTAATTTAACAACTGCAATGATTCTCTTAACAACAGTGGCAAGAAAAGTCATAAACTGGGGCAAAACTCACTTAAATTTCTCATTTAGCAAGATTTTGGGCTCAATTGTGATTGTTAGTTGAGGACTACCTGTATGTTACAAAGCAAATTACAAAGACCTTTCAAGACCACAAGGGCCATGCTAATGATATGGAGATATCACCAGATGTGATAGGTTTGGAAAGGCTGAGAAATTTACTAGCCCAAGGTCACCCAGCTGGCTTTATACCTAAGGCACGACTAGAACTCACCATCTCCTGGCTATGCCTTAATCACTACACCAAACTCCCTCTCAATATGTATATTAATAGGCAAGTTAAACAATCTTAACATACTTGAAGTTAATTTTAACATAGCCATTTCAGTTTTCCTTTCAATTAAAAAGGTGTAAAATAATTCCTTCATAATTTAGATATTTGCTTTTGATTTTCAGGAGTAAGATCTTAAGAGCTTGCTAAGGAAGAAAAGCTAGGCTGCCGCATATAATTTGGACTCTCTGAATCTGTGGGTATCTTCTTTTTTTTTTAAAGCGAGAGTGCAACAAAAGAAAAAAAGAAAGTAAAAAGAGATCATAGCCTTTCTTGATGTATTTATCTAATAATGGTTCATTTGTTGAGGATTATAGAAGAAAATCTGCCATTTAAATGTATACATTCTTCATTTACTGGATGTCCTTCATTATAAAAGTATCCTTTATTGAGAAATAAGATATTACCGCATTTATACCAATTAATATGTACTTTGCTTTCTGTGCTTGTGGAAGTAGCCTTGAAAAGGTGACATAGCACCAAAAGCTTCTTAGACAGACTTTTCTGACCTGGTCCCCCTCAACAGCATTGGACTATGATTGTGGTTGTAGCAATTAGACCACATTGTTTTGAAAGCCTTGTGAATGCCATTTCCACGTGGTGCCACAGGAAACTAATTAATTTTTAATGTAAGCTTGTGTGATCATAATTTGAATAGTTTTAATGTGATATGAATATCTAAGCCATATTTAGAAACCAATTGTTTTTTTTTTTTATAGAGAGCTATTTTATATGGGTCAACTCAAGACCTTTTATTTCATGAGATGAACCGAGCAGCTTTTTCTTTACTGAATCTCAATGGCCAGTCATCTTTCACCAGAATAGTATGTATAGTGGCCCATAAGAGACTTATCTTTGTAGAAGGTCAGACGTGGAACTGAAAAAGTTTAAAAAATAACAGGACACTTAGGAGGCGTTATTGTTAATTGGAGAATCAGAATGACTTTGGACAGGAAGAGAAAGAAAACAGGATAAAAGGAAACAAGAAACAGAAACGATCAGCGTTTTAGTGTCTGAATGCTCCATAAGAGAAAGTAGACAAAGTAGTGAGATGAGAAGGTGTCCATGCAAAGAAAGATCTGGCAAAGCCTTTGCTGAAACAAGTTTGAGGAGAAAAGTGAAAAATGTGCAAATTGGATGGATGTAGGGAGGATGCGGTGGCTCAGTGGCTAAGATGTTGAGCTTATCGATCGAAATGTCAGCAGTTCGAATCCCTAATGCTGCGTAATGGCGTGAGCTCCTGTTACTTGTCCCAGCTTCTGCCAACTAGTAGTTCGAAAGCACGTAAAAAATGCAAGTAGAAAAATAGGGAACACCTTTGGTGGGAAAGTAACAGCGTTCTGTGTGCCTTTGGCTTTTAGTCATGCTTTTAGTCACATGATCACGGAGACGTCTTCGGACAGCACTGGCTCTTCGGCTTTGAAACGTAGATGAGCAGATGAAACATAGATGAGTTGTTCCCTAGAGTCGGGAACAACTAGCATATATGTGCGAGGGGAACCTTTACCTTTACCTTCAGGGAGGCTCTGAGGCAGAGGAAAATTCAGGGGGAGCAAGGAATTAAGAAGGGAAAGCTTGGCCAATGGTGTCATTTCAACAAGTGAAGCAGGGCAACAGCTGCCCTATTAAGAATATTACAGTTGGAAGAAGTGGAAGAAGATGCTGAGAATAACAAGGAAGTGACTCTGAGAAGGGAAGGAGGGAGAAGAGAGACAAAAATAATAAAGATTAAGAGTAACACCAGAGAGGTGAAATAAATAATTTCATCTCTCTGGTGTTACTGAGTTGAGAAAGGAGGAATGATAATGTCAAAGGGAAAGTTCTCAACCTTAAGAAGATAAAGATGTTAATGAGAACCTAAGAAAACAGAGAGAGATTAAAGGTTTTCAGATGACTTGAAAATGGAAGTTATTACAATGAATCAAATTGATTAAAACTATAAATATATAAATAGTTCAGAGAATGATAAGATAATATAAAGATAACCATATATGAAATACAATAGAATTCAGAATAAGGAAAAAGGAGAACTCAGAAAACACTAAGCTGTTAAGTTTTCTTACATTGGTAAGATAAACTATAATAAAAGAGAGAAAAATCCCTAGAAGTATACAGAAATAAATTATAAAAATGTAACAAAAATATATTACTGTCTATGTAAGGACCAAACTTTTATGCATATTTTTGTAATAAAATACTCTTTTCAGGGAAAGTTAAATATTTATCAACTTAAATACATTCATTTATGAGGATGGTGGTATAACCTCTTTTAGATATCAGACAGAGGATTTATTTGGGGACCAATATTGTCCTGAGATGAGAATAGGCTCAGAAATAACAGCTAGAAAGTTGCCATAGTTGCATTCCCACTACAGATCTGTGATCTGAAATTCATGCCTCATTCTATCTAAATAATAAAACTTTCCTTGACTGCCCTTGAACCTTTTTGCTGCATTGCATGCAGTAACATCAACTACAGTTAAGTGAATATTTATTGATTATATGCCATCAAGCGAATGTTCTCTTTCTATCCAGCTTCTTCAAACTCCAACTTTTATTTTCATTGAGTATCACAGGAAAAACCATTGCCTTCATGAATCTTGTATTTGCAGATATAGACACATCCTGGCAATTGAATATTTTTTCCAAGATCTTCAATGCTATTCTACTGAATCCTACTATATGGTGCATTTCTTAACTTCTGGCTTCTTTACTGTTGATAGTCAATCCTAAAAGCAGAGGCTATTCACCACTTCAGTATTTATATTATCATTTCCAAGACTACAGTAGTTGTTGTACCTATTGTTAATAGTTTGATGTTTTTATCTTTAAACCCAGTCCCATTTTTTCACTGTGTTTCTTGAGTTCTGTTATAAGAATTTGCCTTTTCAACTATCAAAGTAGTTGATAGTGTAATCAGTATAGCATAGGTTAATGTATCTTCTTCCAATCTCATCTTCTTCCAGTCCATATTTCCTCAATATATGTTCTCCATATAGGTGGAATAAATAAGGGAAGGGCATACAGCTTTGTCTTAATCATTTGCCAACCTGCAGCCAGTTTGTTTCCATTCGTATTCTGACCTGATCTGTATACAGATTTTTCATAAAGGCAATCAGAGGCGTTAATTAGGATTTCCATTTTCCTAAACAATTTTCACAGCTTCAGATTGGTATTGACACAAGGCCTTTCTATAGTCAAAAAAGTACATACTGAGTTCTTTATGATATTTTTGGCTTTTTCAATTATGCAGCATGTGTCAGCAATAATGTCTTTTGTTCCTTGGTCTTTTCTAAAACCAGCATGAACATCTGGTAACACTCTTACCATATAGAGCTCTAATCTATGTTGGATAATCCTAAGCATTATTTTGCTAAGATGTGAAATTTAAAGATAACAGTTTGCACACTGTTAAGTCTCCTTTCTTTGGGAATGATATGTGTACTATACAATAGATTGCTTTCTTCCAGACATTTAACCACTGCTGTTCTCCAGATTTGCTTGCATTGCCTGGTTAGAAACTTCAGTGATTCCTCTTATACTGCTTGTTATATTTTTAGATATTCCATCAATTCCTATAGCCTTCCACTCGGTAATGACTGGAATGCTGATGTAACTGCATCTTCTATACCAGATGTTCTTGTAAGTAGGAGGTATATTCTAAGGTGTTTTAAATATTGACTACTGTTGAAATACATATATTTCATCTTTGATCTTTTTTGAATCAGTTACTATTTGTCCAGTAGCATCCTTTAGCATGCCAATTCAAGGTTGGAACCTCTGAGGTTGGAACCTTGAGTTTAGAGATCTTTGGAAGACATTCCTTGTTTTTCATGTCTGTTTCCATGTTTTACAGATGTTTCTAATATTGCTTCTTGTATCTCTGAACAGCTCTCTAAATTTTTTTGTTAAGTTCCTTCCTGGGAGCTTTGTCTTATATTCTTGATCAATTTCACAGGGTTTTTTTTCCTGATATCCAGTTTGCTTTTTCCTTTTTCTGAATCTTTGACAGTCTCTTTTAACATTAAAATTTCTTTGATTTCACAGAACTTTAAAGTGATTCTTGATGTTCTTGAAAATGGTGGATATATGATCAAGAAACCATATCATGAAAACTGTCTGGTTTTGTTCTTCTACTGTAGGTTAGCTTGGAATCTATATATGAGAAATTCAGGATCAGCCTTGGGTCATATCTTTGTGTTATCACTGACCTCTTCTTTTTCCTTTTATCAATAATATAGTCAATTTGACTTCTGTGTACTGCACCTGATAATGCCCATGCATATAGATGTCATTTTGGCTGTGTTAGTAAAGAATAAATCATTGGATTTAAATAAATATGATTGTTTTGTTATTTTGTTGTAAAAATCAAGGTACTAAATTGGGGATCATCTTATGCTAAAGAACAGGAACATTAAGCAAAGTATGTATCATTACCACACATAGTCAGCAATTAGGTAGTATCACCAATAGGGTTCTGGGATGTAAACTTCATGTGCCTAGATGATATAAACATGGCTTGGGGAACATTATGCTATGGAAGAGTTGTTCAATTATTCATTTCCTATTTCTGCATATGCAAAAGATTAATCTACCAGGTGCTTGGTGCACAGGGAGACAGAGTCACATTTGTTCTTTACTAATGTTTTTTTTTTCCAGCATGTCTTTCTTCTATTTCTTCCATGGCAATGTAAACCTAATGTGTAGATTCAAAAGTTATGCAAATAAGAATAAAAAAATTCTAGGGGCAACACAGATAAAGAGCAAGTAAAGAGCAAAGACCACTTTAGCAGATGTCATGGCCAATGTTTGTATGTATGCAGGTGTGTATATACGTATACATAGTCTATATGATTTTATTTATTCATTTAAAACATTTATATTGCCACTTATTTTATACCAAAGTCTTGCTGGCTCAAAAATTAAAATGATACTGATAATAAAACATAAAAACCATATTCAAACTATTAAAGCCATGAATATTAAAAACAAAAATGTGACACCAAGTTAAGCTTCTGACATGCAGTCACCTCATCCTATCTTAGCACGTGGAGCAAAAGCCAAGCCTGCAGTGCTTATTGGAAGGCCAGATGGGTAGAAGCTTGCTTTAGGGAGAAGGATATTCCATAGGGTAAGGGACGCAGTTGTGGGCAATCTCCATCCTTATCTGAAGAGGTTCCTTGGGTTTCTTCCATGGTTTCCAGCTCCATTTTTGCAGAGCCAACTCTTCTGAATGTCTGCTTGTTTCTACTTTTTAGTTTTTGATACTGTTGTCCCAGGAATGGATGTTTTTACACTCACTATTACACAAATAAGAGCTACTCTTTGCTTCAGTTCATTGATATAATTATTACCTGCAGCTCAAACCTAGAAGTTAAAGTTCATTTCAAGGTATTTCTGCTAATTTTTATAGGAAAATTAGAGTCAGTCCTTTATCTCTTTCAAATAATGGATATGAGTGATTGGAAAATATAGCAGGGAAGATTCCCCCCTCCTGCCCTCTTCATACCAAAGCCATCTATAGTAATATGGATAATATATTGAATCCTGACTCTTGCCTGACAACTTCTGATCTTACTTTTACCTCAAGGTGTGGAGGAACATAATCAGATAGTGCAAATGGAATAGAGAATGGCATTTGCCCCTATGCAATATCAATCAAACAAGCTTCTTTTTTCTCCAAAAGAATGTGGGGGAAAGTATGGTTTCTTACAGTGAAATGCTTGCTAGGAAAACCTTTTTTGGGGAGTTTTGAGGAGCAAGAAGAGGTGAGTAGGGCGTATTGGCACTACCTTATCAAACTGAATGAATGTAGGCACAGTAGAGACATTTTTTTCACTTATATCTTTCACTCAACTAATACACATCTTAGCTCTTGTTTTTTTCTTCTTCTTTGATGACATTTTACTCCTTTCAGGAGCACATAAACAAGAATTCTGCAAGGCATTTGTTTTGTTTTTGTTTATATCTCAGCAACCCTCAACTTAGCATTTTTTGGGGTAAATATTTCATATTTATTTGTTAGAGAGAAAGAGTAATGATGCAAAATAAGACTAGTCCTGAGTGGAGTGTTTCAGTCAATATAGAACATTTCAGCTTTGTTGTGCTTTCAGCTTTGTTTGCTTTTTCAGCAAACAAATATGGCCAGCTATAAGATTTAAGTTTGGTCCTGTTTTACGGATAGAGTATTATACTTTTGTGTTGGATTCCTCATTATTGGGGCTGAAATAAACAATAAAACAAAGGGGGAGGGGAGAGGAACCAAACAATTTCTATGGGCAATCTCTCCTGTGAACATATCAAGCTCCTTTGTGTAGCGTGCTTGTGGCTGTTGGTGCCATTGTATTCTTTTGGTGTATATTTCCCATTATGTGCATTTTTACTCTTTTGCAATTCCTTCCCCTTATTCTGTCTGTTTTGCAAGGGGAGAAAATGAAAAACAACAGGACAACATGTACTGACTGTAGTGATAATCACATGTTTATTTGACAATGAATGAAGTGGATACTAGGATAAAATTTGGAAGTGTTAACTCAAATCCTTACCGCTAGAAATGGAAAGTTTACAAATACTGCTTTCTTGTGCCAGACTCTTTTATTATGATCTGCCCAGTTCAGAGTGAATTGTACATCACTCTTTATTTATTTGGCAATGGAACAAATTAGATTTTCAAGCAATTTTGTCAAATATTGTTTTATTTATGGTACAAATGTTCAGGTATCATCATCTAGATATTACAATACATTATTTTGTTATTATATTACATTATTGTGTGTGTGTATGTACTGTTTGTATGTATATCAATAAATTGAAATATAGATAGATAGATTAGATAGATAGATAGATAGATAGAGATATTTATGTATATTTCAATTTATTGATTTGTAGGATTTATTTATCACTTTGACTGAAACACAGCACACACAACACATGCACACTGAGTTAAAAAGTACAGAATCTAAAACATAATAGCAGTATAGCATAATATGTAATACAATACAGTATATTTTCCCATTAAAGACTTTCATAGATCTTTTAGCTTGTTTGTTTTTCATCAGAACTTGAACTGGGTCAGCTTGAAATGCTTCCATTTCAAACCATGCTTTCTTCAACTCTTGAAACTCCCAGTAGAATCTAATGAAGGATGAATCTCATTTTTCTAACAGATTTTAATACCATATACATTATTCACATCAAAGAGGGAAGCTATTCACATCAAAGAAGAGTTTCCATGAATTAAATTAAAAATTGACTTTGGCTTGAACTTTCTTAAGCAAAAAGTGAAGTGATAATCAGATTAAGATATATGTGCATAGACTCATATAAATTCAATATTTTAAAACAGGTGAAAACAATAGTAACAATAACAGTGCCTTTTGAGATCAACACTTAAAGGCAGGAGATTATACATTTATCAGAGTATAAGTATCAATTTAATCATAGTTAATTTTAGTAAAAAAAATCAATAAATTTACTACTTTGGCTTATATGGCACACCAATTCTGAAGAACCATAAATTATGGTTTGTAATGAAAAAAATATATTTTATCTAAAGAAGATCCTAGATATTTTTAATACACACACACACACACACACACACATACACATACACACACACACACACACACAATTCCAGTAATAAGTAAAACAAATAAATTTTATTTTACCTGATAAATTCAATTCAATTCAAATTCAATTCAAACCTTTATTGTCAGAGTACAGCATATGTACAATGAGATTGGCTGAGCTTCCCTTCGTGCATGGAATGGGAAGTCCAAATGGGATGGACCTGATAAGTGAACAAAAATGCCAGATCCCATCTAAACATTTGATTGTGCTACCAGCCATAACAAATCTCTGAGAATATTTTATTCAAAGTAAGAGACTGTGAATTACCTGAAAAGATACCTAAAAGCCATACAGTATCAAGAGCAGTAAGACCCTAATATCTTTAAAATAGTAAATGTGGTTTACTAATCATAAGAGAAGTAGTTAACCAGACCAGTGAATCCTTCTATGAATAGGTTCTTGGGTCACAGGTAAATCTTGGGTTTACAATATAACACACCCCTCACAAATACAAAATATCCAAAAAAAGAAACAGGTATGCAGAGAAATAACAAATCATTCTGATTTATTATTCCTATGAAGTACTTATCTGAAGCTGTTCTGTAAATTCTTATCTGACTTCTTAAAACTAAATAGTTTGTGCTTTGCTTACTCTCTAAGATCTAGCTAAGATCTAGAATTGGGAATTATACCAAGGTTTCTTTTGTAACTTTTATAACTTGCTGAAATGTGTAGCATTCTATATGGGTAAGCCAGCATACTGCTCAGGAAGATAGAGACTTAAAAATAGTCCAGGAATCATGAAGGACCGTAATGAGTCAGCATGTTACAGATAGAAATTGATGCTCCCCTTAAAATCTGCTAGCCATACTGGACTGATGACCCCTAAAATCTGGCTGACCTTAATGCTTTTTTATTATTCATCCAACCTGGCAGATTTCATAGATAAGGTTAGTAAGGTCATCCCAATTTCAATATGTTGAACTGAAGAATACCTTAGGATAGAAATTGAGCTTGTCACACCAGAGTGATTTCCACTGATGGTATTTTATTTGGCATTAATATTAATTTTTTTCTTTTGATGGACACTTACAGAGATTGCCATGTACTGTTGGTAGAATTCAGCTTTTGAGGAAAAAAACGTAGCACTGTATTTCCTTAGTACATTTTCTTGTAGTACTTTAATACTTTCTACTAAAGTGATGAGTAAGAACCTCAGAGAATTTCTATGGAGGTAATCCCAGATAGAGATCCCAGTCCTTTCCTTTCCTTATGCAGGTTATGAATCTCCTTGTATCTTCTACAGATAGATTGTTATTGAAGAGATAAAGGCCTGAAATATAATTTCAAGAATACCTATTAAAATTATAGAATATCTTTTTGAGTTTCAGCCTGAATTATTTACCCTACCCTGTTTTTACAAGTAACTGCTTTCAAATTACTTTCTAATTTCTCTGTAAGCATTCTGAAATAGAAGTCAAAATGGCTGCCATGAAAAGACTGACCTGTTTATATATTGTCTTGATGGATGTAGTCAGTCACAAAGTCAGAAGCCAAATTGGGGATGTTGTTTGCCTATTCCTTCCTTTTATATCTCATAGAATAACAGGATTTGAAAAGGCATTGAGGGTCTTCTAGTCCAATCTTCTGTTCAAGCAGGAGAACCTATACTATTCCAGACAAATGGTTGTCAAATTTCTTCCTGAAAACTTCCAGTGATGGAGCACCCACAACATCTGGAGGCAAGTAAATCCAGTGATTAATTGTGGTCACTGTCAGTAAATTTATCTTTAATTCTAATTTGGATTTCCTTTTAATGTTCTTCCATACGTTACTTGTTGTCCTGCTCTCAGGTACTTTGGAGAAACACAGGCTCCCCGTAATACTGTATCCAATCTGCTTATTTCTTCTTTTTTATGGTCAGAAGGGCACATTGCCAAATAAAACATTCAAATGATCACAGTTTTTATTCCCTAAGTTTTGTGAAGCTCATATACTGTAGAAATTAAGATGTAGCTGGAGGTGATACTTTTGGACTGTAGCATCCCAACTCCTCCTTTTTAATTAAAATAATATATACTTTTTTAAAAAATCCCAGTGGTTAGAAAACTTGGTGAATACCAAGACTGGTGTCTGCAGACACACTGCTACCTGTGGGGCTTATGCTGACAGGATAGTCTCCCTGTTTATAAAGAGACTTAAGCACAATTAACTTTCTTGAATAACTGTCCACACGTTTTCTAAAGACCATATAGTAAAAAAAAAAAAAAAAAAGAGAGAGAGAGAGAGAGAGAGTTAAATTCTGTGGTAATAACACAATGAATGATTATGCAGGTTTAGGAGCCATCACTTTGCAATCGAGAATCAAGTTATCACCAATGAATGGTCTAATCATGGACTGGTACTGAAACTTCATTCACAAAAGGTTTTGTGCAGGCATTTTGTGTTCTTCCTGATGCCAAATGATCCTATTACTGGCTTATCAAAGAAGCACGGATTAAATTAGATAAAACAACTTTCAGTGGTGGTTTCTCTTTTTCTTTGCTCATTTGTTTATCTAAATAGCTGTTTGGTGAATGCAGAGAAATAATAGGAGGTAATTATTGCTTCATGTAATGTTCCATGTTTGGGTATGTAATCCTTCCATTAGGTTTAGTTTTATTTTAAGCAAAGGAGCTCCCTGAGGGATATGATAATCTCCTTCTGGCTCTTTAGTGTTCTCCTCCTTTCAAAAAGCATAAATAATACCTGGCTGTGATGCAACATCTCAACTGGTTTCTCTGAACATTTGGCAATCAATTGCTTTGTGCCGTGCTGGGAAGATCACTGTAGACAAAGAGATTATGATTTACTCAATGTCATGTTATTAGCTTCTTAACCAAGCACAAATTTGAACTCAGGACTCAGTCCAGTTTATTTTTATGAGATGAACTAGGGTAAGAGAACATGCAGCTGTAGCTCTCCTGGTAATGGATCAATATATTGTCAAGATCTTTCCACTCCCAGTTTTTTTTTTTTTTTTGCATTATTAGCAAAACACAATTCTTTCTACTGCCATACATTATATTGTTGCAAATAAAAAGGATATTTAAGTTTTTCGTGTTGATGTGAAAACTGTTCAGTTATGCCAGTCAAAACAACTTCTTGAGCCTCCAATTCTTTAGTAAAGCAGGAATAAACATCTTCTGTTGGCTTTAGGGTCATATCAGCCTTTTGGGCCCTCTTAACCCAAAGTCCAAACAAGTCAAGGCCATAATACCCACTTTCTGATCCAACTATTTGAAGGTTGGTGCATCCTTGAGGACCATAAAATGAGCCTGCTGGGGCACATGTGTAGCTCAAGCCATCTGATCAGATTTTTGTAACTGACTCCAATACAAGAATAGTTACCTAGCACTGTTCAACCCTGGCTCCAGATTCTATGACCTATTTGAAGAAAGCAAAATAATTCATTTCCCCCCTCTTATACTACAGTATATAGAGAGAAACAGTTTGGTAATTAATTAAGGCATCAGGCTAGAAATCAGGAAACTGTGAGTTCTAATCCCACTTTAGGCACAAAGCCAGCTGGGTGATCTGGGACCAGCCTTTCTCAGCCCTAGGAAGTGGGCCATGACAAATCAGTTCTGAAATCTTGCCAAGAATATTGCAGGGACTTGTCCAGGTGGTAGCCAGGAGTCAAGATAGCCAGGAGTCAAGATTCTTCACATAGAGAATCAACTTCTATGCCAATTAATTTATATAGATAGATAGATAAAGAGAGGGGGGGGAGGGAGGGAGGGAGAGAGAGAGAGAGAGAGAGAGAGAGAGAGAGAGAGAGAGAGAGAGGGAGAGAGAGAGAGAGAGAGAGAGAGAGAGGAGACTTCAGTTTCTTCCCTCTATACAGATGTCCCATCAGGGTACCACATACTTTGATTTAGTGTAAATCAAAGTGGACCAGAAATATGCTACTGGTTTGCCATTCAGGCTTTTACACCTGGGTCCAAACGGTGACTATTCTACTTCCAGAAAGAGAGGGAGAGGAGAGGAGAGGAGAAAAGGGAAGGGAAGGGAAGGGATTGGAAGGGAGGGAGAGAGGGAGGGAGGGAGGGAGGGACGGAAAGAATAATAATTTCCTCTAATAATTTTTTGTTATTAAAAAGTCAACATTTCCCAATGTTCTGTTCAGATATTTAAAACATAGTTAAAAACAAATGCCCCAGCTATGCTTTCTCCACTATATTTGAACATAAGCGAAGAAGCAGGAAATTACTGGGATGGTGCCAGACATTACTAGTCATGGCTTGGGTGCTCATTGTAATGTTTTCTACAACATAGTACTGTTTGAATGGTACTGTTTTCTACTGCATTTACCACTCTGCATATCTGTGCTGGTATGTTAATAATATAGTATGTCATGAGAGGCGTTCATCCTGAATGCTTTGAAACTATTCTCCTATTCAGTTTGCAGAGACATAAAGAAAATAACAGATCTGTAACCTATTTCACCAGAAAAAAGAGCCCCACCACTGGTCATCTATGAGCAGGTTTTATCAGACTCATTTTTTCCATTATGGAAACAAACCATAGCAAAGCAGGCTTTTAAAACCTACCATGGCTTTGGACTGGGTTACCCAATGGATCACCTTTTTCGAAGAGTCTTTACCTGTCCAACTCAATCTAGCAGAATGGGCATGCTGTGGACCCCATCAACCAGTGTTGGCTAATAGGGTCTAGAAAATAGTTTTTTTTTCTCCTGTGGGTCCTGCTCTATCGAACAGAAATTAGAATAGGCCCAACCATGCTACCCTCTCACAAGGCTAAAAATCTAGCTGTGTTCCCAAGCCTGGAGTGCTGAATGTGTCAAGGAGCCCATTTCTTAGCTTTATTGCTAACTAGCCAAGTATCTCAGCAGCTCTGTACATTTAGTTTGGGTGTTTTTATTGGTTTATTGGTAAGAATCATTGTTCTTAAATGATTTAGTGTTAAGTGTAATATATTTTTTTCAATTGTATGCCACCCAGAGACATTGTTTGGGATGGCCGACTATAGAAGTTGATAAACAAACAAACAAACAAATAAATATAAATATCTACTTTGAGGCTAGCCTTTTTTATTTTTCATTCTTTAAATTTTCCTTTCCAGTTGATGATTTTAAAACATGTAATAAAGCAAGTGCATTTTTTTCTCCATCTCAGTCCCTTCTCTTTTTTTGTAGAATTTTCTAAACTCTACATCTAAAGTTGTAGACTGTCATCTTTATAAACAATTCTAGAAAATCTTTTTTTCATGAACAAAATAAATACACATCAATCAATAATAAATAAGAACATCAGGTTATTGTAATTACCTACAGTACAAAATCTATGCCATTCTCCAACACACACACAATATATATATATATATACTGTATGTATGTATGAATGTATGTGTATGCATACATATGTACATGTGTCTGTGTGTATATATATATATGTTCATATACATATACACATACATTACACATACATATACATATATTAAACACTTCCACAAGCGGCAAAATGATCTCCATTCTATGTGATACTATGATTTCATAAACCAAAGACAACTGTCCCTTATCCAGGGAGGTCATGCTTAATATTTTTCCATAATTTTTCATTCCGGAAGGAAAACGTATTTACTTGGTCAATTTTAAAATGCCAGAAAAATGGCAAAAATACAACTAAAACCAATTTAGCCATTTTATGTCATTTTCTTTGCCTATGTCTAGAGATATAAGCAAATTTCATCTCTGTACAATTGTCTATATCTCATATCCTATGAGTTCCAACAAAACCAATAGTTAAGATACAATTTAAATCTGGACTATAAGAAAAAGAAACTATATTATTTTGCATATGTTGCATAGAAATTCTATTTAAAACACTACTTGTTTTATCATGCTAGTGCGTAAAACAATTTTATTTTGTTCAAAAAATACTGTTGCTGCTGGATTATTCTGCAGTGACCTTGTATTTTTAGTACAGTAAACAAGCTTTTGTAAGTATATGTGCTTCATAGCAGATTAAGGACCAAAATTGTGTGTGTGTTCTTTTTTAAACTGATATTCACTGGAGGATGCTTTCTCAGAAATGAGGGAATAGATTACAATATTCAAGAAATATGCATAATAAAGCTTCAGAGAAAAGGGGCAGCAATGCTGCAATAAATTCATACTGAGAAATTAATCGAGCCTTCTTTGTAACCTTCATGGCAATTATATAGAACATGGGTAATCATCATCTTACAGGTCTGGTGCTTTTAAACCCCTCCCCCCAAAAAAGGATAAACAGTGTTATGGTGATATTTGAAAAGGGTGATGGTGGGATGGTATATTGAAAGCTGGAAGCACATTTAGAGCGGCACCTTGCAGATGTTTATCTTGTTTGCGCTTTCATTGTAGAATGGACTTCTTCTTTAGATTGTGGGAAGTTGTGGGAAAGGTAGGCGGAGAGGAAGTGTGCATTAGAGCAAAGAAACTGAGCAAAATTATTTTTGTTCATGCTTCACTAGGCCTCAGTGCATAGAAGGAGATCCAGCTTAGAGCTGCTGGCAGATTGGAGATAATAGGCATTTCATTGACCTTCTGAGGGAAGCAGCAAGGGGTGGGGGCAGATAGAATGGAAGCCACAACCTGAGCAGAAGCTTCTGCAGAAGGTCAAGATCAAGATTTCTGTGAAACAAGGTAGAAGAAAGCCGATTGTCACCACTTCATCCTGAAATGCTGTATGGTTCCTACAAAAAAAGAGTAACATAATGATGAGGAGAAGCTTTCTTCAAGGGCCACCTTGTACGCAGCTTTGTCGCCACACAACAAACACTGAGAACAGAGTCATATTTGCCCAGGCTACAAGTGGGGTCAAGTGCACAAGTATGTTAGATATTGAAAAACAATATTAATTGAAAGTCTGTTCTGTCATCCATAGCCTTCACAATTTTGTCATCCATACCCTCCACAAAAGTAAAAGATTAAAAAAACAACAACTGAGAAAATGATTTGCATGTCTGCCTGCTCTCTTCTGAAGAGAAGAAAACTGATTTCTCAATTCCATTCCAAAGTTCAACTGTAAAGGTCCTTTCCCTTAAAGCACTTGGTAGGATGACAGGACCCAGAAGTCAGGCAAATGAGGAAAGCAAGAGTTCCTTAAAATGTGGAAATTTTAAAAAATAAAAAAATGATTAGCCCAAACTTTACTCGCTTTCTGGAAGCAGCTGAAAAGGGAGCTTGGGATGTAGGTGTAGGTATTTTTTATTTGTATTATTACTGTGGGTATAAAAAAGTCTACACAGTCCTGTTAAAATGCCAGGTTTCTGAGATGTAAAAAAATCAGACCAAGATAAACCATTTCAGAATTTTTTTCTGCCTTTAATGTAACATATAAGCTGTACAGTTTAATTGAAAAACAAACTGAGAAAATTTAGAGGGAAAAATAACAATAAAAAGTGTACAATGATGTATTTGCATAAGTGCACACACTCTTTATAAGTAGGAATGTTGCTGCATTCAGAACTAACCAATCACATTCAAACTGATGGTAAATCAGTACACACTTGTCATCAATTAAAGTTATTTTGATCAAGCCCATATAAAGTCCAGCTGTTCTAGAAGGATTTTTCTGACATTTACTCAATTGCCTCTTATAGCAAAAGCCATGGTCTGCAAAGAGCTTACAAAGCATCAAAGGGATTTCATGGTTAAAAGGTATCAGTTAGGAGAAGACTACAAAAAAATTATAAGGCATTGGATATATCATAGAACACAGTGAAGACAGGCATCATTGTGAAGAAAATATGGCACAACAATGACATTACCAACTGGATGTCCATCCAAAATTGATGAAAAAACAAGAAAACTAATCTGAAAGGCTACCGAGAGGCCTATAGCAACATTTTGGGAGCTGCAGTAATTTCTTGCAACTACTAGTTGTGTACTACATGTGACAACAGGATCATACCTTTTCTTTTAAATTAATGTTATTAATCACATGTAAACCCTGCCGTAATCATGAACAGATTCTCACAGAACTCATACCATATAACAAAACAATTTATGCATTGGATATAAAAAGTATTATGCAGGGATGGAGGTGGGAATTTAAAACTTTTCAAATTTTAAATTAAACTGCATCTATTTCCAAGAATTCCTTAGGTTTTTGAGGCAAAGAGGTATGTAGTATGAACATAATGCAATTTACAAAACAGTATTTTCTGTACTTATGTAGTACTGCTAAACTGCTAAAAAAGCACATTACCTTCAATACTGACTCCATTTATAATTTTTACTTACAATTTTAAAGGCCAAAAGATACCTCTGCACATTTGATTTCAGCATTACACTAATTCAAATTCTTGAATTTGGTTTATATGAAAGTCTGCACCTTAAGATTTTATAGAGCAAGGAAGGGTGCAAAATTGGCAAGCACAAATGAGTAGGTTGCAGGAACAGGGAAGCTGCCATGCTAGGACAAGGAAAATTCTTCAATTTATCAAGAGCAAGATTTTGCTGTGGGGTTGATAGTAGCTTTATTACTGAAAAAGCTAATTGAGAGGAATACCTGTGGAATTAAATTGGAATGTAGGAATTCATGAAGATCTTTCATGAAGATCTTGTTTTTTCATCAATTTTGGATGGACATCCAGTTGGTAATGAGAGACAATTGCATAGCAAAACATTCATTCATACTCTTAGGCTGTCTGATAACTGAAAAAATACCACACCTTACCAAAGAAAGTTTCTCTAAAGTGCTCTTCATCTTTGAAATGATTTCTGATATGTTTTCCCCATCAACTTGTACAACTAGAATTTCTCTGCCTTGTATTAGTTTTCATATCCTAGTGTTTGTTTCTATTGCAAAGGAACAGTTTAAAGAAAAAATATAACCTCAGTTGCACCATAGAAGCCACTCCTGAATTTAAGACTTGCTCCCCCATCAAATATTTTCTCAAGTAAAGTCTCTTAGCTCTTTTAGAATTTATTTTCATGAAAGCTTTCTGTCAAACTTTCCACCAAAGAGCAAATTTGTCTCCTTCAGGGGCACCCAGGAAGAGGGAAAAAATCTCATATTTGTAGTTCTGAACATTTTTTAGCTTGTACTTACATCATTAGCAGTAGCTCAGGTACAAGAAAGCTTGCTTTGGATCTGACCAAAAGTTTGTTTGTTTCGTCCAATAACCTGAACAATCTCCTAAAAGGACAATACAGCACATTTTGTAACAATCTCATTCCCTTCCTGGGTTGAATGTCCAATCCACTTATCTCTGTTTCTCTTCCTCTGGCATTTCCAATTTGTGATTCACTCTTAGCCAGGTTCATGGAGCAAGCTCCTCATAGGTGAGATTTCCAGTTTCCATCTCATAAATTCCAACTAAATTGATTCCCTTGCACATCAGTGGTGGGTTGTCCCTGGTTCAGACCGGTTCTATAGAACCATTAGTAAAACCGGCAGGAGGTTCTGCCCACCAATCCCAACGTCATCAGAACGCTTCTGCACATGTGCAGAAGAGTGCGTGTGCGCGAGTGCGAAGCGAGTTCTGCGTGCGGCCCCGTTGCGAACCGGTAGTAAAGGTAAGTAGAACCCAGCCCTGTTGCACATGTGCACACCCATGCACATGAGCTGTCCACTCTTTCAGCTACAAGGAGTTGAGATCTAACAGGCATGGTACTGCAAGGAAAAGCCTCAAGGTCCCCCTCCCCTTTTTAACTCATGCTCACCTTTTTACAAGGGTATGGAGAGAAAGGCACTATCCTGCTGGTTCCAAATGCTGGCCTTATTTCTTTTTTCTCTCCCTGTTCTTTCTCTCTCCTCTCCTCCACCTTCCCTAATATTTGACCTAGTTAGGCTTGGTTAAACTATTAGCTTAAACCGAAAGCTTTCTAAATAACTATATTCTAAGTCTTTACCCTCCCCTCCCTGCTGCAATCTGCAATTTAATTCTGTTTGGTTAACACCAACTTTACTTCAACTGACTGTGTTGAAAGATTCATAATTAAATAAAGGGATACTTTTTATTACTTACTTAGAGTTTATTTTTTAAGTCCTATTAAAATTAATTATTAAGGTTGTGTTGATCTGCCCAAGATGATGATCTAGTTTGAAACATAGATGTAATAGATTTCTTTCCACTAGTCATGTTGAATCAATCAAGGTGCATTAATTTAATTCAGAAGATTGATTTGATTTAGAAAAAGGGCAATTTGTAAATGCAGAAATTTGTGTTAAGTCTTTAAATTACATTGATTTAATTGGGAAATTTGATTTGAAGGGGTTAGATATAAGTCTCCTTCAAACAGAATATGTTCATGTGCCTAGAAATTACAATATGATAGTACTTAACAATCAAACCTTCCACTCATCAATTTTTTTCTATACACAAGACAAAATATTTTAATTTTAAAAAAAAGTTTAAGGTCTTTGGTAGTATCAGTGATAACATAATTCCTTCATGGATGAAATTATTAAACCAGGGACCAAATTGTGATCTAGACCAAAACATATTATGATTGAATTTCAATGATCAAAATCCTGCTTTGGCAAAACTGATAGATGCAATCTGCAAAGTACTGCACATTATGCAAATTATCCACAGCCTAGCAGTCCAGCCAGATAACTATTTTAAAAATGGGATGCTTTTTCCTATTTCTTCTTGTTTGAAAATCATGCTTGCATGTTTTGCTGAATGGTTAGAAAAGTGTTCTAGGTAACATACATTTCATTTTTTAAAAAAAATATGTTAGGAGAATTTATTATCTATCCAATTTCTGTGAAAGGAAATTCTATTAAAGAATTTATGGAAGAAATACCTTATGGCTATATTTTAAGAAGCATACTCTTGAATAAACTTTTTAAAGTTATTTCATGTAACCTACCATTGTGGATCACATTATGCAGCAGCTAAACATTTTTTTGAACAATTAGATGTGGAATAAAGAAAGTAGCTTGGCTGAGATCATTGAAATCTAACTGCTTAGGTGATTCATTTTCTTCCAACTAGGCTGCCCATAATAAGCTTTTCTTCTTTGGCTTTGTCTTGCTTTCTGTTTCAGTCAGCCACAATGCCCTAAGAATTGAAAGACTGTCTTTCTCTATGTCCTTGTGCTATGACCAAACATGGCAAAGAGAAATGAAAAGGGGACGGGGTGTCTGGAAAAAGGAAAGGGAAATATTAAAAATGAAACAAGCTGATGTCCCTGTGGCAAAACTCCCATTTGGGCACCAGAGTGCAAAAGGACACAATGAATTAGTAGGAAAGATACAAGTTCTGCAACACTGGACTTAATATATTAATTTAAGTTATAACATTGATTTAACCCAAAAAGGATTACTGGCTAGATTTTCTTACTGAACACATAAAACAATTCATGCATATATACCGAGTACAATAATGTAATTTGTGCCATTTATTTTTAAAGCCAAGGACTAATGCTTTGTTGTTGTTGTTGTTGAAAATTCATATTATTTACTTTCAATTCAGGGTAATTGCACCCTACACAAAAGAATCTTCACAATGTACTTCACCCTCTGCTACTCAAAGCCCTGGTTCTTACAATCAAAAATGTGGTGGTAAATCTGTGTCACAGCTATACCACTTCAGTCTGAAGATGAGAGTTTCCATTATTTCAATATATAGAACACTATCAAGTTAGGAGCAGAAGGTTGTAGCAGAATCTTTCTCCCTGACATTTAATTTTCTTGTGTAGGTTACACATTTTTTCTTTTGATTTTGGCATAAAATTCTGTATTTAATCACTAGTACATATCAGAAACAATAAAAAAAGCCCGATTCCAGATTTTTGAAAATTGTTTTCATATCTTCACTATATAAAGGAGGGGAGGAGGGAGGGAGGGAGGGAAAGAGAGAGAGAGAGAGGGGGGGGAGAGAGAGAGAGAGAGAGGGAGAGGGAGAGGGAGAGGGATGGAGAGGAAGACCACTTCCAGATTTCCATTCCCCTGATTTTAGTCTGTTAGCTTCACCCTGTTTCCTCATGTTTGGGCAAATGGGAGCTTATGCGTCTATAGGGAAAATTTCCCTGGAAAGGATATTCAACTGAACTTGTAGTTTTCAAGAGCAGAGACATTCAGAACTGCAATTTTGTGGAAGAGAGCAGTGAATGGGGGAACCATTGCTGGGAGGAAATAGGTTCATTAAACTTGTAAAAACATTCTCAGTAGAAAATCTACTTATCTGGATTCTCGGGGTATTACCACATGCCACCCTATGTAGCACTGTTTGATTAACCGTTATGATATTGGTTGTAATTTGTAATTTTAAATAACTATTAAGTATTTAGTACTGTTATAAAAAGTAAATAGCTATACTTGGATTTAGGTTTTATTATGGAATAATTGCTTACTAGAAGGCAACATTAATTGTATTAAAGTTGCTGGTGATTTGTTTATGTTTCCTGGACAAAAATATCTTAAAATTCTATGTTTCTTGAAATAGAAAGATACTACTGGAATCTGGAAAATATCAGAAAGGGGATTAATGGAATAATGTCTGAGAGCTGAGAATGGCATAGGCTTTCATAGATTTTGCTTTGGATTATGTGTCAAACACACGTAGCTTCTTCTTTTTGAGTGATCAAGACCCAGTGCTGGATGGTTGTCCTGAAGAAGCCAATGATGAGTGAAGCCAAGCTAAGGGGTTTCAATTGCAAATACCAGGAAGGAGCTAATGAAAGCCAGGGTAATTAGACCCTTGAAGGAATAAAAAAGCTTAATTTTTAACTTCTTTTATTTTCTATTTTCTAGGTCTGTGTTTTGCTCTCTTAAGAGAACTTTAGTTTTTTCCATTTTTCAGTTGCATCTTTCCAGTAAAGGATACAGAATTGCCAGAAACAAAGAGATGCTCTTAAGTTATTTTATCTTGTACTTTATTATTTCTATTTCTTACAAGGTTTTATTTGCCATGTAATCTTAAAAAAGTCCTTAAATAAATTTAAGTAAAAGTTTCTAAATGTGTTCTTCATTTGTGTTTCATCTTGAATATATTAAGGCATTTATAAAAGATAAGTGTTATATGCAAGAATGAATGTGCCAAGGAGTGGTTGATTTATGAACTCTGAAGGATTTAGTAACTAGAGACACTAGGAATCAAAAGCTTTGAGGTGAAGTAATTGAAAATAATAAGCTAATTAGGCTGAGCTCATGTGTTCATAATGTGTTCAAGGATTCATTATCACAATTATCAAGGAAGGACTTCATTACTTTGATATCGTGATACTCTGATCGAAAGGGCAATCTAGAAGTTTGCCCATTAGTGGTAAATTATATTTTGCATAACAATATTGACAGTAGTGTAAATTGGAATTATTAAGAAAATTTGTCAATAAAGATATTAAAGTCTACCTGGATATGTTGGGAAATTTCTGAGACTTTACAAGAGACATCACACTGACCTCAAAGGTATGCTTTTCCAAGGCCCTAGATTTCCCACTGTAAAATAGTGAAAGTGAAAACACCATCCTTACAGAGATTTGCTCACCTGGATTTCAGGTCTTGCAAACATTCCAAGGGCAAGGCCTGTGGAGCAATCATTCTAAAGGACAGCTTGACCATACAGTTAGATGTATTAATAATAAAGGTAAGGCTTAAATATTTTGAAAGCAAAGTAGAAAGGCGAGACCTGGTTGCTTGGAAAAGTAAGGATAATTGAAAAAGAGTCCAACAGAAGACACGATCACTGATGACACAAGAATGAGTTTACAAGAAGAAAGGTGAAATAATGTCAGTTGGTTCACAATGAGCTGAATGTGACTGAATACTGTATCTTAACAACAATATAGTTCAATTCTGAGGAACACTAGAATTAAAGGAAGGTTATGGTGTTAAAGAAGCATTACTCTTATTATATCTCCAACATAATGCTGTCCTATACAATATTTTTTGATGCAAAATATTGAAATGGAATCCAACAAATTCTACATTTTTTTTTGTTGCTTAAGTCAATAGTTTAAAGCCTATTGACACTATTGGTACAGAAGTTAAAACACTTATCCATTGTCAAGGCAACATAAGAAGCTCTAACTCTTTATTCCACTCATTTCTTAGCATCTGCATAGCAAAGAGCCTGGATAGCTCAACAGACAGAGCTCTGTAATTTAAGACCAGCTGTCTGCAATTAAAGTAAGATCGAATCCCGCCAGGCTCAAGGTTGACTCAGCCTTCCATCCTTTCTAAGGTAGGTAAATTGAGGACCCAGTTTGTGGGCGCAATAAGCTGATTTTGTATAAATATACAAAAGTATGAAGGCTATTGCTTAACGCATTGTAAGCCACCCTGAGTCTCTGGAGAAGGGCGGCATATAAATCAAAATTAAAAAAAAATTTGATTTACCAATAACAAATATCTATAGAAATAATGTTTTTTTTAAAAGTTTTACAGGTCTTAACAAGATGTTAAACAATGCTACTGGTCCAAATAATGTTAACAAATGTTGTAATTATAAATATTGTGATTGGGTTACATCTGGATATATAATATAACAAAATTTACTCCACCATCCAAGGTCAATATCCTTGCTTCTATCCAATTTTTCCATATCATCTTTTCCTCAATTTTCAAAATTGTATTTCTTCATAAAGTCAAATTGGCATGGGAAAAAGAATTGAATCTTTTTTTAGACATTACATTTATAATTGATGTAATTGTTTTCAGAGATTAGAGATGTATCATATTTGGTTCCTAATATTGTCCATCCAATAAAAGTGCTATATAAAATAATATATTTTGTAAGTGCTATATACAATTATATATATATATAATTTTGCCCAAATTGGAAAATTAGCACCAATTTTTGGCTTTCACTAGTTAATATGATACACCTCCAAATTTGGAAAATCATCCCTCATTAGTTGGTAATGCATTTTATGTAAAGATATTCCTTGAATCAAAGAACCTCACTGAAAATTTCTAAACAATTTATTTTCTGAAAATATCTGCCAGTATATAAACTGCAATTCCACTCAGAATATAATTTAATCTGGGAATATTATTCATTTTGACAGCACTCACTTTTCCCCAAAGAGTAAGGTTTAATGATCATCTATCAATATCTGAAGAATTTTCACCATATATTTTATTTATATTACATGTTGCTAACTGAGTTATATCCTCCTATATAGAGATTTAATGAATTTGGTACAAATACACAATTGATATTTCTTAAATGAATGGGTAACCAAATTTTCATCTATAGATATCAGTTTTCATTTGGATAAATTAAAAGGATAATATTTTGTTAAAGACATCTATCTTTTGGAGCAATTTTGGATAGTAGGATAAGGTTTATTAAACATTGGGATAGTAGTGTAAAGTTTAGAAACTGATCAGCAAGACATTTTGAATATTTTTACTCTGCTTTTCAACTTAGATAAGTGGTATAACCTACCTAACTTGATCTGATTCTGCGCCAGCTAAGCAGGCCCAGATTACTACCAATAACATATATTTTGGTTAAACTGGGAAATTAAACAAGCAAACAAATAGCAAAGCACTTTCACACTGTTGTCAAGAAAGCTATGTGGATGGATCCATGAAGCCATCAGCAGTCAGGCTTTCTGTTTTACTCTGACTTCATTTGTTAAAAGGTTTCATTCAATAGAGAAACAAACAAACAAATAAATAATTGAAAATGAAAAAGCTGTAAATATATTTTCGTATGCAATCATGGAACCATGAATCAGCGTAAAAGTCCATCACTTATCTCAGGGGTCTCTAAACTTGGAAACTTTAAGACTAGTGGACTTCAATTTCCAGAATTCTTCAGCAAGCAATGGGGAATTCCTCAGCCAGCAGGGGAATTATGGGAGTTGAAGTCCACAAAGTGGACAACTTCTTAAAGTTGCCAAGTTTGGAGACCCCCCTGACTTATCTATTACCAAAAAGGTGATAAAATCAAGTATTGTCTGATTATTTCTGCCAGTTATGGAATTGGGATTCCATAACTGGACCCCAATCCCCAGAAGGGCTTATCTCCAGGGGAAGAACCATCTGTGTCATTACTGAAAGCTCTGGAGGTTTTAAAGATCAGAAATTTTCACAGAAAAAGCAACTCCTATTTTTTTAAAAATTAGACTCTAAATAACATGCAGATTATTCTACGAGGAGAGAAGTTAAACTCTCAGTTTGGTATTAATAACATTCAAACTCTGAGGCAAAACAAGCTCTTAAGATTCACTAAAATCTTTGAAAAAAAGTGCTTGCCCCAAGCTCTTGTTATTTATTTTGCAAGTGTAAGCAAGAAAAGAAAGGACCTTTTCTTTTCAAATGCCAGAAACACGGATGGATCCTGGTCCTGTCCTCTGTTCCTTTGTGGATTGATGTTTGTAAGTAGAGCATTGAATAGGAATTGTAGACAAATGTGAAGCAAGGAGAAATGTTTTTGTGAGATGAAGAAATGGCAAAACTTAAGAGGGGGAAATAATATAAGACCTTGAACTGAGGCTATTCTGAGAAATGGGGGGAAGGGAAAGTGTTTGCTTGAATAATTAAATAACTAGTAACCTTGAACATAGACATTGTTTACAATAAAGATGAAATAAAGCTACCCATAAATATAAGGGTTTCTTGGAGCAAAACAATAATAAGTATAAGTAGCAAATTTAAAACACGGAATATATATATGTAAACTAACAAATAAATCAGGGACCCAAAGTTGATTTATGACTAGTGAAATAATAGAGCTTGCTCAACAAATAGCCTTATGACAACTTTGGTTCAGACAAAATCTTACTTAGCTGAATGCATCTCAACTTTTTACTTTTTCATATGCTTTTTCAAAAGTGTATTACATTTGCAGGATTTCTGTACTTTGTAATTTTCATTTTAAGATTACTGCAGAGATGTCCATTCCTAATCATGACATTGCCAAAATGACATAATGTTGTTCCATGCAAAGTTTTGGAGATATATGGAGATATATGGTATTGTAATATTCCTACACATGGAATAATGTACTATAGTTTTTATACAAGATGATATGACAATAGTTCATTGTTCATTGAATCATTAAAACTCATAAAGTAGCTCTGCGATTGTTTTTTACTTAAACATGCATGTGTCTGTATATAAACATTGGAAATGATATGTGATTCTCCTCTTTTGCTGCTCCTCTCCTTTGGAATAACATTGCCCTTACTTTGTCAGTCATCAAGCATTATTTAAATCTGACTTTTATTCAAGACTTGGGATAAGATAGCTGGAGAAGGATGGTAGAGGATAGAGAGGATGGTCTTGAGAGAGAAAAGGAAGTTCTGTTAAAAAGGTACCAATCTTATTATTCTATATTCTATCAAAGCAACAAACAGAAAAACATGGCTTAAACTCATATGAAGATAGACAGATAGATATGAAGATAGGTACACAAATGTTGTCACCAGACAAGTAACTGGGAGAATGTAAGTTCTAGTCCCACTTTAGCATGAAAGCTTATAGCCATACTAATAAAAGAAGGTTTAGCTGCTGATAGCATCTATTTTTTCATCTGGTCTATCTTGTAGGGACTGACAGGGATCACTGTTATTTTCTGAATGTTGTTTTTCTGAATGTTGTGAGAATCTGATCAGAGATGTTTGGAGATCGGCAGTCTGCTAGTTTAAATAAGTAAATAGAAAGGAAAAAGGAGGCTTTTGTATTAAATGCCTCCTCTTGATCTTCTCTGTTGAAATCTCTTGTAAAATTCCTATTTGCTCACCCTGTTCAGTGATATTAGTCTGTCTATTAGCTTTTTTCAGAACAACATTTATTATATGTTTTTAACATATTTTATTTCTAAACCATTCCACTTTCAAAGAAAAAAAACAAGATTAGCATAATGTAGCTTTCATCAATACTTTTTGATACTTTTTATTGAACTAAACTACCACTGTCATGAGCTATGGATAACCTACTACAAGGTCCCACTTATCTGAAAGGCAACAACTTGGGAATTTTAAATTTAAACTTTAAAGAATCAGCAGACTCTAATATGAATTACTCAGAAACATATTTTTGAGAGCAAAAATGGTTGGGAATGTAATTACCAATTGGACTTCACACTTCTAGTCAGAATTTCATTAATTAATAGGTAATGACTTCCTGTATGTGTAAAAAAGTGTAAACAATGTAAATATAATTAATGTAAATAAGAAACTGCTACATATAAGTGAGTGTGAAAAATGGAAACCCAGATTATCGTTACCTGGAAAGATACTTGAGATGGGAAGGTGATGGTTTTCAGCCTGAAGTTCAGGAATCAGACTTTGTAATGGCTACTATTTTAAAGTTATAATATTTAATTCTAGCCCTATCATGTCAAGGAAGCTTCAACTAAGTGTATGCCTTGGGGCAATCTGAAATTTTCTAAATATCCTGATACAAGTCTCAGCTAAAACAGGACCCTCCCATGTTCATGTTTTAAGAAAAAACTAGGTAAGTGTACTTTAGAGATCATATTCTTTGTTAAAAAGTGTTGGATGTAACCTTTGTATGTTTTTTTCCCAAAAAATGCAGATTATTTTGGATTATAGTAGATATAAATTCATGTGATAGCAATTTCTCCCCTATTATTATGCAGTGACTTTTTCATATATGCAGCTCTCCAATAGTTTCTGTGAATTTTCTGTGACTTTTACACAAATAAATGCTCAGGTAGAATATTACAGTTATATATGGAATGGGATTGTAGAATGAGGTTTTATCTCATATTTTCCAAAAGTTATTCATACTCTTAACTGCTGGAATATTTTCTCTTTTGAACCTGTATAGTTTCATGCCCTTGAACTTCCCTGCCTAACTTTGCATCCACCCAATATCTAATCAAGTTTTTCTGCCTTGCCTCTTTACTAGATATCGACAAACAGCTCTAATGCTTTTCTACTGGATTGGCCTATGAGAGCTAATCATTCCATTATATTTTCTAAGACCAGTCTGGTTCAGTCTGTGCAGCTTTCAGCTTTATATTGAGCTCCATGTTGTCCTCATTTTTCACACAACAAGAGATTAAAGATAATACTCATACTAATAATATAAAAATGCTCTTCTGGGAACAGCTTGCTAGGTAGTGTACGGTGTAAAGACTTTGTCAAATAGCTAAGGTAATTTACACTCATTAGGAGGAGAATACAGTAGATTAAAGGTAGCAAGGGTGACTAGGCACCCATTTTTGTAAAACTTCCTTCACCTTTTATTCACCTGCTAAGCCATTATTTTATGATTAACAAAAAAGGAGAAGGAGAGAGAGATGTGTGAACTTCAAGAAAGAACAAGGAAGGAGCTATTTTCTCTCAAGAGAAATAGAGTGTGTAGATTAAAGCTGGAAAGACAGCCCCATTTAAATCAATCCTTTTCTCAAAGCATATTTATTCACAGATTAATTAGAGTTGCAAATGAAAATTACCTGGTTGGTGGAAACAATATTGAGGGCCTTTAAAATGTAGGAGTGAAGATTAAAAGGAAGTTCATTCATCCCTTTTTTATCATTGAAACAGCAGATCAAAAGCACCAGTGTCAAATTAACTATCTTGTTATGTAGAGGCTAAAAAGGTACCATAGGCAAGATATGTTGAGATTCTAAATTATGACAGAATGAAAAACAAAGTGGCTTTTTTGCACACTTCAAAAATATATAGAAGCTTAAACCATGTTTAAACTGGAAGACATGAATGTCCTTTTCCTAAAATTTCACCTTTATACTGAGCCGTCCTCTCTCTCCCCAAACATGTGCATGGGGTGTAAAGGCCTAAAATAGCTTGACTCCCTCTTCTTTGTGGCAGCCCTTGAGATATTGGAACACTGCTATCCTGTCTCCCCTAGTACTTCTTTACATTAAACTAGACATACCCAATTCTTGCAACCATTCTTCATATATTTTAGCCTCCAGTCCCCTAATCATCTTTCTTGCTGTTCTCTGCACTCTTTCTAGAGTCTCCACATCTTTTTTACATCATGGCGACCAAAACTGGATGCAGTATTCCAAATGTGGCCTTACTAAAGCATTATAAAGTGGTATTAACACTTCACATGATCTTGATTCTATCCATCTGTTTATGCAGCCTAGAACTTTGTTGGCTTTCTTGGCAGCTGCTGCACACTTTTGGCTCATTTAAATGGTTGTCCACTAGGACACCAAGATGCCTCTCACATGTTTATGTCAAGACTTCAAAGAACAGGAATTTTAATGTTATAATAGAGATAAAAACCCTATTTCTAAGCTTTTTTAACGTGTATGTCATCATGTGATATACCCCTATACAATATCTGCAGAATTTCAAAATAACTAAGATTCCATTTCTTTTTGGGTAATTGTTCTTGATTACCAAAAAGCATTCATCAGAAAATGGAACAAACAAGTAGAGTTTGTCATTACTTTGGTTGTTGTTGTTGATTGTGTTGTTGGTTGTTATGGATTGATTCTACCGGTAGTAGAATCAAGCCATCTACCTGATATCAGTCCCACTAGGTAGACCAGATTAGGAAATACACTTCATGGGAAAGTTGAAATGTCTTTTAGTGAGATTGTCCATAATAACAGAATTTTGCAAATCTGACTGTTACCTTTTGACTCCATAATGTATTAGCATATTTCCACCAGAGCCATCTTCCTTACTCTAAACACCACAATACAAAGCCTTTTCAGTAGTAGTGGGAGACGAGGGATATCAAATTCCATGCCAAATGGAAATCAGAAGGGTTTTTTTTAAAAAAAGAAGGATGGAAAACCAATTTTCTCCCATTCCAAACTGGGAGAAAAGGATGAACATTAAAAATGATGCAAAGTGTGCTTAATGGACACTCCCAATGTTTCTCTCTTCTGTGCCACAATTAATTGCAGTGAGATTACAATATGATTAAAATACGCTCGACTCATAAATTAATACTGTGGAAAATACTGATATTTATAGCAGTTCTTCTGAGAGACATATTTCTGCATGAAAGTGGTCTCTAATGCATGAACTTTATTTAGGTAAAACAACATCTAAAGAGGTGGGGGGAAGAGGAGGAGAAATGGTAGCAATTGCAGAGAGCTTTATTTATTTCAACCAATGAGTATACAGTATGTCTGTTAAATTTTAAAAGACATTTTAAATAAATCTATTGGTATTTGACAAAATCAATCTAAACCCCATAAACCAAGAAGTCACCCACTTGATATTAATGAGATTGAATTTGCATTTATTTGTTCCCTAACGTAGACAAACTATTATTTTCATATTTATGCTTTCTTTGAAGTCTGAATGCTTATAGATAGATGGCCACATCATCTTTCCTGCTGCTACATTACTATTTTGCTACAAGTGATAAATTTGATCATTTTCTACAACACCCTTCTTTCTTTAAGAAAGCTCAGAAAATGGATGCAATAAGTCTTAAACCATTTTTTAAAAAAAATAATGTTCTGCAGTCAACAATTATTAAAATCATCATAGTTTTAAATACAAAAACCATTTGATAGCATCTAGGAATTTGCTGATTAAAGTTGCAAAATAATAATAATACATAAAGCAAAATTGAATGTTTTGTGGATGTTTTCAGTCATTCTTTATGGAAATTAGCAACCAACCAGATTTATGTTTCCATATTTTGCCCTAGGTTACATATTTTTTCCAAGGATGCTTGTATTTTGGACTGAAAATACCAGATGAGCTTTATGAGTAAAGTACCTTCCCAATTTTGTATTGGCAAAGTAGATGAACTATAAATAGATGGGTATATAGTAATAGCAATAGCACTTAGACCTATATACCACTTCATAGTGCTTTTATAGCCCTCTCTAAGCAGTTTACAGAGTCACATATTGTCCCCAACGGCCTGGGTCCTCATTTTACCGATCCCAGAAGAATGGAAAACTAAGGCAACCATGAGCCAGTGAGATTTGAACTGCTGAACTGCAGCTAGCAGTCAGCTGAAGTAGCATGCAGTGCTGCACCTCGGCTCTTATGGATGGATGAAAGTATGACAAATATTAGGACTTCCAGAAAATCCAAAGTGGATTGAAGAGGATGCCAAAGAAAATGGAACCAATGGCTGAGAAGGAAAGAGGAGCCAATGAATGCTTTTGGCCATTCCTCCAGAAGTAAAAAGCCAGGAATTCCCAGAAGTACTTCTTACAGAAGCTCCCCATAAGGAGATTGTAAAACAGCAAGGTCCAGCAGGTTTTAGAGCTCTAGGAGCCAGGGGGAAAGTCATTTAATGTAATCCAGAATTTGGCACCTTCCAACCGACACCGAGTTTGCATACGTCTTCTCTTAACTACCTTAGGAAATTGCTTATTAATGCCTTTTTCAATGTTAAGAATCTTTATGAAGGGTAGGTTTTATTATACTGGGTGAGGTTCCTTCTATGCTTGTTGAAAGAAATATTATGTAAATTAAAGAACTTTAAAAATATTTTGTTTTAATTTTCTGAATAAACATAAAAAGGTAGCTAGAATGTTGATTTTGGAAAGTTGTAAACAGATTAAGGGAACAGATGAGTTTAAAAGAATATTTCCTGTGGGTTGTTGAAAATTTACAAAAATGTATATGAAGATTTTGAAAATAACTGTAAGAAATCCTCTCATGAAAAAGTGCTGCTGATTATAAAAAAAATGTATAATAAGAGGTGAATTTGAAGATTGATTAAAGTGAATCAGAAGTAATTAAAGATAACAATTAAAGGGGAAGAGATCCATTCATACAATGGAACAATATTATTTGACTGTGGAAGAATTCAAGGATATTTGGGAACAATGCGTCCAGAAATTACTGTTAAGATAGTTTGCTATTATAAAAATCGATTGAAAAGAGGCTACAGAAGAAGAAAAGATTTTCCGGTACAAAATATGATGCCCTGATTAGAATGTAGATCTGAAAGTAGATTAAAAAATTCCAGACTAGAAGAATGATGTGGAAAAAGATGCCATAATAAATTTATAAACAAAACCAGTTGGTAACTTAATAACTAAAGGGGACAAGCAAATAATAAGACACAGAAGTATGTCTTGGATAGTTTTCTTACATGTTAAACTAGTGGTAACATAATCAGTAATAAAAAGGTAAACCCAAGACTGATTTTATCATGCCATACCTCCTAATTCAGAGATGTATGCTTGCTTGTTACTACTGATTGTAAAACCTCTGGAAATAATTTTGTGAAATTGTTTACTGAGGTGGGGGGAGGTGTGATTCACCAAGTGCCCCCCCTATACAAATTGATGATGCTATTCTCCACCAAATAAAGCTTCTTTCAATAGTTAAAACCAAAGAATTGGTTTTTAGTTGATGCTTAATTAAACCTTCCCTCATTTTTCAACATTAGCTATGTCTGGATTTGTAATACAGCAATAGGAACATGTTCAGACATTCCTATTCTTACTATATAAAGGTGAGATTAATTTTCAGTGAAATTCAATAGTAGGGCTTTTATCTGAGAATAAATAATAAGAGTGCAATCTAAAGAAATCAAAGTAAGAAAGTAGAAAATACCTTCAAAGTTTACAAATTAGGTTTTGTTGCTGTATTTTTTTACCAAAAAAAATGTGAAAGAAGTTTTTTTGGCTAGAAAAAGACATTATTTGTGTTACACCTTTACCAGTGATCTATGCAAGGACAGCACTACCCATTTTGCAGATATATCCTCACCTCCCCATTACCTGAAAATCAACTTCTAACATAGAATGCTGGTGCACTTCTAGAACCCATGCTTTGATTTATTCTGATAATTCTTACCATATTCAAATCAAACTTGGATTATGCACTCCTGCAGTCAGAGAAGTGTCTACAGGAGTAGGGTGCATCCCATTCCGAATCATAAGATGTCTATGAAAATCTTTCTCTACACTACCATTCATGCAAGATAGAAAAATCAGAACATTCTTCTAGTTACATAGATAAATAAAAAAAATATGTGAAGAGTGCAACAAAAGAGGGACATTGGTCTGCATAACAGCAACAGAAGTCCTATGTGTTGGAAATTATTCACAAGACCTGGCCTTCTTACCATGACCTCTGGTGCCTGCTCTTTTTTGCTCCTTACTTTAACGTCTTTAGACCTTCTTTTTCTCAGGTGCTATGTCACCAGTGATGGTGTGACAGAATAGTTCAAAGAGAACCCAACATGGTGGCAATCAAGGCTGAGGTTTGTTTGAATCTATTCATTCACATAAAAATGCTCTATTTAAAAAAAAAATGAGAGAGAACTGTCAGGGAACAAAAGTAACTAAAAAAGAGAGAAATGTTAACTTGTATGGCTCAGTATGTATACAGCAGACAATGCAGAGCTTGTTCTTCAACAATTGTTCTGAAAAGCAGGTGTCATAGCAGCCATGCAAGGTTAAATCACAGGAACCATTATGTGCAAAATGAGTATTTATCCTGAGTCTGCTTTAGCTCTTAAGGATGTGCTTTCTTTTGTGCCTGTGTTTGCTGGAAGGCTTCTATTGGTACAATAGAGAAATCGTTCATTCACATTTCCCCCCAACCTCCATTCCACCATCCAAATCCACCGTTATGGATATAATACAGACCTCTGGCATACAAGGTTCTTGTTGCCCTATACTTCTGAAACAAAAGCTATTGTGTGGTGTTCTGAAAGCCTCTCTGCCACAGAATAAAGCAGCCAAGCATTGTGAATCCAGAGAAGGTATTTGTAAGCTACTCTCCAAACTTGAAAAATTCAAGAGAATAATAAGAACACACATGTGCACACAACAAAATGATTCCAATTAAAATGTCCCTTTGTGTTTTTGTTTTTTGTAAGCCTGAGTATCAGAAGATTTCTTCCAAATGCTTGTTTAAAAAGACAAGTGACCTGTCCTTGCTTTGAGGCTGAGAGAGGGGTGTAAAAAAGGAAATAGAGAGAGGGAGCATAGCTTGAAAGAAATAATGGGGGGAAATGGGAGTAGGCAAAAGTAAAGTTCTCCTTTGTAATAAAGCATAGGCAAGGCAGTTTATCTTTGTTCCTTTCCTTTTTACTTTTTGGGCGGAGTTTTTTATTAGAGGTTTTGGAGCTCAACAATCTTGGATTATAAAAAGCATGAATCTTTTTTCTTTTTTCTTTTTTTCTAGAAAAGCCCACTTTTGCAGTTTTTGGCTAGAGGTGAAACCCTTCTATCTGAAGAGCCTAGAAAAAGTATTATAACGGTGCAGCAGTAAAGTTATTTTTAAAAAAGCTCATTAGAAAAGTAGGTAGCTCTGGGAAATATGAAAATTGGAGGACAACTTTCAGTAATAAAAGACAAAGAAAAATAAGTCATTTTTAAACATTGTAGCCCAAAACCCTTTCCCCTATCCTGCTTCAAATTCCATGTATATTTATTTGAAAGAAAAATATCTTTACCAGTTGAACAAAAAAGAAATCCACGCAGAACTAAATATTAATTACCGGTACTTAATAAAACAATCCTAAAAATAGTTTAGACTAACAGAAAGTAAATGTACATATTGCTTGGATTGACTGTAAGAAAGCATCTGACTTTTCTCCCCATAGCTGGATCATGAAAAATATAGAAATTATTGATATCAGTCAATTATCCAAGAATCTGTAGAAATAATAGCAAAAGCATGGGAATACAAAATTAATCCTTAATAGCGATGAATTAAATGAAGTCAAAATAAAAAGGACATAATTCAGCGTAAATTTACTATCACAATTATTACTAAATTTGGTGATGATGCCATTGACAAGGATGGAAAACATAGATACATATGTTAAAGCAAAATCAAAAATTATTGTTTCTTTTTTACATGGATGATCTACTGTGTCAAATCAAAACCTAAACTAGAATCATTGCTAAATGTTTTTCAGTTATGGTGATGATATTGCAGTGCAATTTGGGCTTGATAAATGTGCTGTTATTGAGATAAAGAATAGGAAAATCATTAATTCACCAGAAGGTATGCAGTTCATATTAAAGTAAAAGTCTAGCACCCAAGCAAGTTTATAAATACTAGAAACTTGGAACATTTAATCTTGCTTTATTTTTGCACAGTTAAATAAAGAGAAAAATAAAATTAAAATATTGCAAGCAAGTGAGGAAAATATTAAAGTCTTGCCTGAATAGTGAAAATATGATCAGAAAAATCAACTTATGGACAATACTAATAATTTGATATACTGCAAGAATACTCAGCTGAATTCAGCTCCACCTTGATAATCTGGACTGACAAATTAGAAGAGTAATGACTGTCAATAATGCCCTATACCCCTATAGTGATATCAATAGATTATATCTACTGAAGTAGACTAGAAGAAAAACAACAGCTTAATTAAGACAAGTAAAGGCACTTTATTGAATGAATCTAAGGTAATATGGGCTGTTTGCAGAATCGGTACTTAAACATTACTATAGAAAATACCAGCTTCAAATGAGATTAGAAAATGGAAAAAACCAAAGTACTTCATCAGGATTTTTGAAACAAACTGAAGGAAAATCTGACAATGGCAGCACCTTAAGAATGGTATCTTAAGCATGGAAATAGAACAAGAACCATATACAAATGTCATCAAAAATAGAAAAGAAGAATTTGGTTGGTAAAGACCCATTATGCTGAGATAAGGGGGTAACAATTGACCATGTGATAAATGAATGCTGCAAAATAACACAGACCGATTTATTAAAAAAAGAGGCATGATTGAATTGGGAAAATATTGCACTGGTATTTATATCAAATATATGGATTCCAAATTAGTTACGGATTGCTAGAAACAAATAAGGTCTGTGAAAACGACAGCAAAAATGTCATGGGATTTTAACATTCAGACTGATTGACCCAAAAAATATAACACACCAGACATTATTGACATTAAAAACAACTATCTTTTGTTTATTGATGTAGGCATTTCAAAGGACAGTAGTGTTAAAGACAAGGAATTGGAAAACATTATAAAAGACAGATTTGAAATAGAGATCACAACAAGATGGAAGAAGCCACCAGTGGTACCAATTATTATTTGCACTGGCTACAAAACCACAAGATTTAGAAAGACTTTAGATCATCTAAATTTGGAACAAATTATCACAGGCCAGCTGAAAAACTTACCAGCAAAGAAATAAATAGTTGAAAGAAACCAATGAACAACTAGTGTTTTGGATTCCATCTGTTCATTTCTCTAAATTCATCACAAAATACTTTCCTAGTTCTTTCTGCTGGACTCTCAGGACATGAGTATTCTACATTCTCTTCTGTTTTACAGGCAGTTTAGAAAGGAACAAATGTGAATCAAACGGCAAGGTCAGTTCAGTCATAAGTAGACACAACTACCATAGATAATACCAAAATGAACATGAGCATTTTCAGGATCACAAAAACGAAGTGAGCAGCAACAGGATAACCTAGAGACACTAGCAAAGTGGTTCATCTAAGTCTAGATGTTTTTTTTAAAACATTGCTCTGCTCTAAATGTGGGTGGAAGACATAAGGAGGACATAAGGACAAAAAAAGGAGGACATGCCCTCCTTTCACCAGACATCTGTCTACATTGGACGCTGTGTAAAGCAGAGCTTTAAAAGTGAAAACCAGCACCTTGAATTGTGTCCAGAAGCATACTGGGAACTAGGGCAGCTCATGCAACAGTGGTGGTTGCATGGGTAAACATTAATGCTATTGCTTTCCAGAAAAGTTAAAGCATTCTAATGCTTTTTAGTGATACCCTATGCAGAGCATATTAAAGCAATCCAATTGGGAAGTGATTAAAGCATGAATGGCATTGAGCGTAGCCTTCCAGTCTAGGAACATATGCAACATGCAATACATATTTCTGCAAAAGTTGATCTCGGCTAGAACAAAGGAAACAGGGCTGGCTCTTCTTTAACTGATATTAGTGGTTATCATAGCTATTTGTGTGCCTCTGGTGTGTTACCTATACCTTACCTGCAAGTTGTTGAGGCAAACAGGTTGCTGGAGAAAAAAAAATAGAAAACAGAATATAAATTATGTTTAAACAGCAATTTTGGATCTCACAGAAAAAACTATTTCTGGCACAATTCTGGGGACGAATAAGTTTGAAAATCATGTAGCAAGGAAAATCATTTTAAAAAATTGGTATCTTAAGTTATCCAAGTTGCAACAATTTAGATGGTCACTAAATGGAAGCAAAAAAGTACAAAAAAGTCTAATACTGCTGCCATTCAGTGGTTGTCGGGATTGTTGCATTCCCGATCTATTAACTCTAGTCTTATAACTGTGAATAAAATACTTATATCAACTGTTTACACTTTCAGTAGTTCCTGTCTTTTCTATAATGTTTTCCATGCTTAAAAATCAGACAAAAAAAACCAACAAGCAAGTGTGCCATTCATTTAAAAATAGGAATAGCTTAAAATGGGAAAAAATGAATACTGAGAGCATCTTGATGTATCTTGGTGCTGTGAATCTCCGGCCTTGGATAAAACCTCCCTGGGTCATTCTTGGTAAAATATTAATGGAATTATATCTTCTGTGTGAAATACATGCTATTACTCTACTTCAGGTGTTTTCTAATACAGAAGATTTTATAGTGAAATATTGCTTATTGTGCCACACCAGGGTTTTTCTGATATGTATTTTCTGATATGTAGAATAGAATCTATTTTCAAAATCTTGATCCAAGCACAACATAAAGAATCTCATATTATGCAAGGATTCTAGAGAGCCACCCAAAAGTAAACACAGATGCCAGTCTGTAGAGGATTATAATAGGATGCATCATATAAAGGTACTACAGAGCAAACACAAACATCTAAAGAATTTAGAGTTAAGAATATTTAGCTCTCACACTGTTTGGTTGAAAGTTTTGGCTTAGTTGTAAAGACTATTCCCATAGGAAAATAATGCTGCTTCAGCCCCATTCCTGGAGAACAGATGAGCTATTCTGTGGCAGCAACAAATCAGGAGTCTGGGAACACCTTTTCCAATTAAATTTGTACTACTACTACTACTACTACTACTAGTAGTAGTAGTAGTAGTAGTAATACTACATGGGACCACAAAGCAGACAAAGTAACAGAAAATGAAAAAACTAAAATGGCAGTCATCAATTATTAAAGTAATCATCGTTTTAAACAGAAAAGGCATTTGATTGCATCTAGGAGTTTGCTGATTAAAGTTGCAAAATAATAATACATAAAGCAAAACTGAATGTTCTGCAGATGCTTTCAGTCATTCTGTATGGAAATTAGCAACCAACCAGATTTATTTTGCCATATTTTGCCCCAGGTTACATTCATATTTTTTCCAAAGATGTTTGCATCTTAACTGTAAGTAATTGATGAAATCACTTATTCAGAGTAGTTTAGACATATACATACCAGTTCCCCTTATAAGAGAAGTAATTGAATCTGGAAATATCTGATAAGCTTTATGAGTAAAGTACCTTCCCCGTGAATTTTGTATTGGCAGACTAGATAAACTATAAATAGATGGGTGGATGGATGAATGAATGTATGACAAATATTAGCTCTGTACAATCTTGGGACTTCTAGAAAAGCCAAGGTGGATTGAAGAGGATGGCAAAGAAAATGGAGCCAATGGCTGAGAAGGAAAGAGGAGCCAATGAATGCTTTTGGGCATTCCTCCTAGAAGTAAAGAGTGGATCAGGAACTGCCAGAAGTGCTCCATACAGAAGCTCCCCAAAAGGAGATTGTAGAGTTCTGGGGCTTCAGAATTCAGACAAATAAGCATTACTACATAACACCCAGACTTACATATCAGATATTGATAAGAAAGACAAAAAATTCTGGATAGTGGACATTGCAAAATGTGGTGACAGAAGAATAGAAGAACTGGAGAAAATCTTATGATGTAAAGACGTGAAAACAGAAATAGAATGACTATAGCAAAAGAAAGCAAAGATACACAAGAAAGCAACTGGACAACCCGGGGCCCTATTAGTTCATCCTTTCAGAGATATTTCCTTACTAAACAGAGAAATAGAATGACCATGAGTGGGCAAAAAGCATGGGGAATGGAAGCAATTTCTGACTTCTTGCCAGCTTCCCCACTGAGTTGAAGAACTCTCTTCCCAACAGGCAGGTAAGTGGTTGTTGCTGGGTGGGGGAAGGGGCGAGGAATTGTGACACTGGCAGAGAAACTGGCAGTGTCACATAGCACTGAAAATGAAATTCATGTGACTGTAGCAGCAGCCCAGCTATGCATTGAAGCAGTCACAACTTGCTGAAATTTCATTCCCTCAGGAATCATGGATCCTGGATTTTGGATACATTCTGTAAATTGACCCATTTGAGTGCCTTGGTTCAAAAATTGTTGACCTTTTACCCAACTGAAAGTTACAAACAAAGAGTTTCTATTACTGATTGATTTGATTGATTTGATTGATTTGATTCACGTGCTTTCCTGCTGCGAACCAGTAGTAAATGTAAGTGGAAACCACCCCTGATGTGTACCTGTTATAGATTTTTCCCATCCCCTGTAAATGATTTGTAACTTGAAATTTCTAAGTGGGAAGTTTAAAATTGCTTTATAGTTCTTGTAATATACAAAGGAACAAAGCTTTGTGAGGAAGCCTACATATTTTACAAACTGGAGGTAGAGAATATTACTCAGAAATGATATATGAAACACTAGATAGTCGATATTGGACAACTGTATAGGAAGAAATAATAACAAGAAGTTTACTTCTTGTTGAAAAGCACCAGGCCTGATATGGAAAAGGGGGATTCAAGTGCAGAGTTAGCCTGGAGTCACTGCACAACTGAAAAAGTGCTAGGATTGACACCCCTGTCCAAGATCTTGGAGTCTTATCTAATTGTTCCCAAGAATGGGCTGCCAGACTGGGGAGGTTTCTGTATTAGAGTAATAATTACTCAAACTCCGCATGTGTGCACCTGTTTGTTTGCACCGGACACTTCTGCTACATCACAATTCTAAGAGCAATGTTGCCCAGGATCCTGCTTCCACAATGACCAACCAGGTACCTAAGCTCACATACATGATATCAACACAGTTGCATTATCCACTAATATTTCTTGCAAAAGGGCATTGAAAGGCAGAATACTCCTGATGCTTGAGATGCTGGATAACCATCAAAATTCAAATATGTCATGGATTATTCAATTCCTATCAGATTTAATGATACTACTACTACTACTGAAATGTGTTTGCATATTAGTAGCTCGGGTTGGCAGTTAGGCTGTTGGTATGAGCTCCGAGCTTGGCTATTTGGCTGCAAACATTTCATCACCATTTTAGGAAACATTGTCAGTGATGACAATGAATAATAGCCTAACTACTACTACTGCTTGAGTCTCATCATTTGCCCTTGTCTGGACTCAAGGCTAAGACATTTCAGACTGTCCAAGTATGAGAAACTTCCAAGGAATAACACAACTGTAGGCTAACAAGATTAGAAAGACACAATAGTACACCATTTCTATATTACTCTGAAAAAACCTACCTGGACATGTCCATGAATCACCAGCAATCAAGCTTGATTGAAAGAGATTTTTCCATTTTATTATTCCTGATAGTTCAGCAATTTGATTATACCCTGTTCTATTTGTTCTGTTTTGAATCTTTCATATTCAGATTTACTGGATGACTCCAAGTAAAAAAAATACAATAATTGAAAATATATTATCAAGCACCTGAACAATGCTTTACAAAGAGTAACATGTATCTAAGCACCATCAACTTCTGCAACACTTCACTTCTTATTCTTCTATCACCAGTCAAGTGCCATTGCCATAGAGAAATGTCCTTCACCTCTTTATACTGCAAACAGCCAGTTAAAAAAATGAAACATTTAAATTACACTGCCTGAACAACTTTTAGCTTTACCCAGCTTTTCTCTGTTGATGAGATGAAGTGGTATCAACCCACAGTTGAGTCAGCAGAAAACCATATTGACATGACACTTTCAGTCTCCATTGCTAAGCTATCTTCAGCTTTTAACGTCTCCAGACTTTCCTACAAGGGAAAATAACATACCTTACATACTTTAATACCTGTGGATAGTGTTGAAAGAAGGGATAAAAATACTATTTTAACATTGGTAGAGATAAAGGCCATTCACATGAACGAAGTGGTACGTGGACTTAAGTAAACAGAATTTATAAACTAGGTCAGTCAAGCTGATGGTTGAGCTCTGTCATTTGATCACTATATTAAACAGATGAAATAAAACAGATGAGATGGATGTGTTCGTCCAAGCCATTCTAATGTATCCATGGTCAAGATTTATAGATGGATGAAACCATAGCAAGAATTCAGAGTAATGACTGAAGGATTAGAAATTGGAAGTACAGAAAGTACAAAGAATAAGCCTTAGAATATCATGACCCAGGGATGAGATGGAGATGGGATTCAGTCATGTCATGCCATTACAGTGGCATGGTAAAATAAAATAAGTGAAGGCATTTCATTTTGATCTGAGACAATTCTGATATAGGATATACTTTTATGTGAATTGGCTAATAATAGTAGATATAAGTCTACATATCCTAATCATAAATTTCCCTTTTGAAAATTCTGAGTGTATATCAAGTTCTACTATCTATCTCTGTGTTTCCTCTAAACATGGGTGTCAAACTCACCTTGTCACATTGCCATCACGTGATGTTTTGTAATGTTTTTTCCCTTCATGGAGCTGGGGTGGGCATGGCCTGTGCGTGACGCATCCAGCCCATGGGTCACCTGTTTGATATCCCTTAGTCTAAACTAAGGTAAACTCTCACACGCTTTGCTTCCCTTCTTTCCTATTGGCCAAATACAGTGTATCCAAATACACTGGATGAGTAGTTACTGGTAACTAAAATACTATATAGTAAAAACTGATGGAGTGGAGTGGGAGAAATATTTGAATGGGATCAGTAATTATTTGTTATTTTATGTAAGCAAATGGATGATATATATATATTCCTTATTCAGAGCATCGCTGTTATTCTCTTACTGTATTTTCTGAATTATCAAACTTCTTTTGGTATTGTCTGTTGAGTTGGTTTTCCTTCTATAAGTTTACTTAGTTATTTAAGCCTACAATATTAATTCTCTTTTCTTACCGAGTTATCAATAAACCATTTGATTCATCTACAGCCCTTTCCTAGTTCAAACATATATCCCACTGGTAATATCCCTGCCTTCCTAGGGATTAGAAAGCTTTATGATCTCCATCAGCTGGCCAAATCAAAGGCACAGTTGCAAAAATTAGGAAGGGGTTGATGCCACCAATGAAAACCTGGTCCTGATAATGGAAGATCCTGATCAAAGATTAATTGTTTAATGCTTTCAGGGGTGAAGTAATATATTCTATAGTTGCAAGCTGAGAACAAATTCTCCAAAACCGTCAGGGCCATTTTTTTTAAACGTCCCTTTTTCTTTCATTTGTTTTCTGTAGTACTTCCTGAAATTGGTCATTCTATTCTGCTGAATGACAAAATCAACATCAATTTCCCATTTCTCTATTGCTCAGCATACAGTAAGATAAAATGGATAGGATGAGCACCAGTCTATGTGCCTAAGGCAACAACCCCCCCCCCGCTCCTTTGAAAAAAAAAAGCAAATACAAAAAAGAAATGTGTGGGTACCGCATGCTCCTCCCTGGGAACAACTAGATAATAATTTGAAGAGGAGAGAAAAAATTAACAGAAGGAGTAGCAAAGAACAATTTCTTTGGATTTTTTTTTTCTTTTTTGTGAGAAACACATTGTGTTAATAGATAGAATCTTGAAGCAGCGTTTCAGATTTAGATATTTCCCAGTAAACCAGGGAACCCATTGAGTTGATTATTATGTTTGTTTTTCAGTGTATTGGGACAGCTTGGTCTGGGGGGGTGGTACTAAGGTTGTCTACCTATTAACTTCCCTGCCCAAACTACCAGAATACATGCTGTTTCCAAGCAAGAGAACACCAAAGTGCCATTGAACATGGGACACAGGATAGACTGATACTATTATGTTCTTTATTTATTGTACATTGGAGATTATTGTTATCACTGTCCTCTAGAGGAGGAGTCTCCAACCTTGGCAACGTTAAGCCTGGAGGACTTCAATTCCTAGCAAAGCTGGCTGGGGAATTCTGGGAATTGAAGTCCTCCAGGCTTAACGTTGCCAAGGTTGGAGACTCCTGCTCTAGAACAGTGCTTCGCAAACTTGGCAACTTTTAAGATAAGTTGACTTCATTTCCCAGAATTCCTCACCCATGCTGGCTGGTGAATTCTGGGATTGAAGTCCTCCAGGCTTAAAGTTGCCAAGGTTGGAGACTCCTGCTCTAGAACAGTGCTTCTCAAACTTGGCAACTTTTAAGATAAATTGACTTCATTTCCCAGAATTCCTCACCCATGCTGGCTGGGAAATTCTGGGAATTGAAGAGTCACATTGTTAAAGTTGCCAAGTTTCAGAAACAGCGCTCTTAACAGAGCACTGAAGAAAATATTTCCAAATAAGGGAGAGCTTCAATGTCTTGATTATAAGTACCCTTCCCTGGAAGAGAAGGCAGGAAAAAAACTTTTTGTTTTTTTTTTTTAAAGAAGGGGGATATAATTAAGTTTGTGCTGCCATCTAGTGTTCAGCATGTAAAAGTTTTTCTTAAAGACGCTAGAAATTTGCTTAGCAATAGATAAGTTGAAGTGAAAAAAGTTGAATGGCCATGGTGAAGGGAGGTCATTCTAAATAATGGATTTAATATATTATGAAGGACTTTTTATAAGCACATGTGTTTTTGGTGCCTAGACCCATGTGTAATTTTAAAAAGTGATCCAATGAATGCAGCCACATTACACATGTGTTTAAAACTGGGTTTTAAAGTCTCTATTTTGACTTAGTATTATGTTAATATTAGTTTAGGCTATTCAGCCTAGTCTGAGACTTGTGTCAAAGAATATGGAAGTTCTTATGGAACACAGTATGGAAAGACTGGAAGTTTTTAAGATATTGGATAACCATTTGTCTGAACTGGTGTAGGGTTTCCTGCCTAAGCAGGGGATTGGACTAGAAGACCTTCAAGGTCCCTTCCAACTCTGTTATTCTATTCTAATATATTGTTGATGTTGGTAACACAATAAAATGTTGCAGGGACTAACAAAAACAAGGAGGGGATACAGATAAATAGGAATACAATTTTCCTATCCTATTGCCTCATTCCCATTTCAAAACACACATTTTTGTCCTCTCAATTTACCCACTATATTTATGCAACCACACAAGCAGGCAAAGACAATTTGTTGAACTGATTACAAGTTGTTTCTTGCTTGAAACTCATGTCACTTTTATTTTTATAAAGCAAAGGAACTAAAACAATTTTAGTATATTGGCAAATTCTTAACCTCTCAGGAAAGTTTTTCATTTGCAAACACAATTACTTGGCTTCCTGCAGACTTTCATGGAGTCAAAATAGTGAATGGAAATCAAAGCCTGAAATGAAACAAATGGAAAGGCAACTTCAATATAGAAACGCATGTTCAGAAACCCATTGGTCTCATCACTCAAATCCACAGCAGCTTTGCACAACTACATTAATTTCCTGTTATGTTCCATTCTCTCTCATGAACTGGGTGAGCATTCCCTCTAACTAACTAGTATCAGTATGCAAAACAGAAACTAGGGACACTAGGACAGCAAACTTCAATCAACTGCTGCTTACGGAAGTCACTAGGAAGAACACCTCCAGGACTTTTCCTATAAAGTACCATGGCACTTTTCAAGAGCTCAGGGAAAGGATGTAGTGGAGTTCGACTAATGGGAATCTACCCATCCCTAAATTTCCAGAAGAAACCTGCCTACAACACTGGGATGGGAACTGAACTGATAGTTAATTAACTTGGGTTCCTAAGCACCTTGGCAACTAAGGTACACCATAGAAAATTCTGAGGAAACACTGAGGAACAGGAACCATATTTATTGCAACAATAAATGTGTTCTTGATTATAAGGATAGGACTAAACAATGAGAAATCAAATTTTTTTTTCCAGAAATTAAGGGCTATAAAGCAGGAGCTCCTAGGGATCTGATTGGCTAGCCAGTTTGGGGGAAGCAAGACAGTTCCTTGTCTTGTACCTGAAGATAGCTCTATTATTAGACAAAACTTTCAAAAATGGCAGAAGAGATGAAAAGTCCATTGTTAAGGAGGGTGGAATGTTGAGGTCATCAGAATTATTGAAGATGGAAGGTTGAGGTTTTTCAACATTACTATGTTGGAATTCCTTTATTAGGGTTTGGGATGTACTGTGAGCTGGTGAAGAAACTTCCATTCTTTGCTTTTGTTTGGAAGAAATATCCATCTGGTTTAGTTCCAAGCTGGGAGAAAGACACTGGAAACATGGAGGCTGATTAGAAAGAGTGGTTTATTGATGAAGCAGAGCCACACGTGATTCTGGACAGCTGACAAAATGGAGTTGAGAGTGGGTGTGTTTTATACATTCTTTGGGCTTTGTATTTGAGCTTCCTGTTCCTGTGCAAGAACATGTCCTTTAATATTCTAATGGCTATTGTCAGATTCCTATGGGATCATGTAGGGGTTATGTAGGGGTCATAGTTGGTTCTATAGGCAAAATGCAAATCCTAGGTTTTGTCTCAGCTAATCTGGTCAACCTTTGGTTTGTTTATCTGAGCTCCCAGGCTTCTGTGACTTTGAACTTTGGACTGCGTTGGGCAATTCCTATTGTGGCTAATGGCTTTTGTCCTGTGCCGGATCTTGGATGAGGGGCTGCTTCTAATTTTATCACTCTGCTTTTGTTTTGAAATATCCTGTCTTAAATGGAATTCTGCCTGCAGTATTGGTTTTGCTTATGAATAGAGCCATCTATATAGTTGGCTTCTTCTTTCAATAAGCTCTTTATCTCTTAAGTGCTGACATCTGCTGTGAGCTATTAAGAAAGGCTTGGGGTTTGCTGCCTGCCTGCCTCTAAAAACATGTTTCTCCATTTCTTATTTAGGGAAATATAATATTCTGCCTTTTTAATATTCCACAAATATTTCATTCTTCTAGGGGAGCTTCCCACACTTTAAATAGGATTTCCAAGTTTTTTGTTTAAAGGTGTGTATGTGTCAATATGTATCTGATAGGGTTTGACAAAGAGTAGTTTGACCTGCTCATGTCTGAAAGACAGGGAGGAATAGGGTACATTTTATTTGCTAGATTTATTTTCTCCACTACGTGGGCATTCCCAATTCAGATATGCAGAAACTTTAAATGTAGATTGAGTTAAGAAACTCAAAGACTTTCTCAACATAGATACTGGAAAAGCCGTCAAAACTTTCAAAATTTAGTGGCTCAAAATCCTTAACTGAAAGAATGCACTATACAACCTGAATTATTTTCTGGTTCAGTTAAATATTTGATGTAGGATAGGATTTTTGATTTTGGCCCCTCCTTGCAACTCCTACACTGTAAATTCACTTGCCAAGTTTCTTCTGGAATGCAGGGAAAAAATTGCAGGCAAGGACAATAGCATCTTGAAATCTTCCAAAATCCTTGTATATCCATGGCAGTTTTTGTTAAACAGAAACACAAAAGTTTAAAACTTGCAGAGACTTCTGGTTGACGTCACGGCGAGATCGGACCCGAAGAGTGGTTCTCTGTGCTCCCATGCTGAATCCTCCCATTGGCCAAAGCCTCCCTACAGGGGAGGCAAAGCAAGGAAGGGTGCTCTGCATGGTCACAGAGAGTCACAACTCTCCTGCCTGACCCGGGATTCTTCTTTCCTTCTCTGCCACGACGAGGAGAAGAGGAAGCCTAAACATGGCTGCCATAAAGCTGGGACAGCTGAGGAACACCTAAGACTGGTGCTGGAGTAGAGTTAGTGAACAGTGATTGGAGCTGGATGAGAAGATTCCTTTTCTTTTTTGCATTTAATCCCTAACTTTAAAGAAAAGAAGAAGAAAATCCAGAGAAGAAAAGAGACTCTTAGGATTACCTCTTTTAAATGGTGAATAACCATAGAGAGAAAAATCCTAGACCCGAATGAAAGGAACTGAGGAGAGAAAAGCTAAATGTTTTTTAATAAAAGAAAATTGGATTCTAAACTGGCTAGGCTTAGAATACCTTTCCTATTATGGAAAGGCATTAAAATATGTTGGAACTGTATCTACCTGAATTGATTCAAGTATTTAATTTTGACTCTATAAATGGAATTAATTTTGGATTTTAATTTATCACATTTGAAACAATGCTGAAACCTCTGTTGATACTGCCATCTACTGGTGATTGGAATATACTACACCCCTACAAATCTAGGAAGATTTTGACAGAAGAAATAAGCAACATCTTTTTGAAGGATTGTGCTGATACTAACTGTCCTATAATTAATTAATTCACTATTGTGATAAGGAAGACTTTTAAGTAAAGTAAAGTGACTTTTGTTGTGTGGAAACTGTTTGGATTATTTAAATGGAATTGATTAATAACCCTGAGATGTAAAGAGCTATGATTATTGAACTATTTGATGAGCAAAACTGGAACTGAATATATTGTTTGTGGCCCTGACTAAAAGTAGATTTATTAAACTAAAACAAGATGCCTTTTCAAGGGGAAATGAGTGAGATTTCAAGAAAAATGGTGTGGATGTTATAAAGCATCAGGGATACCATGACAAAGAACCAAAGAGAAATAAAAGACTTGATGCTGATATATGTTTAAAAATAAAAACCCAATAAACCTTGGAAAAAAAGGTTTAAAGCTTGCAAGGACCATGGAGGCTTCTAGGTTTCCATGGATTGATGCCATATTGCCATTCCTGCCCCAATTTGAGTTCTAAGCTACATTGTTCAGGGCACATGGAAGTTCTGATCAGTTCAGTCACTTCAAACCACAATAGCTGTTTTGAATAAGGCTTCAGAATGTAACACTTTTATATTCTTTAAGGTCTTGGAAAAATATGTTATTATACTAGTAATCATGATGAATGCTGTCTGTTTAAAAGTTTGTTCTATATCCTTATTTAATTGTTCCCACATATAGGATTTTCTAGTTTTGCCTTGATCTTTTTGCCAGTCATCCTATTTGTATCAGTCTATATTTCTCCAAATAGGAAATATCCTCTTGTTTTGTCCAATTTTCACACCCTGGTAACTAAATGGGATAAGAAAGTTGTAATAACCATTTTTGTTATTTATTTTGTGGTACTCATATTCAATCATGCAGTTTATTAAAAAAGCATGATGAAAATGCTAACAATTATATTGGTGGAACCATAGATCACACATCTTGCATGTTAAGAAACTCAAATTCAGGATATGGTACTCTTCTCCTAAAAAGGATTAAATAGCATATAATGGAGATGAGTTTATTTGAGAGCTGCAGAATAGCTACCAATCCGAAGAGAAGGAACAGATGAACAAATAACCTGACCTAATATAAGACTGTTTTCCAAAAATAAATACCCTATTTCCCATCTAAATAAGGATATATGATTCTTTCATTTTGATCCAAGTAGCTGGTATATGAGCAATTTCTGCAGTCACATTTAGCAGAAAGAAGCAATACAGAATTGCCCAGTGTGCCTCTGGGATTTGTATCTTTGAAGGTTTGCCCTGCTGCAAATACTACAAGTGCAAGTTAATCCCCACCAGCCTGCTCTACTTCAAGGGAAACTGAGAGATATAAACAGAAGTTCTGTGAGCTTCCTATTTGGCTCTTAATGGTTGGAGAAGAATCTAGGACTCGGCTCCTTTGCAAAATGGTCTTTTTTTTAGAGAGAGAAAGAGAGAGAAGTTTAATTGAAGCCTGTGGTGTTGCATAAATAGAAGATCTAAGTTTTAATTGAAAAATAATTATAACCACTTAATCATTTTAAATGAGGACTGTAATTGCAGTCAGTTCATAATAGCCAAATACAGACACTTAGATTCCTGCAATAAAGCAGGGATGGTACAGCTTGATTTGCTAATAGCACTTCCACTTCTCTTTCCTTTTGTCTCAAAGATTAATTTAGGCAAGGGCTATTAGTGCTGTTAATTGGTTCTGCAATTTAGACCTTGTGCCTGTGAATGAGTGAGTGATGCTGTTCTATCACACAATAATGTGAACACTCTGTCAGTGTTCCTCCTTGTCCGGTTGGCTATTACTCCTCTAGCAACTCTTCTGTCCCTCCTACCTACATTTTATCCCCAACTGGATCAGAAGGGATGCAGTTCTGGGCAATTCTATAAGCATTAGAAAGTTCACCAAGATGTCTTGGAAGTTGCAGCTGATTTGTAAAAAACAAAAACAAAAAAAAATTATAATCCCACAGAAAGACATTCATTTCCAGTGAACACATATCATCAGTACAAATAGAAACCTCTGTTTCTATATGAAAAAGAAGAAATTCCTTTGGCCACCCTCACCCACCACCATCTGTATTGGGGTGCATTGTTTCAAACCAGCAGAGGAACAGACATGCCATTTTTTTCTCTCCAGAAGCTTCAAGCCATGTCACAGAAGGAAGGAAGGAAGGGAGGGAGGGAGGGAGGAAGGAAGGGAGGGAGGAAGGAAGGAAGGAAGGAAGGAAGGAAGGAAGGAAGGAAGGAAAGAAGGAAGGAAGGAAGGAAAAAACCAGGAGATCATGAGTTCTAATTCTAGTCTCACCTTAGGCACAAGCCAGAAGCTTGGATCATGACTTTCTCGCAGCCCTGGGAAGGAGGCAAACCACTTCTGAAAAACCTTGCTAAGAAAACTGCAGGGACTTGGCCAGACAGACTCTGAGAATTGAACACAACTGAACAGAAGAAAAAAAAATGTTTAGTTTTTATTGTTGACCTGACATTTTCATCTTTGCTATGACAGCCAATGAGAAAACATAACATTCACCCTTCCATCTCTAATCATAAAACAGCAAAAATTCCCATTGTAATTATCAACTAGTACAACAGGTGTATTCTGGATGAAGTAATTTTCATTATCAAGAAAACAGGATGAAGTACAGTCATTGGTGATTAACGTCGTACTATCTGCATTATAGGTAGGTTGACTGGACATGAGAAATGTGGAATTTCCTGGCAGTCAATATTTCCCCACTTCCTACTCGGTTTCTAGCTAAAAACATCTGATCCCTTGTTCTTTTGGATGCTGCTATTTTTTAAAAAAAGAAAAACAGGACAATTATAATTTAGAACAGAAAAATGAATCATTAATTCTGATTAAGGTTTACCGGATTTAATTAGAATGATGCTTTTAAATAAAGAATTAAATAAAGAAAGAATAAAGAATTCTATTATTTATCTTATAAATCTTAGTTTTCATCATTTCAAATATTTCAGTAGAAAATATTTTCAAATTTAACACCTTACTGGAGCATGGAGGATATGGCTAAAATCAAAGTCTGTATATTCATACTGCCTGTATGCTAATCTGTAGCATTAACAGTAAACTACATTCAACTACAACAGTCAACTACATTCTGAAAAGAGAGTAGCACCTAGCACCTTATATTAAATAAGTCTATTTTAATAGTACATCCAACATTTCTTTCTAGAATTGCCAAGCTCAGTTAATGCCAACCTTTCAATTAGTCATGAAAACTACCATCAAAAGGTAAACAGAGAGCAAGGCACTGGCAGAAAGAATAACAAATGGCCCTTGGTACCGATCGAGGCAAATAATCTAACTGAAACAGATAAAGGGAACAGGGCGAGTCTCTATGGCACAGGGCAGATTTCCTATCCCATTAGTGACGTGTGCAGCCACCTGTCAGTAAAAGCCCCTTTCTGTTTGACAGGTAAGCAGAAGAGATCACAGGCCTACTATTACACCTTGCAAGCCCATTTTCAGAGAAAGCTGCAAACATGCCTATATGCCAGAACTTAGGCTTTATGCTTTGCCTGGTAGGAGTTGCTGGAATTATTGCATCTACTTGCATGAACCAGTGGAGCGTGCAAGATCTTATGAACAATCCTATCGCGGATGTCTATACTTCCCAGGGGTTATGGCGTACCTGCACCACAGAGAGTAATGGTCTTACAGAGTGTCGTCCATATTTGACTATCCTTGGACTACCAGGTAGGAAATGCCACTCAACATAGATCTAAAGAGCTTCAGGAATGAAATGAAAATGCTACTGTATTAGATGCTACCAAGACTTTCTCTTCTTTCCTACTCAGATTGCTCTTGACTCAGAGATCTGTATTTTAGATTCTTGGCCTCTTGATCTCTTGACTGGAGATGTGAATGTCCAAGCAGATCATCTGGCTAGTTATGATGCTTCTTTTCTGTACATTTAATAATAATCTGCATTAAAAATTTGAACAAATCTGTTACAAGTCAAAGAGAAGAAGGATTTTTATGGTGCATTGATCTGGGGCCAAAAGTTGAATATATGAATGCATAAGCCACCAAGTAGGAGCAGAAGCTAATACTTTTGCTATATTATTGCTCCCAAAAATGGGAGAACAAAATGGAGTCATAGGAGATTAAAGATGTATAACCCTACATATCTTAAAGCAGCATTAAGGTTAATTTGGGTCTGTTATTTTATTATTTGGAGTCACTTTATAGGTTATACTCAGTTTTGTCCTCGATGACCAGATCATGGAAAAGAAGAGCGTTTGTATGTACCTTATTCTCTTGTCTTTCAGGAAATCATTGAAAAAGATTTGTAGGCTAATGTCTAATAATAATTAATAATAATAATAATAATAATAATAATAATAATAATAATAATAGTAATATCTTCACTAGGAAGACTTGTTTCTGTAATACATTTTATATTCTCTCAGACATACAAAAGTTATACAATTTCTTGTTTTTCTCAATACAATTTCAATAATTGTGCTTCCTCAATCAGTTCTATTATCTAAAGTTATATAATGGTAAGTTTATAATTTTATTATACAACAGTTGTGGTAGGGCCCAAGTAGGATGAGGCAGAAGTATATCTTCTCTACTGGAGAGGAGCTGCAGATCAGGGCATCACATTTGCTGGGACACTGGAAGAAATCCAGGAAGCTGGAAGCAGAAGGGCAGAACTATTGGGGAGGCCTAGCATTGCTCAGGATAAAGAGCATCTTTAGGTTTCTTCCGTTGGACAGATATAAATTAAAAACTGATAGTTGTGTTCTATTTATGCAACTCCATTAAATGTGATGGGCTGTCTTGGAAAGAGAGGAAGTGGGAAAGGTGATATTTTAATGAAACAAGTATCACAGGCACTAGTAAATTGGCTAGAAACAGAAGCAAGTGAGAACAATGAAATCCTATTTTTATTTATTTAATTAAAAATACACAAAGCAAGATAAGACATCCCTGACTAAGGCAACCACATTAATCAAAACAGTAAAAAATATGCTAAACCTGATACGGGTTTTGCAGGCAAAATCTGTTTGGAGGCCTTCTACCAGAATCCAAGGGAGTGGGTGCCTTCTGTAATATCTGGGTGCTGCTGCTACAGAGGGCAGAGGATGTGACTGAGAAGGCAGCTTCTATGACATTTAATTGAAGGGATTTGGAGAGCAGTCATTCTGGCCAAATGTGCCAGGTGGGCAGAAATGAGATAATATTTGATTATTTATCTCCATTATCACGAAGTGGTGGTTTTAATAGATATTTGTATGTATTACATTTTATTATTGATGCTCTTTTTCAACTGTTTGTTGGGAGTTGCCCATCTTAGACTACTTAATTGCACAGTGCATAGCCAGACTTAGACATTTAAAGAATACAAATGTATGTGCATTAGATATATATAAATGATATAGATATACTAATGCACACACATTAGTTAATATTTTTACATTACCTTTTATCCTTGCCAGTCTTTGCCTCCCATGATATTAGGTAGTTTGTAAATCCTACATTAAAACAATTACCGTATAATGAGCTCTCAGAATAACAGTAAGATAAAACCAAAAGATAAATAAGCCACAAGCCTCAATCTAAAATGCTGTAATTATTTTGAATCCTCAAATTATGTTCAAAAAGCAATATCGCTTTGGTCTAAGTCATTAGCCAAGACTTTATGATGCGCCAATCAAAGAAACAAACCTGCCATAAGCCCCCCCTCAAAAAAAAAAAAGCTTGGGATTCTGGCAGCAAAGGCTAAGTGGTTGAAGCATAGGACAGGCCATGAGAAAATAGGAAGTGAATATGTGATTTCAGCATTATGGTTAGATCTGAGCATGTCAGAACATCTTAACCATATCTGTAAAATCAAGAGGACTCAAAGTTGCATTGGAAAATTGGATGAAATATATCTTGTTAGTCACTTTATGTCCCCCTGAACAAATGTCCCCTAGCGATGTTTTTGGGTGGCAGAAACGAGTATGCTTTAATATATACAGTAGGTGATGTGATTATATGTTTCTTTGTTGGCTGAAGGGAAATCTATTTTTGCTACCAATGTTTAACATTCAAAATAACAAAACAAAAGCAGCTGTGAGGTAAAATATGAAATGTTATATGAACTTCATTTCCCCAGGTTCTTAAATTAAGAAAGAATCCCTTGGGAATAGACCTTGTTTTGAGGGAGATAGGAGACAAAGCTATGATAGATTCCTTGGCCAACGTAACATCAGTGCACAAGCCAGGAGTGGTTTTTGTAAGGTTCAGCACCAAGTACATCTTTTTAATTAACTTGTCATCCTAAAGTTCTTTCAGACAAAATCAATTAGCATGTAAATTCCTCACCCATAGAAATAGAGAAATCTTTTGTATCCTTTTTCTGTGTCTGTGTGTGTTTGTGTGTGTGTGTGTGTGTGTGTGTGTGTGTGTACACGTGTGGACATTTCCACACTTATTTGTCTTCATGTTTATTTCTACTTCATAACCATTACTCTTAGGATAAAGGGAGTGTGTCTATCTGTGTATCTGTGGAAATACATTATATTTATGTTTAATTTTATCTGTTTGTATATTTGAGGGACAATCTAATTTTTGAAAATATAAAGAAACAGAAATTCTTTCTGCTTATATTATTGTGTATTATTTCTAATCTCTAGAGTATGGACACAAAATAATAGTCTTTCCAATGGTGTAGCTCCATTTTTAGAGAAAGGAATAATGTGGGGGCTGGGCTCTGATAGAGATGTCTTTTCCACCATCTAGAACAAAAGTAAAATAAGTATAAAAAAATCATATTATAACAATGGTTATTGCTATAGCAGTATAAAATCCACAGTTCAGAGAAATAAGCTTGCCTTAACTGAGTCCCACCCATTTCTGTATTAGAGCTACTTCACTTGCTTGGACATAGTTAATGGGTCTGCCAGTATTTCTATTATGAAGCCCTATTTATTATTCTGACAATGGCAATTTATATTATGAACAATAGTGTCATAGTGAATAAAAACAGTAATGCTGTAGTAGAGTAGCCAGGCAACCTAAATGCATTTGCTTTCTGTATTATCTTCCTATACAACCCCCCCACCCATTCCTATTTTCAAACAAAAACATCTTTGATTTTCTTTTGGAAAGACCACATTTTCTAAATTATTAGTGGTTAACAAAGAAAAAAGATACGCTAGTGAAGAATATATTTAAAAAGAAAAATGTACTATACATTTTGGTGTCACAATCCTCAAACCATTTATACTGCTGTAGAATATTCAATAGTCACATCTCAATCTTGAGAATTATACCCCAAAATAATACATGCTTAGCATGTTCTCTGTGTTAGATAATATAATTTGCCATTAACTAGATATTAAGAATCTATCTACTTTAAAGTAAATTTCACATTATGTCTTAGACCTTAATAAATACGGTATGTATTGGAATCTACAGGGTTTTCAGTAGGATATTTCAAATCAAAGAAGGGTTCTAGGATATTGTTGCTCCTATTGTTGGTGTTTTCCACCTTGCTATGCTGAGCAGCAGAGTCCTACTTGTATTTACCTGCATGAAGGTAAAATTTCACTAGGGAACCTTGTTTTCTGGGGGGGGGAGGGCGGGATGTTTGCATTCATATTGACCACCAATGGAAACAAATGCAATATTGTTTGCAGCCCTGACATATTATCCCTTGATATGCTACCTCAAGTCTGAAGATAATATTGAATCTTGAAAATAGCACTTGGTAAAACTCCATGAGTTCAAAGCCATCCAAATTAGTGCTATGACCTAATTTTATGGTAATCAGTACCACAGGTTAATAATGGGCTGTGCTTCCTTTTCTTAATCTTCTTTCAGGCAGCTTTATCAAACGACTTTAGTCCTAGTGTTTTGGAAGCAGTGAAAAAGAAATCCCTATCCACTTTCTCCATGCCATAGACCATGTCCTTCTCCATTGTCTTTTAATTTTTTTTACAAACTAAAGAATCCCAAATACTCTAGCTTCTTATAATAGGTGATCTCCCATTTATTTTGGTTGCTGAATTTCTTTCCTGGTGATTTATATCATCTTTAGTGTGGGGACTCCAACTATATACCCTATTCCAGATATGACTACTTTATAGATTTTTAGCTGTTTTGTTTTTAGACTCATTCCTAATTATTCCTAATGTGGAATCTGCTGCATCTTGGCAATTGATTTGTATTGAAGTTGTCATTTTGTAAGCCGCCTTGAGTCCCTAGGGAGAAAGGCGGCATATAAATCGCAATTAATTAATTAATTAATTAATTAATTAATTTTTTTCATCACATAAAGAAAAATGATATTAGCCTTAGTTGGATCCTACCTTATGCAACACTCCCAGCTCATGGTAAAGGTGAAATACGAATCAGGTTTGACACAATTTGCCCAATTTATGTGAGTGCAGTCAAACCCAGTTTTACTCTACAGATTTTCATAATATCTATGCAAACTAGAATATGTAATCTGGAGTCTACCTTGCATCCCACCAACTAGGACATACTTGCAAGTGGTCTGTCACTTGAAAGGAAGACTGAGAAATTCATGGTTGGATGGAGCTGATCAGACTCTCAAAAGAAGAGAGAAGTTTAAAGAACAAGAAGCAATATTTGAAGCAATATAGAGATGTAGTGGAAGTAAAGATAGTTTGCAAGGATAGAAAGGCATGGAGAGTTATAATAAATAGTATAGCTGTAAACTTAAGGTTGGATTAATATTCCTTTTCTCTTATCTCTTGCCTTTAATTTATTTTACTTCTATTTCTTATTCTTTTTTGTGTTGTGTGTTAATATTGGAGGCACCTAATTGAAAAATGATGCAGTGAATAGATTATAATTAGGACTATAAAGTAGTAAGAATGCTATAGAAATGGTAAGAAGACAAATACAAAACTGTATACAAATACCAATGGATTTAAAGAGAGCAGCACACTTGTGTAAAATCTATGGATAATGGAAAATGCCATAAATGAATTGTGACAGATGTTCACAAACTTTCTAAACTTCCTCATTGAGGATTTTGCTTCTACGTTAAAGGTATTTTTTTAAAAAATATTTTTTATTTTTTTCCCAAACATAGACATAAAATATATCTTTTAAGAACGAAATCTTGATCCAGTCATAAATTGGTACAATCGCTTACATTTTTTTAACAAACTCCATTCAAAATTTCTTCATTGCATCTTTTAAAATTACAAATCAAAACAAAATTTTTTAACATAAATTCTAACATCTTAATTTAGGCCATACTATTATATCACCACAAATCTTAATTCCCAAATAAACTCAACTCATTTTTATATCCAATTATAAATCAAAATTCATTCTAACTCTTTCCTAAATTTTCTCCATTACTTCTTTTGATCAATATCAAAACACAAATTTAAGAAATATTATAACCTCTTGATCTAAGTATTTACCTTACTATTTTATCACCACAACTCTTAATTTCCAATTTATTTATTTATTTATTTATTTATTTATTTATTTATTTATTTATTTATTTATTTATTTTATAAAATAAATAAATAAATAAATAACATTTACAATATATACAACTCTATTTTTATTTCAATTTATGAATCAAAATTCTATCTGTATTTCTTAATGTCTGGACCCATTACATCCAATCTTTAGATCTTAGACTTCGTCAATTTACACTTAATTTTCTTGAGCTTCTCATCTATTACACATTTCATTTTACACAGAATAATCTCAAAATCGTTTTGCTTCATTTCAATTGTCTTCCAACATATTCTTTTTCATCCCGTATTAATTTGACTATTTTCCAGTATATTCTCCTCTATATCTCCAACTATTTATTTATTTATTTATTTATTTATTTATTTATTTATTTATGTAATTTATATGCCACCCTTCTCCCGAAGGACTCAGGGCAGCTTACAAGAAAGGAGACAAAAAATTACAGAAACATAAAAGTCAATTTAAAATTAGTTAAAATTAACTAAAAATTTAATTAAAATTATTAAAAATCACCCGTACGGATTCAGCCCATTTGGTGAAAAAGCCACGTCTTCAATTCGCGGTGGAAGGAGAGGAGGTCAGGGGCTGTCCTGAGGCCGGTGGGCAGCCCATTCCAGAGGGTCGGTGCTCCCACAGAGAACGCTCTCCCCCTGGGGGCTGCCAGCCGACATAAAACCAGCCGATGGGAGGATGGCAGGAGATGATCCTGCAGGTACCCCGGTCCTAAGCCATGTAGGGCTTTATAGGTGAGCATCAGCACCTTGAAACGAACCTGAAGAACCACCGGTAGCCAGTGCAGCTCGCGCAGGAGAGGTGTCATACGGGAGTACCGAGAAGCCTCCGTAACAACCCGTGTGGCTGCATTCTGGACTAACTGTAGCCTTTGGGTGCATCCCAAGGGCAGCCCCATGTAGAGGGCGTTACAGTAGTCCAACCGAGACATAACAAGGGCATGAGTGACCGTGGCAAGGGCATCCCGATTGTTTAGCTGATTTCCAGCAAACTTTATTTTAGCTGAATTTCAGCATATTCTCCTCCATAACTCCAACTGTTGTTTGGCTGGTTTCCAGCATTTTTTTTGGCTGATTTTCAGCATATTTTCCTCCCTACCTCCAACTATTGTTTGGTTGATTTCCAGCATATTCTCCTCCACATCTCCACCTCTTGTTTGGCTGATACTCAGCATATCTTGTTTTGAGTGTTTTCTTTTCAGTATATTTATCTGTTATTTCATTATTTCCAAATGTACTCTTCCAGGGTGTTTCCCAACCTATTTCTTAATATTGATCATTTCCAACATACATTAAATTCAATCGCAATTTGTTACGTTAAAGGTATTTTGTTAAGGTAATGATTTAACACAGTGTTAAATGGCACTAATTATAACATTTACTTCATGTTGGATGTTTCCATGAGTTGTTCCATGAAGTTCAAGAATGACTGAACCACCACTATCAAAAATGATTTCATTTGTCTTTCAGTATTAATAATAATAATAATAATAATAATAATAATAATTTTATTTCTATACCATCCTTCTTCCGAAGGACTCAGGGCGGTGTACAGCCTATTTAAAAACACAAGACAAACATCAATTTAAAATTTAAAATTATTAAATAAATTTGGCTCCATTTAAAACCCCAGAAATTTAAAATACCCCAATTTAAAATTATCATGTCGATAGCCCAGCCTGGCGGAACAACAGGGTCTTCAGTGCACAGCGAAATACCCGGAATACCCGGAGGTCGGAAATATTACGTATTTCCGGGGGCAGTTCATTCCACAGGGCTGGGGCTCCCACAGAGAAGGCCCTCCCCCTGGGTGTCGCCAGCTGACATAACTTGGCTGATGGCACCCTGAGGAGACCCCCTCTGTGGGAGCGAACTGGCTGGTGGGAGGCTATTGGTGGCAGAAGTCGATCTCGAAGGTACCCGGGTCCTATGCCATGGAGTGCTTTAAAGGTGGTAACCAGCACCTTGAATCGCACCCGGAAGACCACTGGGAGACCACTGAGAATTTGTACTTCACACATGAAGTATTGTATATCCTTCACAAATGAAGCCTAAAGTATGGCTGATATCAAAGACCTATTATCTGACATAATGTTTTCTAAACAAAAAGCAGTGTAAACAACAAAAGAATAAGCAATCTATCAATAAAGCTGGCATTAATAAGTTACCAATCATATAAAAATTGATATATTTAATACACCTATTCTTCCCTTAGGGACCTACCTGCCCACTTTACAACATACTGTGGATTCTTGATCAACCATTTTTATGGCTCAAATATTATATTTACAGATACTTCAGGAAAATCATTTTTCATTCCAGATTATAGATGCCACAAAATCATGTCCAGGTTTATTTCCTTATCTTTCATGATGCTCCACGTACAGTACTTTCTAAAAACCACTGTTGATCCTCACAGGCCTCCTTCCCCAATATTCTTCCATACAGTTAGGTTCTTATAAACATTGGCATGGTATTATGGTGGGATACATGGTGAGAATGGACACAATGGTGATCATTAAGTTAAAGAATTAGACTCCCAATAGCAATACATAGTTATGTCTAGTGCAATTAAGGAAGAAAATACTATTAAATTCATGCATGATGTCTAAAATTATAATTGCTGTATTTGCCACTCATTTGAAACATAATGGAACTTCAAATTAGACATAATTCCTGCTGCTTTTACTATATGTATATCAGAAACATTCAATATGTGGATTTTCAGACATTACTGAACTTCAGCTTTTATCATCATTCATCACTAGCTCTACTTGCTAGGAACAGAGAAAGTTGGAAACCAAGAATATTTTCAGGACCACACAATGTCCATCGTTGATGAAGTTTGATAACAGAATAAAAACTGGTCTTTCTATAAATATAACAAATCATTCCAGATTTGGCTGCCCTTCAGTATTACTGGTCCCATCCATACACTTTTTTTTTTTGGCTGCATTTTTATGGAATATACAATGACCAATGCGGATGTGGGGGACCAAATGCAAAATAATATTTTTATACACGTGGAATGTGATAATAACATCTGCTCTCAGAATTAACTTTTAAGTGGACCTGGCAATTTAGCTCTAAAGACCTAAACTAAATGGTTTTCATATTTAAATGATTATTTCACACTTTTCTTTTTAAAAACCAGATTATCTCAGGGGATATAATTATTCACATTTCACTCTTCAGAAGGGTGGAGAAAATTTTTCCCCCCAGGTTTGAACTGACTGGATGTCACCCTGTGGGAGTATTCTGTATTTGCTAGAAACAAAGTCAACATGAGTTAACAGGTAATTTTCTAGAAGCAGCCATGATAACATTGAAATGTTCCAGTGGGTGCAGTGATTACTATCAAAGACATGTTTGTCTGACGAATGGGCTGATAAAAAAGGTGTGGGTTGCTGAAACTGGGATTAGGGTGTGGTTTTCTGACAAAGAACACGCTATATGAATTTGAAAGTACAGCACAATAACTGTCGCAGGATCCAGAACAATTCCTATCTGTAAGGGTAACTTCATAATGGGACACATCCACCATCACTCTTCCTATAATTTGTTAATTGGAACTCAGGATAAAGAGTAGCTTGTTACAATTGTCACTGTCTTCTAATAAGAGTTTTTACAGGTAATATGATTGAATGCTACACAATGCCTATTTAACATAGGAAACGACTTCATGTTAAATTTGATCACAGAGACCATGAAATATAATTGTCTCAGCAGAAGGATAATAATATCAAATGAGCTTCCACTTACTGAACATTTTCCTCCTGTGATCCCGTTACAGTGTAAGGGTGAAGCCTTGCATGGGCCTCCTGCAACTCTTGCCCAGCCTCTTTCCAAACCGAGTCTGAACTGCATGTAATACTATTTACAGTTTTTCACCAAATTTCAATAACAAATTGCAAACATTAAAAGTTAAGATGAATCCTTTCCACCTGCAAAATTGAAAGAACAATTTGTTTCTGTGCCTGCTTCCTTCTAGTAAAGCACAGAGAAAGAAAGTCTAATGTTTGGCAAAAGACATTTGAACAGCAGGATTGTCTACTGAAAAATATTTTTAGTTTACACAAAAAGGTTTTGATTATATCCCCTTGGGATGATAGTGCTAGTCACCCATCTACCTTTGCTGGGTTAGTGTTAGTGTTAGGGTGTTAGCACAATGTATTCTATTATTTTAGACATATGTGCTTACCCATAACTAAATTCCACATTGATTAGTTTTCATGTGGGGTTATTCATCAGCACCATCATAATTACGTTTTACATAAGCTTTTGGACTGCCTTTCATATAATTTATGCTATTTTGTAACAAACAGCAATTCACAGAAAGCATTCATAGAGACTAAAATTGCCTTCTGATGAATACAAGTTTTGATTGACTAAGCTGGATGGTCACCATTTTTTGGTTATATTCAGCACATATTCTCAAAATTCCAAATAGCTCTCAAACTTCCCACCTTAAAAAATACAGTAGCTATACATGTACATTAGATAGATAGATAGATAGATAGATAGATAGATAGATAGATAGATAGATAGACAGACAGACAGACAGACAGACAGACAGACAGACAGACAGACAGACAGACATCTGTATTGGGTTCTCCTCCTAGAATTTAGTGTAACTTTTTTTACTAAGATTGATTGATTCTCACATGCTTTAACAATTTAACTAGATCTAGTGAAAGACAAAATTAAGAACCATATGGTGGCATGGCTCCTCCATCATTCCTCTTACATGTGGCTAGATAACCATTTAATCTAAGATATATGCCAAAAAAAAAAAAAAGCTTAAGACCTGACAATAGTTTATTTAGAAACGATAAGAGGATCCAGTGCTATTTTACAAGATTCATACATTTATTCAGTGTCTGCCCATCTCACCTAAATAATTCTGATTGACTCACAACAGTTAAAAACAACAGCCAAATAAAACAAGTTGTGTATTTATGTATCACAATTATGAACACTCAATCTCTGGTTTCATATATTATTGGATTGCCCTGGCCTTTTGGACTATTTTTCACACAACGTGTTTATGCAATGGTCTATACATAATAATTTCCCTGTAAAACCTAATTATAGCTTTCATTCAGTTCACAACAAAAATGTGTTGATTGTGTCTGCTGTAAATAAAGGTATTGTATTTGGATAAAAGCTGGAATTGTTTCTAGGTCAGAGTTGAAGCACTAGAGAACTGACGAGTTGAAATCCAAGGGGTGATGGTGGTGTAGGTCTTTAACTCACTTCAAAGCAATTTGGCAATTTCATATCACCTTCAAGAGCTATTGTTAAGGAGAAAAAAATAGAATTCATGTCCTAATTTCCATAGTCTTTCTGTTTCTTTGTGAAGTGATTCGAAGTGATTATATAAAGTTTTTCTGCCTCAATACAAGTGAGAGAATTTCTCATTCAAACCAATATCATATGATGTGTCGGTAATTCATCTATGGTTTCGTAAACCTATATTTATGGAACTGTGGACAAATGCTACAGTTATGCATATCTGTTATGCTGCAGTTATATGGCTTTGGCATTGAAATCCATGTGAGAATTCCTCTACTGAACAGAAAAGGAATTCTAAGATCTTTCTTGAAAAATCACACAAAAATAAAAAAAAGGAATCCCTGATTAAAATCATTTCCCAGTGCTCTATAAACTGTGGTTTATAAACATGTAGTCTGAATAGAATCATAATACATTCACATTATTTCTACCATAATATGGTTGAGTTACTATGGCAATTGTCTGTTGATTTTATACATTAAATTTCTTTAGTCTGGATCACAAAGACCATTTCAAGTCAACTCTCTCCCATGTAGACTCCTTGGGTGACTTTGAACCAGTCACTGTTTGTCAACCTAAGTTATTTAGAGGGCATTGTGGGCAAGAATTGGAAGAGAGTATTCTTAGTATGCAACCAAATATGTCTAGAAGACATCTAGTTTGGAGTAACCTTGGGGTAAGATACAGTATTGTCTCATTTGAATCAATCAAGTAATCAACAGGTACAATTGTTTCTGAAGAGCCAGTTTAGTATAGTGGTTAAGGTGCCAACGCTGAGAGTTACAAAACCAGCTGAGTGATCTTCAGATAGTTATTATTGCTCAACCCTAGGAAGAAGGCAACAGCAAACCAATTCCAAAAAGTCTTGTCAAGAAAAGTGCAGGAACTTATCTAGGCAGTTGCCAGGAATCAATGCTGACTCAAAGTCACCTCTCTCCCTTTGTTTTTATTATTAATATTTAAGTACTTAATAATTTAATTTAATTTTGAATAGTTACAAGGTTACACTTCACAAAGAATGAAAATTCTTTCAAAGCAATTCTAACCATGCACACAATATTAAGAACATAAATGAATAAAAGCAGCAGGGAACATTAAAAATGTATTGAGTTTGGTAAAAGTGCTAATGTCTGGCATCTAATTACAGATTATTTTGTAAATTCAGTGGAAAAGCTAAATGAATGCCTTGGAAAATAAATAACTTAGAACTTTAAAAAAGCAATTAATTAATGAGGGTTCCCCTAAAATTGCTCTTTCTATCAGGCTGACTAGCCACGTTTCTTTCATGGGGAGGGAATGTTCGTAAGGTTTTGAAAGCTGGTTTCAAAATGTAAGTAAACCAGTATGGGAGAAAATTGTTTTTAAAGTAATTTATTTAAAGTTAGTCCCATCATTTTAATGAATCATGCAACTAATACAAGGAAGGTTAATCACATGAGTCTATTATTGAGAGCTCATTAATATCTGCATTTTTCATTGAGTTACAATTTCTGAAGTGACTAAATCATGGCTCAGTCTGAATGTCATGAATGTACTGATACGGAGATAAGGCAAACTCTGTACAGACAGGACTACAGTTAAAGAACCAGTCATAACTGATAGAAAGTACTTTTCACCGTTTTTCAAGGTGAAGATCGGAGACAGTTTTATAATGATTTAAGATGTCTTCTAGACACTTACTGTATGCAAATGATCTTACTGAATGAGATCAGTTGAAGGAATTATGGGATTGGGAATGCATTGCAATTTTTGTGGACTGTAGGCACTTTTCTTTTCATGGGCAGCATCCTCCATAAAAATAATAGTATTAAAATCATCCTTCATATGATTTCTAATATTATCTTCATGACGTTTAAATATAACTTACTTGGAATTAATGTATATTTATTAGTATTTTGTGTATCTGTATTCTATTTGTGTATATATTTTCAAGGCTGAAAGGCAAGGCATGAAATTAAATAGTTCAAATAGCTACTTAATTTTCATTCTTTCTGATTTAACCAAATTAAAGCATTTTCCTGGGTCCTAGATACTGTGCCTATTGTGCCTAATAGAAATATCCGGCCAGTTCGCTCCCACAGAGAGGGTCTCGTCAGGATGCCATCGGCCAAATTATGTCGGCTGGCGACACCCAGGGGGAGGGCCTTCTCTGTGGGAGCCCCTGCCCTTTGGAATGAACTGCCCCAGAAATTCGTAAAATCTCTGATCTCTGCATATTTTGCTGTGCCCTCAAAACCTTGTTGTTCCGCCAGGCTGTCAATGTAAAGATTTTAATTGGTTTTTAAATATGGGATTTTAAATTTGGGGTTTTATAATTGGGCCTATCATTTAATAATTTTAATTATTTTTAAATTTTGTTTGTCTTTGTGCTTTTAATCAGGCTGTACACCACCCTGAGTCCTTCGGGAGAAGGGTGGTATAGAAATAAAAATAATAATAATAATAATAATAATAATAATAATAATAATAATAATAATATTCTTATATTATAATATTATAATATTCTTATAATATTCTTATATTATAATAATATAAGAATAAGAATAAAAATAATAAGAAAAAAGTATGGTTCATTGACATTGCAATACCTGGTGATGCACAGATTGAAGATAAGCAGCAAGAAAAAAATCACAAAGTACCGGGACTTGCAAATTGAAGTTGAGCGACTGTGGAAAAAGAAATTGTTTGTTTTCCGATTGTAATTGGAGCCCTTGGAGCAATACCCAAAGGGCTACCCCACTATTTAGAAATTCTAAATTTGCCGGACTTGAACATTTTGACTCTACAAAAAACCACTTTACTCGGAACAGCTTACATCCTCCGACGATACCTTAACAGTTCCTGGGTCCTTGGTTAGGACTTGAGCTTAACCAGCCTCAAAGGCTGTGAATTTCACTAAATAATAATAATAATAATAATAATAATAATAATAATAATAATAAGAATAATAAGAATAATAATAATATCAGCCCTGGTTGGAATACTCTCATAGTCAAATGTCCTAACTGTTCAGCACACCTCCACAAGAGCAACTATTCACACATTCATGTTTAATTTCAGAATGTGCATATCAAATGTTGCAGATGTGATGCCAGTGAGAAGAATTAAAGCATGGTAGTGCCCTCTCAGTGTGGGAAATTTGTGAATAAGCTCAGGGGAACTCTTAAACTGTACAATTAGGTTTTTTTATACAGACGACTTTCCTCATTTGAGATAAGTTGTAAACTCCAGCATACCAAGTTACCCTACATACAGTATCTCATTGCAATTATTTTTATTGAAATTGTGTTTTTATCATTTTGTGAACTGTGTGTGGTTCATAATATAAACAGCTACAGTATATCATTATTATAAATTCATAAATAAAATTAAAACTCTTTTTTTCATTGTTTAAGGTTATGTCAATGTATGTTATGCCACTCTGATTTAAGTTAATTCCCAAGACCCTAGATCACTCAATTTTTTAAATGTGGATTAGAGACTATTTCACCCAAACAAGTCTTCCCAAATATCAAAATGCACAGTATTTAACAGAAAGTGCTCTCCATTTAGAACATCGAAAATATTTTTAAATGAAGCACTACACTTTGCTCAATTAATAACATGGAAATAATGTTAAATTACAGCGCTTTATAAAAGTAAAATATGGCAAAACAAAACTAGGTTTTAATAACATTATTGAGAAAGATCATTATGATGAAAATTAGCATAAATATATTGTTCTTATCTCTTTTTTTCATAACAGTCTAATTCATGATGCGTCAGACTCATATGTATGCCAAGCTAAACAAAACAATTCAGTATGTGTATGTATGATGAGTCTACAAAACACTTTATCAGAGAAAGTTGCCTATCAGTTGATCTAGATGGACTATTGGGTGAACGAGGAAGAAAAGTTCTGGTTTCTAGTCTAATGCCACCAGCCTCAGATACTCAACACATTCATCAGGAGTGAAACTGCTTTATCTTGTAAAAACAGGTTGAGCAAACAAAACTTATTAATGGAAACCATTTGATAAGGGCTGCCACAACCACAATTTGCTAGTGCAGTGAACAGGACTTTGGCATTACCTTAAGCTTAGCAGAAGGAAATATGTCTACCACCATTTGCCAAGTGATGGGCTTTTGTGTCGCAGCCCTTGGGTTTGCGGGCTGTATTGTGGCCACAGCGATGGATCCATGGAGCACCCAGGATTTATACAATAACCCAGTGACATCGTTATTCCTATATCAAGGCCTTTGGAGGACTTGTGTGAGTCAGAGTTCGGGTCTTACTGAGTGTCGGCCTTATTATACAATTCTTGGGCTTCCAGGTATGGCCAAAGCTACCAAAGACATAAAATAAGAGCAAATGCTTTTTGTAATCTGGCAAATACAATATTTTAAACAGCTTGCCTATTTAAATGGGGATAATGTTGATTACAGTAAGTAGATATATGTACTTTTAAGGATATTGCTGTCATTACAAAAGTAGCATGAAGAAAATACTAATGTTTAAACCTTGTTACTATTACAAAGAAAAAATATCAAAATTGGTTTAAAATTCTTAGCTTTCTTTCTGAGCCTGTTTTTTATTTGTTATGTTAAGACTAATTTAATATATACTTATTCATTATCTACTTGTCTGATTAAAAGGCATCAACTTTTTTCCCCCCAGGACAGTCTGATATTTTCCACTATGAAAAGTAGATTGCTGGCCTTAAAATATTAGAGAATAAAACAATGTCATTTTAAATATTTAAAACTTCTAAATTTTTATCAGAATTTTTCATGGTATTAATGTTGTGCCTAACTCATGAGGAGTACTTGACGGAAGTTAGATATACACACAGCAGTCATGAAAAAAAAAGAACTTGATCCAACATTTGAATTGTATAAATAACTTGCACATTATAAAACAACTCTGAGATTGATAAACTTTTAGAAAAAGCTCAGTGAAACACATCCACTAGTATGTTAAAATTTTTGTTTTGTCTGGCATGTTTTTTTTTTCCTATGGTGGCATAACTTTGTTCTTTTTTATTGTTCTAGATTTTTATAGTTCAAAGTACCCTCAGTGGATGGTACTCATTCTGAATGTATGTGTTTACATATATCATGTTAGGAATTTGAATTTGAGATTTAAATTACAAATCTAATTTACAGAAAATCTTCTAATGGTCTTATTTAAGTGCTAACATAATTGGTAAAACCATGATCTGGTTTTAGTTTAGTATTAACTATTTCATATTTCTAAGAGCTTTTATTTATTTATTTATTATCTATTTTGCTGGATGTGTTTGTTTCATCATTAGAAAGATATTGTATACTTGGAATCGTTGGACAGGAGTATGATGAATAAAGTAGTTCTGAGCTAAACTGAGATCTATTAATCAATTTTAGCGATTTAATTTACTAAGAAATGTATACATTCCTTTTTTCAAATAATTTTTGAGATTTAAAAGGTTATTTTGGAATAAACATTTCTATAAACAATAATTCTGAAATTCATCACAGCCCTATTTATTGAAAAGGTTGCAAACCCCATACAAAAGATTACATTTTGGTATCACAAAATGAGTTTAGAAGTGGCAGAGAGAGAATATCAATATATGCAGGAATAAAGTTCTACATTATTTTGGTTCCAAGTATACTTCTGAATTATAATTATAAATAACTACATAAACTGTATAAAATATGATTTGTATCTTATGTAATTCCATGTAAAAATTAACAACTTTACTCAGTTGTTTACAATAATTTTGCAATACTTATTACAATAATTATTAAAAGGAAAATAAACTATTGTATTACCATAGGCATTGAGAAATTAGAAGTTATCGGTACCAAATGAGTGATATATTTTTTCTTTGTGTCTTGGGAGAAAGGACAAATAAATCAATAGCAAAGATTTTTTTATAATAGGAAAAGCAGGAATAATATGAGTTCTTGATAAATAAGCCTTCCAGATTTACTTAGAGTCATCATTTCAACATTCCCAACCTATATAAATCTAACTCTGGCCTTTTATTAATTTTAAACATTGAATCGTTGCTGAAGCAATAGGAAAGAAGACAGGAAGTCAACCCAAACTGAACTAAATTTTATCCATAACGAACAATTTACACAATATAATTTTGAAAAAATAGCACATAAACATGCAACTCATTTAGTGATTAACAAAGTACGCCAGCAAACTTCTGTTTTTTTAATTCTTGTTTGGATATATTTTATTTCTGAATTTACAGTACATGTCTTTACAGAAGTACGATCCAATGCTTGTAATGAGATTTCCCCCTCAATTAAGTATGTGCAGGACTACAGTATGGCAGAACAGTCCAAAATTGGATTAGAAGAGGAGCAAAAAAGTAGATTTTTTTGCTTCTTTTCCAGTGTATGAAGCAATAGGCCAGAACATGCTTTTTACCTGGCAGATATATTTCCAGTTTTCATATTAGTAGTAAAGGTACAAAAGCTGAAACTTGTGAGGTATGTACCCCTTATTTTTATGCCGGAAAGGGCTTTTACAAATTAGAGACTAATGGCAAGATTTCCAAGGTCAGGGAAAGAACAGCTTAATACCTGTTAAATTGAAAATGTGGAAGGAAGATATACTGGATTTATATCTGCACAGATTTCCTGTGCTGCTAGATGCAGAACATTTTCATTTGAGAACTGTAAAGGTAAAGGTAAAGGTTCCCCTCACACATATGTGCTAGTCGTTCCCAACTCTAGGGGCTGTTCATCTCTGTTTCAAAGCCAAAGAGCCAGCACTATCCGAAGCCGTCTCCGTGGTCATGTGGCCGGAATGACTAAATGCCAAAGGCACACGGAACTCTGCTACCTTCCCACCAAAGGTGGCCCCTATTTTTCTACTTGCATTTTTTACGTGCTTTCAAACTGCTAGGTTGGCAGAAGCTGGGACAAGTAACGGGACCTCACCCCATTACATGGTACTAGGAATTTGAACCGCTGAACTGCCAACCTTTCGATTGACAAGCTCAGCATCTTAGCCACTGAGCCACCACTTTGAAACCTGTACTTGTTACTAACCGGTTTCAGTAGAATTCAAGGGGTTGGTTGTTGCCTTTACAGCATTTGAGGTTCCAGCCCTGGACAACTGAAATATTAAGACAAATATAACATTATATAAATGATCATTCAATCACCAAATAATTTGTTTTTTGGAGGAGAAAAGCATTGTAAGGTATGGATATAAGATTCAAAATATGGTTACGCCAGGTTTCTACAAGTTGGAAAAGAACAATAACAAAAACCAAGGCACGTTTCAGGGTCCAGGTGCTACATGCAAACATAGAACTGATAAGAGACTCACATACAGGCTTACAGTTGAACTGTTGTTCTACCAGGTAAAATGGATACACATGAAAAGAGGCTATGAATGTGAACTTTTTTGAAAGAGACTTGGCATTCAGAGGTTGAGCTGTTTCCTTCTTTTCTATGGATATTTTACACTAGCTTTGCCTAAATTTAAACCTGGATCAACATCTAGCTGCTGACTATTATGGCTATGGCAGATACTTCCAGGAAATCAACATTCAGATACTTCTAGATACGCAAGTCTCTTGTGTGTGCTTTTTTTAATTTAAAAAAATATGACTTTTGACATGTTTATTCTTTTTGTATCTTTTTTGCTGTACACCACCCACAGTTACTTTTTGTGAGATGAGGAGCCATATAAATTTGATAATTAAATAAACAAACCCTTTGCCAGATAGTTCAATTCTGATTGTCAGCCTACCAGCAGCTGGCATTTATTGAAAAAAGCCCCCTAAAGATTATAATAGCAAATAGTTTTCCTGAATTTATCTACTCTTTTTTTCTTGAAACCCCTCAATATTAATGTCCATTTAGCAAACTGATCATTCAGCTTTCTCTCCAGTATTTCCTACCAGTCCTGAGTCTATGGTGAAAGAACTGTGGCTGAGACCCAGATTACTTCATGGTTATAAACAGAGTTAATTGAACAATGTTTTTATGTGTTCATTCACTTGAGACATTTTTTCCCATGTTTTCCTCTATTTTTTTCTTCTTTTTGACAGCGATGCTGCAAGCTGTAAGAGCACTGATGATCGTGGGCATTGTTCTGGGTGCTTTTGGTCTCCTGGTGGCTACTTTTTCTCTGAAATGTTTACGGATGGGCAACATGGAAGACTCTGCAAAGGCAAGCATGACTTTGGCGGCGGGAGTCATGTGCATTGTAGCTGGTGAGTTAGAGTTTATATAGATGCCATCTATTTTTAAAGAGATGTTTGAAATTAAGAGGTGGAAAACATTTTTAAAAGTTACAACTGTCAAGAACTATTAGTTGACCACATTCCCACCACTTTCCAATCACTAAAAATTGCATAAGGTTCTGATAAACTTATCTTAGCAGGTTACCTTTCTCATATCCAGTTCAAACAGACTTTTACAGCTTTAGTAATGAATCTCTGATGGGTTTTATAAGAGCCAGTATCAGAAGATCACATCTGAGACACATTCTCATATTTGAGGCTGAAGAGAATTGCAACAAAAGGGATTTTGTGTGAAAAGGTCATCACATGTACCATCATCCCCATTCACCTACAAACACTGACCAAGTCACCACCATCTCACACTCCATTCACTCCTAGCCCATTTGTCATATGCAGATTTCAGGGCAGGCGGGTGGAGATGATTGTTGCCTGCTATTTCATATATTGTTGCTTATCATATTTATAATTTCAACATAATTATTTCAATCGATTTCACAATCTGCATGCTGTTTAAAATTATTTATTGAGATAGAACTAACCAATTATTTCTGCAGGACATCCATGTTGTCATGAAACAGAACTCCACTGGATGTTCTAAGTGCAGGACAATATCAGAGGATGTAATGGTTGGAAGGGATTTTGAAAACTGTCTAGTTCAATCCCCTATTGAGTACAGGAATCCAATATTATGCATGCCAAATAGCATAATGAGAAGTAGACAATTCAGACTCTACTTCAATAACTCTTTGTTCACTATTGAACAGCAACTCATGAAATAAGATGTCCAGCCCAAATTTACATTTTTTTAAATGAAAGTCCATTGTTTCATTTTTTTTCCTTTTGGAAAAAAAACAACTCTATACAATTTTGTCCATCTTGTGCATGATAGCCCTTCAGTACTTGAAGACTGAATGTATTTTTGAATTCTTCTTAGTTGATACCCTCTGAACACACTCCAGTTGTGAACATCCTTCCTAAAATGTGGTGCCCAGTACTGGATGATATATTTTAGGTCCAGTTTGACCAACACAGATCAGAGGGGAACAATAATTTAATGTTTGGTTTCTAGCAAAACTCAGGATAATGGTACTGATATGATTCAAGGACACCTGCATTTGCTCCTATGTAATACTTCAATGTATAGTGTATAATTAGGAATCTAGTGAACTGGGCACCTTTTCATTCACTTGTGTTGTAAACTGAAGCAAGGTGTTTTTTGCTGGATTGGATCTACAATTTGTCTATATATAAGTACCTAATTCAGCAATGGATAAGTAAAAGCTCCTGGGACTCCCATAAACAGAGCATGAAGATAATTGATCACTGTTCCTTCCTAGCAATAGATGATCATGGTTTGAGGATAGACTATAGGACTCATAGCAATGGTATTCTTAAACATCATGAACATTACAGTGAAGTAAACCTACCAAAAATAAACTGTGTTATCATATGAGAAATAGAGCTTAAATCTGGTAAGGTAAGTGAAGGTTAAAAAAAACAACCAGTTGCATGATCATAATATTGCCCTGTTTGTAATTACATAGTAAATAAAAAACATTTTTTAAAGTTTTGATAAACTATAGGCTCATTGGGTCTGATACTAAGAATCTCTATTTTTGATAGGTATCTGTGCTATCTGTGGAGTATCTGTTTTCGCCAACATGCTTGTCACAGACTACTGGATGTCAACTGCTAATATGTACCAGCCAGGAATGATGCAGTCACTTCAAGTAAGGTAATTTCAGCCCACAGTGCTTAGAAGGAGAATGTTGCGGCTGTTTTCCTAATATCAGCAGTGAAATAGTAAGCTCATTTTAATAATCTTTCGCTCTTCTTGTAATGGGCTATGAGAATAACCTTGAGGAACAGGGGGAAGAGCTGCAATCAGGACTACAATCAGAGAAATGAAATTTCCAAAGCAAAATTATAATTCATCTACTAAATCCTGGCTCTTCCCCCAGGCATTTGGATTCTGACTTGCCAAGGCAGTGCTTTTTGATCATCATTTTGTATTTCATATATTGAGGGTTTATTAACATTCCATAGTTACTTTTTTTCCTGCATTTTCTTTGTTTCTCTTATATGTTGCCCAGAGTCAGTGCTTGAGTTCGAAAGCCCTATATATCAAATAAGTATAAATATAAATAAATATAAAAATATTATTTATTGATTTATTTAGCGTATGGCAAATACATGGACTTATTTGAAAAAAATCAGACATTGGGCCGGTATAAGCTCTTGTTGGGCATTCGGGTCAGTGGTGGGTTTCTACCGGTTTGCCCTGATTTGGGCGAACCTGTAGTGGCGGCAGTGGGAGGCTCTGTCCACCCAGTCACCCGGACATCATCATGGATGCTCTGCGCATGCGCAGAAGTGCCGTGTACGCTCGCAGTTCTGAACTGGTAGCGAAGGTAAGTGGAACCCACTACTGATTTGGATACAATGTGATGGATATTTTGTTAAGGAGTACCACAGTCTAAATACATACATACATACATACATACATACATACATACATACATACGTATGTACATACATTATTTATATCCTATTAACATGATTAATATATGTAATATTATTTTCTATCCTCTTATGTTAGAAATTATAATTTGGTAGCATTTGGGAAGAGTTTCTGGGAATCACACCCAAGTTAATCAAGAGTTGCATACCATGGAATGAGCAAGGAAGACTACTTTAGTCATATTGCGGCTACTGAGGCAAATTGGACATCCCACATTTCAGCCCATCTGATTTCAGCAGAATTAATCCAGAACTAATTTAGTCTGGCCACGTTTATTCAGAAAATTAAGTCCTGTCTTTTCTCTTCCTTTTGCAGATACACATTCGGTGCTGCTCTCTTTGTGGGATGGGTTGCTGGAGGCCTGGCCTTTGTGGGAGGCATTATGATGTGTGTTGCTTGCCGAGGACTGGTACCCGAGGAGACCCAGTGAGTGCCTATTCTTATACGTGAACAATGTTGTATGATGAAGAACTATGGAAGATTCTTTTCAGTTATTCTACCTTTTTAAAAAAATTATGAGCCACTTCTGCAGAAAGATGAGAAAAAGTAGTTGTCAGCAATAACAATCAACAAACAACATTTAAAATCAGAAGCAGGAGATAATCAAGACAGTTCAGGAAAAAATACAGCATATAAATTTGTTTCAGTATTAGCTGTTTGTATATTACCTTTTCTCTTCTAGTTGACTTCTTTAGTAGATATCCAGTAAAGGCTAATTTTTATATTAAAAAGTATACCTTTATGTAGCATTGTAGTAGTTATTAGTACTAGTGTGAAATACTAATAGAAATACTTGTAATTCAAACTCCTAGAAAGTCACATTTAATGTGGGAAAAAGCATAGATTATTAAAATGTTTTCAAATGTAATTCAGGCAAATAACCCACTCTTTTGCTGAATTATGAATTTGCTTATAAAAATGAAGTTTTAGGATGCAAATTTCTCCCACAATAATATTACCATAAGACCAGTTCTTTAGTGATGAAGCCTGATTTTTATGTGGCTAAGCCACCTATTCCCTGTAAAGTCTACAAAGCTCCAAAGAGACTTTCTCCCCTCATTTTCCAGTTGATTATCTATCATTTTGATCTGTGGAACATGTTGTTATTTTCATTTACTTTTTTCATTTCTTTCTAATGCTTGGACACTGTTGTGTCAATGTGACAAAATTAAAGTAGTGAGTAGCTACTTCGCAATGGTGTTGTTGTCCAAGCCTGTGAATAAGGATGGGACAATTGTGACTTAGTGTAGAGTCTCTCAGTTGGCTGGAGATGATTGTTGGACTAGTTCTAAATAGGTGCACAATACTGACATAGTTTTAATTCATTGTGCTTGAGAGAGTATAATGGTAAGTAAGAAAGACCTTGGGAGACAGGGCAAAGAGATGCTGCCAAGGAATGGGCAGATAAGAGACAGCTTAGCTGTAACTGGAAAGTGAGTGGAGCAAGACACTCCTAAGAGACCCCACCTAGTTTCCTTGTTGTAAAAGAGATGGGCGGAGAGAAATGTACTTTCAGATTTGCAATATTCTGTCAAGGTAGTTTGCAATAAAATAGAATTAGATCATCTGGTTGTGATTCCTATATAGTTACCCTGGGAGGTCGACAGAGAGCAATTTATGTTATGTCCATTGTATAGACATTGGATATTTATAAAGTGTAGAGAACTATATTGAAAATAACAGTGCAGATAAACACTCCAGGATAAACTGTTACCTCCCATTTCCACTAAATGACACCTTGATTTATTTCTCTTTCAGTTACAAGGCAGTCTCCTACAAGTCTGCTGGGTATAAATCTGCTTATGAAACCAAGAAGACTCCAGTAATGGATAATAATACAGTCAAAAGTGATGAAGGAAGACGTTCAAAATATGACTATGTATAGAAATTGCCCTGTTATTATATGGTTCCACACTCTACTTGTTAAAACTTTAGCTTTAGTCCAAACTAGGTGAAGTGTTAATGGCATGTCTCATCTTTCTTTGAATTATTCTTAGGTTTGCCCTTATGATGCTGGAAATATCTTCTCCAGTTGTTTATTAATGTTTGCTTTATGATTGTAAATATCGTGGTAAGCTTGAAATGAACTGATTATTAATTGCTTCTTTTCAAAGAGAGTTGAAAACACTCCATTGCCCATTTACTATAGTTTAAATAGGTGTAACTATATAGTAAAAAAACAGAACATCATTGCAGTGTACAATAGTGAATCCATTTCAGGTTCATGCTTTGAGACTTTACAGCAGTGGTTTTTAAAGTTTTGGGAACTTTAAGATGTAAGGACCAGAGAATTCCCATGCTGGCTAAGGAATTCTAGATGTTGAAGTCCACATATTTTAAAGTTCCCAAGTTTGAAAAACACTTTACAGTTTTGGACATATCTTGATAATCTACTTGGACATTTCCCTAAATCATTCAAAATTCAATCCAAGTTAAGAAAATTATTTATTTTAATTTTTAAAAATAATATGTAACATTAGAATTAATTAGGATGAACATGAAGTAGGATTGATTCCTAAAACAAATACCCTTGCTCTATTTCAGCAGACATTATGTCCTAGTGTGTTTTTCTTCTTATTTCATTCACTCTTTAAAAAAACACTGATATAATAAAAATACGTCAATTATTGTAGCTTGCTTATAGCAAATGTTTCCTTTATTTTTGAATACACTTTTAGCCATGGCATATGTTGTGTGATGCAACTATCTTGTAATTCTTACAGTTCAGGCTTGAATACTCTACTGACAAAATAAATGTGCAACATTAGTATCACATATTGTCTTGGGAGTGCATTAGTAAGGTAACATTGGTCTGCACCATCTTATTTTCTTGTTTAGGATGCTAGAGATGGAGAACAGCAAACTCAGAAATTAGTTCATTTTTTAATCCCCTGCTAGAGTTGTATCATTTTGGATGTGTGTGGTTTATGTTTTTGCTAAATTTCTCTTTTGAATTAAATTGCAAACTTCAAAGAAACCTAGAGACTTGTATTCATGCTTATATTTTCCAGTGCAGTTTTCCTTTTCTACACAATTTTGGAGGCATTTTTAATAGAATATATTTTGTGAGTTTGTTTTTTTCCTAATATACACTTTTAAACATTGTTTTATATTACTTAATTTTAAAACTGGGTTAAATATTCATGTGTTTTTCTTTCTTTCTGAGGGTTCAAGATATGTATAATCATTCAGATATTCTGATGGGTCATATTTCTCACTCATTCCTAATGATTATTAACTTTCTTCCAAAGCTAGTAGTTTTTAGTATAATATAGAATAAAAATGCAGGTCAAATATAAAAGTAAAAGAATTAAAATAAATCTTTTGAGTTCAGTTAGTTGTTTAACTCACATAGAATTGTAACCTAGTTAAAATTCTTTTGGTAGATATTATCTTAATAGTTATTAATTTGACAAATGTTAATGTTACTGTTTTGCTTTCCAAATCCTTTTAATGAAAACTTCATTATTGCCATTATTCCAAAAATATTGACTGCCACCTGTTGTCTTTAAAATTAATACTTTGTCTGAAAATTGCGCAGTTCTATGGTATTATTTTCATAAAACAAAGCAAATTTTACAGTATTTTCCACAAGAAATTAGAAATCTGAGTTCCAACATCTATTCCATTGCACTGATTTTTGAAGGAATGATGTGAGAGAGGTCTACAGTATGTGACTCCATAGAAGTTACATTACATTATATTCAAGCTTGTCAAAGGAGTACAAGGGAAATGAATGCTTTATGGCCACAAAAGCTGCAGGAAGAAAGAACAGTACTGTTAACTTCTCTGTTGAAACTTTGGACTGAAAGAATAAAACATTTTCCATAACCCATGGACTATCCAACACATATATTATAGTAGAAAAATATAGGCATACTTTTTAAACTACTCTTTTAGTATCTATTAATTAATTCCTGCATCTTGTATAGTTAGTGTAACTGCTATTTTAGTTTCACTTTCTATTACTCTTAACTTACTGCATTAGATAAAGCAGAAATCATGGTTTGTTCTAAATTATCCAATTAATTTCAAAGCAATCCAACTTCATCAGTTATAAAATTGAGTTAATTAGATTATTCTGTTTTAAACCATGATATCTGATCTTTATAAAAGAATAAGAAATAGGAATAGGAAAAATAAGTCCACTTTGCTAGTCTATTCTGTCACCATCTAGGAAGTCCGAAGTATGGTCACCCTCATTCCAACGCATGCATTTAGCCTCATGTAATGGTTTAGCATTGTATAATTTGTTGTGAATCTATGCTGGTAGTCATTTAATCAAGTGACCTACACTGACAGGATCTGTTATTATTTTATGAATACATCTCATATTGACTTATTTCCACAAAAATTATTATATAGGTCACTTTGTATGTTCAAAATATTGAATGTTTGCTTATTAAATTACTTTAAGAGTTTATATTAGTGTTCCTTCTTTCTGGGTTACAACCAGCACTTTTTTGTGTGTCTGTGTGAATGTGACTGTTGTTATAGTTCTTTGTGTCTTCTATTACTATAAAGTTCTCTATACAATGCAAATAATGGGATTCCAAGTATTGGCATTCATTGTTTATCTGAGTGCATTTGGTAGTATCAATAAAAAAATATGAAGATTCTTGATCCCATAAGAAAACAAATATGTCGATAACAGTAGAAATATAGTTTCCCAAGCTTTCATTTTCCTAGACTTTATCTGAAGCGACTGAAACAATTTCAAGTTGAACAATAGGAACGTTTCTGCTGCATCTTGACATACAGTAATAATAACCTTTTAAAATATTGTACTCATACTTCACTGTTTTGTTCCCCATTTAGGGAGCTCTAAATAGTAGCCTACTGAGAATCTCAGCACTCAGCCAGTTACACCATGCACGGTGCTCCCACTGTCACTAGGATTTACAAAAGAGATAACATGCTTACATTTTTGTCTACAGCACTATAGAATTACCATGGCACCATTTAAGATAATCTCAGACACACTTGCTAGGTGCCAGTAATAATCTCAATTTTGAAAAGTCTGTCAATTTGCCCTTTTTAAGGTTACTGAAGCACTTTCCAACAATTAAGTGGAACCTCCAGCTTGTCTAGTCTTTTTCCTTTCCTTTCCTTTCCTTTCTTTTCCTTTCCTTTCCTTTCCTTTCCTTTCCTTTCCTTTCCTTTCCTTTCCTTTCCTTTCCTTTCCTTTCCTTTCCTTTCTTTTCCTCTCCTCTCCTCTCCTCTCCTCTCCTCTCCTCTCCCCTCCCCTCCCCTCCCCTCCTCTCCTTTCCCTTTTTCCTTTTCTGCTTTCAGTCCATGTCAATTGCCTGACTAGTTTCTGTAGTTTTCTTGGCAAGATTTTTAGAATTTTTTTGCCCTTACCTTTTTTCTTGGCTGGAAGTGATTAGCCCAAAGTCACCCAACTAGCTTTGTGTCTAAAACAGAGCTACAACTCATAGTCTCCCAATTTCTAGTCTGGTGCCTTAACCATTAGACAGACTGATTCACCTCTTGTACCTGTTATATAAGGATTGGTAAGTAGATTTTTTTTAGTTTTTTAAAGGTACAACAGATGAATGATATTTTTTACAACTGAATAACTGGAAGAATTGTATATAGACCTATACAGATCATGTTCAGAAACAGAGACTTGGGGCATATATCACACTCAGCCATTTTAGTTTAATTATTCTTAAAGTAAGAAAATGATAATTCAAAGATACTGCAAAATCCTGAAGTGAAAAAATAAGCATCTCAAAACATAGAATCCCTTAAACCATACAAAGCCCTATTTTGCTTTCTTAATGCAAATATAACTTGCTTCCTTTTCCCAGATTTAGAGAACACTGTTTGAACCAGTGGTAGACATGTAAAATTGCTCTGCTTTTTTCTGCAATACTGTGGGAATACAGTTTCCTGATTTGCTTGGAGTTTTGAATGATTCCATACTTTTAGCATCCACTTTCTCTCTGTTCTGTTCAGAAACAGAATCAGTGTGTCTGTGCCGGTGTTCTTTTGACTTACCACATTCATAGATAGGGGAAGTCTGCCAATTTACACCATACAAAAATCAAATCTGAAGATTCCAGACAACCATTTTCTGAACATTATTGAATAAAGGATGTTTACAAGTCATATTATATATTAACATCCCTATTTGCATAAAATGCATCTTCACATTGGGCACAGACCTACCCTAATCCCAGTGGTATATGCTGGTAATAGGATTTCATTGTCTTGGGTTGTTTTCAAGTCTCATCTTTGCAAAAAAAAAAAATCATTTTGGATTAAGATTCTATTTCCCTTGTGGGAAGGGAATTTGTTGTCTCATGTCATTACAAAGAAATCTTTGTGCCAAAGAATTATCAGGGTACCTGTTTCTCAATTCAACTTGATTAAAAAAATAAGTTCCCTCCCTTTAATGTGAACTTTAAAAAAACATAGTCTGCAATGGATTTACACATTTATCGTGCTCTCTAAGTCTGTAATCTCTTTACCTTCTTCCTTTTCTCAGATGTATTATGAGTAAGCAATATACGAAGAACATGAAATAATTTTAATATATTTTTAAAAAGCTGCAGTATTGAGTTTTCATACATAAACAGTTCTCAGTTCAGTTCATAAGGCAACAAAAATAGGATGATGAAAATATTAAATACATTTTAAAAATCCTAATAGTTGCCTTTAGGTTAAATCAAACACAACCAAATTTAGGCTTCCTCCTGATCCTGTCCCTTTTTGTGAGTTTAAAGGCCAACAGAGAGAGGTTGCATCCATAACAAAAGCAAAAATGCTTAAGGAGATCTATTGATGATATAATGCAGATAATACCATGTATACTATAAAAGATACACTCTGCTATTGGTAGGCAAAGAAGATCAGAATGTTTAACTGGACTTTTTTAATGTAAGGTATTACTTTCATATACTTTCACTTCTGTTATATTGTCCCATTAACATATTCTTTTAAATATTTTTAACATAACAAATACTGAGATGTGCATCATTTCACAATTGATATTAATGATTAAATGTGATTTTTGACCAAACTATACATTTCAATATGATTTCTCTCTGGTAAAGTAAGTGTTATCTTTCAAAGTATCCATCCACACATTAGACCTAGATAAAGGTGGGAATGACTCAAATACCCATAATGAAAAACCCACAGACAAGATACAGAATTGAGTTTGGAAAGACTTAGGGAGTTACAAGGGCATGCAATTAATCATGCTCAGTTTTACATGTGTATCTTCAAATAAAAAGGCTACTCCTTCCAGCTTCGAGCCTCTCTTCCCATGAATAAACAGTTGTTGTACCTGGAAGTTACTACCAGTGGAGAAGGTTTGAGTGGGCTCTCATGTTGCTGACAAGCACACAGTTGAAGAGATTTCACATGGCATTACTGGTCTTAGTGCTGTTCAGTATTGATGAGGTGAATGAAGAATCAAGTCAGCACATCACAAGTTGAAAAGCAAGCTGAGTACATGCTTCCTCTTTGTGTCCCTTTTCTAATCATTCAAAGGAAAATCAGGAGGGAAGGTTACTGACAAGGGTGAAAGGTGATGTCAGGAACTATATAGTCTGGAAGGTCTATTTGCAGAACTGCACAAGGACAAGAGGCTCGGTCATTTCATCCTGACTTTTGAACTTTACTTGCTTCTGTGCAAATTGTATATGCAATCTGACAGACTGAAAGTCCCAAACTGGCTTGTTGCTTCTTCATTTGAAAAGGAAGGCTGTACAAATGTGTGAAAAATCTTTGAGTTGCCAGAATTGTCATTACATATTTAAAGCCTGAGTTAGAAAGTATTTCTATATGGATCTCGATCAACATACAGTTTAATTGAATGAATGGCTAGATGAAAGCTTATATGCATGGGGATAAATAACCTCCAATATTTTCTCCCCAAAGATGGCACTTTTATTATTTTTTTTTCAGTCTTCAAGGGACACATAAGGCATGGCCAGTCACACAATGATATCAAGATAGTAAATTTGCATTTTTAAAATTCCATTTTAATAATGGCTGGTAATTCCTTTATCTCCTCCATCTAAAACCTATTAAAATTGCTAACCAATAGTAATTTATCACCGAATATTGGCAGCACACTCTGGAGGGTCTTGAGCTACAGAATTTGAGGTTCAAATTCTTAAAATTAATCCTTAAAATTTCATATTAAGGAAGAAATTGAGAGTTGAAACAAGCCAAACCAGATGTGATAATGATAATTCAGTGTTCTGGATTATCCTTGTTAAGTAGCAATGAATGTATCTGTATTATTTCTATGCATTCATCATTATGTTGCATCCAACTATGAAACTCAGAACAATTGACGCATATTGAGTTCCTTCTTAGTCAAAACATATCTTGTTCATCAGTTGCAGGAGAGATAGCCAGTGATAATATCTGGCTTTTTGCTCTAATCAACTGTAGTGTAGCACAATCTCTTTAACATCTGTTATGTATTGTTTTCTGGTTTGGAAATTAGTGTTCAGAGGTGTCATACTTATTTGTTTTGATCTGAAGGAATGAATATTGCGACCCTTAGTGGCATTTAATTAATGTAGTGCCTCATTCCCTGGGAAATCTGTATATGAAAGAGTGTTTGCATTATTATTATTGTATTGTTATTATTTAAATTTAATTTAGCCAATTTGAATTTGAGATATTCATAATTCTTGAATCACAGCCTCCTTCATGCTTCCAAAGTGGGGACATTACTCATCTTCAATAACAATGGTTCATCTGTTTGTGAAGTTAATAAAGCTAGTGTGGAATAATCTTATAAACTCATAAAGCTTTTTGTAATAGTTTCAAAAAAAAGGTATGCTTGTCCTTTAATGGCATGCAAAAAACAAGCAAGGCTGAAACAAAAAAATAAATTTAAATAATTACAGTTACCTTGAATTACATACACAGTTCTTATAATTAATACACTTGTAATTTCACCCTTATGTCAAATCTTGAAATACAATTTAATAGTAATTGTTAAATTGTAGCAACATGTAAGCATTCAGGAATTTCATGCCATATGAGTGATTTATCAAACAAAAATATAGGTTGCATAGATTTGTAGAAAACAGTGGCTTTGTTATTGTACCATGAAACGTGGATATAATCCTGTATCTTGTAATAAAAATGGAGTATAACTTTTCCAGCTTTAATAATTGATTCTAGAATATTAACTAAGCAACAAATATAAGAATAGATGTTAGCAGCATTCTGACAGGACATAGGATTTGTGAAATCCAGTTGTATCTGTCAACCAAAAAGATGAACAGTGTTGGATAAAACACATTCATGCTCTTCCTTAACCTTCATTCTGACCCATAACTCTATGCTTGTTGCAAAAGAAAGTTTTGCTTGCTTGCAACAAACTTGTGGGAACCAAGGTGTTAAAGTGTATGGATATTGTTCACTGGTGCCCACAAAGGCTTTTAGTAAGTTCGAGCACCTGATGAGAGTTCAAAGAAATGGGAATTTGGCTTTTGTTCTTCCAAAAATTTTTCCTGTATAAATCCATGAATGCTTGGACACAATTAGTGAAAGCAATTGAATGTCTTTATCATTCCATCAAGAATCATAAGAAGATGGATTTAACCACTCATTTTTTCAAATTTGCTTGCTATACCCAAGATGATATAAATGGAACATTATCCTTGATTAAGCAAAGCATTTCTCTCTCCAAAGAAGCTCAATTTCACTTAACTCTATATTCTATAAAAATGAGTTCAGGACTCAGAATCAGGAAAAGGGAGACAAGGAGCAAGAGACTATCTGTTTCTAAACATCTACTTTTCAATGGACTTTGAACATGGGCTAAATTCAAGTTTTTATTCAAGGGGATTATATGTTAGCTAGCTTAATTAGGCTGACTGGATTTATTTTATTTGGAATTCCATGTGTACAATTTTTTGCCTTCCTTTGTTATTTTCCTTTTTCCAAGAAATGCTTAATATCTAGATACATTTTAACTTCTCAGTAAGGACTTCAAACTTTTCTTTTTAGATCAAGACTTAATTCAACCCCCGAATTGCCCAGCAATCTGATTTGAAGATTTAATTCCAATGAGGGATTTGTTCAGATCTCATTTCTTCTCATCATCTCGTTACCTTCTTATGCAGGCTTTCCATCTCACTAGAGGAAGCTGGAGTTGCAAGGTGCAAGCAATTCTACAGGGCACATTCTTAACATAATTTAACATAGGAAACATATTTTTGGAAGCCTATTTTCTTTTCACTACCACACCAATTTTTATTCTCTTTTTAAATATACAGTATACCAGTTTTTCCAATCTGAGGCCCTCTAGATGCTTTAAACAAGTATGCCTGGTCTAGGCCAACTCTTCAATAGATACAAACACCGAAAATGGGCTAAAATTTTACAAATGTATCTTTGCATGTGTAACCCTAAGTGTATATATACATATCTGAATATGTAATGTATATATTATTCATTATTCATAGCACATTGTCATCCATCTCACAAAAATGTGAGTTTTGTGTGTGTATACAAACAGTTAAAAACTCCAAAGCAATCTAAAATCAATGAAAAATATGTAAAATAGACATGAAAAGTAAATAGATAAACAAAAAACATCACAATCTCATACAGCTGGCAGGGTATTATTATTGGTAATAATATTGGTATTATTATTATTATTATTATTATTATTATTATTATTATTATTATTATTATTATTATTATTATAATTTGTATACCGCCCTACTCCCCAAGGACTCAGGGCGGTGAACAGCCAAATAAAATACATATAATACAAATGTTAAAAAACCATTAAAATACAATTAAATAATTGGCCCGGAAAACGACATTTAAAACACCCCAAATTCATAAGACAAATTTAAAATTTTAAAATTTTTAATTTTTTAAAAAAGTTTAAAAGAGAGGTTAGGCCAGGCCGGCCTGCTGGAAAAGAAATGTTTTGATTGCACGGCGGAAAGCGCAGGTCCGGAATCCTCCATATCTCCAGGGGGAGTTTGTTCCAGATGGCGGGCGCCCCCACAGAGAAGGCTCTCCCCCTGGGGGCCGCCAGTCGACATTGTTTGGCTGACGGCACCCTGAGGAGCCCCTCTCTATGGGAGCGTACTGGTCGGTGAAAGGCTGCTGGTGGCAGAAGGTGGTCTCGTAGATACCCCGGTCCTAAGCCATGAAGCGCTCTAAAGGAAAACCTTGAAGTGCAGCCGGAAGACCACCGGGAGCCAGAGCAGCTTGCGCAGGATGGGGGGTCACATGGTAGCGCCCGTCGCTCCCATAACCACCCGCGCAGCTGAATTCTGGACCAGCTGGAGCCTCCAGGTGCTTCTCAAGGGGAGCCCCATATAGACCCCTATGTTTAGGTATCCCTAAGGCTAAGAAACCCATGTTTTAAGGGTCTTCTGCAAGATTAATAGGTGAGACAATTCTTACCTTGGGGAGGAGGGGTGAAGAATGATAGTTACAATAGAAAATATACCCTGCTCGGGTTTAACCAGATGGAACTCCTTTGGAGGCAGGGCCTTTCTTGCCTGCCTGGTGGAAATAGGTAGCTGTAATCAAGGGTCATCAAATATATGTATCTAATACACACACACACACACACACACCAAATCCTGTTGGATCATCCTTTGAGAGAAAAGTAGTGCAGTCTGACATAACCAGAATAACAGGAGTAATGGGTTCTGGTTTTTTTTATGCATTCTTCAAGTAGGAGGATTGAGGTATCTTGATTAAAAATTGTTGTAATATAATGCACTGGGATTGGGAGTGATTTTTGATTTCCTGCTGGCTTCCCAATTGACTTTGCTATATTTTTCGTTTGTGGGAAGCTGGCATTGGAAATCATGATCACGTGACTGCAGATATACAGCAACATTATTCAATTACAGGAATAAAAGTGCTATACACATTCTGGAAATTTCAATTCCACAGTAATAATGGGATGTGAAGTACCTTGATTAAAAATCTGTTGTGGTATAATGCATGTTTGGACTAACCAGAGGACAGATAGGAGAATTGATGTGTGTGTGTGTGCGTGTGCGTGCATATAAACTTTCCTATATATTTGCGTATGTTTATTTTGGAACTAGATTTTTACCTTATATGATACCTTAACAAGTTCCTGAAATTTGGTGGCAAGATTTTTCAGAAGTGGTTTGCTACTGGCTCCTTCCTAGATTGAGAATGACTAATCCAGGGTCAACCAGCTGGCTTCGTTCCTAAACTGGAACTAGAATTTGTGGTTTCCCAGTTTCTAGTCTGATGCCTGAACCAAACTGGCTGGATTGAGTACTGGTGTCACAGATCCCAACTTCTTAACTGGCAATGTCCCTTTTGGCTGGAATTCTTGAGATTACAGGAACAAGTTATGGAAAGATACAGGCTCACATAGACATCCTAAATAAGAAACATTTTATAAAAACAGATTGGAAATGGTCAAATACTTGCTGTGATGTTTTCTCATGCATAGAACTCCAAAGCCATACAGGTTGCCTGTTATTTTTTTCACTGCATCCCTCAGTGGCTAAAAAGCACCACCTTGTGGCAAGCTCAAAATCTTCTTTTGCTTTTCATATGTATAAAATGCTATTTAATTATACTTTATTTAAAATTGGTTCATACTATACTTTATTCTTTTTGTAGTCATTTCATATTTAGTTTTGTTTCCAGGTAGATGTTTGTTTTGTATTTTGCTAGTTTGAGGAACTGTTTGAAAATAAATTCTACTTGGTATTTGCTAGAATCATAAAGCTATTTCAAAATATATTGTATAAAATCTTAGCCCTCCTTTTAAAAGAATATTTTTTTACATTTCGTCATATAATGTGATTATATATGTAGAACTGCCATTAAACAGAAGGTTGTAGACTTGTTTTTCAGAAGTTATGTTTCTTCTCTACAATTAAAAATGCCATTATCTTCAGAATTTTTTTTTTAAAAAAAATTGAAAATGGAATAATATTCCAATGTCTACAGTTGGTCATGATTGTAAAATTATTTTTTATCCAATTTCTCCATTCATAGTACTGTTGTAAAGCTTAGGATTCCCACACTGTTTCTTTGCAGCAAAGGATTAAAATTTTAAAGAGTCAGTTGAGACCACTTGTTGCAAGTTTCTGGGTTCTCATCCCAGCAGAGGTTAATAGTGATACAAAGAAAAGTCATGCTGGGATTGTCTATTCCAGCTTTTCGCAACTTCCTGCCTTTTAGGAGGTTACAATAGTTACTAGTTGTGTAACTTTTATGATTTCCAATCACAGATATGAGAAAAATAAAAATCAGCAGGGCACATGATCTTACTTAGACAAACAAACGAGAGACAAAAAACAAACAAAAACTGCTGCCTCCCAAAATATCTCCAGATATTTTACAGGACTAGGAGCCATTTTACTTGTATTCCACACTCTCATTTTACTTGTGGCATAACAAATATGCATAGGAAACTTCTGATGATACAAATATAGCTTTAATCTTTCATATAAATATAATGTCTCTGCAGTTGCATGGGTATACAAAGATAAGTTAGAACAGTTTATACAGCTCTGTGAATAAAAAATATTAGAATCTCTTTAGGGTACAGTCATGATCTCATACTCTCTCTCCTGCCCCTCCCAAAAATAAATTGTCATATGCATAAGACATTCATTATTTCATGTCATACCATGAGAATCTTTGATTTACACTACAGTATTTAAACCAACCAATATTTTACACTCATTTACTACTTCAAATATAGCCACTGAACATTTTCCAAACATTTCTAGGTGTAATTTGATCCCCCCCCATTTTTTTCAGTTCAACAATTTTGAGAAATCTAGTTATGCTTAAAATGTGTAAGTCCTCAGGTATTCTTGGGAAATATTGTTTTGAGTAAATTTTGTAATATTGATCTCAGTAAGGAAAATGCATATTAAGTTCGGAGAAATAGAATCAAGCAAAAGTTTTATTTCTCTGACCTTCAACTTAGACACATGTATAGGATGGCTCATTCACTATTACTCCTTTGGGAGTTCTATATGCTTTGCTTTAGGGAAAGAAACCCTTTTCTTATTGCAAATATCATTTGCAAAGTCTCAAGAAAAACATTGCATGTTTCTTCAGACATGGTGCCATCAAGTGGCAATTGCCAGCAACTTTTCAGTTTCAAATATCTTTTCTAGAGCTCCTCAAATTAAGTTGTAATTTATGGACAAGCCTGACCACATTGGAAGGTCCACATTTTAAGAAGATTAAGATCCAGAAAAATATCTGCACAAGTGGGGACCCCTGAAAAATGTAATGTTCAGATCAGCCTGACTTATTCAAGCCAGAGGATATCTCATTCCATAACTTTCCATGAATGGAGATTTGTCAGGATAGCAAAAAGTCAGTAGAGGATCATTTATTTGCTTGTTGAATAGTGAGATTAGCATCTTTTTGGGATGAGGGAGAACCAATTACATTGCAACAATTGCCCACGAATAATTATCATGAGACAAGATGACATAAATCTCCCAGTGTCTTCCCTGGGATAATAAGAGGCTTCTATAGATATTCCACCTCTCATCCTCATTCATTTCACATCATGGAGGACTTATGCATCATTGGAAACCAATGTAACTGTAAGTCAATTCCTATTAATAGTGGTTTAGGAGAACAATACTAAGAAAGATGGTTCATCCTTCTTTTGCTTGAAAAAGCATACTGTATTTCTGTATGTTTATAAAACATATATAAAATTTAATTTTCAACATGTATAAGGCTGTTCATCTTAAATGGATAATCCTGTATACCTCACAACAAACCCCAGAAAATATTTTTTTTAAAAAAATCTATAAACAACCATAACACATCAATTAATGTATCAAAAGAACTGCACATACAGTATATTGGGTGCAACAAACATCTCAGCCAGTTTCTGGTGGAAGGCTAAGAAGGTTGGGACTTTCTGAATCAGGAAGTAGTTGTTCCAATGGAAGATTCTAGAACAGAGAAGGCACATCTTCTAGGGCCCAGGGTGATCTGGATTGTGCTCACCTTGTCAGATCTGGTGAGATGGGCAATCCCTGGAAAATTGTGATCCTAGAAATAACCTTTCCCTGTACAATCCAAGACTTTAAAGATGAAAAAATCTGAAAAAATATGGCCAGGCAATGAAATTTGGGCAACAATAATGGAATTTGAGCAAACCTTGGTACACCCAAAATAGTATGCACTGTGTATTCTGGGCATATTAAAGTTCGAGTGTTTTAAAGGCAGCCCTATGTAGAGTGCATGGCATTAATCCAACTGGGAAATGACTATGAGATGAATATATCATATCCCACTCTTCCTCCTAATGTTGAAGATAGCAATCACAACATTCCCATCTTTATTTATCTCCACAACAACCATCTTGTGTGTTAGATTGGACTTAAGTGCCAGGGGTGGCCTGAAGTCACTGTGAGCTCTCATGACTGAGGATGGACCCTGAATCAGAATCCCTCCAGTCCTTCTCTAACTGCTTAACTATTATTCTTAGGTGGTTATCATTAAGTTTCAACATTTTAAGTTGTAGTTCATTCATCATGGTTCGTGATAATGTCAACCCTTCATGATAGGAAAGTTATGAAACAAGAGCAATATGGATTCCAAGAATGCTCAATATTGTTGTAGGGTAGAATAAGAGAAACTTGAAAGCCACTCAGATTTTTTCTCTGTGTCGCACCTTGCTTCAAACAAAATTGAGGGGGGAGGCATATTTTGAGTTTTTATTTTCTGAAAACTTTTTTCTTTTCCTTTAATGATTTATTGTACTCTTTCACCACCACCCCCATCCCAGGGTCAGATCTATATTATTTCACAGATATACTTATTTAATGCTGAAATATTTTTAGCATTTTCAATGTGATTCTACCTACATATAATAGAAAAAAATACTTTTGAGTATTTCAGGATTAAATAGAGCTGATGTAGTTCCCATCTTCAAAAAAGGAAAAAAAAAATAGATCCAGGAAACTACAGACATATCAGCCTGACCTCAATACCAGGGAAGATTCTGGAAAAGATAATCAAGCAATGAATCAGTGAACACCTAGAAGCAAACAAAGTAATAACCAAAATCCAACATGGGTTTATCAAAAACAGATCATGCCAGACTAATCTTATTGCATTCTTTGACAACGTGACAAAATTAGTGGACCAGAGAAATGCTATTGATATAATTTACTTGGACTTCAGTAAGGCATTTGATAAAATAGACCATAACCAGTGGTGGGTTGCTCCCGGTTCGGACCAGTTCACAAGAACTGGTAGTAAAACTGGCAGGAGGTTCTGCCCACTGACCTAGACATCATCATACGTGATCTGAGCATATGCAGAACAGCGCACACGGGCATGATGCAAACCGGTAGTAAAAGTAAGTAGAACCCACGCCTGACCATAATCTATTACTAGATAAAATAGAAAAATGTGGGACAGCATCACCACCAGATGGATTCGTAACTGGCTGACCAACCACACACAACGTGTAGTCCTCAGTGGAACTGCATCTACATGGAGGGAAGTATGCAGTGAGGTATCCCAAGGTTCTGTTTTAGGCCCAGTACCCTTCAACATCTTCATCAATGATTTGGATGAGGGGATAGATGGGGAACTCATCAAATTTGCAGATGACATCAAGCTAGCAGGAATAGTCAACAATCCGGAAGATAGGCTTAAGATACAGAAGGATCTTGACAGACTTGAACACTGGGCACTATATAACAAAATGAAATTCAATGGTGAAGAAAGCAAGGTTCTACATTTAGACAAGAAAAACAAAATGCACAGGTACAGTATATGTGGTACCTCGCTCAGTAGTAGTAATTGTGAGAGGGATCTTGGAGTCCTAGTGGACAACCATTTAAATATGAGCCAGCAGTGTGCAGCAGCTGCCAAAAAAATCAACACAGTTCTAGCTGCATAAACAGAGGGATAGAATCAAGATCGTGTGAAATGTTAATACCACTTTATAAGGCCTTGGTAAGGCCACACTTGGAGTACTGCATTCAGTTTTGGTCGCCATGATGTAAAAAAGATGTGGAGACTTTAGAAAGAGTGCAGAGAAGAGCAAAAAAGATGATTAGGGGACTGGAGGCTAAAACATATGAAGAAGGGTTGCAGGAACTGGGTATGTCTAGTTTAATGAAGAGAAGGACCATGGGCGACATGATAGCAATGTTCCAATATCACAGGGGCTGCCACAAAGAAGAGGGAGTCAAGCTATTCTCCAAAGCACCTGAAGGCAGGACAAGAAGCAATGGGTGGAAACTAATCAAGGAGAGAAGCAACTTAGAATTAAGGAGAAATTTCCTGACAGTTAGAACAATGAATCAATGGAACAGCTTGCCTGTAGAAGTTGTGAATGTTTCAACATTGGAAGTTTTTAAGAAGATATTGGATAACCATTTGTCTGAAGTGGTGTAGGGTTTCCTGCCTAGGCAGGAGGTTGGACTAGAAGACCTCCAAGGTCCCTTCCAACTCCGTTATTCTGTTCTGTTCAAATAAGTAGTCTGCACTTCAGAATTACTGTACATTGAAGTGCAATCAAGGTAAGAATGGAACAGAAGGTTGATGGGATAAAAAATGTTTGAAGCCTTTCCATCTGATTTACTTTTATGGCTATTCACAGACATATCAAAAATAGAAGAAAGTTGCACCCATCACAGTATTAGAAAGGAAAAATTGCCTAATTGCATAAACAATTCAGAATTTTTTCAGAAACATTTTTTTCCAAGTAGATTACATATCACAGCACAATGTAGCAAAAGCCTTTTTTCCCCATTAAGTAGACCACAAGAATTATACCTCTTTCCCTCTTGTAGTCACTTAAATTCACTTAGAGCATCAGTGAAAGGTGTACTGTAAACTTCATTACAGCCCACAAATGAGGCTATGATGCCATGGCTGCCTTTTGATTCAGCCTTACATCTATTGCTGCATTTATATACTGTGCTAAGATATGTTTTGTTTTAATAATATAATGCTAAATCATATCCCATGGTACATGAAGACTGGGTTCACATACTAGACTAAGTCAGACCCAAGTGCACAACATTATACATGTGCATGATATAAAAATCAGGCTTGTGTCTTCTGGACAAAATTTAATTCATAATGTCATGTCAATATTGACTTTCAACAGAAGAACAAATCAGTCTAGTAGCACTAAAAGAACTCATATCAATTAAATGTTTGCTTTGAAACTATGAACAGAACCTAGAACCTTGAATGTGATACTTTCTGTATTTGGTGTCTTTGTACTTTGTGATTATCAAATTTAATCTGATTTCTCTGTCATGGAATGTTCTTCTATCTCAACTGGGTTCTGTACTCATCTAACCATGGGAATCACCAGGCCCCAGCCTTTGTGCTGCTGGAAGTCCAGATACTGGTGCTCCGCAATCCAGTGGAGCTCCCACTAACTTTTGCCCCTTGTGGCTTCTTTATCTTAGTTTCAGGTTCCAGGTGCTGGCTGATTTCCTCCAAGGAAGAAATCTCCAAATCACTGTCCTCCTCATAGGAAAACTACATCAGGAAGAAAAGAGAAGACAAAGAGAGAACAAGTGATGAAAACTTGCAAAGATTGAATGCACCAAGAAATGCAGGAATGATTTGATACTTGTGAATAAAAATATTTGATTTGCAATTACCCTTCAGATTTTATGTTTCACTGAATTTTTTATAAAACATAGATTTAGAAACATGCATTAAACAGAACATTTTCACTAAGATGAGCATTTTCACTTTAACAAGTAAAAACTTGTTAAAATATATTTTAATATTTATTTCTAAATACTATTTCCAAGGATTTTTTATGCTGTTAGACCTTGCACATGAATGTCTAAACAAGAATGACCTATCAATAAATTCATACAACATTCACCAATTTAGGCAGGCTTTCATACAGGGGTGGACAACTTTTAGCTCCAAGTCCCTTTCTTGTAGCCACTTGAAGCAGTTCAGAATTTACCAAGCTTCCCATGATGTTGAGATGGGAAATAAATGGAACTGCATTGTAAGCCTACAGACCTAACACAATATAAAAAACCAAGTCCTTCCCCAGTCTCTGTATAAAAACTACTGGTCAACTTTAATGGCTGCTGTGGCCCTAGCATTAACTGTTGTCTCTAGCTATTAAAAGTATCTACTTTTGATTAATTGATTACATGCCAATAAATCATTGCTAACTTTTAACAACCACATGGATAAATCTTCTCCATGTCTACTTTGGTTTGCATATTTGCAAATTATTTGCAGCAATCCTTCTCTTTCTGATGCTCTCTATCTATGCTGGCAATCTGAGGAGTCTTAGGTTCTAGAAATCCATAAGTTGTATTTCCACTGTTATGGAGGGCACTAGATGTTTGCTATTTAGTCTATGTATGTTTATAAATAAAAATGTCACAGAAAACAAATATGGATTCTAGAAACATATTAAGTTCAGTTATACTGAACTTAAGCTCAATATTATACTCAAAAGCTTTAATACCTGAGAGTTTATAAAGTAGGGCTATCAGATCCAGGCTACAGAAGTCTAGACAATTACTACATGGTATCCAAATATATTCTGTATTTTTTTCCTGCCCTGTGTTGGCCATCTGATTTTTTGTTGCTGAGATGTGGTAGAGCTCATAATCTTTAGGCAATTTAACTACAACTATGGATTAACCCAATTAACAATCCTATCATTGACAACATATTGACTACTTTTGAAGTATTCACTATCTTGATCTTTTTACTTTTTGTAAATAACCTTAAACCCATTTACTACTATGGCCTACAGAATACAATGCAACTTTCTTAGAAATGTGCAGATCATGTTACTAGTGAATCAGTTATGAACAAGATCTGTACTGTTAGGAAGCAAAATTAAAAGACTACCACCTAATACCTTCTTGGGTTTTGAAATAACACCAATACCTGAAGCTTTTTTGTGGGATGATTGGTTTTAGCATCTTCTTTGCTTTGGACGGCAAAGAGCTTCACGCCACCTGGAGGCTTCTTTCCAGGTATGTTCAGTTTCTTCTCCAGATTTTTAGCCATTGACTGCACTAGTGTTTCTAAGTGAAGCAAGGAATCAGTTAGGCTCAGAATTAGTAGTGACATGATCGTACTAGCCTTTCAGCATATTGCTAGGCCTCACAGGACATGGTTAATTTATTTGAATAGTTATTTAACCTAAACAACTATTAATTCGTGTCTTCTTACTGAATTTTATAAAAATAGCCATGTATGTTTTACAGCTTGGTAGTATAGCCACACACCCTGGCAAATCCCCATAGTAGTATTTAATTCACTTAGTATTCATTTACTAAACATTGGTATTAATTCACTTAGTATTCATTTACTAAACATTGGTATTAAGATAGCAACTACCAAAATTCAGTTGTCTGTCATTTAAGCCCATAAAAATGTATAACAAGATAACTGTTGTCCCAGTTCATTTGATTACTGAAGTAGTTGATACATATCTTAGTTTTCGGATGTGCTATTTTTTTTTACTTTTTTGACACTGACATTTGTATACTTTATGACAGTAATAAACCCAATTAAATGATAGTCACCTGAATGAGTTCCTGCTGCAACTGAAAAACTCTTTCCTGTACCAAGTTTCTCTTTAGAAAAGTCTGTGTCAGATGAATCCCACTCACTCTCTTCCACCTGTGCTGCTCTGGGGACAGGTTTGCTCTGCTTTGGTTCCGTCTTGAGGAATGTGTGTTTTGGAGAGCTCATGTTTGTTTCTTCCTCTGACTCTTCAGTCTCAGAGCTGAAAGGTGAAGTACTAAAGGAGAGAAACACAATAGAAGGAAAAATGGGAAAAGAATAAATATTATGAACTATTTTATATTGTATCTTATTGTATTTTTTTTAAATTATGTTGTGAGCTGCTCAGAATCAGTCCAGAGTCAGGAAGTGTCCAAACTGAATAAAACCAATAAACAATTATTATAGAGGCCTTGCTTCATGAGATTTTAAGAAAGTTTACAACTTTTCTAATAAAATCTGAAGTACTTTCAGAGTAGCCAAGCTAGGGAATACATATGTAACAGTAACAGAGTTGGAAGGGACCTTGGAAGTCATCTAGTCCAACCCCCTGCTGACGCAGGAAACCTGGGATTAGAACCACCGAACTGCCAACCTTTCTGATTGACAAGCTCAGTGTTTAAGCCACTGAGCCACCTAGTCAGGCATATCAATGACCTATTTGTAAAAATATGTCCCACCTTTTTTTCAAAGGTAAACTCAAACAGTTTACAAATGAACACCAAAAAACCTCACAAAAAATCAGTGTAGCAGACTGATTGAGCTTGCAGGTGGTCTCAATCCTCCTGGGAAAAGGTGGCTTGGTATTTCTTGCTAAAACATTTATCTGCCAAGGAATGCCATGTCTGGCATCTTTCTCATAAGTGTGTGAAAGAAAAGGCCATTACAATCTGTGCAGTTTCTGGCAATTACATGCCAAAAATGCAACTATGTGGTTACTTAGCATCGAGGCATTTGATTAGATAATTTACCCTCCTTTCTTAGTAGATAGTTTTTGTTATCCATGGCTGGATTGGTCTATTTTAAAAGAAAAGAGATATGTAGAGATATAATTACTGAATTTTTAAATATTTAAACGCAAAATAGTTGATGAAAAAGGATAAATTACAAAAGCTATACTGAAAAGAGAAGCACAGGGCTTCTGGCAGACCACAAGAAGGCTACAACACAGAAGAAAAATAAGACCATTTGGAGAGATGCTGCAGGAGTTTTTTCTCTTACAGATCAAAAACAACTAATACTGTGATGCTCTACATGAAGAAGGGCTAAAGATTGGAATTACCCAGAATTCCCTAACTTGCACAGAGAAATACAGCGTTTCAACTTGATTAGGTAACACACAGAAAAAAGAAAAAAAGTTAAAGCAAATTTATATTTTTTCCAAACTACTAATTTTTCATAGCAAAAATTCCTCTGCTTTGTTTAGTGAGACTTTCTCCAGGGCTCTATAGAGCTTTCTCCAGCCTCTATTTTAACTAGAGGCTGTTAAAGAGCTACCGTATTTTTCGGAGTATAAGATGCACCGGAGTATAAGACGCAGCTTAGTTTTTGGGGAGGAAAATAGGAAAAAAAAAATCTGCCTATCAGGTATTCATCTGGCTAGTGTCCTTAGTCTGGTCAGCTTCAGCACATTAGTTTGCAGGTTTTTTTAATCCCCTGCTTGGGGATAAAGAACAGCTTCTAAGGCACAGCTGAGAGGAAGCAGCAATGAGAAAAGCAGGCAAAGCAGGGGAGGGGGAAGATTGCTTCACTCAGCTAGTGCCTAGTTAGGGCTGAAAAAAAGCTTCTAAAGAAGCTGAGAGTCGGAGCAAAGCATGGAGATTGCTTCACTCACTAGCGCCTCGTTAAAGCACAGCGAAGAGTTGAGGGAGCAGGCAAAGCTGGGAAGATCAGTCACTAGTGCCTCGTTAGAGCTGAAAAAGCTTCGAAAAAGCTACATTCGGAGTACAAGATGCACCCAGATTTTCAGCCTCTTTTAGGGGAAAAAGGTGCGTCTTATACTCCGAAAAATATAGTATGTTAAATTATTCTCTTTTCTAGCCTCCATCTAGAAACTTACTTCATTTATAAAAAGAAATTTTAAACTTTTGTTATTCCTAGCAAAGAAGAGAAATGCAGCATTCTCAATCACTACACAACCAAGAGTCATACTGCATTCCTGAATGTGGATTTTATGTCTGCTTTTGTCTGTCAAATGAGCTGAGTCTGTGATTATCAAAGTTTTTATCAGCTTTTCATTGACTATTTTGCACATTTGCAATTACTAAAGTAGGTAAGTTTCCTAAGTCTCATGCAAATGAATGGGTGATTATATAAATTCAATAAATAAATAATTCACTTTAATTATAATAAGATGGAGCACAGGTTAAAACATCAACTCAGGGAAATACAATTATAATCCAGAACTTACCTGGGGAAGTGTACAGCAGATTGTTGAAGAGAAGGTGAACTGCTTCTAATAAGATTTGGTGATGGTACCTTTGGAATCTCTACTGAACTAGTCATGGAACTAACTTTGCTCCGAGGAGCTGGCTTGGGTGTCTCCAGGGCATAATATGGTACTTCCACTGGGTGTGATCCAATCTTCAAAGGTGTAACCTGGAGTGGAGAATGCTGGTCTCTTTGGTTTTTTTCTGAAGGAAAAGATTGAAAAAGTTTAATAAAAAAAAAACCCTGGTATTTAATCTGAGTCTCAAAGATTCACTGTAAAAGAGTTCGACATCAAAACAATTACAACTGAACCACGTCTGAAGCATGTCACAGCATTTTTTAAAATGCAAGGTTTATATCTCCTTTGCTTTGTGAATAACCTCTAATAGCATTAATGCAAGTAGAAAAGCAGGATTTGCAGTTCTAACATGACAAAAGTTTTATGTTTGCCCCAGAAACCAAATGAAGCAAGAAGCCTAAGTAAAAATCCTCTTAGTGACTTGGCTTCAATTATCCAGCTGACTCAAACATTACACAGAAATTGTTTTGATCCATTTGCCTCTTACGTATTCATACCTGAGTCACTGATGGATCCTGAATATAGCAAGTAATCTCACAATAAGTATCTCCCCACTAGTAAAAATAAATGATCTATTCTGGCCTTTTCATACACTTGACCCACAGATTTAATACTAAAGCCAGAATCTCAGGTTCTGCAATTGCAGACACATGTACAGTACATATATGCAAACCTTTTGTGACTGCATATGGATCACTCCTGTTGTAGAAAAGTGTCCTGGATTAACTGAATTTAAATGCTTATCTCCCAATCTTCATGAAAGACTGCAACCTATCTTTTAAGCATGGCTTTTATAACAGACAGAAGAATATTTACTCTAGTAAAAAAAATTGCACTCACTACCATGTTTACCAAATGCATAAATACATTAAAGTATGCTTTTTCCTGGATTATTAATATTACAAAGTCTGGGAAACAGCATAGACCAAATAATTACCATAACAAGAGCCTTAAAAAAGTCTTTAGTGAAGGATTTACTCTCATCTAGTTCTTTATAATAATTTGTACTGTTGTACAATTAGTATCTTTATAGTATTTTGTTTGTATTATATACATGTTTTGTATACCCTGTTTTCCCGAAAATAAGACCACCCCAGATAATAAGCCCAATCGGGCTTTTGAGTGCATGCACTAAAATAAGCCCTTCCCAAAAATGAGTCCCCCCAAATAAGCCCTTCCCAAAAATATTTAAGTGCATGTGCAGCCAGTCCCCGCCATTTCTTCTGGTTAGGGGGTTAGGTAGACAGAGCTGGAAATCAGGTAAGACAAGTAGAGGAGCTCCGTCTTCCTCCATGTACCCCAAAATAATAAGATGTCCCTGAAAATAAGGCCAAGCACTTAATTCGAGGTTCAAAAAATATTACACAGGGTCTTATTTTCGAGGAAACATGATAGTTTTATTATTTTTAACATTAAAGCTGCCCAGACTTATCCTGTGGTAAGACAGGTGGCAAACAAATTTAATAAAATAAAGAAAGGTAATTTCTTATCAATTACTTTTATTGATACAAGTAACCTTTAGTTCAGAAAATACTGAATATGCTTAAAATTTAGGATATCTCAAGATTATAAATGTTCTTTTATATATCTTTCAATTATTGCTGTGTGTCATTTTTTATTTTGTTTTGTTCTTAATTATTAGGACTGAATAATAGGAGAAAAGGAGAAAAACATTTTTGGAGTGCAATGGAGTCTTACATAGCACCAATCTACAACTTGTGTTACAAGTTGAATATTTCCTTTCCTCATTCTGCTTTTAGGAATTTTATTCACACTATTTGACAAGTGACAAAATATGGCATCTGGCTTATGGAAACTAAGCAGGGTCAGGTTAATTAGTATTGGATAAGAGAATTTGAGGGAATGGCCGGTCTAAAAGCTAGATTCAAAAATAAAAAAACATCATGGAAGGCGGCCATGAGAATCCACTTCTACATTCCTGTCAAGAAAATCACACAAAATGCATCTATGGAATTTATTTTGGAGATTGTACTGAACCCTTTAATATCTGATACAGTATACATGTATGTGCTATGTATACTACATATACATGTAGTAGCATGTATGTGCTATGCAAATAAACTTTGCTGCTTTCATAATCTGAATAATTAAAGTCTATACAAAGAATACCTATGGGATCATAGAGTCCATCTGCTGTAAAAGTAGTCATGGATTTTTTTTTTATTATGAGCAGGGTCGATATATAAACTCGAATTTACAAATTAGCCTTTAGATTTATTTCATCTTATTTTGAAAAAAATGTAAAAACACAAATATATAACATTCGAGTCAGGGAGCACAGCATCATTTAAGCATTAAATTTGTTAGTCTTTTAAGATATTTTGTTGTTTTTATATAAAATGATAAAATATTAACCAAATCAAATGAATGTTATGTTTCTAAATAATATAACTGAGTGTCTTACCAAAGATTGAAGAAAACGGCAAGGACATATTTTCTTCATCCTTCTGAACCGCTTTCTTCTGAACTTCTTTTTCAAGTTTATCTCTCAAGGTTAGCAGACCTGGAAATGTTTTAGCTTTCTGCTGCTGCTGTTTCTTTATCAAAGCTCTCAAATGTTTATAGGTTTGAGCTGGGATGCCTTTTGTACCCTACAAAACAGAACAAATGTTTCTAATCAGCATAAATATGTGTGTGAGGCCTGCTCTCATCATTCATGCAGCAAATAAATTCCTGACATCTCAACCTCTTCAAATTAAACAGGGGGTTCTTCATATTAGGCTGAATGTAAATAATGGGAGCCTCTATTCAGGTGGAAAACTTGGTTCAACTCCTTTGAAGAGTTACTGCTGAATTAAAAAGGATGGAAAGAAGGACGATTAAACTGCTGTACAACTCAGTATTCCAATCTTAAACCCATTACAAAAGGAAATTATCCTTTGCAATTATCCAAATTATTATCTGATCTCCCAGGTAGATGAGCTGTGCCTGGAGTCGATAAACTAAGTATGAGAAAATAGCTGGGAATGAAACAGAAAGAGGGACGCTCATGAAGAGTGGGAAGAAAATTGAAATAGACTAAGTGGCTCATTAGGTGTGAACTTAAATGGACTCTAGAGGATAGTAGAGGACAGGAAGGCCTGGAAGAACATTGTCCAAGGAGTCGTGATGGGTCGGACACGACTTTGCAACTAACAACAACAACAACAACAAAAGTGGCTCATAGAAAAGGACTTGTGGATGAACTCATGGGGAGAAAAAGAAGATGGCCAGCAAGTCAATGGATTCAGGCTGTTTTGGCTGCCAAAAATATGCCAGTTCCAGAGGTACTGAGGACTACTGAAGAAGTTCCCTGGGTAGAGGGAAGATTACTGAAGATTAACAAGGATTATGTTTTGAGAAATCAGACTCTAACCTGAGCAGAATTTTGGAGAAAGAAGAGGATCTGAAGGTCATCATTTTACTAGCTGTGAGAGGATGCCAGCTAAGTTAATGTAAAGCCATTTATTAATTCTAAAGGGAACTTGATATAGCTATGCAATTTAAGACCACTGATTTTTTTTTTTAAAAAAAACATCACTTTGCAATAGGGAAATAATTAAGTACTGACAGCAGACCATTAAAGTCATAAAGTGTTTTATTGTTTTTACTGCAGTCTACCTTTTCTATTGCAGTTAAGTCAAAGGAAAAGAAAGGGACTCGAAAGACATTATTTGCTTTAGATGCATGTCACTGATAAATCTATCTAGCTATAAAAATAAAAATATGAGGCAATCCAGAAGTTAGTTTTAAATTTTGCAAATTACAGTTAAAGAGAAATAATAAATCAGTTCATGATATAGTTATTGTCTATTGTGAATATGACTGTTCGATCCTAAGTATTTCCACACTCCCTGCGTCAGCTACATTGCATAAACAAGAATGCATTTCTTGCAAATATATTTATCTCATGGTTTCTTATTTCCTTGTCTTTTATTGGTTTGTTGCAATATACTGAGAGAAAGTAGTCAAGAATGAATCTTAAAAGAATGTTCTTTAATTAGCACTTCCTGATTTTTGGAGGCAAAAGAGAAAGCAGTTCCCTGGGCAAACCATTTTCCTGAAAAAAGGTTCAAAAGAGGAGGAGGAGGAGGAGGAGGAGGAGGAGGAGGAGAGGAACAGTGAGATGTTCGGGTGCTTTTCAATTTTCTGTTAAGCATGTGAATGTGTTGAACAGGTGTTCAAAGATGAGTATAATTTTATGTCACTTTTTTGCCAAACTAATATATATTGCAATCCTCAAAATCGCATCCAGCTGAAATTCAAAGTAAGTCTAGTAGATAAGAAAATGAAAAAATGTTCCTTTTCTACTTTTTTCTTCTCACAGCACTTACTCGTTTCAGTCCCATGGTCTCCAGTTTATCTTCAAGTGTCTCTTCCAGAATTGGCCGGAATTGCTTCAAAAAATTGGGATCCTTCCGCAATGTTTCCAGAACTCTACTCTTCGTGTCCAAAGTATCATCTAGTTCTACAGAAACCAATGAGCAGGATGGTTATAAATCCCAATTCTGGAATGTTTAACATTTATACCCTACCACAAAACTGCCACTTACGGATCTATTTCAGAAAAACAAACAAACAAACAAACGTCTTCATCTGACTTCAATTTACTCTGTTATTGAAGGAGATAGCTTGTGTAAAATTCAAGAAAATAGTCCTAACACCTTCATTCATTCCAGGACAGCAGAGACAACCCAATTAAAATATAGTGATCTCATGTAGTGCTTGATTTAATATAGTCCAGATTTAATATAGTCATAATCTATGACTAGAACTCTAACTCCATTACTATCAATTTGTACATTGCCAACCTCTGGAATTAATTATGAAATTCTTCTAAAACCCAAAGTAAATGACTAGCCACTGTCTTTTCCTGACTTACGAGAATTTCTCAGCATCTCAGAAAGTATCTCTGAGTGATCAATCTCTCTCTCAGTAATAGTAATAGTTAGCATATAAGAAAAATGGCAGGTGAAATTTACAAAATATACCTTCTTCGCTGGATTCTTCCAGTTTGTCTGTCTTGGGTATTTGTTGGATTTCTGAAAATTAAAAGCAATTTTTTTAAAAAAGGCCTATATTCCTATTCGAAAACAAAATCACATCTTTCACATTGTCATGGCATTAACACAATGAGTTAGCCATTATTTTAATGGGAACTAAGTGTAACTTAATTTGGCTCCAGCCAAGCTCTTTTAAATGGAAAGAGAAAGCAATCTGAAGCCAAATAGTACCATGAAACTGTTCCATTAAGAAAACTGATAGGAAAACATGGGCCAAATGAAAAGTATTATCACTTGGAGCCCCTGCAAAGCCCATGAATCATCACTTTATATTATGATAAATATATCATCTGGATGTATAGAGTGAAGAGGGGGGAGAGAGAAATAATAACATGTAAATGAACCTTAGGTTTTTATACAGGTTTAAAAACATTACCATATTCCATTACAAGTTGTTCAGCAAACCTAAGCGTGGCAATGAAATATCTGTATATTGTTTTTCTGTTTCTCTCTGTCTTGCCTTCACTTGTCATTATATGGAATTTCATATTTTACTAGACAACCTGCAATCCATTGGGTCATTTCAGAAATATTTCCTTATCTAAACAGACACAGAATGACTATGGGTGGGCAAAAAAGCAACAGGAGCAGGAGTGACTTCTGACTTCCTGCTGGCTTCTCCACTGACTTCTCTTATGGGATGCTGACAGGGAACACTGAAATTATGATTATGTGATTGCAGTGTTGTAGCACCCACAAATTTCAATCCCATGGGAGTAATGGGGACTAAATTTTGGATGCATTCTTTAAGTTAGCATATTTCAAGTATGTTGATTCATAAATTATTGCCTCATGAAGCACCATTTCACCCAATTTAAAGTTACAAACAGGAGAATTTTACTAATATATAGATGTTCTTTCTGGATGTAGAAGCATGGCTATTAAAGAATTCTATAGTTTTGTCAAAAGAGAAAGAAAATCTACTGTAACTATGGACAGTTATTCAATATAGGGATTGATCATTACCTCTGGGTTTACTGGAAGTCAGAAGCTTAATCTGAAAGATAACATGTAAAATAAATCACTTATTATTTATGAGGTCTGATAAGAATTTAGCTGATATATGACAGGTACATAATAATGTAAATCAATTCACAAAGTTACTACTCACATTTCAAAATAAAATGTGTTTCATATGTTTCAAATGTCTCTTCTACTATATCCAGAAGGGAGTGACATTGTAAGAGGAAGTGCTTGCCTAGCACTTTACATTGGCCAGAAAAGGAGCAGTTACAGAGAATTTTCCCTGATCTCTCCCAGGTACAAGACTCAGTTATTACTTTGATGAAGAATGAAAGGAAAGCCACATTTTGGCCTCTTTCCCTCAATCCAGGGATCAAAAATCATGAAACATTATCCAGGCAGGAGCACAATCCAGGGAGGATCAACATGACCCCAAATGGATATTAATATCACCTTAAAGTTCAACATTTTATTCTGCCATTGCCTAGAAATTTATTTTTTATTCTCATCTTTTAGCCTACATGTCTGAGTGCAAACCTGTTATTTATTTATAATGTATCAAGTCACTTGGTATAAAGTAAGTAAAGCAAAACTACATTTTGGTGTAAGCCATATATATTGTAGGGTGAAAGTTTCTCACCAGCAAAGCAATTAGATTATCTGGATTACAGGGCTGTGCAACCAATTGGATTCAAAGGTAAATTGTGATTTGAAGCATATGTACTATACAGGTAGCATCTGCAGGTATTACCTTAAAATGGCTATATCTTTTCAAGATTTAAATGGTTACCTCCACAACTAATGCATAATCCAGGGACAACACATTTTATTTAAGGTATTCTCAACACCACACATCTTCCAAATCAAATTTTGCCCTTTAATTTTGCATCATACTTATGTATGATGATTAAGTGTTTGGAATAAGGGGAACATTAAGACATGCAATTTCCATATAAAATATGAAATGGTGATAATAGTCCCAGAAATGCTGCCTCATGGGAGTCTACTAACAGTATAGTTTTATTCTCAGAATGCAGGAGCGTTCTCATCTGAAAATAAACACAAGCTCTTCTCTAAATAGAAGAATATAAAGAACTTCTCAGAAGAACTGTATTCAGTTTACTGTATTCTCCTGAGATTGGATGACACCAGCTTGCTCTCTGAGTTGTGTGGTAAGGGAGGCAAGTTGTTTCTTGTTATATTCAGTCATTTTAGATTGGTCAGAAGACAAGAAAGCCCTCAGTTTTTCATTCTCATTCTTCAGCTGAAACAGAAAAATAACATTTGGGTGAAAAGATGATTCCATCTAATTAAACACTTCATTAATAGAGACAAATGGTTAGAAATGCAATTATGTAGGCTGCAACTAAATGGGTTTAGTTGTCTATGGTTTAATGTCTCTAGAATCTGATTTCACAATAAAGGCATACAGTCTCGATCGATCCACCCACCCACCCACAGAAAAATAAGAACTGTTTTCAAGTGTGAACTGCATTATTCTGAATCTTATTGCTTAGTCATACCATAAAACAATAAAGCATTGCACTGAAGTATAATTCAGATACAAGTGTGGAAGGAATGGGATTATATCTGTAGATTTTGCTGTCCTTCATGAACATGCAATGTAATGTAACGTATGTGCACCATCTATATTTAAAGTATCTACACATACTATATCAAACATAGATAAAGGAAGGTAGACCCTTCAGACTTTCTCTGGCTAGTAGAATCCTCTTTATACTATGGTGGAGGGTGTATCATCAGTTAATCTCCTTGTCTATAATGGATGATAAATATATTTTATTTCTTCTCCATGAAGGTTAATCCTGCCCCCTCTGCCCTAAATGAATAGGCATGGCTGGCATTAATTATAGAATACAATGTCCTTATTTTTCTATTAGCAGAAAAAGCTGCAAAAATATTTAGTGTACTCACTTTTTCTTTTTCTTTCTCATTCTCCTTCTGAAGTTTCCTAAGTTTCCACTGCCATTCGGTTTTCTGATAAATATTGGAAAAAGTACCCAGCCTTATTGACAGTTATCTTGCCAGTTATCTAACACAAGTTATTTGAGTCTTAGCAAAAATGCCAGACTTCACATTTTCTGATGCACCTGATTCAGACTGCCAACTAAAGATTGCATTCAGTCCTATAATGTCTTGTTTCACTGAGGAATCTGTAAACCCATTTTAGTACATATCAGTATTTCCCAACCTGATGCTCTCCTGGTGAGTATTCCCAGATACAGAATTTGGGAATTTAGGGTATGGTTAGGAATGCTGGAAGTCATGGTCAAGATATCTGGAGAAAGGTCTAATATAGGATGATCCTATCATATTGTTAAATTTTTTTTTGCAGGATTCATCAAGATACATTTTCCCTTGTAACTATATATGTATATATATGTGTGTGTGTGAATGTATGTATGTATGTATGTATGTATGTATGTATGTATGTCTCTCTCTCTCTCTGTACGGGTTTAAATTGCAGCTTGTATAACTTTACTGATTAAAAATTGTCTTAAAACATCAATATAAATAAGTTCAGAACAATCTGTTCACTGTGGTTCTGATAATGTTCTTCAATGGTTATAGAGCTAAAAGTATTGAATCCAAAGAACTATAAACAAAATATATTAGTTTTAAGTGTTAAGTGGATCTATTGTTATACAATAGTTCAAAATTATAATTTCCAGAAGTATGAGTCAGTATAGTTATGACTAAGTTGATTGAGAACTCTTGGAGCTGTTGTCTCAATATGACTGAAGGACAATAGACTAGCTGCATTATTCCTTTAGGTTCCCCTACCTGTTGTTCAATCCTTGCCTTCATCCCTTGTATTTCTTTCTGAGTCTTAGTCCACTGTTGTTTCTCAAAAGAATCATCATCTTGCAATGTCCCAAGATGTGAGGCTACTGCATTCTTGACTTGTAATTCCTGAAGTTTCTGCAGAAGGAATATGTGATCTATGACAAAGTGCCAGTCTGCAGCTGCCAGAAAAACCAAAAATATTTCTCTATGTCACATGTAACATCTTACATTTGACACATATACTTATATACAGCACTCTAATTGAGGCATGGCTATATGTCAGGAGGGTCAGAATTCCCAATTGCATCTTGCTTTAAATCTCTGATCAAGATTTTATCTTGATTGGGAAAATACTGATCTCAATATTATCACAATCACTCACATGGTAACGTATTGTCTGCTATAGGAAGAACCCTGGAGAACAATAGAGAAAAATAGGTTTATAAGGCTTCTTATTGTTGCTTTACTTTTTCTCACAGGTCATAAAGCCGCTCATCCTTCCTTGGATCTATCAATAACTCATCCACATACGATAGGAAGAGCAGAGGAGAGCGTGTACTTGAATGGCAGTTAATGATGGAAGAAATTAAAACACAATCTTTGATATCATATGCTTATTGCCTAGAACAGAGATGTCAAACTCAAGGGTTAGATCTGGCCCATGGCACATTGAAGGACCAGCCCGCAGTGCCTCTGTCACTGAAAACAGAGCTCAGGAGGGCCACACACAGCCCTCCCAGGCCCCGTTTTCAGCCAGGAAGGCCTCCTGCAGCCCTCTGCCAATGAAAACAGAGCTCAGGGAGGCCGTCCTGGCCAAAAATGGGGTCCTGGGGGGCGTGCACGGCCCCCCCGAGCTCCATTTTCACTGGCAGAAGACCACATCCACCTCAGCCGGCCATGTTCCCCGGCCCCTCTGAGGTCAAACACAACCCTGATGTGGCTCTCAATGAAATCAAGATTGACACCCCTGGTCTAGAACATCTTTATCACATCAAGGAGCTGCCTCCTATTATTCTTGTAATATTGGTAATCTTTCCATAAGGTTTCAAATATTTGGGGTAAGTTCCCCTCAGTCAGAACAATTGTTTTCCTAGTCCTAGCCATGTTTGGACTTATTCATTTTGCTATCTGCAGCAAAGGATAAGAATGCACCTTATCATTTTATGTTAAACAAAAAATTATGGGATTAGTAATTGGTGGACAGCATCCTGCATCTCTAGTCAACAGCTTAGTTTAAGGCATTTGGAAGTAAACCATATGCTGTAAACTGCTCTGTTTTCCAACATTTTTTTAGGTATTAGATTTTATCCCTTTGATGTATAAATAAGGTAGTAATACTTATTATCAATATATCACATATCTTCACTTCAAGAATAGAGATGTTTCCATGCTGAATTAATGATGGTAAACATGTTGAATATTCAAGAAAATAGGAAAATTGCAAGCCATATCTTTTCCTTACTCCTTCCAAGACAGAATTTTTATTGGAAAAGTCCTTGATTTCCGTGATGAAAAGTTGCCTGAGTTCTTCCATTTCTGTGTGAAACTTTGCTCTCTCCTCTTCCTTCCATCTTTCAAATTTCCTTCTTTCGTCATCTTCCCTTTGGCGAAGGCGCTCTGCTTCCTATAAGAAAAGAATTATCCCCAAATGGAAGATAAAGTAGTTATGGGGCTAAGACTAGATTCAGGGAATTGAAACATTTTTAGAAGTTTTAGCAGGCAATCAAACTAAACAAATATTCTGAATGAAAAACTGAATGAGGATTCTGGGCCAGATCTTGAGATCCTAGTTTGAAATGAATGTTTAGCATTGCACCCATCAATGACTTAGAGCTGGCTGAGGAATTCTGGGAGTTGAAGTACACACATCTTAAAATGGCTGGGGAAACACTGATAGAGCAAGGGATAAACTGAATGACAGTAACTTGCAAAGACAGTTTGTACTATAGCAAATATTTGCAGTGCAATCTATGCCCTGCTAAATTTATTGGGATTTCATTTCAGTCTTGCAGACCCTAATAGTTATTATACAAACAACTGTTTACCATTTTGACTACTTGTAGATATTTGAGAGTAGGCTGATGGCATTATCATTATGTAATAGCCAACAGATGACCCTGACAGTTACATCTCAACAATCAGTTATTTTCTGACCTTGTTTGAGATAGGTAATACTTATTTAGCTTGTGGATTAATATGTCCTTTAACAATGACTGGGGTTTCTGGGGTTAGTAATCAAATACATCTGTATGGCAACAGGTGAAGAAATTTACTTTATAATAGTATTATCTATAGAGAAGGATCCATTACCATTCTGGCCATCCCGCTAGAGCAGATAATCCAGCAAAGTTGTTCTCTGACATAATAGTTAAAATTTCAATTAATAAAGTAATAAAACAGTATTTTATTATTTTATAAACATTACTTTTATTACTTCATTGGTTGCTTTTTTACATTATAGGTTCTTTATTTCTGCCTTAAGTACTATCCAATTTACTGTGCTTACTGGTAGATTATGGGTGAATTTACATGGTTAGACAATAAGCCTCTGATTGTATTAGCTATGAAGGATAATGTAGGGTCATGCATCCCTGAAATAAAAAAGCTAGGATGCTATAGCTAGAAAAGCCTCACATTTAGTCATTGTTTTCAAACAGCAACTGGAGGAAACAGAGACTCTGGTAATGATCATTCTGAAGGAATTATCCGAGTTATTTGATTTTGTTTTACTTGTGAAAATCAACTGGCCCCACCACTGTAGAAGACAGGACACCCCCTTCAAGCTGAGCTTAATTCCTGGTAAATTCATGGATGCATCTAGGTAGTTGATGGCCAGTAATATAGAAGCCTTTTGCTGCTATTTCTTTTGAATTTTCTCTAAATTATTAGTCAAGAACTGAGATGCATTTTACCAATTTAATCTACAGTCCTAATATTCCCAGAGGACATCTATTAAAATACTAATTAAGAATCATCCTATTTAGCTCTTGGGCTCAGAGAAGATTGGCCTGTTGCTGTATCATTGCTGACATTTTTGACAGAGCATGAATTATTCCCATTTTGTCTATCTATGATTAGTTTTCACCTTGAGAAAAGGCATTTGACTTTTGCTTTCCTTTTTATTCATATTCTTACCAATTCATACCTGAGCCCTTTGCTGACTCTCAGCCTCCAGCTGGACATGGGTCTCCTTCAACTTGACCTTCAGTTCTTCGATCTCACTTTCCATTTGCTGCACCTGTTTTTTCTTCGAATTCTCTTCAAGTCGATTAAAAAAGAGGCAATTTTAGTGAGGGCCTTAACTAGAAAATGAAGCTGTATAAAGAAGCTGAAATAGGAATTCAACTTCTTACTAGATTTTTATGCTAAATTATTTCTCAAGAATGAAGATGCATTATGTAACAAAGGTTGCAAACTTTTAGCCAGTTTGGTTAGTGGTTAGGGCACTAGGGTAGAAAATGGGACATTGTGAATTCTAGTTCCATCTTCGCCATGAAAGCCAGCTGGGTGACCTTAGGCAGTCATACTCTCTCAGTCCTCTGAGAGAGGACTCTCACAGGACTGCTGTTGTGGGGTAAATAGGAGGAGAAACGTTTGTTGGGTATGTTTGCCACCATGAGTTATTTATAAAAATAATAAAGGCAGGATACAAATAGATAGATAGATAGATAGATAGATAGATAGATAGATAGATAGACAGACAGACAGACAGACAGATAGGCAGGCAGACAGACAGACAGACAGACAGAGACAGACAGATAGATAGACTCAAAATGCAGGGAAAACCTATATAAATTTTAAATTTGAACCATTTTCACTTTTTCAAAAATGAATTAGCATTTTCTATTTCAAGACAAAAGAGGTTAGGTTTTTTTTTTATTATTATTTTTCATTATAACCACTGAAATAAAAAAAAAAGTAAAAAAAATATTCATGGCATTTATTAAATGTAAGTCTCCAAAATTTGACAACAAACACTTAACAGTTTAAACCTTAAACCCCTAAATTTGTATTTAGATTTTAAATTACAAATAAAAACTGTGATAAGGCTATAGTGATTCAGAAAGTTTATGAATATTTCCAACTCCAGGTCCATTTTACCTTTATGTAAAAGATAGATACACAGTGGTTTGGGCATTATAGCAGTATCAGATTCATTGCTAATACTTTGTTACATTAAAATCTACCTGAATTTAGCTTCACACACAATGTATTTCCTCTTTTTACTCTGAAAGTGGATATAAACAAGCTTCTGAATGCCGGAATTAATAAGTTAATAAGTGAACTTCCTCTCTCCCACTCCCCATCTAAACCTAAACTGAATTCCCTCCATAAGAGAAATATTCAGACAAACTTAGTGCTTACCATGTGCAGTAGCTTCAGTATGCCTACGCTCCATGTGGCCTTGTAGAAAGGAATAATTCATGAAGGTCTTGTCACAGAGCTGGCACTAAGAACCAAGCAGAAGGACGAAAAGTCATCTAAGGACAGATTAAGCATGTAATCCGATGGTAGGAGAATTTCTCCAAGTAGTTCTCATTCTCTGCTCATTTATTTACCTTTCCTAGTGCTTTAAGACACATGTGGGACAAGAGTACAGGTAGTCCTTGACTTAGAACCATTCATTTAGTGACCGTTCAAAGTTACAACAGCACTGAATAAAGTGATTTATGACCATTTTTCACCCTTATGACTGTTGCCACCTTCTAATGGTCACATGATCAAAATTCAGATGCTTGGCAAATGGTTCATATTTATATGATCGCCTTTTGTGACTTTTTGACAAGTAAAATCCATGGAGAAGTAAAATTCACTTAACAACTGTTACTAACTTAATAACTGCATTCATTCACTTAACGATAGGAAGGAAGGTTGTAAAATGTGGCAAAACTGACTTAACAAATGTCTTCCTTAGCAACATAAATTTTGGTGTCAATTGTGGTCGTAGGTTGAGGACTTCCTGTTTTTAGTTCAACTCCAACCTTAACCTAGGATCATATGTTCTGTAAACTTGAAATAGTTCTAAAACTTGGGTTTATTAACCCAAGTTATTTTTTATTAATTTGAAGAGTAATTTGAAGCCTTTTATCCAAACTGATATTCCCAATCTTTGAAGAAGTGGAAGAAAAACAAAGATTTTTAAAAATATTTCTTAGAATGTTGCATTTGCATTTGTTTCAGATGTCATTGTTATTTAGGACAGTTCTTATTTTTCAGATGTCAATCTCTAATAAACTATTATTAGGGATTTTAATCAATTTTATCTGTTATGATTACTTTTAAAAGAATTTTCAATATATTTCTTTTACCAATAACTGCTCAAATTGTAATATTGTCCTATGTATTCAAAGATTGCATGCTTCCAGCACTGCATAATTATGGTCAGAAACATGTGAAGTTCAACACAATCTTTACTGTGAAAACAGAGTGCTAAATGGGTCTAAGTGTGACTTTATTTGCATATGTGAACTTCTGGAAGTGCAAATAAATGTAATGGGATATGCTTAAAAAATAAGATTGAAATGAGAGCAGAAAACTAAGGATAAGGTTAGAAAGAACTCTGTGGGTATTAGGGAAACTAACTATGATAAGGAATTCCAGCATCAACTGGGAAGAAGACAATGGCAAACCTTTTTCTTATGGATGCAAAGAAAATTGTATACACATTTGCAACATTTGGGTACTTCATAAAGCTGTTCTGTAACATTCAAAAGGCAACCGGTGTTGTGGCCCGCCAGCGGCCTGCATGGATTGTGGCTGATCCCGACAACAAGGAGGCTGGTGTGGTGTCACGCCAGCAGCCTGTGTAGCCGGTGCTTGAGTCGGACAGTGAGGAGGCTGAAGAGGATGTGGTGCCAGAGACAGAGAGTCAGCCAGGGCCTTCAGAACCTCCAGAGGCTCCTTTAAGTGAAGAGAGTGAAGTGGAGGAGCCTCTTCTCAATGCTCAAGCACGCAGGGCTGCCAAAAGGCAGGAGTGGCTACTCAGGAGGAGGTCTCCTCGAGAGTAAGGCTTGGGGTTAATTGGCCACTCCCTTAGCCTATTTAAGTTCGCACACAGATAGCAAACGTTGCTGGAAACAAGGTTTGGTCCTACGCAGAGCATTTTGAGAGTGAGTTTTTTGTTACAACTTGGTTTCTGGGCTGATTGCCAATCCTTGTCGGACTTTATTTAATCTCTGTAATTCATAGCAGGCTGATAAGGACATTTGTGGTTAAAGCCTGCATTTTGAAAGGGGTCTGTTTGTATTAAACAGAGTTTTTGGAACTGTGTGTGTGTGCTACACTTCTTGGGACCCATAGCTGGGGCAGAACAACCAGGGGTTCCTTTGTTTCTAGGCCAAAGTTGTTCCAAAAGAGGAAATTCCACAGAGAATGTTTGCTTCATGTCTCATTCATGACGTGATTGAACCGCACAACAGTGAGGACTTTCAGCAGATACTCTATTGGCTTTGATCGGACAGGCAGAATCTATCTGGGAAAGGCAATCTCACAGATATTCAATCCCAAAACACAGAGGCCTTTCTAAGTAACAAAAGCTTTTCAATTTCAGTTGGAAACATACTGTTAAGTAAGGGAGTTCCTACAAGAATTGTAACAGGACTCTCCCTAAGAATATGGGCACTGCATTTTCTACTAGTTGAAGTTACTGGGCAACCTGCAAGAGAAATTTCATGTAAAGTGAACAACAGTAACCTGGGCACAAGATGATAAGTGTATGGATGACCTTCAGTGTTTCCTGTTGTAGATAATGTTAGTGGTACCCACCCTTTCAGAGAAGCCATAAGTTCATAAATATTCCTAAATTGTTACCTTGCCCTGTGTGGGATAGCACTATTCCACTCAGAAGCAAAGTTGGTACTTCTCCAGAAATAAGAGGCTTTTGTATGAACAGCCACTCTCTTTCGTTTGGTTAAGCCTGAGCATCTTCAACATATTGATGACACTGGCACATGATCTCTTCCAGCAGTTTCATGTAGAGGTTAAATAGGATAGAGGAAAGAACCAACCTCTGTGGATGCAGTTCTTCAATGATGGATGCATTTTTCTATGGCTTTTTTCCCGCCACCGGAAAAATTGAGAACTTAAAATTGCCAAATTTCAGTGCATCTCTGAAAAATTAGGCACATTTTGTGTTAAAATGCAGACTGAATAAAATTCTCATGCATTTCCTATACCTCAACCTCACCTTGTGGTAGTTGTTGGCCCCGGCTTGCAAGAGCAGCTGTTGGGTGGCAATCATTTTTTTCCGTCTCCTGCTCTCTTCCTTCACCCCCTTTAATTCTTCTGCTTGCTTATCCAGGTCATACTTGATACGCTTGCAGTCTTCAAGGACCGCCTGGTGCTGCTCCTCCTGGAGTGCCAAGTTCATACTTAAGTACTCCTGAGAGTGCAACAAATATTCGATGGTCAGCTGGGCCATCTTCAGAACCTTAAGGAGAACAGGATCTACTGGCTGCTGACAATAGGGGCACTTCTCCGCATCAAGATTACAAAAGGTGATACTATTGATATTTTCCTGAAGAGTGCCAAGATCCAGCTCACGAGCTACGCGTTCCACATCAATGGCACTGAATCGCCTCCAGTCAATGGTTTCTCTCCGCAACTGGAATTTAAAGGCTGGAATTATGGAGGGGCTGGGTAGCATGTTGCCCGAAAAATCACTGGTGCGCTGGAAGTTCACAGGAAATGTGGAACCTGGCATATTTATCCAATAATGTCGAGAAGTAGGCAGCGGAAATGGGTAATAAATATTAGATACAAAAGGCTAGGAAAAACAAGAAGATACAGATGATCAGAATGGAAAGAAAGTTAACAGTAACATATTTACTTGAAGACAAGTGGTTCTTGTTTAATGACCACTCATTCAGTGACTGTTTGAAATGTGTGCTGAACGAGTGGTTGATATGACTGGTCCTCAAACTTCTGGCCATCTCCAGAACCGGTAGTAAAAATGTTTTTAAAAAGTAAAAAAAAAGGCTCCAATGATCACAGCTGTGGCACGCGATTGTCAAAGCCTTTGTTTTAAACTTTTAAAAGCATTTTTTTACAACCTATTCAGCATTTGGTGCATGGTGGGCACTGCGCATGCAGCGCGTGGCGCACATGCACAGCCAGCGAACCAGTAGTAAACCGGTTCAGATTTCACCACTGGCACAGTCACGTGACTGCCAGAACTGCCATGCTATGAAGCACAGTCAAGCTTTATGACTGCATTACTCAGCAATGGAAATTGTGATCCCGATTACCATTAAGGACTACCTGTACTTGACATGTCTATACTGAACTGAACTTTACAAAATTGGCTTATTTTTACTTTTATTCCATACCAATGCTCAAACACTGAATCTATTAACGTTTGTATGTTAACTTACATGATAACACAATTTATATACTCAAAAGTCAACTCAATTAATATAAAAGTAAGATAAGTGAGTTAATATAAGTAATTCATTTTCTAATTAATTTACTAACCATTCAAGTTTAACATCAGTTATCAATAGAAATGTTTCAGATTTCAGACTGAGAACATACCATATCTACAGTATATGCTGAGAGGCATACAGATATCATTCAGAATTTATACATAGCTCTCTCAGGCATTCAAAGGGCTACAAAAGTGCACATACTTGTGACTACAGATAGAAAATAAAAGCTCTACTGAACTCTCTATAGTGAAAAATCAATCTAAGTACAGACATGTATTTGCAGACCCATAAGCTTGAGGATGAAAATTTCAGCAATATCCAAAAAGCAGCTGTATTGACCACATAGGCATGTAAACACTTCAGAACTGAGAATGTGACTTAGAAGGTAATATTTCAAAGATACTGCCTTAGTGGAAAACAGTACTACTTAATATTACATGAAAAGTTTACATTACAAACAGCATATTACCTTAATATATGTGGGAGTAATAGTTTGTTAGAACATAAACATAATTTAACCCTAGCAATATATTGAGTTCTCTGTTTACCATAGAATAAAATATGGAGGCTTTTTATTATTTTACAGATATTACCATATCAAAAATTATTTCATGTTTACAGTATATATTTTTCTGTATATATTTAGCCAAGGATCCAGCGTTGAGGTCTATTTATGAAAACCTACATAATTTCAAATAATGGTTATCATTCACTAAAGTTTGAGATATTATTAGCATATTATTAAAAACACTCCATAAAATCTAAAAATAATTTAAACAAGGGCATGCAAAATTGTTTGTAAATATTACACTATCTTTCATATCACAGTTAAAAGTATTTCCCTCCATAAATTCAATGGAAGTAGTGGCCACATAAGTCTACACAGGACTCAAATCATAGCATACAATTCCCCTAATGCTAACAGAAAAATGATTTTTGCTATACTGTATTCACAACACTTTCTCTAGGAACGGTTTGCAAAAATATACATACCATGATTCAATACAGAAAAGCTGTTCAAATCAACTTGGCTTTGATACTTATCTGCAACAGGACAGTTGTGTTGAGCAACAGTGAGTTACCAGGTGTGTCTTGTGTAATGGTAACAGGATTCCAACATTCTGCCAATAGCAGTGCAAATATACTGTGGTTCAATGGAATGTTCTCTCAATGGTAAAAGAACAATTCTTTACCTTGTAAGATAACTTTTATTGTCATTTTTACTGTGAGCACATTGGCACCCATTAAAAATGAAATTCTGTTGCCATACACATACATAACACACATACACACATGATCAGGAGTGGTATTCACTTACTTTCTCTACAGGTTTGCAAATGTGAGCATGTACGTCCATACATGAGCCTGGCCTTCCGTGCATGCCTTCCGTGCATGTGCCTGGCCTAAAAAATGTGCCTAAATAGGATGGCATACAGTTGGGGCGGGTGGGCAGGCTCACCCATGATTTCCACTACTGGTTCGGGTGAAGCGGTCCAAACCAGCTGAATACCATCTCTGCACATGCTATATACATATACACAAACACACACACATACACACACACATATATATTAATCACTGTCCATTTTGAATACATAGCGGAAAGAGGAAGCTTGAGAGCTTACAAGGTTGATGCTATATGGGAAAAAAATCCTGACTGAATCTGGATGTTCTGCTTCAGATACCACAAAGTCTCTTCCCAAAAGGTAATAAGGAAACAGGTCATGAAAAACAAGGAAAAGAAAAACAAGGACTGTTTTTGAAGTGTTTTTGGGGAAAACATTTAATTCAAATACTGTTCAAGAATAGAACCACAAAGGAAAAGATACTAAATCGTTTAACAATGGAAAAATGTTTAGTAGAAGCAGAGGTGGGTTTCTGTAGGTTCTGACCAGTTCTGGAAAACTGGTAGCGGAAATTTTGAGTAGTTCGGAGAACTGGTAAATATCACCTCTGACTGGCCCCACTCCCATCTATTCTCTGCTTCCCGAGTCCCAGCTGATTGGGAGGAAATGGGCTTTTGCAATAACCTTCCCCTGGATTGGGAAGGGAATGGAGATTTTACAGTATTCTTCCCCTGGAGTGGGGTGGAAATGGAGATTTTACAGTATCCTTCCCCTGTGACGCCCACCAAGCTACGCCCACCAAGCCAAACCACATCCACCAAGCCACACCCACAGAATCACTGGTAAAAATTTTTAAAATCCATCACTGAGTAGAAGGCCTGAAAACTAGCACCTTTTCTGTTAGGAATCCACTAGTACTTCTATGTACTTGATTTATCCAAGTTATAGGATGTTTGTATGTGAATTATAATGTTCAATTCCATTTTTTAACGCAACAGCAACACCATGAACAATCAAAATCATTATCTGGAAGTCCTAAAATTTTGTTATCCTTGCATAAAGTGGAATTGTTAAATCTGCTTATTATTGTTGCAGGTAAAAAAGACAGCTAATTTGAGAAGTCAGGCCTACCATGGCTTGAGTATGTATCATAAAGAAAAAATGTTTTTCCCCATTACCTTTAATATTGGAGAAATAGCACAAATAAACAGAAAATGTTAAAGGTATTTTCACATCTTTAACCTGGACAACTAAAAATCAAACCTTCTGTACATTACTTCCTCCTAGCCAGATGTCTATGAATTAAATTATTTCATAAACTGAGCATGTGAGCATGGATGCTAATTTTAACTGAAAGAAAAATAATAACCCAAAGCACAGAATATTAACAAAAAACAAAAACAAAATGATGGACAAGTTGGGTAAATTGAGCATCTATGTATTTAAGGAACTTCTGGTAGTGTGACATGTTCTGAGTTCCTCTATCTTGCACACCTTCACTAATGAGAACTGAGCTGTTTTGTCTGGACTATTGTAACGCTCTCTACATGAGGCTCCCCTTGGGGTATACCCGGAGGCTCCAACTGGTGCAGAATGCGGCTGCGCGGGGGATTATGGGAGCGACAGGGTGCTCCCATGTGACTCCTCTCCTGCGTGAGTTGCATTGGCTTCCGGGTGCATTGACTTCCGGGTGCGCTTCAAGGTGTTGGTGATCACCTTTAAAGCGCTCCATGGCTTAGGGCCAGGGTACTTACGGGACCGCCTTCTGCCACCAATAGCCTCCCACCAGCTGGTTCGCTCCCACAGAGGGCCTCCTCAGGGTGCCGTCGGCCAGACAATGCCGGCTGGCGACCCCCAGGAGGAGAGCCTTCTCTGTGGTGGCACCTACCCTATGGAACAATCTACCCCCAGAGATACGAGTAATCTCCGACCTCCGGACTTTTCGTCGGGCCCTAAAAACTTATTTTTTTCAGTTAGCCGGTCTGTCTTGATTTTAGGGTTAGTTTTAAAATTTTAATATTGATTTTAAATTGATAAGTTTTAAATTACGGGCCAAATTTATAAATTATTTTAACTTTATTTTTAACTGTGATGTTATTATAGATGTTTTTATTTTGGCTGTTCACTGCCCTGAGTCCGAAAGGAGAAGGGCGGTATAGAAATTTGAATAATAAATAAATAAATAAATAAATAAATAATAAGCCGAACTGAATAGGTCATATCCTTTTTATAGTGATAGGTATAGTGCTTTACTATATCCACTTATTGGAGGTTATATTTTAGGCACTTAGTCAGAAGACATTGTCATATAAAAAATTTAGCTGGTAATTCATGTCATTCAGATCACCTAATGGTCATCCAAAATCCCATCTTTGGAACAGGGCAGTTATTTTTGGGGTTGGAAAAAAACTATTCGTATTTCTGGCAAAACCATGTACAACCATCACAAAGCCTACACATGTTACTTAAGTTTTATAAATAGTGATTCTAAGCAAGAAGTTTCATTTTGGGTCATGCCCACTTTGTATGATTAACTTATAAAATCTGGTTTCAATATATGGGACACATCCACATCAGGGGTGGGTTCTACTTACCTTTACTACCGGTTCACAGCGGGAGCATGCACAGATCACCCATGATGACGTCATGGCAGGTGGGCGGAGCCTCCCCCCAGTGTTACTACTGTTTCTATAGAACCGGACCGAACCGGGAGCAACCCACCACTGATCTACATCACAAATTTATTTATGTATTTATTTGCTGCCCATCTAGTAGCAAATGACTCCGGGGGGCTAAAATAATGTTGAATCCTCATTTGTTGATTGATGGATAAGACATGTCCAATACAACTGTTACTTCTCCTCTCATTTTAAGAGGACTATCCCAGCATTTCTCAATCTTAGCAACTTTAAAATGAGAAAATGTGTGAACTTCAACTCCCAGAATTCCCCATTCTGGAGGGGGAATTTGGGAAACTGAACACATCTTAAAGTTGCCAAGGTTGAAAAACACTGGACCAAGTTGTGGGAATCTCTCCTTTGGTCAACCCAAAGCTTTCTGATCTCTGGTCTTTGTTAAATATACATCAGATAGAAAGAGCATATTATATGCAATTAAAATTTTTCATCAAATGGTATGCTGTTTACAAGAATTCCTTTCCGATTCAATTCAGAGGTGCAAAAGAATATTCAGTAGAGCTATGCACCTCAACTAGCAAAACTGAAAGAGGGGGAGGGTTCGACAGAAATGTAGCAACACCTTAGATCAGGACAGACTCTTTCCAGGATTCCACAACGGCTGTGTAAGCAAAAAGAAAGCATAACTTTTGAAACGATGTAGACAGACGTTAAGACTCACTCCGGTGTACTCCAAAACTGCCCTTTGGAAATTGAACCTAAAGTCCTACATAGCTCAACTATTCACACAAACAGATAAGATATAGATGCGAAGGCTAGGCATGCTTTGAAAATGATTCAGAGTTGCTTAGGACATCATATGAGGATGACATCTCTCTACTGCAGATAGTCCTTGAGTTACGACCGCAATTGAGCCCAACATTTATGTTGCTAAGTGAAACGTGTTCAGTGAGTTTGCCCCATATTATGGCTTTTCTTGCCACAGTTGGGTGAATCATTGCATTTGTTAAGCTAGTAACATAGTTGTTAAGTGTATCTGGATTCCCCACTGACTTTGCTTGTCAGAAGGAGGCAAAAGCTGATCACATGACCCCAGGACACTGCAACCATCATAAATATGGGTCAGTTGCCAAGCATCTCAATCTTTATCATGTAGCCATAGGGATGCTGCAATGGCCATAAGGGTGAAAAATGGTCTTAAGTCACTTTTTTCAGTGCTGTTGTAACTTTGGACAGATACTAAATGAACTGTTGTAAGTCGAGGACTACCTGTACTCATTAAAGGGTCGTTTCTTAATTCAGGCTTCCCCATTAAAGTTAACACCATTTTTAAAGTATCCATGCTCCTGCAGGTCTGAAGCACTTCTGAATTAAACTTACTCAAAGCTCCACTTTTCCCAGGCTTTCAGCCGGCATTTTTATTAAACAATCCTGCAATCCTAACACTCCTCTTGATCAGGCTGGCTTATACCAATTCTATCTGGTTTAGAAAGGAATTGATTTTTCAAGTTTAAAGTGACAGCACTTCCAGCACAATGAAAACATGATACAATTCCAACTCAGCTTCATTATTTTTGGGAGAAAACAGGACAGGAACTTTATGGTAGGTGCTACTAAAAGGGTATTTTGGGGTGTGAAAAAATAAACATGCTCTGATCTCTCAGTTCACTGATGAGATATGAAAGCTACGGTTTTGACCTACTCAGGTCAATCTGAAAATACAGATAGTCCTAGACTTACAACAGTTCATTTAGTGACCATTCAAATTTACATAATCACTGAAAAAAGTGACATGACCATTTTTCAGTGTTACAACCTTTGTAGCATCCCCATGATCACGTGATCAAAATTCAGATGCTTGGCAACTGGTTCCTACTTATGACCATTGCTGTGTCCCAAGGTCATATGACCCCTTTTTGCAACCTTTTGAAAAGCAAAGTCAATGGGGAAGCCACATTTACTTAACAGCCGGGTTTCTAAATTATTAACTGCAGTAATTCACTTAACAACCATGGCAAGAAAGACCATAAAATGGAGCAAAACTCACGTAACAAAGGTCTCAATTAACAACAGAAATTTTGCACTCAATTGTCGTCATAAGAGGACTATCTTATGTACTATTGTACAACCCACAAAGATTAAGTATTTAGCCCACAAGATCCTTGGATCTGTGCATCTCCATTTCTGGATGGAGGCACAATCTGTCCAACTCTACGGGAATCTCTTGTCCTCATAATAGAATAGAATAGAATTTTTTATTGGCCAAGTGTGTTGGCTGGGTTGTGAGGAAAACTTCCATACTTTGAGTGACATCCTTTACTTCCTTGATTTGAGTCTAGGAGATACATTTTGGGAAAAACATTTTCTATACTTTCCATCCCATAGGCTTTCTGTCTTCTGCTTATGCACATAACTGAAAAAAAAAAAAAAAAACGTTATTTCTACTTGAATCTTGATAGATCTGAAATACTGAACAATTTGCCCACAAACCTAAGACTAGATAATTTAGAATAGAATAGAATAGATTTTTTTATTGTCCACGTGTGATTGGACACACAAGGAATTTGTCTTGGTGCATATGCTCTCAGTGTACATAAAAGATACGTTCATCAAGAATCATAAGGTACAACACTTAATGATAGTCATAGGAAACAATATCAATCTAAATCGATATAAAAAAAATCGTTATAAAAAAAGAACCAGCTGATGATCAACCTTTCCTTTCCAAAATGGAAACGCGAGCCCCTATTTTCGAGACTTTCAGAAAAGCTAAAGCATCAACAAAGAGGTCTTAAGACAAGCAACGGGCCCCGCTTGCCTGTCCAAGCATCTTCCAAGTCACGGAACTTCCCGAGGCCAGCAGCCTCCCACACGCGGCTTCAGACTGAGTAAGAAGCGCCATTCGAGAATCCGGAAAGCCGCTTTGTTACTAAACCGTATCCGACACACTGCCTCGGTTTCCCTTCAAGCCCCCACCCCCACCCCGGTTAGAAGCCACGTATTCTCCGGGGACCTCGCATCCTCCGGGCCTAAGGAAACGGTTGCAAAGGAAACGGCTTTCGAAGAAAAGTTGGGGTGGTGAAAAGAGATCGCAGAGGGAGATCATTTCCTTCCCTGTGCAGTAGCCAATATTATTTTTCAGATGTGCCAGAGGTTCAGCAAAGACCAAGCTGGCAATGGTTAACCGAGCAAGCGATGCAAATCTGTAATGAGAAGAAGGAACTGGCTTGAACGAGGCGTAGTCCCACCTCTTCTTCTCCCTCCCCTTCTCCAGCTTCTTTGGTATTTAAAGCATGGGGACTACATTTCCAACAAAGCAAATCCTTACCTGCCCGCAGGAAGCATATTTTGTGAAGCAGGCTGGTTATGTGTGTGTATGATTGTGTGCCTGCACTCGTGCTTAAATAGGCCCCGATACAAACAGCGCGGGGTTGGAGACAAAACTCGGCGCTGAAATCCTCCGTCTCTCCCCTCCCACCCAGGAAATTCAACACCATCCAGGCAAAGATCCCAGCGCGGTTCCCCGCAGCAACGAATCGCTTTCTCGGCCCGAAATTTGCAACGTCAAGAGGTGAAGCCTGAAAGCAATTCCGAGGCTCTCGCTGCGCCTCCGGAGCTTCTCCCAGGAGGGCTGGAAACAGCTGGTAAACCGTCCCCCAAGCCAAACTGTTGCTGTAGTAATTTATGAAAACACGGCATCTGATTGCTTTCTCTTGCTTGTTTAAGCTTCATTCCGGCTGTAATCTATCCACAATGTACAACGAGGGAGGATCGGGCAATCACAGTCTGTTAAAATATTGGTCCTCAGAGGTCTATTAAGGCTTCGCTTGTTGAATAACAAAGCTGCCTCTCCGTTTCTGGTTTGGTGTCTCATCACTACCAGCAGAGAGGACACAAGTCCAAAGGTTGGGGTTGCGTTCTATTGAGAGCTTCAATTGTATCCCTGTGTGCTGCGAACAAAATGCCCCTGAATGGGAGAAAGAGACCCTTTAATTTCCTGCTGTGGCCTCCAAGGAAAGCCGAAGTAGCAGCCCAGATATTCTACATTTCAAAAGGAGGCATCACTTAATAAACCTCAGAGAATAAGTGAAGCCTTCCAAAATTATCAGGCACTGATGAGAGAAAGCGGGAAAGTTCCTTTCTGTTTGCATTTTTAAAGTTTGCTTAACTAAGTGGTGAAAGAGGCAAGGGAGAAAGGTCCCTTTCCGGATGTAGACATCCGGATGTAGATGTTGGAACCTGACAAACAATTTTTGTCACGTTCCCCAAAAAAAAATGCTGAACCTTTTATGGCACATAGGCCTTAAAATACAAACACAAAGAACAGAATACAAATTCTGCCACCGATAGCCTCCCACCGGCCAGTACGCTCCCACAGAGAGAGACTCCTCAGGGTGCCGTTGTAGGCCAGACAATGTCGGCTGGCAACCCCCAGGGGGAGGGCCCTCTGGAATGACCTGCCCCCGGAGATACATAGGATCCCAGATCTCCGTGCTTCTCACCGTGCCCTTAAAACTTTTTTATTTCATCAAGCCGGGCTGGCTTAAACCCCCCCCTTTAGATATTTTTAATTGTTAATTGATTTTAGTTGGCGTGTTTTAAATTTATTGGGCCAAAATTTGTTTAATTCTTTTTTTTTTTTAAAAAAATTAAATTTTGTATGCAATGTTTTTAGTCTTGGCTGTTCACCGCCCTGAGTCCAGTGGGAGAAGGGCGGTATAAAAATCTAATTAATTAATTAATTAAATAAATAAATAAATAAGTAAAAAACAGCTTGCTACAGTGTGGGGACTAACCTTCTGTTAAGTGGGAAGTTTTTTCATCATCAGGCACAGCCACATAATAAACCTTGGCACAGCTCCGGTCTCCTCAATGTGCATTATTGAGGGCCCATAGATCAACCTGAGAGTCTTTCCTATGGAAGTGTGCTAACATACTGTGATTAAATTATAACCAATTCTAATTAACATCGATCCATAAATTAGCATATATCTCTTCCCTGAATTTCATTCTTTGATTTCTCTTAAAACAAACTTGTGATTTGTTTTTCTAAACCTAAAGGAGAAATGTAACAGTCTACTTCCATCCTTGCTGTCAGAAGAGGGCAGTACTAAATTGTACTAGATCAGTGTTTCTCAGAGGTTGAGAAACACTGCGGTAGATTCTTTTGATCTTTCTTAGCTTTATCATTAAGCAATCTTAATACATGTCAAAAGCTAACATTTTTACATACATTAATACAGTGGTACCTTGGTACTCAATTGCTTTGAAAGTCATCAAATTTGGTACTCAATGCATTTTGATCCAAAGTGTTTGTTCTGGTTCTCATTGTTTGTTTGGTACTCAACACACAAGAACATGTCACTGTTGGCAGCCTTATAGCTCACTACATTATTCTTTATGGGAAAAATTTGTTTGGTACTCATAGTTTTTGGTACTCATCACACCTCCCAGAGCCAATTAACAATGAGTACCGAGGTACCACATATTGTTTCTATATGTATCTATTTGGAATAATACACTGGGGAATATTCCCTGGTTAGTAAGAATAAAATCACAGCTTTACATAAATACGTTACATCTTTGAGGCGAACGATTTTTTTTTTTAAAAAAGCTAGTTTCATTTCACATTATCATTACATTTATTGTTCATCTATTCATTTCATTATTTATGCAGTTGTCCTGATAATACAGAGATAATATTGCTACCAAAATGTTACATTCCAAAACTACCAATGCTTTATTCTCAACTTTTTAAAGACCACCCCCCCTCCCCTTGTACAGCAACCTTTCTGATCATTATCACAACTGCAATACTGATTGGGTATAAAGTTTCCAGCAGACATAGATGAAAAAAATCAGAGAATATCTGCTGACAATTTTCCCATTCCTTCTCCCTTATTTCCTTTCTCTATTGCTAGCTCTGCATCAGAAGAGACTGTTGTATGAACGTTTTGCTAATTATTGGGTTTGGCTTTGCCCTACAGAGAGTATTACATGGTGCCTGAGAATTTAAGCTTATTTTGCCAAACATTGGAAATAGTTTCCAGCGTAATTTATTATAAATGAAAAACACATCTTAAATTTCAGAAGCTACAAGAATAATCTGAAGGAGTAGTGAGGAGCCAGCAGAGAAAACCCACTAGTTAAGCCCGAAAGCTCGGTTCTAAAGAGTCATGTGTACATGTGTATATTGCATAGTCTTACTTGAAATTGGAAAGTGGCTGAACAAATATTGCAAAATAGATCATATGGAATATTCTTCCTAGTAAGTATGATCCTGTTCATGGAGAGACTTAGTGCAGCAGGTTTGCTATTAGGGATGTAGTGCTCTATTAAGTGCCAACTAGAATAGTTCCAAGAGAAAGAGCATGTCTCAACAATGTTTAACTGCCCTGTTAGAGAAAATATTGAGGTTACAGATAAGAAATAAACCTACTTTGGATAATATATATCCCTTTCCTAGTCTTTTTCTAAACATATGTTAGATATATATTCATTTGATGTGAAGCTTTCACAAGTTACTGGCTTCTACGTTTCTTCATTGTTACACTAAAAACAATATGAAATATGAAATTATTTTTTCCATAGCCAGAGATAACATTGCAATTGTACATTATGAAATATGTTTATAAAAGTACAATGGGCATCTCTCCTGAAGATACAAATCTTATCAGTAATGATAATTTTATAAACTTTCATCAAAGAGAATTGATAAAAGAAAGGTTGCTGTTAAAAGGAATAGAAATAAATTACATGTAAGTTCATAGTTGGTGCTCCAAGCACAAATCTGTCTTTAAGGAGTCCCCATATTGTGTCCTCAATGCTACCTAAAAGTTATGAGTGGTTTTAAAGAGGTATTAGAAACTACGATAAAAAGTTATCATCTTATCTCTGATTTGCAACTTATTCTTCCTGTTCAAAGACAAGTTCCCATAAAAGAATTTGTTAACAATAAAACAATTGTTAGAAGAAATATCCTTCTGGGTTCGCTCCAAGTGGGGAAAAAGTCACTGGAAACATGGAGACTGCTTGGAAAGATGGTTTAATGGTGGACAGGATCACATGGTTTGAGTTCCTGAACAGAAAAGGGGCCGAGATGCAGTGAGCCCCTGGGTTTTATGCCTTCTCTGGCTTTGAACTTCCTGGGGCCCAGAAAGAATATCCTGATTGGTTGTCAGACTCCCAGGGGGTGGGGGTCTTAGCTAGCCTTGCTGGCTGATGTAATCATCCCAGGTGCCATGTGGTAAGTTTCTGTTGCTAGATGGATCATATTGTGTTGCAGATGATGATCCTTTGACAAAGGATTGGGTTTCTGCCTGACAAAAAGAGGGGGAGCAGGAAGGTGGGAGCTGCTTTGTCTTTAAAACATGTTTCTCCATTTCTCATTCAGGGAAATATATTCTGCCTTTTTAATATTTCCTAAAATATTTCATTCTTCTAGGAAAGGGGTGGGTGCTAACTTCCTACACAACAATAACATACAATTAAAATTATTGGTTTTGTTTTGTTTTAAACATAATGAAGCTCAGTTGTTGTTGTTGTTGCTGTTATTATTATTATTATTTATTGGTTAATCTTTAGTGAGATTCACAGCCTTTGGGCTGGTTAATAGCTTAGCAGCTCGAGTCCTAACCAAGGACCTAGGAACTGTTAAGGTATCGTCGGAGGATGTAAGCTGTTCCGAGTAAGGTGGTTTTTTGTAGAGTCAAAATGTTCAAGTCCGGCAAATTTAGAATTTCTAAATAGCGGGGTAGCCCTTTGGGTATTGCTCCGAGGGTTCCAATTACAATCGGGACAACACACGATTTCTTTTTCCACAGTCGCTCAACTTCAATTTGTAAGTCCCTGGGCACCACCAGTCGACATTGCTTTACTGACGGCACCCTGAGGAGGCCCACTCTGTGGAAGCGTACTGGTTGGTGGGAGGTTATCGGTTACAGAAGGTGATCTCATAGGTACCCAGGTCCTAAGCCATGGAGCACTTTAAAGGTAAGAACCAACACCTTGAAGCGCACTCGGAAGACCACCGGGAGCCAGTGCAGCTTGCGTAGGAGAGGTGTTACATGTGAGCGCCATGTCGCTCCCATAATCACCCACGCGGCCGCATTCTGGACCAGTTGGAGCCTCCGGGTGCACCTCAAGGGTAGCCCCATGTAGAGTTCTTAGCAATTGCCTGTGACTGTTTCCCATATAACATTGAGGTCTGCCATCACTACCACATAGGCTTTAGTTCTCTAGTGTGAAATGAAAATGGCGAAAAGATTTACATTTCCTGGGCTCAAATAGAAGTTCTAAGTATATTGCTCATTCATTCCCTGTGTTCTGAAAGTGTTAAATATTATCTTTGAAGATTGCTAGATTAATATTTGAAGGATTACTGAGTTTTAAATCACAGTTGTGATATGCTGGAATTATAGAAAAAACTCAAGGCAAGATTAGAGCTCTCCTATTTGGTATAGGAAAGAAAAGTTTCCCTCTTATCTCATATGTTTTTAAGCAGTCCAGTGGCTGTCAAAATTCCCACTGAGTGTTAGGAGCATGATGGATGCAAGGGGGCGGGGGGAGGGAGCCTTAACTTGCTTTTCTTCCTTCTGTTTCCTCCCACCCAGAATTTACTATGTTCTATTATGGGTTTTGGAGGCCTTGATTTCCTGGCCTATCAAATATCCAGCATCAGAGACTGGCATGCCTGTAAAAAGAAAGGAGTTCTTGGAGTACTCACAAAAACAACAAGTTTACAACCTTAGCTAGTTTTATTTTGAGGCAACTGTGTCTTGTGCAGCTCGAATCTATATGTACTAGGACAATGTGTTCTGACCAGGTTTTCCATAAGTGTGTTGCTTCCAATGGTCATATTCTTTTTCTCTCTCTGGTTCATGAAGTTCCATAAGTGCACAGCATAGGAATGATTGAACTCTGGCTTTGTGATCCATACTTCATAATACTTTGCCCATGTTTCATAAGGAATGGGATAGAAACGTTGGGGGTGCAAAAAGGAAATGTTGTAGCATACGTGGTCTTCCACGTTCTGAAAATTTGTAAGATTGCATTGCTTCTTTAGTATTCTTGTAAATAAGTAAGGTCCCTGATTTCCCCAGATGTCTCCATTGTAATTATGAACAAAATCATTCATGCAATCCCAGATGAACCAATGACGATGTTGAAAACCAAAGACCCCATTGCTGGAGAACTGGGAAGACTGAGCTGCCAAAAAATTAGCCACTGGGATAGGTTTGATGGAAATAACATCAGTGTCCATATAAATTCCACCATATTTCCACACTACTGCAAGTCTGATTGCATCAGAAATAATATAGGGCCAATATTTCTCCTTTGTTGTATTGACCTGAAAAAATTCAAAATCGATACATAAGCAAGGAATAGCAAGGACTAGCTAAGATAAAGCAATATTTCTGGTACTTGCAGTGAAGAAATCGTATCCATATAGTTCAACTTGCCTAAGATGTTACAGATTCAAGTTTTGGATGTGATATGTTAAACTGTATATTATCCCTGAAATTCTGACTTAAACAAGATTCTGCATGATGTGTGAGTGTGTGTGTATTTTTTTAAAAAACAATTTTTTTAAAAAATATAATGAATCCACTAATATAAGTTATACTGATTGTTTCTGTATTTTCTTAATATTCTCTGAAAGCTTTAAGCAGCAAAACATATTGTGATCAGTACATAAATACTGTTGCAATTTGTTCAGAATACAAGTCTTACTAACTTAAAGGCAATATTCTACACAGGGTGAAACCCATGCCCAAATAAAGATATATTAAGCAAAAGTTTAAAGGCTTCAGAAAAAAAATGCTCATATTGTTCTATTAATGTCCATAAAACGGTATAGCATAATGTTTTGTTACTTCATCCTTAGTGTGGATAGCTTTTTCCAAGCACATGTAAAATATCTCAAATTCAATTGTCATCTCCTTATAAATGAGTCAGAAATTAGATCATGCTTAAGCCTCTTTCCTAAAAACCTGCAGAGCTGCTGCTGTTTAGATTAATAGCCTGACCTGGTGATGGGCTTTGTTCTTAGAAAATAATTTTTCAAAGGGTGGAGACCCAATGTGGTTATTTCCTGATATGTTGTATTAATTTTGCAGGGTTCAGGCAACCTCTGAACTTTATTTCTTTACTCTTAAATAGAGCAGTGAAGATCAAGTAAAATCATTTCCATCTAACTTTTATGTTTGGGAAAGTATTCTGAACCAAGACTGACCTTTTTAAAAAAAAGAGTAGCCTCACGGTCATTCCTGGAAGTGCTGTGGATAAGCTAGAGTCTTAGAGAATAATCTGGCCGCACTGTACTATGAGGACAAGGTACACTTAATGTTAAAGAAAACAGAAAATTTCTTGTAGCATATCATATAGTACATTGTGAGCAGGGATGGGTTCTACTCACCTTTACTACTGGTTTGCAACAGGGCCACGTGGAAGCGCTTGTTTTGCTTGCGCGCGTGCTCTCTTCTGCGCATGCGCAGAAGCGTTCTGATGATGTCGGGGTCAGTGGGCGGAGCTCCCTCTGGTTTTACTACCAGTTCTATAGAACCAGTCTGAACCGGGGGCAACACACCACTGGTTGTGAGTAATATTCTTTTTGCCATGGTCTACACTAGGGGAGAAACTTTCAAATGGATTTTGTATTTGATTTATTATCATTTTTTATTTTCTCTTCTGGTGAGTACTTAAGATTGCTAACAAAATGTATAATATAGACTATATATATAAAGGCCTGGAATAAAATTAAGACTCCATAAGTAGTAAAATCATGTGACACCTGAAAAACTAAGGAAGAGGTGTTCACAGATTTCTAAGCACTGAGTAAATGGGGCTGGAGTCAAACACAAGTCCCAAAGGAGAGTGTTTCTTCTGATAAATGCAAGAGCAATAACAGAGTCAACAGAACAGGTCAGCTGGCTATCCAGAAAAACACTCCCACTTCCCATCTTACCTGAAGATACCATGACAATAGTGGCGTGTCCTGGAATAAAATGTCCTCCTGAAGAGGAAAAAGGAAAACATTCTTCATAGTTGATAAGAAGAAAAGTGAGGGGTAAGATGACTTTATATCTGGAAATGTGTTGTTGACCAGTCCTTTCAAAAAGAAAACGATAGGCCTATCTGGATAAACTCTGGCAGCAGATTCTACAGAACATAAAACAAGTGGAGACGGTTGCAGATGATCAGTTGTCTCCAGAAAGATGATACTTCTGCCCTGGGACATGACATCTTTGGGCCTCAGGAAATGTTTGGAAATTGGATTGCAGAAAAAGAAGCAATCTGGTTCTTGGGACAGTTCATAAACTATTCCAAATGCAAATAGAAAGGTGACACAGAAGCACATCTGGATTTCTTTCATCTTGTTGACTGCTTCTTAGGCTTTTGATATGAGTGAAAACAACATGTATTAGTCATGCATTTTCTACTACCATGACAATTACTGCACACACAAAAATCTACTTTCCTGTTGCTACTAAAATTCTTCAGCTAGGCTGAAAGGTATAACTTTTTATAGGTGTTACACAGTGATATAAGAATTTGTGTTAAGAACACTTTTGAGTAGAACTAAGCTGATTTCATCTCAAAAACATTTCCCTGGAGAAAACTCTGATCATTCCTTTACTGGTTTTCTACAAATGGAAGATAAACATACAGTCTCCACCTCAAAATGCATTAAGAATTATGTAGTGTAAGCTATTAACCAGTCCACCAATCAGCCTGCTGCCATCCTTTTGGAAACAATGCTATAATACAAGCATACCAATCTCTTAATAATAGAAGATCCAACAACACATACCTAATTATATTTATTTAGGGGAAAAAATTATAGGTTTTTTTTTTTGAGCTGGGTTTATTTCCATACATATTTATTTACATACATAAATATGTATTGCACAGCAGCCTGAATCTTGAGAATGCTCAATTTTTCTCGACATCACCACTGAAGACCTCCACCCATGCCAAAGTGTGTGAAAAATTCATAAAATCGAGAAATAATTCTGTAAATTTGAGAAAGAGTGTAACAGATACGTTCCAGAATGCAGTAGCTTTATATACAACATGCAGAAATAAAAATAAAATCCCACGCTTTGCCAGAAAAATATGGAGATTTCTTTCCCTCAGCCACCTTGTGGCCATTTGTCTTATAATTGCTGTAGAGACACTATTGCTGATGAAGGTACTGTTTTTCTGTTAAATATCAACAGATATCTGTTAAAATAACAGATATTTTAAATTCAGTTCTCTAAACAGATCTCCTCTGTCAACAGACCTCATTTCAGACAACAACTCTGTTAGAGCTGTGTTTCTTCTGAGCTTCTCTATTGGAATATCGACGGAGATTTGAAGTGATGGGAATGACTGAGCTACTCTAATAAAGCAACATTCTACTAGAGTGGATGAAAGATCCATGATGTTTCTTCATAAAGACCCCAAGATTGAATATATTTAAACTTTTTTACTTAGGAAATCCTGTTTTTCGGGGGTGGAAATGAACATCCCAATTTTCCAAACAATAAGATAATGTTTGTCAGATTACCTGATTTTGTGGCTATATTCTGATGAAATCAGTAGATACCTGCAATGTTTTAACTCAGCTGTTTCAACAGGAGGTTCCAGGAAGATGCAGCAGCTGGATATCTTCTCAGTATTCAGAGTATTCATGTTGTTGCTTAATATTAGTTTCCATGTGACTGATAGAAATTAAAAAATGGCATCTTCTGACTTCTGGTACCGTGGAAGATCAACTGGTTTTGAACAGGTAATTCTGTCATTCCCACAGCTTTCATATTTTACATTAGGAAGATGATCATGAGAGAGCTGGTAGTTTTCTTCCAAATTTCTTTAGGAATACATATTTTTTTAAAAAAACCCTTCTTCTTGCAGACTTTCCCGAGTAAAATATTGGTTCTAATGATGGCCGCTTAATAAGTACTATCCATCTGTCTTTCCGTTTTCCTTTTGAAATGAGAACCTGGACTTGTAATGCTTTACTGAAAAGCATTGGAGTCATCTCAATGCTGCACTTTTGCAAAAAGGCTGCAAACACTTAAGTGAAATGAATAATTAAATATTTTAGCAAGCGTGTTCTTTTTTTCCACCATGGCTTAGCTCTGGAAAAGGTGAGGAATGTATTATAAACATCCCTGAGGACTAACTTCACAGATTAATCACCTGTCTGTTTTATCCACAACTGAAGGAACTGAAAAGAAATTTTGATTGTCCATTGTATAAATAGAGGGGTTTGCTTATTTATTTAAACAATGTTGGAGTTTGTAAATATAATATCTAAATTTCCTAATTCTTTGGAATGATCAATTGCAAAGGCAAAGAACATAAATTTGTATCTGAAGACAAAGGAAGACAAACAAGTTACTGGTGGATAGGATCTCACTGAGAAACAAAAAGAGATACTGGCAGTTAAACTAAAGAAGAAAGATATTAAAATACTTATTAACACAAGATGGCTGGGAGAAAGGGGATGCAATTAGTTTCTAAGAAGATATGTTAATGAAAAGGACCAAAGAAGTAAAGACATCAAGCAATATCCAGGGTGCTAGATTTCTTGTTCAATAGCAATGGCAAAAGGTGCCATTTAGATTTATTTAAATATAGGGTTAAGTAAAAAATTTGGGCAATCAAATTTCTGATGATGTAGTTGAATCTTTGAATTGACTTTCTGAATTTAATGGAAAAATCAAAGTGAAACATCGAATTGAATGCTTCTGATTCTTTTCTGATCATTTTGATGCTTCTGTATAAAATTGAAATCCCACCCAAAACTATTAGGAAACACACTTAACAATTTATTTTGAATATCTGGACTGGATTAACTTTCAGATTTGATTCAATTTTTCTGAATTAATTTAATGATTCAAATAAATTTTGCCTGATAGGTCAGGCATGTTACTTAATACACTTGTTTTTATTTTGTTCAGTTTCAGAAAGTTCAAGTGAAAATCAAAACCCCATGCATTATTAGATAATATTTATATACCTATATTCATATAAACTAAACTGTAATCTGATGCATATTTTCTTGGGAGATAGTCCAACTGGAGTCAATTTATAGTAATATATATCTTGCTTGCTTGCTTTGTACTTTTATTCTCTGCTGAACATTTAAACATTATTACCTGTTTCATGTATAAAAACATGCAGTTTCAAACTGTGTTTGAAGGTCCTATGCTAATTGTCCTAATGCACTAAATTAATGCACAGAAAACTCTAGAGGTTTTTAGAAAGATTTTTAATTTATGCAATGGATGCCTCGTGATTTATTGATTTAAATATCTATTGGAATGAACACAATTGACCTAACATCTACCTTGCCCACTGTGCTTAAAAGAATATACATTTCCAAATAAAGACTTACCTGTTTTGGAAAGTACAGCAGATAGTGCTAGCCTGACACTAAAACAGCCGATACACTGAAAATTCTTTATAAAGCTTACATTAGATTTGAGTGAATGTAAGCTTGAACGTCAATTTACTGGGCCTTTTATATCTTCGATATCACTCCAACTCCTAACTTTTAGAAGTGATGTTTATACAGTACTTGCCATGAGATAAAAAGAGGAAACAAAAGACTTTTTTAAAATTACTAGTTGAGAAGCAATACAGCTAATATATCTGTACCAGGTATATAAGAATTTGCTAGTAGAAAAGAATAGGTAAAACTTCAGAGTGTGAATGAGACACTACTAAAAGAATAAGTGTGTGTCCAAAATAGAAAAATAATGCAACACCATCACCTCTCATAGTTTAAAATGATTGCTTAAAACCACCAAAAAGAGACCAATTTCTTGTACCCAATCCTCTTTTGGATTATTTTTCTTGAGCAGATATTCTTTAATGTCCTAAAGAACAATATTGGGCTCAGAAAGAGATGTGGGAGATGCTCCAATCCTGGTGCCTACCAGATTTGTTAAACTGCAACTTCAGTCATAGTTTGGAAAAAAAACAAAAACAAAGGGAGACTAACAATTTCAAGGCCAGATACAATTTCTTTCCCTCTATTTCTTAGAGTAGGCATTCTAAAATTTTATTAGCCAAGCAACTGCCCATGTGGTTTTTGAGAGGTAGAAGCCGTTCTCAAGTGCTACTATAGTATAATTTCAATATATAGGGATATTCATAATAATTACATGTTACCCCTGCTGCATCAATACCCAGGAAGAATGAATAATTACTACATGAACCTACTGCTCTCAAATAGGAATTTATCTGTTACCTGAACACTAACAAAATATTGTGTTGTGATAGTGAAAATGAGGTAACAGTCTAAGTCTAAGCAAGGTAGTTTTACTTTTTTAAAATTATGCTTTAATGCAATTTCCTGATCATTAATCAAAATTAATTGAATCCAGATAAGGATGGTTATGCAAACATAACCAGAGAACTGGATCAGAGAGTCCAAGCCTTTCCCTTGTGAGAATCAAATGGAAAGAGGTAGAAAATGTACCCTGACTTTCAATTCCTACAACTGTAAAATGTGTGATTGCATCAAGTAATTTCAACTTGGTTACTTGCATCAAATAATTTCAACTTGGTTAGTCAAAGGCAGCTTTGTATAAAGAAGATTGAGATATCAACTGACACAGTCAGCTAAAGCATTGGTTCTATTTGATAAGATTGCTTCAGTTCACAGTGTACCAAAGCTCTTTATATTTTATCATAGCTTTGATGCTAATAAAACAATCAAGTACCTATATTTGCAGAACTTTATTATCTTCAACCATTATTTATAACAAACAGAACAATATAAATAGGAAGTTACTATTATCAAATAGTTCCGGTAAGAAAATGTTGTAGTCTAGAACAGGGGTCTCCAACCTTGGCAACTTTAAGACTTGTGGACTTCAACTCCCAGAATTCTGGGAGTTCTGGGAGTTGAAGTCCACAAGTCTTAAGGTTGTCAAGGTTGGAGACCCCTGGTCTAGAATGTTCCTATTCAGGAACCTGAGCAGCCAGATGTGTCCTCTTCCCAATCATATTAGAGCCTTAGTAGCGCAGCCGACTAAAGCACTGTTAAATAACACCAGCTGCCTGCAATTTCTGCTGGTTCGAATCTCTCCAAGGCTCAAGGTTGACTCAGCCTTCCATCCTTTCTAAGGTAGGTGAAATGAGGACCCAGTTTGTGGGGGCAATAAGCTGACTTTGTATAAAATATACAAAAGAATGAAGGCTATTGCTTAACGCATTGTAAGCCGCCCTGAGTCTCCGGAGAAGGGCGGCATATAAATCAGATTAAAAAAAAAAAAAAAAGTTCAAATCTCACCAGGCTCAAGGTTGACTCAGTCTTCCATCCTTTCAAGATAGGTAAAATGAAGACCTGGTTTGTGGGGGCAATAAGCTGACTTTGTATAAAAAAGAACACTGCTGGGGGGGGGGGTGAAAGCCCTACTAAGCAGGTATATACAAAAGTATGAAGGCTATTGCTAAATGCATTGTAAGCCGCCCTGAGTCTCTGGAAAAGGGCGGCATATAAATCGAACCAATAAATAAATAAATAAATAAATAAATAAATAAATAAATAAATAAATAAATAAATAAATAAATACATAAATAAATAAATAATAAATATTATGTTAATATTATTTTTTGTAACAAAAACCCAAATAGTATGACCATTAAATATGTCCAGCTTTTGTTCATTTTTTCAGCCCATAGATCCATCCATTACAGATTTTAATAGTTTTAATGTACAAAAATGTTAGTGTCCTCTATTTTAGCTACATAAGGACATTACGTTGGCATTTGAAAAAGGGCTCCCTTTTAATGCCAAGAATAAGTCACCCCAAGCATGAATTATTTAATATAAATATATGAAAGGGTTTAAATGCGTATTTTGTAGAGAAAAGTTTCAGGTAACCCATTCACTCATGAATTCCACGTTTAGCAGCACATATATGCTGGTATGTAAATAAGTCTATTAAAAATAATATAGTTGATTGAGATCCAAAAAGACAAGGTAGTTGCCCTTCTCCTTTTATTAAGGAAAGGCCTGCATCTCTGAATTTTGTTTTCAGGTAGAACAGAGAAGAAGAAAAGGAAATAAGGAAGAGAGGTAAGGCCCATTTCCCCATCTGTGCCTAACCACTTGCATGCTTTGCCTTTGCCTATTCCTTGTCTTTTTCTCACTTCCAGCCCATAGGAAGGTAGACTTCATTGTAATGTTTTCCATTTATTGTCTCAGGGCAGTCATGGTATCTAAAATATGTCAAGCTTTTTTTGTGCCTTCCAATCAACGACAGGTCCTTGATGTTTCCTTTGCAAGATTTCAAAGAAAATGGCAACTGGTTTGCCATTGCCTTCTTTCTTGTGCTGAGAGATAATGACTGGTGGCAGGTCACTGAGCTGGCTTTGTGCATAAGATGGCACTACAACTCTTTTTTTTTTCTGGTTTCTAAGCTGGTGCCTTAACAGGAACTAAGACTTTTTCTCAACCTTATTACTTGTTACCTTAAATCAGTGGTTCTCAACCTGTGGGTCGTGATCCCTTTGGGGGTTGAATGACCCTTTCACAGGAGTTGCCTAAGACCATCGGAAAACACATATTTTCAATGGTTTTAGGAATAATTTTATGGTTGGGGGTCACCACAACATGAGGAACTGTATTAAAGGGTGGCGGCATTAGGAAGGTTGAGAACCACTGCCTTAAATAGAAGCGTGGTGACTGCAGTAACTGAAAACAGAGAAAACAGAGATAGGCTAAGGACCAACAAAAAGGGAGCCACATTATGCTAGATATTTTTCTGCTAAATTAGGCAGTGAAGAAAGGAAAAAAGAGAAGAATAAAAATCAGTTTTTTTCTTTTATTTATACTCCTAACACTACTAGTGGTTAGCAATATAAAAAGTGCAAATAATAGACTACTCCAACATATTTAATATAAAGGAAAACAGCTAATAAAGAACAATATTCTTTCAGCCCTCCACATGCTAAATGACATTTGTGATGGTTCATATCACAAAAAGGCAGAGAATATGTAATAATAATAATAAAGATATATTTTTCTTTCTTCAGATATTAAAATAATTGACTGATGAAAGAATTTAAATGAAAAAATCTGCTTGTTTTTAGAATATTTGCATTATTTTTCTTAGAGCAATGGACTGGTTTTCTGTCATCAGTCAGCATTTTGTCATTTTTGAAGTGCTAACATTTATTTTTGTTTTCTTTTGTTGTAAATCTACTATTTACTGCCATGATATTTTTGATCTACATGAAAAAGGCCTGGAGCTAAATTTTAGAGGTCCCTAGCATTCTGTGGAGTTCTCCGTCTCAGTACTTCTCTGATAGTAAGCAGTATCTCTCCTTCCCCCCCCCCCCCGTTCCTTCTCTTCTAGTGAATGCAAAATCAGGGCCATTAAAGAAGGGTTATAAGGGATACAAGTCCTTCTGGCCATTGTAATCACCCCTAAAGTTCATGAAGGTTGTCTGAGAGCTGAAAAAGTAAACAAAGGGCAATAGTAGCATTATAGGAAATTGGAGCACAGGAAATTGCTTTGTATGTTAGACCATTGATCCATTTAGCCCAATGCTGTTAGCACTAAATAGCAGTGGCCTTCCAAAGTCTTCACCTAGAGATTTTGAAGTCCTATGTTGAGATGTCAGGACTGAACCTGGAACTTTTTACGTGAAAAAAAATTGTCCTGTTATTCAACTTTCCTCTAAGTAGTCATGTTTTGATATTGGCTTTCAAAGCTATGTTTGATTTACTAGAACTCCATGTAACTTTTTATGTATATATAGAGTCTGTTGAGTCATATGTCAAGCCTGCTGAGAATGGAGGTATGCTGGCTTTTCAGAACTAAAACACTAGTTATCTGATAGAGTCTCCATGTTTGCTTTCAGCTGTGAACAGATCCTGTTTTAGAAAATAAATGAAGGATGTAGGACTTTGTAATAGATTTGGGGAATGCAAAGCAAACACACAGTGTGATAGCTTATTGATACTTTTAACTCAATTATTCTCAATGTCATTGGGTTAACAAAGGTAAAGGTTCTCTTGCACATACTGTATGTGCTAGTCGTTTCCAACTCTAGGGGGCAGTGCTCATCTCCGTTTCAAAGCCGAAAAGCCAGCGCTGTCCGAAGACATCTCCGTGGTCATGTGGCTGGCATGACTAAACATCAAAGGCACACAGAACGTTGTTACCTTCCCACCAAAGGTGGTCCCTATTTTCTACTTGAATTTTTACATGCTCTCGACCTGCTAGGTTGGCAGATGCTGGGACAAGTAATGGGAGCTCACTCCATTACGTGGCACTAGGGATTTGAACCACTGAACTGCCGACCTTTCTGATCGACAAGCTCAGCGTCTTAGCCACTGAGCCACCCTGTCCCTTTAACAAAGGTAGCACAGTTTAAATTAATAATATATGATAAATATGTTCTATTAAAGAGACTCAGAATTTTATACACAATGTACTTTTTCCTATAACAAAGGTTCAAATATGGACAAAATAATGTCTCTTTAGTATCCCAATGTATTTGGGATACTAGAAATGTATTTGTACCAGAAATGTATCCCCAGTTGTGACTGAAACAGACAAAGGTTGAATCCATTGGTCCAGAGCTAAATTTTGCTTCCCCCTCCCACACTACATTGTTTCTCTTCAACCATCCAGCCTGAAACAAATTCTCACAAGTAACAAGAAATGATAAGAAACAATGCTAACATAAGAACCAGACCCTGCAACAAACCCAAATGTCTACTTTGGCTCCAGATTTGTTCCAATAGCATCATCAGATGCTGTTCCTCCGATATATTAAGAGCAATAGAAAGTCATTATTTAAGTCTGGAATTGCACACAACATTTGATTCATGTTACTCAATTATCCCTGCTTTGATTGGTGGCACATTTATTTCCAATTATTATGTTATTGTTGACCTACAAAGCCATATATGGTTTGGCCAGGGTTTGGTTGAAATACCTTTGTTGATATGACCTAACTCAGTCTTTGAGCTCTTCCAAGGTGTTCACATTTCTACCTATCGGCAAAGCGAATGGAGTGATTACCTACATATTCTGATGTATTTATGGAGAATTCCCTGTTTTAGGCAGCAGCATTTGTCTTCACAAGTTCAATTCCATTGTTTGTTGAAGACTCATCTTTTCAACAAGTCTTTGTATCATTTTAATGTGATCTGAAGAGACTTCAGATCTTCAGAAAAAATATTCTCTTTTATTGATAGTATTTTTATTGTTATTTTTCCAGTTTGATATAATGGATGCTTATAATAACCTTGTGTTTTAAGTATTTGTGTTCTATATTTTTATTTTTATTTGTAAACTATATTCTTCTAAAAAACACTTTTTTTAATCCAATTTGTGAATCAAGCTTTGTGTCATGGATCATCAATCACTTGACATGCATACTCTTCTTATGGGTTTTTATGTACATATAAAATTAAGCCTGGTATAAAGAAAGAAGATAAAAACAATTCTTTACATTATTCTAGAACTTGGCATTTTCAATGGCACTGAATGTGGGAGATACACTTGTCAGACAAAAGAAAATAATTAGTGCAAAGCTAAACTAAGGAAACTGCTACCAATAGGACTGCTTTGAAAAGAAACTAGAGAGATTCACAGAAGGTTTGCCTATTTAGGTCATAATGGCTGACTCAGGCCACTATTGGGAGGAAGATTAGATAGGCCTTTGGTCTGGACTGTCCTTATGCTATCTTTAAATTCAAGCAGGCAGAGAAAACAGTATGGTTCAAGTCAGGGGTGGGTTCTACTTATCTTTACCATGGGTTTGCAACGGGATTGCGTGCACGAGCTCGCTTCACTCGCGCATGTGCCTTGCTTCTGCGTGTGCGCAGATCGCTGATGATGACATCTGGGGTGGTGGGCGGGGCCTCCCGCCGGTTTTACTACCAGTTCTTGCGAATCGGTCCGAACCAGGGGCAACCCACCACTGGTTCAAGTGTCCTGTCAGTCACACAGAGTAGCCTTATTTAGCATGGTAAATTGAACAGGTCTGCAAGGAATTTCAGTTGAAATAATTCAGCCCTGGAAATTTTTTGATAGGATATCAGCTTTATCCACATTCATATACATTATAATGACAGGATCTCTTTAGTCAGCAGCTCTTTTTGATTCTGGTATCACTTTGGTAAGAGGCCAGTACTGTACAGTTGTATATGTGGCTGGATATAATAGTCTAAAAACCGCCATAGGGGTCGTTGGTATGCCTCTGTCACTGTATGGTTTGAAAGGCAGACACCAAGAACAAACAGTATGACTAGAAGCACAGTGAGGAGTATCACCAGTAGGATTCCAGCGAAATGCCACAGAATAATAAAGACCCAGGCTAGCTTCCACCTGTTGAAAAGAAATGTGAAACCTGCAGTTGATAAAAGTAAAATAGGTCATGGCAAAAACAATAACTTCTTACATCTTAATGACAATTTATTGATCGGAGAAAACATATACTGTAACTAAAACCCTAGAGTTTGATGTTCAGGTACAAGAATGCTTTGGATTTTTAATTAAAAAGAGGGTTTCAGAGATGACTATAAAGGCATGTCAGGAAGCCCTAGTTGCATTTTCTGGGCATATGAATTTGTTGTTGAAAACTAATAAGGAGAATCCGTGTTGGGTGATAAAGAAATACGTTTGGTACTGCATTCATATCACAGATGAAAGAAAAACAAAACACCCCTCCTCCGGGTTTTAGTTAACCATCAATTGATAAAATTTCAGTGTCAATGAAGAATCTGGTTTCTTTTTATCAGGCTTGATCAAACGTCCAAAACTGTAGACTGAATGTGGCAGAACTCTCTCTCTCTCTCTCCTCAGTTATGACAAGTTTCAGCAAGACAGTATTTTATAATCCCAGCCATGCCCAAACAAATGATTCCTAGATGTGCTGGAACTTCTACTCCTAAAACTTGCATGAGCTGTAATTCTGGAAGCTGAGTTATGAGGAAAACATCCGTACTTTGAGTGACTTCCTTTACTTCCTTGATTTGAGTCTATGTTTTGGGAAACATAGAGATATATTTTGGGAAAAAGATTCTCTATACTTTCCATCCCGTAGACTTTCTGCCTTCTGCTTATGCACATAACTGAAGAAATAAACAATGTTATTTCTACTTGAATCTTGATAGATCTGAAATACTGAACAATTTGCCCACAAACCTAAGACTAGATAATCATGAGTATATTGACTCTTTATGTCAGTTAGTCCTGAGTGACAGCCATGTAACAACAGAAATATTGCTCTGTGCCTGTTACCTAATCAACTTTTATGTTCCCTTCTCCAATAGACATCACATAAAACCAAATCAAACCAAACCAACACCTGATAATAATATTTCCTCCCATTTAACAAAAGAAAGGGAAACAGAAATCTGTGGTTTGTTTACTGGCACAAGTTAATCTGTCCCTAATGAAAGGGTCAGAGTTCTGCCACAAAGAAACCACTAAATAGGAAAGAAAAGTCTTAGCTGCTTAATTTATAAAACACTTTCTTCTATCTTGCATCAAAGAAAGAAGCAGTCAAGTATTATTTATTTGAAGTTCTAATATATTTATAGAGATCTCTTAGAACATTAAAGCTGACTTTTATGACTTTATTAAAATTTTTATGACAGGTTTTTAATAATAATAATAACTATAGTAGTAGTAGTAGTAGTAATAATAATAGTAGTAGTAGTAGTAGTAGTAGTAATAATAATAATAATAATAATAATAATAATAATAATAATAATAATAATAATAATAATTTTATTTCTATACCGCCCCTCTCCCGAAGGACTCGGGGCGGTGTACAGCCATTTTAAAACAAAAAATATACAAATATCAAAATTTAAAATTATTAAAAATATTACACAATTTCGGCCCAGATTAAAACCCCCAATTTAAAACTCCCAATTTAAAATAATTACATAGTTAGCCCTGCCTGGCGAAACAGTAGGGTCTTAAGGGCACAGCGAAACACACGGAGGTCGGAGATCTTGCGTATTTCCGGGGGCAGTTCATTCCACAGGGCTGGGACTCCCACAGAGAAGGCCCTCCCCCTGGGTGTCGCCAGCCAACATAACTTGGCCGATGGCACCCTGAGGAATCCCTCTCTGTGTGAGCGGACTGGCCGGTGGGAGGCTATTGGTGGTAGAAGTCGGTCTCACAAGTACCCGGATCCTAAGCCATGGAGCGCTTTAAAGGTGGTAACCAACACCTTGAATCGCACCCGGAAGACCACTGGGAGCCAGTGCAGCTCACGCAGGAGAGGTGTCACATGGGCGCAACGAGTTGTGCCCATAACCACCCGCGCGGCTGCATTCTGGCCGCATTTTCCTCTGCTATGTCCATGTTTGCTCATAACTTTCTTCTTATATTTTTAATACTAATTCCCTTGTTACTATTTTTCCGAGATGTTAACAAATCTGAGACAGTTTTCCAAAAGTTACTATATTAATCTAATAAAAAATGTATTTCATTATAATTATTCTGGCACAAATAAAAAAAATAGTTTATAGTTTAATAGTTTACCTGATAGTCTATCAGGTAAAAATGGAAAAGCTGTTGAGATCCAATTATTTAGAAGAATCATCTTCATTTTTGGTTCATTCCACTGAAGATCTACCATGCACTGATTCTTCAACCAATTTACTGGAATCTAATGGATTCTAAAAAAGTTTGATTCCTCTTTGACTAATGAATGATGTAAACTCATTTAGGCTAAGATGCTACAGCCGTGTTGGATATCTGTGGCATTCATGGTGCATAATATAATAGTTATGAAACTAGGAAGAGATTCTCATTAGATTTTATAAACCATCCTATTGTTTAATCTCCTGCTACCATTGAGCGTATTGCAAATTCGCCTTTGAATTCTATTTTTTTTAAAATAGAAATTGTGGTCTGCCTGATTAATCACAAAAACTGAGTTCTGAAAATCCACGGGAAAACCTTAGACAAGCTCTCCAGTCAATCATCTGATCATAAGAAAAATGGACTCTGTGCATATCAGTTAGGTTTCTCTTTCTGGTTGTTGCAAGTTTATGTTGTAGTTATTGTTACTATCAAATAGTAATATTTTCTTCACTAACCTACCACCACAAAGCTGCTGTTTCATAGGTTTCTCTTCCCTTCTTATTTTTTCTTCCTGTAGATAAAAAAAGAGTAAAATTAGATTTTTAAGATTTCTAGCTTTCAGTGTTCCCAGTGCTTAATTGGTGAACCTTTTAAAGTTCCTCTCTGTGTAATTTAGACAGTTAAGTTCCCTTAAATCTAATTTTCTTGCCACTGAAACCCTGAAACCATGCTGCTAAATTACAGCATGATTTTGCACTATTCTCTTAGCTGTTGTGAAATAACAGTATTTGTAACCATTTTGAGCAACATGATTTAAGAGTGTCTAAGAAAGAACCTGCTAAATCCTGTCAAGGACCAGTCTAGTTCAGTATTCCTTCTCAGATTTCTCAGATGGATACCTCAGGTGGGATACATGATAACAGTTTCCTGATGTTTTCAATTCTCTGAATTGAATTCAGAGGCATGCTGTCTCTTTATTGATTCCAAGCACCCATATGTGCACAGAAATCCAGTAACAGCAAATGACGAGTCAATTACTGCTAAATTTGTGCCCCGCTGTTAATGCAGAGGAGCATCACAGTGTCAGTTGTTAAGTCAATCCTTATTTTAGGACTATAGATACTGTATCTGTTGACTATTTAAGAAGGTAGTAATTGCAAAATGTAGATTATTATCTTACTGTGAGGACAACCTGCCAGTTTCTTTGAATTAATCACAAATTATATAAGGTTAGTCTGTATACCTTCCCCTTCAGAAGCTATTAAGCAAAATCGTATTCTACAGCTCCAAGGTATCACTAAGCAAGTATCTCTGTCAAAGCTCAGTTTCAGTAGTTGTGATAACTATAGCTAAAACAGAGGACCCAATTTTTCCTCAGTGGTGATCTTTAATTTATGTTTACAAGACTGACCAGATAGCTTTCTCTGTTTTGGATAAAACAAGGTTACTGACCAGTTGAGCCCTGGCTATTTCATACATCAAGTTGTTTGGGTGAAGATTCAAAAACTTGCCTGGAAAGTTGCTGTGACACCTGAAAGAAGAGAAGTCTGGATTATTGAAACAGATTTTGTACCAGTGAGCTTGTTCCTAAAACCTCCCAAATGGGTTCCTTAAGAAATCCTCAAAGAATGTGATAGTCTTTGGAAAGTATGATGATGAAAGAAGTGGTGTCCTTTAAGCCAACACTCAACACTGAGAAAGCCATGCTTGTATGGCTTGTATAAGATGCAGGTATGCACTGTGTATAAAACATAGAAATTTATATTAAGAGTGGGGTTTTTTTCTTCCTGGGTCTTTTTATAAGAAAGTAAATTTAATTTGCAGAATTAAAAGGAATATATATAGAGAGAACAAATGAAAGTATATGATATTATCAAGAAAGTAAAATAATTGAAATGGAAATGGGTCAGTCACATAGCAAGAAGAACTGATGGCAGCCTGACTAAGGCAGTCATAGAATGGATCCCACTTGATAAAAAAGCATCTGTGAAAGAGACCTAAAACAAGATGGATCAATGACATCAGCAAATATTGAGGGCCCAATTGGCAAAAGAAAACTCAGGACCATATTGGCTGGAAACAGGAGGAAAAGGCCTTCATCCTGCAGTTGATAGACAATGACTAAAATTATGATATATATATATTCCTTTGCTTCTCTCTCTCTCTCTCCCTTCCTCTCTCTCTCTCTCTTGTAAAAGAATCTTAGATCATGGGTATCAAACTTGCGGCATCACATTGCCATCACATGACATTTTGTGACATTTTCCCCATTGGTGGAGCTGACTGCAGGCCGCCAGTTTGACACCCCGATCTAGATCCAGTAAATTCATGCCCTTCTAACTATATTTTGCCAACTGAAAACTCTACTTCTTGAGAAAAAAAATAGCATCACAGATGGTACAGATATTAGAATCAGAATGCCTCCTTCAAAGTCAGCAACTCTCTTTCTCTCCCCAGAATGAAAACTATAAAGACTCTTGTTAAGCCTTCAGGCACGACTTGGCTAACTTCAACTACCTTTGATTATGCAAACAACCAACAAATTTTTTTGAGGCAAAGGCCAGGAAAACTGAAACTGAAAAACTTCATTGCGGTCATCAATCAGCTCAAATGAAATTGATATGCAAATATCCGAAGCTGAATTGACAATATCTGAATAGTTAAAAGAAATACATGCAACAAATGTTGATTCAAAACAATATTACAGAGAGAGCTAAAATGCTTTTTCAGGGTACACAGGTTGTTGGATGTTCTTGGAGTTGTTTTGTATGGCATGAACTGGAGATATTGTGTGTATTATCCTCCAGATCAGGTGGCAGCAGAAGCTGCAGTGGGAGAGGATATCAGAACGGAACTGGTTTAGCAGACTGGCTGATGGAAGGGGATGCAGCAGTGGTGAAATGTAAAATTTGTTCTGTGGGTGTGGCTTGATGTGGGGGGTAATGTGACTGGGTGGGCGTGGCCAACTTTTTTTTTTAACTTTTAAAAGCATTTTTTCTACAACCTCTTCAGCCAAAGAGGTTGTAGAAAAAATGCTTTTAAAAGACTCTGACGATCCCAGCTGAGTTGCCTGTTCGTCACAGGCTTTTTTTTCTTTTCATCTGGGCATGGGGGGGGGCAGGGATTTCTGCTACCGGTTCTCAGAACCACTCACCGCCATCGCTACAGGATCGGGTGGTCCGAACCGGAAAAATTTCACCCCTGGGCTGCAGGTTTCAGATGTAAATGAAGATAGCTTCAGAAAGGTATGAGAATCCAAGAAACCCTGGAAAGAGTTTTTCGGATCCCCTCGGATTAGGAGTGACTTTTGAAAGAAAAGTACAGGTAGTCCTCAATTTACAACAGTTCATTTAATGACCGTTCAAAGTTACAATGGCACCGAAAAAAGTAACTTATGACCATTTTTAACACTTATGACTGTTGCAGCATCCCCACGGTCACATGATCAAAATTCAGATGCTTGGCAACTGACTTATATTTATGACGGTTGCAGTGTCCTGGGGTTATGTGATCTGTTTTGCAACCTTCTGATGAGCAACGTCAAGGGGAAGCCAGATTCACTTTACAACTGTATTACTAACTTAACATCTGCAGCAGTGGTGGGTTGCTATCAGTTCTCCCCGGTTCTTGTGAACTGGTAGTGGAAATTTTGAGTAGTTCGGAGAACCAGTAAATACCACCTCTGCCTGGCCCGCCCCCAAACTATTCGCTGCCTCCCGAGTCCCAGCTGATCGGCTAGAAGGAAAAAACCTGTTTAAACTCTTGCTGCGGCACTTCAAAGGGCTGCCCTACAGCTGATCAGTGGTAAAAGGCAGTATGGTGGTAGACCAGTGCAAACAAATGGGTAGACCGGAATGCTCCAAAAACAAATGGGTAGACCAGTATGGCTCTGCAAGCAGTTAAAAGCCTGGTAGACAGTACCTCTGCTAAATCCTAAGGAATTGTCACATGACCATCAAATCATGCCCACAAAATAAGCCACACCCACAGAACCAGTAGTAAAAATTTTTAGAACCCACCCCTGATCTGCGGTGATTCACTTAACAACTGTGGCAAGCAAGGTCATAAAATGGGACAAAATTCACTTAACAAATGTCTCACTTAGCAACAGAAATTTGGGACTCAATTGTGGTCATAAATCGGGGATTACCTGTACTGAGAGAAGCTCTCTGAGGAAATAAAATGAATAGGAGACTCCTAAAAAGCTCCATTTGGGTCTTTCTCTCTAAAACTGTACATGCTGTATATACTTAAGCCAAGGTTCTTTATTTATTGGAAATATGCAGAAATTATCTATCTAAAAGAAACATAACAAGAAAAAAGTGTGATTTAGAGAAGAACCACACCCAACTGGAAAATCTCTGTCCCTTTTCCCATAGCAGCCCTTACATCAAAGCCATCTTCTTCTTGTTCAGAATTACAATAATGTTTGCATGACTTACAAAGGTTGAGATTTAACATATGATACAGAAAGAAATAGATTTACAGAAGTGTCTTACAGGGCCTTCTCTTTCTCAACAGCTGACAGCTCAATCTGCACAGTTTTTTCTCTGTCTTGAAGAATCTAGGAGGAAATATATGGCAAGTTGGGAAAACAGCTGAAGATGAATAAAGCCTTCCTAGCCACACTTCTACTCCACATTCCAACAAATGCCAAGAGCACTCTCAGATTACATACCAGCTCTTTCCAGAAAGCTATTTCCTATGGAGAACTAAAGTTTGTGTTTGTTTCTAAACCCAACGGCCTGGAACTGCTCTGAAAGGAAGGAACTGAACTACCAAAATACAGTGACCCTAGTTCCTAACTCTCACAGAGGATCCAGAAAGATAGCATAGTTGATGGTATTGAAGATCTAACATGATTAGTAGAGTCCTTCTTCTCCATCTAAGTCTTGCCTTAGGTCACCAACTAGAGCAATTAGAGGACTTTTTCTCTTATGCCCATGCCTGAACCTTGATTGAAAAGATCCAGGTAATCTATTACCATTATGTTCTCACACTGACTCTTTTTCATTTGTCCTCAGTTACACCATTGCTCTATAAAAGCTTTTTTCTGCCTGGAGTGCCTGCTCCAAATAGTCCTGCCTTTGAAGTAAACAAGATTAGGGGACTGGAGGCTAAAATATATAAAGAATGGTTGCTGGAATTGGGTATGTCTAGTTTGATGAAAAGAAGGATTAGGGGTGACGTGATAGCAGTGTTCCAATATCTCAGGGGCTGCCATAAAGAAGAGGGAGTCAAGCTATTCTCCAAAGCATCTAAATGCAGGACAAGAAGCAATGGATGGAAACTAATCAAGGAGAGCAGCAAGTTAGAACTAAGGATAAATTTCCTGACAATTAGAATAATTAATCAGGGGAACAACTTGCCTCCAGAAGTTGTAAATGCTCCAACACTGGAAGTTTTAAAGAAGAGATTGGATAATCATTTGTCTGAAATGGTATAGGATTTCCTGCCTAAGCAGGGGGTTGGACCAGAAGACCTCCAAGGTCCCTTCCAACTCTGTTTCTATTCTATTCTACCCTGTTTCCCCAAAAATAAGACATCCCCTGATAATAAGCCCAATCGGGCTTTTGAGTGCATGGCAATAAGGCCAAGTGCTTATTTCAGGGTTCAAAAAAATATAAGACAGGGTCTTATTTTCAGGAAAACACGCTATTCTATTCTATTCTATTCTATTCTATTCTATTCTATTCTATTCTATTCTATTCTATTCTATTCTATTCTATTCTATTCTATTCTTTAGAATGATATTTTTCTCTTGCAGAGAGTTATGCAGCTCTCAGTTGAAAAGCCTTCACTTGTATGACTTTAAATGTACTGTATCCATGTGAGCCAGAAACTGCAGGATTATGATGTCATATGAATAATGTCTAGAGGGGAATGACTCATTCGGAACATTCATGCAGTAGAACTTTAGGTAGAGAATACCAGGATGAGGTTCACGACATCCAATTGGTACCTGTTATTTTATTTTAGAAAAGGAAAGACTGTTTTTCAAAAGTGGGGATACAAGCACCATTGAATCACTATAGAATGATAGCCTTCTTTGTGAGGAGGAATCAACATTTTTGCCAAAGAACCTTTGGTTTCTACAGAAAAACAAATATCATGTTTGTATACCATTGGCAAGTTATCTTTCATTACGCTAGCAATTTAGGACTGCATAAATAGGGGCCACTAGGCTAGGTGACACCAAAGAAAACTCTAACTTGTTGCCATAAAATAGTCATCTGAATTTTTGCAGCCAGCATATGATACCCAAACCTCAGTGCCTTAAAAAAATACCTGTATTTTTACTTCATATTCTTGTACGTACTCTTCTAGCTCCTGAATTTGGTGTTTCATCTGGAAAACAAATTCAAATAATTTCTCACATGCTCTTAACATGCTATTTGGCTGTTTTGTTTTTATTATTCAGTGCATTTACATAAGCACATTTAAATGTCATTAAGTACCATATCTAGGCTGCAAACTTCCAGATGGCAATGAACGGCAGCAAAGAAATACAAAAAAAACCACCACAACTTTTTGGTGTTATTAATGGTCATTTTCAGTTTTAGAGTTCTTTATGTTTGACTTAATTAAACATGTAGTGACTGGGTAGCAACATCACTGTGGAAGTAAAAATAGAATATGTCTGAGGCTTAATCTGTTGTGGGAGCCCAATTATTGTTTTTTATAAATCATGTATGCTTTTTTATTATTAGAATCCAGAATTGTGATTCATTCAGGGAATCATAGCCATATAAACTACGGAGTAACAAAATATATGAATCCAGCTGACATGGGAAAGTATTGCAGGTAGTTTAAACCTTCAGAGATTCTTGTCCTCAAAATCAGACTATTTGAGCTGTCTTTGAAATACCTGAAAATCATCAGGTAAGAATGGAAGTGAAATATTTAGAAAGGTCACTCAAAGACCTTGTTAATACCAGCCAAATATCCTGCTACCCCTCTTGCCAAATTAAAAAAAAAAAGTCCTTGCTTTGCGAAAGGTTAATGAAGAGATTGTTAATAAAAATGATATGTAGTGAATTCCAAAAGGCTATTCCCAAAGGCTCAGACCTGGATAAGTTAAAGGAAAACTTCTTTGTGTGATTTGTCACACAAATCTAGATAGTGGGCAGAGACTATTAAAGCCAAGAAATTCACCCTATAAGACATCAGCCAGATGCAGGAAGGGCAACTTTAAATTGCCTTTATTGTACCTTCTCCCTTGGGAAAGGAGTGGGGAACAAAGCAGGCCTCAAACTCTGAGAGAATTTTATCACACTCTTCCTTCTGATTTGGCCAACCTACCAAGAATAATCAGAGGAACTTTGCCAGTTTATTCCTCATGAGTAAATTAATGAAGAGTTGGACATTGTCCAGAATAAAGTGTGTGACAGTAAGTAGGAAGTTTGTGTGAGCCAGGGGACGCCTTCTACTCCATCCTCTATTTCTATGCAAATACATATCAAGCTACATGCTGATATCTATTATCCCATGTCTCTTTTAGGGAAAAGTTACATGTATATTTAATCAGGATACTCTGGGATTATGAATTTAATTTGCTGTTTTCAGAGAGAAGCAGATTTGGGATTGCTTAACTTTATGAAACTGTTATTGTCTTTTTATAATTGACTTCTCTGACTTTTCTCTTCCTCTCACAGCAACCACAATTTCAGCATCATATTCCATGAAGCTGATATAGTATAGTCTAACAAAATTGATCCTATAATACATTTTAGAGTCATCATAAGACTCTTTGAATTGCAACTAACACACTTAACACTTTGAAAGTTTGGCACATATAATAATAAAGGGTACCTTTCTGAAAACCTCATCTTCCTCTCCACAAATCAGTTTGCATTCTTGAAGCTCCCTCTAATTAAAAATAATAATAATTATCTCATTGGATATCTCAGCTTGTTATCTCAAAAGAGTAGTAAAGCAGGAGTTGAGGACAAAAAGCAAAGATTTTCAGCTTTTCTTTTCAGCTGCTCTGAGATAAAATGCAGCATTCACAGTGGAATGCATAGAAAATGTGGTATTTGTTAAACGTGAGGCTGAATATTATCCTCAGCTTGAAGTAATCTAATGTTATGGTGTATGTAATGTAATGTTCGAAATAGGAGTAGAAGTACAGAAGTCTTTTTTTATTGGTGCTATATTGTGAACAAGTAGAACCACAACATCTTGTCAATTGGTCAATCAATCAGGAACCAGATGACCGCCAGATGGCAGCAAAGAAATTTGTACGAAAACTTTCAAATTGGATTTTTCCAGCTCAGCTGTCCTGGCCTTAGATCAAGGGATATCTTTACTGCAAAAATAACAACCAATCAGATCAATTGTAATTATTTAACTGAAATGCTTTGGAAGAGGTTGATTTAATATTTGTAGGTAATCTGTACTTCAAAATTCATACTGAATAAGATAATTTACATATTTAAATTCTGTAACAAAAATTACATAGTAGGACTTCATGTGATGTTTTCTCTCTGTATAATTAATTATAAATCTGAACCGCCCCACATCCTTTATTATAACCCAATAATATATTGCAGCTTATTCAATCACCACATGCCCCTTTGATTCTTAGTCTGAAACTAGTTCCATAGAGCTTCGTATAATAATGATAATAATGAAACTTCCCATTTTTCACACAGACAAGTCCTTAACAATGTATTTATTTCTATTCTGCTTCTACGTTTACTTACCTGTAGCTTATTGACATAACAGCAGAGCTGAAGGTAGTTCCGCTGATTGATATTCTTTGATGCTGTCAAAGCTGAGCTCTAATTTTGAACACAAAAGCAACACAAAAACTCATATTCAGTTCACCATTATGGACTGATCAGTCAACTGTTCCTTGCTACTACATCTTAATACGTAAAGCCAATTCATAGACTGGCCTGATAATCTTAAACCTGAAGCTTCCAGTTTTGTTTTCTACTGAGAAACAGTAATTGAAGCTGAAGCTCAAATACTTTGGCCCCCTAATGAGAAGAGAGGACTCACTGGAAAAGACCTTGAAGCTGGGAATGATTGAAGGCATCAGGAGAAAGGGACAGCAGTTGGTTAGATAGTATCATTGATACAATGAACATGAATTTGGGCAAACTCCAGGAAACAGTGGAGGACAGAGGAGGCTGGAATGTTATGGTCCATGGGGTTGTGAAGAGTTAGACACGACTTAGCAACTGAACAACAACTGATAAACAGGTTCCCTTTTGTTTCTCCATCCTTCCAGGAAGCAAATTAATACTGGCTTCAAAGAGGAGAACTTTCAGTGGTGGGAGACTTGGAACCAGCAAAACACCTTATCTTAAATATTGCCTCTTTCACTTTCAAGGAAATCCCTGTATGTCTACTTAGGAGCAAACCAAACCAAACCAAACCAAAGTGATTATAATCAGAGACCTGCCATGCCAATGGTTGGATGCTTAATGTTAAATCAGTTTTATAATGACTCGGTAAAATAGTATTTATGCTGCATGTGTTAAATAATGTGAATGTTTATTTCAATAGAAATTAAATAGTAATTTCAAAACTAAACTGGGGAAAAAAGCTGCAATCTATCAAAATTTAGTGCTTCAGGCATAACATTCATTTCTGTGACAAGTGAGCTACAGCTGAGATATTCAGCTGCGAAAGCTGTTTCATGTTTCCCTCTGTAATGGTTTTCACTCTGTCAGGGCAGACATATGAGAAAGAAGGATGAGTACAGTGGAGATAATTACAGTGTATTTTTAAAAACATTTATTTCAATATGGCTGAACAAACACTATAATGAATCAATAACAGTTCCCAATTCACTTTAGGCAGGAAACTTGGTTTAGATCAACCTTATTCCAGATAAGCCTTACTAACCAGGATGCCCTCCAGAGCTTTTGGACTATTCATCTTGTTATGTATTTACTTATTCTTTCCTTCATTTAACATATATTCCAATAGTACCTCTCATGGTTGACAATTTTGTACAGTTAAAATATCCACAGTAGGTAATAATAAATATCCACAGTAAGAACTGAAATAAACATAAAATTCATAATAAATATAAAACACATTAAAAAAAGAAAAGAAAGAATTAAATGAAAATCAAACATATATATATATATATATAAATATGTGTGTGTGTGTGTGTGTATATATATGAATGATGCGGTGGGTCAATGGTTAAGACACTGAGCTTGTCAATCGAAAGGTCGGCAGTTCAGCGGTTCGAATCCCTATATATATATATATATATATATATATATATATATATATATATATATATATATATATATACACACCTAGCTGACATCCAATCAATTGACAAAAGCTCTTTGGAAGAGCTCAGTTTTTAGCATCTTTTTAAATTAATTCAAAATGGAGTTCAGACTGATTTCAATCAGAAAATTATTCCAAAAGGCAGGAACTGCTACTGAGAAGCAGCACTTCCAGTGTATACAGGTAATCCTTGATTTACAACAGTTCATTTAGTGACTAAATGAAATTACAACAGCACTGAAAAAAGTGACTTATAACTATTTTTCACACTTACAACCGCTGCAGCATCTCAATGATCAGGTGATCAAAATTTGGATGCTTGGCAGCTGGAATGTATTTATGACAGTTGCAGTCTCCTAGAGCCACATGCAGTGGTGGGTTGCTACTGGTTCGCCCCAGATCAGCTGAATAGGTAGCGGTGGCGGCAGGAGGCTCTGCCCACCTGCCTGGACGCTTCTGTGCATGTGCAGAAGCGTTGCACGCGTACGTGCTCATGCCCACGAGCAAACCGGTAGCAACGGGTTTTGAAACCCGGCCCTGGCCACATGATCACCATTTGCAACCTTCTGACAAGCAAAGTCAATGGGGAAGCCAGATTCATGTTACTAGCTTAACAACTACAGTGATTCACTTAGCAACCGTGGCAAATAAGGTCATAAAATGGAGCAAAATTCACTTAACAACAGAAATCTGGGGCACAATTGTGGTCATAAGTCAAGGACTACCTGTAGACTCATGTATAAATGTGATCTCATTGCAGAATGACCTGACAATTACATTAGTAACTTTGGTCATGGGGATATAATATAAACCTTTTGACAAGCACAAGTTAACAAAAACTCTATCGGCATAGTTAAAACCTGATTCATGTGAATAAACTGACATATTGAGAACATAAATTGAGCAGGCATAAGTAGTATGGGGCTCTGATACAGTTAACATGTAATATAGCATGTGGAATACTCTTAGTTTTTCTGTCCCCTGTTTTACCTCCCACCCCATCCCTTCCCAAGAAGGTTGCTAGCAAAAGATTGCTTTTGCAAGATGCCTGAACAAGTTATCTGTTGGGAAAAAAACCTTTTAAAATTAGGCCGGGAATGCATGCAATTTAGTTAAAATTTATTATGAATAACAATAGAACTATAGTAAATAATAAAAAATGACACCAAAAGAACCCCAACAAAATTCATTTCTGCTTTACCCCTTGGAATATCAATTTAGTTAGCAGGTGCCTAGTAATTAGATTTTCGAGAATGCCATTTAAATTACATTAAGTTAAACCAATAAAAATAAAAGAATAGAATGATAGATCTTCCAGAGATCAAAACTACCATCAAGTATAATTACAGTAGGCATATTATTAACTGGATTGATTACATGGCATTAACTTGGTGTTGATTCTTAGTAAACACATTCTTGGCCTTCTCCAGATTATCCTTCCCCAAACTGGTTCTTCAGCTCTTCCAATGATCCACCCATTGCTTAACTTGTGAATAGGTGCTTTCACTTTGCTCCTAGTTGTCCTTTTTTCCCTCTTTTTCTTCCAATTATACTAATCCAAACTGTTTTCCATTTTTGATAGCGTGACCAGTTTAATTGGTCATGGGAACACAAAGTAGCATACTCCACAGCAGTTTTATACCCCGTACTGCTCAACATATTTATAAATGACTTCTGGAAAGAGCTATAGAATAAGATTACTAAATTTGCTAATAACACAAAGTAAGGAACATAGGAAATGTTCAGGGGTGTCAAACTCGCATCATCACGGCGTTGTCACATGATGTAGTCACTTGATTACTTTTTCCCCCTTCGCTCAACCGGATGTGGGCGTGGCCAGCGTGTAACGCATCTGGCCCGCGGCCGTGAGTTTGACAGCCCTGCATTAGAGGATAGCATCAAGATCCAAGAACATTTCACAAATTGGAATAATAATAACAAAATTTCAACAGGGACAAATGCAAAGCTCTTCCTTTGGGTAATGGAAAAAAAAAGCAAAGGCATGAATATAGCATGGGGAGATCATTTATTTATTTATTTATTTATTTATTTATTTATTTATTTATTTATTTATTTATTGGTTCGATTTATATGCCGCCCTTTTCCGGAGACTCAGGGCGGCTTACAATGCGTTAAGCAATAGCCTTCATACTTTTGTATATACCTGCTTAGTAGGGCTTTTGGCCCCCCCCTAAGCGGTGTCTTTTTTATACAAAGTCAGCTTATATATATTACATACATACATTACATGCAAAAAAGATCAGAATGCCTAGCTGAATATGAACTGACACTGCACCCTCAGAGAAGAAATGGATGCTAGGCTGCATCAACAGAAGGAGGGTGTCTTTAAATTTGTTTCTATATTTATTCTGCACTGAGCAGGGCACATCCAGAATGATTGTTTCTTGTTCTGTTTGCCTTATTTTAGGAAGGTTATTAAAAAAACCAAGCTGATAAGCAAAAACCTCTGAAGAATGGTTGGGCATTAGTATGTTTAGCCAGGGGATGAGCAGGTGGACATAATACTTATTTCAAGGATTGAAAGGATTGCCATGTAGCAGATCATCTAGACTTGTTCATGTCATTCCAGAGCACAAGAGACAACAGGGTTAAATTACAAGGAAGGAGGTTTTTATTAGACATCCGGAAGAATTTCCTAGCTGTTCAACAGAAGAATGCTATTCAACAATGAAATATTAACCTTCTCACAAAATGAGCATGCACTGTCCTTCAAACAAAAAGTTGAAACTAATTTTTTTTTTATATATGATAATTTATTTGATGTAGCCCATCTATGTACAATTTTTAAAGATTGGACGTTTTGGTGCCTGGATGAAATAAAAAGGGGAGATTTTGACTGTTTTTTAAGGAAAGGATGCAAAGCAGAATGCCCTGAGGTTGGGGTATCTGCAAAAGGATTCAAAAAGCCATGGTGATGGGTCACAATTATGCAGTCAAAATTCTGTCCTGTTTAAAGGTGCATTGTGATGTTCTCTGTGAAATGTCTGTCATGAGGTATTCAGAAGATCTGTAATAGTCACAAGGTCATCATCAACCTATGCCAGCTATTTTCTTCCAGACCATCACATACATGTGCTTTTAAATATTACCATAATGTTGTAGTAGCAGGGGTGAAATGCTCCTGGTTCAGACCAGATCGCCCGATCCGGTAGCGATGGCGGCAGGTGGTTCAGAGAACCGGTAGCAAAAATCCCTGTGCCCCCCGACCCCATGCCCAGCTGAGCCGCATGATCCTCAGAGGCTTCTTTTTTTTTTACTTTTAAAAGCATTTTTTCTACAACCTCTTCCAACGAAAAAATGCTTTTAAAAGTAAAAAAAAAAAGCCTCTGATCATGTGGCTCAGCTGGGATCATCAGAGGCTTTTCAAAACATTTTTTCCTGCAACTTCTTGGCCGAAGAGATGGTAAAAAAAATGCTTTGAAAAGTCTCTGATGATCCCAGCTGAGTTGCCTAATTGGCAGAGGCTTTTCAAAGCATTAGAAAAAATGTTTTGAAACGTTAAAAAAGAAAAAGTTGGCCACGCCCACCCAGTCACATAACCCCCCCCCTCACCAAGCCACGCCCATAGAACTGGTAGTAACAAATTTTACATTTCACCCCTGTGTAGTACTAGTGTCACGCAACAAAAAGAGTCATGCTTATATTTCTATGTTGTAGGATGAAAAAGCATCCAAGGAAATAACTATCTAACTTACCTTCTCAGAAAGCATGAAGATTCTCATATGCAAATTTTCATTGTCCTTCTCCTAAGAAAGAAGAAAAGGTGAAATCTCTGCCTTAAAATTGCATTAGTTCTAAAGGCTGGTAAACAGAGAGAGATTCATGCCCAAAAAACTGAGCCATTGTTTGTTTAATAAAACTACAGTTAAACATATTTGTCTTAGCCCAAAGAGATGTTTTGCTATGATTCATTATGACTTTTTTGTTCATAAAGAAATTCATTCCTGGAGGTGCCCAAATCCTCTTGTATTGTTCCAGCCATGGGATCTAGAGCTACATTTGGTAATACTACTCTGGTGTGGAAGTAATATCTGCCTAAATTGATGATGTGAGTAGCAGAGCTACCCAAATGAATGATTTTGCAGCCTGTGGCAAAGCAGAAAATCCTTATCTGGCACGATGGGGATAGACTAGTGGCACTCTCACACACATGTGAGTGCCCGCCACTTGGACAAATGGAGCTGTGCATACTCATTCTCCTGCTGCTTGCCTGGTCTGGGGGTTGGGAACCCCTGGAGTAGACTACCCTGATCCAGAGGTCTTTGGGCAGACCAGAATGGGAATGTTCCAGTTGAGGAACTCAGAAGGAAGAGTTCAGGGAATTGCCCTTCCACCACCGGCAAGTGTCACAGGAGATAACTCTCACTTTGCTCAATGGTAAGGGAAACCCTGTTGGGGGATTAAAAAAAAATAAAGCTTTTCATTGAGATTCCTTCTTTATCCTGCTTTGTGACATTGCCCAACAGGGCAAATAGCTATTGATAACTGACAGAGGCTCAGAGGATTGTTCGGAGAACGGTCAGCACGCACCTTCTGAGTTGTAAGTACTGAGCATCTGGGCTACCTATCCAAGTAATGATGTGCCATAATCATTGAGGGAGTCAAGTGAATATGTCCTGAACTAAGAAAAGGTAAATAACCTTGCAAATCAAACCTGACTCCTGGTGATTCACAATATGTGCATGTGATTTTCCTGGCAGTCACCAAATTGTTTGCGAATTATGCCTTCTCGGATTTTTTTTTTTTTAAAAAAATCAAAATAGCCTATGCTCCTGGAAATTCCTGATGCCTTCTATCCAACTAGACCTAACCCTCCTTACTTCCCAATCCCAGAGATTGGAAAGTATTGTCTCTTGAGACCTTAAAGTGGTGAGGGTCATTTTAAGCAGACCTTTCACAAATCAGTGATTTTTTGATTTGTTTGACTAAATGTACTGTAGGCCTGCTAGGTATTGCTTTAAATACATCCAAATCATGCCACCAGTTACTGGTGATTTAGCCAGCAGATTTATGGTTCTTATTTTTAGGATGCCGTGTTTTGCGTGGAAAATTAATCAGGAGTGTTTATTTTTATTACTGCCTACCAGTTTTTGCAGAAATTCCTCCTCTGAAAATGCTGTTTCACTCTCCTCCTCTTGTCTTTTCTTAACTGCTTCCATGTCTGTTTCTAAGACAGTGATGGCCTCCTCAGCTTGCTTTATCCTGGGCATAATACATGGAATAATAATAGCAACAACAACAATTGTAATCATTGTAAAAAAGCTAATTAGACAAAGTGCAATGTTTTAGCAGCTACTCCTCCCCAAATAAATTGGGAAGGAAGAGATGTGTTGGATATATTCCAGAAAAGGCTCTAGCAAATGACTGACTTGACCAAGCTGTTGAAAATATTAACAGCTACTGGTATATCTACTAGGTGGGAGCTCCAAGTCATGGCCATCCCATTGAGAAGGCTTCACATGTGGCCAAGGGCAAGACATGAGCAATTGAGACACTTCATAGAAGAGAAGAAAAGAGAAGAGAAGAGAAGAGAAGAGAAGAGAAGAGAAGAGAAGAGAAATAGCACAGCATAGCATAGCATAGCATAGCATAGCATAGCATAGCATAGCATAGCATAGCATAGCATAGCACTCTTTTATTGGCCAAGTGTGATTGAACACATAAGGAATTTGTCTTTGGTGCATATGCTCTCAGTGTAAATCTCAGTGTAAATCAGTGTAAAAGTGTAAATCAGAAGTCAATGTTGACTCAAAAGCACAATAAATAAAACATGTTTTAAATAATGTATTAATCCATTCAAATAACTTTGGATCTTGTGCAAATTAGAAATATTAGTCACAGTAACCTCAACAAGAATAATACTGTAATCATCAGAGCCGACTAATTAATGTGGCTTTGATTTAAACTGGTTTTTAAATGTCTATTTGGTGAGCTTTTTGGAGAGAATATTTGAGCAATAGGAATGAAAAGTAAGGTTCAAATCTGGATAGTTTTTCATGTTTCAGTTGAACAACATTTCTCAAAAAAAAAAAAAAAGAAAGAAAGAAAGAAAGAAAAAGAAAAGAAAAGAAAGAATGTGCCATTCATTTAGTGTCATCTTTATTACAACTTACCTTTTGAGTTCAGCTTTCATGGTCCTCATAGTATCTTGTAGATCCCAAATATTTGCTTTGATGTTGTTCCCTTCATTAAGGAGATAAGTAATTTGTTCTCTCAAACATATATTCATATGCCTGGACTGAAAGATGGAAGCTCCTTTGGCTGCTATCCAAGTGTCCCTTGTTGGGGTACATATATAGATAGACATATCAGTTATTGCAGTCATAGAATTTAGGTCTGTTTTATGTATTCACTCCAATGTGTGAGGGTAAAAATGGATCCAGCGCTAACAATATTTTTTTTCCTTTCCTTCGGCTTCTCAATATTTGGAGAAGTAAAAGGCTTGTTGGAGGCATCATATGCAAAGATGCCCTTGATTAGATATAAAATAGTCTTTTAAAGAACAGATATATTAAGCCTAGGTAGAAGAAGATGCCATGAGATTTAATGAATTTCTCCTCCGATATCTTAAAACCTGGGCATTTTTGTTGTTATATTCCTATTTTGAAAATACTTACCTTGCATTCTTGGTTTCTTTATTGACAGCTACATAGGTTTCTGAAATCTGCTGGCAATAATAACAGATATTTAGTTATCTCCTTAAAAAAAAAGGAGCAAATATTTTTCAACTGTTTAATGGCTTGCTTTATGCAGTTTTGAGCAATCCCAGGTATAGCTGAGTAAATGGGAAGGTACTTATTGGGAATTTTGAGAGTTATAATAATTTTCACTTCCAGCACTACTAACCAGATTTAGGGAGACTGATAATCCTACTCTGGGGTTTATTTCAGAATAACTAGTTTTAGAATTCTTTAATGATATAATTGTGTCTGATGAAATCTTATCAAAACATGGCCTAAAGTCAGTGGTGGGATTCAAATAATTTAACAACTGGTTCTCTGCCCTAATGACTGGCTGAGTGGGCATGGCCAGGGGTGTGACAGGCAGCACTTGACCTCTTGCAAAAATGGGCCGCAGGGGAGGCACCGCCCCCCATGCCCATTTTGGGCCTAGTAGGCCTCCCTGCAGCCTCCTGGAAGCAAAAACGAGGCATGTGGGGACATTGTTGGAGGGGGGCTGAACCATTGGCCCCATTGTGGGGGAGGGGAAGGTGCAGGGTGGATGCAGCCATCGGCAGGGGTGGAGGCTCGGGAGGCATGCCCCCCCATGGCTCATGCTTGGTCCAGGCTCTGGAGGTGCTCCATGGACCTCCAGCTAGTGGAGCCACCTTGCCTGCCCAGGCTTCCCCTCTTGGGGCCCACAGAGCCCAGTCACTGAGCCCTGCTCTCTTCCCGCAGGGCCGGTGAGTCTTGCTGCTCGTCCTGAATGCTGCCCGGGAGGCTGGCAAATCACACTACTGCAACAGCCATCTTGACATTTTTAAAATCATACTCTCCAGATACCCCTGGCAACCATTCCAGCTCCTAGGAGAGAATGTTCAAAACTATTTAACACTAGTAGTTATTTTCTATTGTAAAACTTAGTAATTTATACTTTAGCATCCAGCAAGTCAAGTGCATGTGGCATTTGTAAACTGCAATATTTGGTGACAAGGTGAAAGATTTAATGATTCAGAAGTTATTTTACATCCTGAAACCACAAAGTGTTTGGTATTTCAATGTACTAAAATAGGGGACAGATCTGTGTACTGATCTATAGCGTTATAACCAGACAAAGTAAACATTATAGAGCTAGGGAGAAATGTTAAAGATAGCATTTTTAAAATACTTTTACCATTACTTTGGAGCTGCATCATTGAATTATTGTGTCTTCTCCTGGTCACCCCTTCCACCTGTATCTCAATCGGTATCTTCTTTAATCATGGAGTATTTCTTTTGAATGATACTCGATATATTATACAAGAATCCATTTTTAAACTCCAATAAGATTAATTACTCATTTTATATTCAAAACTAATTTTGATTTTAATTTTACCAAACCTCTGAGGATAAGAAGGGTACTGCCAAACAAATATTAGTGAACTATAATGTGCCAAGAGTGGCTATATTTTTATTTATAAAATTGGAACAAATTTATGGAACAAATATACATATAATTATCAGTATTACCTTAGTTTCACTCATAACATGCTCTGCCAAGAAATATATTAAGAAACATCTAATCTGATTTTCCTTTTGGTTTAGCTGACTCCATGTATAATGTGTGTGTGTGTGTTATGTACTGTGTCTGTGTGTTTAGCTGTATGTGCTTGTGTATATCTGTGTCTGTATCTGTGTGTGTCTGTATGTCTTTTTCTGTGTACAGTCTTAATATAGCTTTGAGGTCATAAAGGGGCTTGACCACCTCAAGAGTAAACAACTTGCTCAGGAGAGGTGGTTGTTACTTTTCTGACCACTAGATGGCAATGCTGCTCTAATGAATACTGTATGTAGCTTGCATAACAGCGTTTCTGTCATTTTCAATTAACTTCATTCTACTTTTGCTTTTATTCCAAGTCAAGAAAAAAACAAAACAATTTTTAACCATCCTATCAGGAAGATCTTAGATATTTGTCCTCAAAAATTACTGGAGAAATAGAAGGAAGTAGGAAGCAAACTGCAATAATTAGGAATATGAAATTTAATGAACACTAGGATACCTTGTATATTTTTCATCAGAGTGAATTCTTATCATATTTTTTTTATTATAGCTCGTTGTATTAAATCATGGTTTGTATCAGTGAAACAGCCATTCTGGGAAGATTAATTTTCAGGTCTACCGTTAGTCAGAGACGTTCACTGATTGGGTTTGTTTTCTTTCTTTTTTGTTTATTTGTCATTCTCTCTCTCTTTTCCTCCCTCGTTCCCTCCCTCTCTCTCCCTCTCTCTTGTGAGAAAAAGAAGAAGCTTGGAGTGAGCTGCTAGAGCAAAGGTGATATATAAATAAAATGAATAAATATATATTTAGTGCAGCCACATTTTGGAGATTTGAAATGGGGTGTGGAAAAAAATCTCTTTTATAATTTGAGAGCAAGGCAGGGGTGAAATGTTCCCAGTTCGGACCGGATCACCCGATCCGGTAGCGATGGCAGCAGGTGGTTTGGAGAACCAGTAGCAAAAATCCCTGCTCCCCCATGCCCAGCCGCGCGATCATCAGAATCTTTTTTTTAATTTTTAAAAGCAATTTTTCTACAACCTCTTCGGCCGAAAAAATGCTTTTAAAAGTAAAAAAAAAAAAGCCTCTGATGATCGTGCGGCTCAGCTGGGATCGTCAGAGGCTTTTAAAAGCATTTTTTTTTACAACCTCTTTGAGGTTGTAAGGTTTTTTGCAACCTCAAAGAGATTGTAAAAAAATGCTTTTAAAAGCCTCTGGCGATCCCAGCTGAGTTGCCTGATTGTCAGAGGCTTTTAAAAGCATTTTTTACAACCCCTTCAGCCGAAGAGGTTGTAGAAAAAATGGTTTTAAAAGTAAAAAAATAAAATGTTGGCCAGGTCAACTCAGTCACATTCCCACTCCTCCCCCAAGCCATACCCACAGAACTGGTAGTAACAAATTTTATATTTCACCACTGGAGCAAGGGCACATTTGAGCAAAATCATTAGTTTTGAGGCTATATACTGGTATTTATAAAGGCCCAAGGTTTGACTTCTATCTTTTCTACTGAAGTAGTACCTCAGGTGGTGGAAAATATCTTATTTTTATGGTAATTTTATTTAAAAATTAAATTAAAATTAGATTAAAAACTAATACAAGGTAAATAACATTAAAGAATAAAAAGAAAAACACAGGCACTATTGAAATAAAAAAAATTAAGAATATAGTAAAGAAAAAGAAAAGAAAAACATAAAGAAATTACTTCCCCCTTCATCACAACATGTATAAATGTTTTTAGAAACTTATCATCTCTTAAAATATATCTAATGATCTCTTCTTCCCACATTTCATCTCTTGGCTATAAACAATCATTTTTTCTGTCTGATGGTGGCAAATAACCACTAAGAATTATCAAAGATAACGACATATCTATTTGAACCTTGATCAAATAAACCAACTTTATATTCCTTCCTTCTACTTTTAACAATCTTGATCTTTTTTTCACTTCAAATAATGTTGTAGAGTGTGATTTCTTTCCATTTATTTCTTTGTGCCTTCTCACAAAATTCTTCAAAACTTTAGCCAGCCTCATTTGTAAATTGAATGTGGACAGATTATCCAGGTCACCCTCTTGGTTTGTTATTAACATATCCATTTTAATTATTAAGACATTAACTTTCATTTGTATGTCCAATGTACCATCTTATTCCATATTAACCTTGTACCTGTCATTTTAAAATCCATTTTGAAATCAATTGCAGTCTTGCCCTGTAAAACTTGTTCTTCGTCCATAGCATATTTTCGACACATTGTATCTATAATGACAAACATTCACAAAATTAACTTCTGAGTCCATTGCTGCTCTGTTTCAGTCCGCAGACATGACATGCCCAAGAATTTTAAGCACTTTATTGATAGTCTAGGCCCTTAAGGTGAATTCCCCAAGTTCCCACTCATACCCGGGACAAAGTCCTATTGAGTCCAGCAATGCTTAGTCTAGGCGCAAGGATACTGAATTCAAAGCCAAAGGCAAGGCAAGACTGTGCAGTCCAAAATCCAGGTCCAGTCCAAGGTATGAGTCCAAAATCCACTAGCAAATCTGAATTCCAAACGTAGCACAGTGAAGAGTCCACTAAACTTGAAGTCACAAAGGCAAGGCATGCACATGGCAAGTGAATGGGTGGTTGTTTCCACCAACTCCCTGCTCCACCCATCAGATTAAAGAGGTGATTGCTGGTGCAGCTCCTTGTGAGTAGCCTCATTGACCTCCATTGAAGTTGCCTCCATTCCACCCTCTGCATCTCCGGATCAAGTGGAAGAGGCAATTCCTCCTCATTCTCACTGGCTGGTTGCAGCTGTGCAGCTTCCCCAACCTACACTTTGGGAGGGGGGCTCTGAGGTGTCCAGCTGCAGCTGTGCCTCTCCTTTTTCTTCTCCAGCCAGGTGTTTATTTGGTTGCCCCTCCAGCGATCCCTCTGCTATGCCTCCCCACTTCGGCTTGGAGCACTCTGCAACTTCCCTGCGTTCCTCTGCACCCTCTGAAGTCCCTGGAGCTGGCTCTTCCTCATTCTTAGAGCTGGCATCTGGGGAAGCAATCACAATTGTTCACAAATATCCTTCAATACATTCCATGTATTTTGATTCATTAGTAAGTCAAATTTAAGTGTTCTTCTTTAAATTGTTGTCTTTGAGTCCTTTTATTTCCCTCTGGTGTCCAATTTTCAAAGTCCCGTTCTACCATTTTTTTTTAAAAAAAATAATCAACACAAAAGCACTTTCCCATGGGAAAGATTCTTATATTTAATTCCAAAAACTTATTTCAAATCCATCTGGACCGAGTCAGTTTCTCACTTTGCAAAATCAGAGTTCTAATTATCCCCTGGCTATTTATTCCTTCATCTCCCAGAGCCCTAAACCCAATGTAGAACAATGTCTTGTGGCCTTCTTGCATGGAGCAACATCTGGAGCACCTGTGAGTGATTTCAAGTCCTCTTCTTCAGGGGTGGGTTCTACTTACCTTTACTACTGGTTCGCAGTGGGATCACACTTCTGCGCATGTGCAGATCGCCGATGATGACATCTGGGGTGGTGGGCGGGGCCTCCTGCAGGTTTTACTACCAGTTCCTGCGAACCAGTCCAAACCGGGGGCAACCCACCACTGCTCTTCTTGCTTGAAGAGGAATTATAAGGAGCCAGTCTTCTCACTGGCTCTTCATTCTGCTGTGGCTGTTGGTTCCAGTTTTAGCAGAGCTGTCTTCACTTCCCCATTTCTTTCCTGGAAGTACAAGTTGTAGCAAAAATCTTATAATACCCTGTTTTCCCCAAAATAAGACCTCCCCTGATAATAAGCTCAATCGGGTTTTTGAGCGCATGGCAATAAGGCCAAGCGCTTATTTCAGGGTTCAAAAAAATATAAGAGAGGGTCTTATTTTTGGGGAAACATGGTAATACATTGAGCTGTACATTTTGAAAAAGAGAGCCCATATTTTGCAGAACTATGTTGCTTAAAGAGCCTTTGGAGTGACTCTTTTTCAGAAAAAAAAATCAGACAATATAATTTCATGTGGACGAGAGTTAATTTATTCTTTAAAAATTAAACTGTAGACATTGTATTTTATTTATATAGGTATAATTGAGGGGTTCTCCCTGAGCTTCTTGTTTTGTTGCAGACATTTCATTACCCAATTTTCATCAGTGCTGCACTGCTGCATATATAATTCTTGTATTTGCTTTGTAATAGAAAAATAGACAAATTCATGTGTCTTCCGTTTCCTTTTTTTTTTATCTTTATTTCCTATTCCTCTTTATAGTCACATTTGTTTATATTCTGTATTCACAAGTTTTGTCCTTCGATTTTCATCCGTAGTTGTAGATAATTAATTGTTATATTAAAAAAGAACAATTTATACTTCTTCTCTTTCCATGAAAGGAAATATTTTGGTGCCATGATTTCAGGGACTGTAAGAAAGAGAACTGTGATTTGTGAACTGCAGATTGTGATCTGCCTACATCTGATAAGGCAGTGCCTATCTTGCCTTCTCAAAACCAGGAAGGGGCAAGAAAATTCAACTCTTGGCTACCATCTAATACTAGGCCCTCAGCCTATTTCTCTTTTGCAGCAGACGTGTATCTTAAGATGAGACGTGAGCCCTATATGACTGCTGTGCATGACATTTCCCTTATATTACATGCCAAATGTTTGGATGTAAAATGCATGCACTTTCCATAAAGATTTATTTTTATTTGTTTTATTGTATTCAATACATAGTGTCCACCATTCTGATTATCACACTTTCATGGCTCTTGTGGGAAATTATGGTATATTCTTTGTCTAAATATCAGAGCTCACATTTTGTCATCAATGGAGGGAGGAGAGATGGGAGACATGTAAACAAATAACAGACAAAATGCCAAACTGAATATTGCACTTAATGTCATGCTCACAATTGACATGCATGACTTTGCATGGGAAATAGAAGCCAAGGAAAAGCTTTAGAAGACATTGGATCAATGTTAGGTTAGAAAGATCCAATATATTATCTTTCTATTTTAGTCTTGACATAGACTGTTTTTGCATTTCTGTAGGTTTTTCCATCCTTATATTTCCAAATGTTTTGGTCCTTTAATTGTACTGGGATGAAGGTAAAAGGTTTCCCTCAGTGCTGAATTGCTGCTGCTGAATGTACTTGCACAAAGTGAAATAGAAAACATAAAGCATTGAATTGTTCCCTCCTATTATCATTTGGTCATTATGCCTCCTTCTTGTTGCAGGGATCAAGAAGCTTAATGCCTATTCTCTATCCTAGTTTATGGTATATAAGGCTTCTATTGGACTATTTCTAATACCAAAGAAAAAGCCATCTTAATAATTGTTTTGCTGGAATATTAAACCAAATTAATGGCTGCTTTATAGCCTAAGCAAAGCACACAGTTGCTGCCTTGCTTCAGTAGATCTATGAATGATGAGCAATGTTTGTAAAGAGGAAGAACCCATGACTAAATCCAACTAATTTCCACAGAAGTGAGCAAATGCATAACACAACGGTTGATCAACAGAATGTGTATCTCTGCCAGCCTTTTAGAGGAGAAGCACAGTTGGGAAGATATGTATATCTTTGATTCTGGGAAAGTCACAAGTCAGAGAAATAAATGTACAAATATATCATTGTGCACCCGCTGCTAGTGAAATGAAGAAATGCGGTAGGTTGATAGCATTGCAGAAAGGTTACTAACACAGCTCATTGCTTCTCATCCTATAGTTATTTATGAATTTATTTATGTGGTCTGTTTTATATTATATAAGCAATACTGTAATCAGGCATAGAATAGATAAAAGATAAACAGTAAAGTGAGATAAATATTTAGATTACCATTTAATAGCTGCAGCTCATATGGGTCAACAATCACATCATTATGGGTCATGTGAAGATTTACTTGCTGAGCCTACTGGCAATTCTAGCTTTACTGCCAATCCATCATCAGCTTTTTAGATAAAATCTGGCTTTGTTCCATGACTGCAAACCATCACAACGTGATTGTTTTTAGATATTGCACAATGAAGAGCAAAACTACGTGTTCCAAGCTTTTCTAAGCTTGAAAGCTGAGCCAGTTTCTGGAAGCCGTGGCCAGATGGATAATGTTCAGAGATGGAAGTTGATGTATGATTTTTCTTCTCTCCCACTGAAAGAGGTGTATTTCTGAACCTGATGACTTTTGCTGTAATATAAGACTGGGAAACCTGTGGTCTTCCAGATGTTGATAGAGTTCAATTCCACCCACCTCAAGCTAACATAACCAATGAATAGAGATAATGGGTGAACAGCATGTATGGTACCATAGGAATATATGTTTTCTATCACTTTCTTATTTATGGTCCATTCTTTCATAAAGACAGATGTTCACAGCCCTGATCCATGCCTTAATTATTATTATTTTGTACTATTGACAACCAGATGTTCAGACTGGGTTTGGCATTTTTGTCTTCTTATTGAGTTCTTACTTGGAAGATGCAGATCTAAATGTTGGATGGTGTTACAGATATCATCACAGGATGGAAGCTGTTCCCAATAAAGCTGCCTTTTGTAATTGACAGATGGAGAATTTGTCAGTGCCAGTGGTGTTCAATTGGTGTTCCACTTGTTTTGGGATTGTACCCAAGGCACTTATTACTATTGGTACTATCCTTGCTTGCCTTTGTCACAATCGTTCTATTTCTATTTCTATTTTGCTATCTTCTCCAATTCTTTCTCTTCTACTCTGCTGTCTCCAGGCACTGCCACATCCACTATCCAGACTTTGTTGTCTTTCTTATGGAGGATTGCTAAATCAGGATGTTATGTGGCAGGTGCCTGCCTGTCTGAATTCTAAAGTCCCAGAGCAATTTAACTTCTTCATTTTCTATGACTTTCTCTATTTTATGATCCCGCAGGCAAATGATATTTCTTGCAGATCTTCCAATGCACCATTGTTGCTACTTTGCATGCCGTTGTTTGTAGTCAATCTGAGCAATCTTTTTGCAGCATCTTACCATTGTTTCTTCAGCTTCTTTGCATAGGTGGCGCTTACTGTCTGTTGCTGTCTTCTCAATTCTGGCTTTGTATGCATTTGTCCTTAAGGAACAAGCTTGATCTTCTGCAGCCGGAATTAGTCCCTCAGTCTCTTTCTTCAACTTTCCTGTTCTTAGCCATTGCCAGTCTTGTTGTTATATGCTTTCCCTGCTATTTTTTAAAATGTACTGGCCATGTAATGCTTTGTCTTCCTATGCCTCCATTCTGTTCTTCATGTTGTTTTTTCCAGAACTGGTCCATTTGTTTCAAATATTCTATTCTTGTTCTTGGATTTGATCTGTAATAACACATCACTATCTCTTTGTTTTCAATCATTGTGTATTTGCGACAGGCAAAGAAACACCTTTTTCCGGTGCAGTACTGTTAAGGGTGGCATGAACTAGAAATTTTGGGAACTTCTGATTTAATCCATTGCTTTTGCTGGGATTTTAGTCCAAGGATTTCTTGTGTAGTACTGAAATTTTTCCGTTGTGATAGCAAAATACCAAACATTCTTCTCTGCAAATTCTTCTTCCTGAAAGAGAGGCAAAGACAGAGAAAAGAAACGGCTGTGTTTCTCTCAAGCAATGTTATTATTAACATCCATGTCTAGCAGTACTGAGTCCAAATGAACATCTGAATAAACTGTCTCCTGGTCTCTTAAAAACCTTGAAATAGTAAATGGATCCATAAAAGGAATCATTTGATATCTCCATTCTCTCGGGTCTGAGAAAGAGTGGCTTCTTTAGGAACAAAATGATTTCCTATTTTGATAGGGACAGAAAGCCAGAAGAAACACATACGTAGCTATATTTTCAGTCAGATTAATGATTCATGGATTCACAATGACAGGTTCCAGTTCTGGCAGGTTAGATTGAAACTACATTGAAAGCGACCCCTTTAACAAAATATAAATTAATTTCCATATAAAATGATCTATGGACCTATTCCTAACATAGCTCTGTTGAAAATACCTAGATTTAAGCATTACAGAAATTAGGAAATAGATCTACAAACTTTTTAAAGGGCAGCAAAATTACATTTTCTCCAATGCATTATTAACAAAAGATATTGGTAATCAAACATTGTGGTTAAATTAAGAGGGTCAACTCTACCGGTACACCAGACCAAGAAATCTATTCCGCAGGAGGACTAAAACTAATTTTTACTGAAATTAGATATAATAGAAACCTGCAAGCCTGATTCTGCTATACCTCTTTCCACTTTTTATATTCCTAGGAATTAGGGAGGTGTTTGCCTGAGTCACTTCTGAGTGTTATCTCATTGTTTGGACCGTTTCAGTGCTTTTTGCTGAAAATATAGTTCTTGCATATTTTCCTTATCCTCTGTAAGGTATGATAAGATCGATTGCCAAGTTAAATAATAACAATAACAGTTAATAAATGATTAACTTTTTTTTAAAATTTGATTTATATGCTGCCCTTCTCCGGAGACTCAGGGCGGCTTACAATGTGCTAAGCAATAGCCTTCATCCTTTTGTATATTTATACAAAGTCAGCTTATTGCCCCCACAACTGGGTCCTCAATTTACCTACCTTAGAAAGGATGGAAGGCTGAGTCAACCTTGAGCCTTGGCAAGATTCGAATCTGCAGTAATTGCAGGCAGCTGGTCTTAATAACCAGCTTAATAACAGGGTGTCTTAGACCACTGTACTATCAAGGCTCTTTTGGCTAATTGATGGTGGTGAGCATACTTAATGTCCTGTTTTCCCCACAACAAGCCTTGAGGTGGGTTGGGCTGAGAGAAATTGACTGGTCCAAAATCATCCTGCCGGCCTTTATCGTTAAGGGAGGCCTAAAACTCACAGTTTCCTAATTTCTAGGCTAGCACCTTAGCCACTACCTCAAACTGGGTTTCCTAATAATTAATGATGCTGTAAGAATAGCTCTTGGGAAAAATGTTTAGGACCCCTCTAAACCAGATGAATAGGAGGGCTCTAATATGTCTGGATTTGCACTTTTAAAATAAGTAAAAGAGTACATATTGTTATATAAAATAGGAACCTGGTGTCTCAAATGGTTTTAATTACATAATCAGTCACCATTGGCCATTTTTCCTGGAGTGGATGGAAAGCAAAATCCAAAACTTCTGGAAGATATTAGATTGTTTTTCCTTGAACTTAAGAAAGGAAGTATACTAGAAGACTATTGAATCAAACTTTTTAACAATGCCTAACTGCACTATCAAACCCACATCGTGAGTCAGTGTAATATTAGAAAACGGATTCATCCTTTGCCAAGTTGTTTTGAGGAAACTAACTCAGCATCACATGATCAGGATTAGATTTAGCACAATGCAGCCAGAAAGATGGCACCCTTGTGTATGGAGCTACATCTCCTTAAATCCTCTTCAGTATACTCCTTCCTCAAGTTCCTCAGGTGAAAACTGTCATTCAGTTGATCACACTCTGCAATAATGTTTTATAAAGTGGAGCTTCAATTCCTCTAAACCGGGAGAATTATTTTACTGCCCAGAAGGGAACCTAATACATTTGCATGCATTCAAGATGCTATGGAGACAAAAACTTCTTTGTTTAGGCAAGCATGTAAGTATGCACCACAGGAGTCTGCACATCACACAGCAATCCAAAGGGGCTTTGCTTTTCTCTTTTGCCAGCCCAGGACTTTGCTTCTGCTTTCCCAGTAATTGAATGCTCTGCCTGATTGTGATTTGTGTTCTGTATCAACTGCATTGTTGGGCCTTTGCAGGGTCAATACTGTGTTTTTCCAACAATGTTTTCTATGTTTTCCTATGAAGGTGTCCTGCAATTTTTTCAGTGATAAAGTGAACTGAGTTACTACATATTAAAAAAAATGAAATGGTTGATTTACTTTATTTTATTTATTCCAGTTGCCAGCCCTCCCTACAAAAAGAAAAAAAGCAACATTTCTATTTCTTATTTACAAAATTCCTACAATAGTCATGCAAAAGCGATGGAGTTCAATTAAAAACTGACAGTCTTTCAATAGAGACAGTAATATCACCATGGAATGAATGAAGGTAGATGGTAAGAGAAGTCTGATGGAGATATCGTCTCCATAGATAGTGGAACTGCCTCATTAAATTGCATATTAACAGCAATACCATAATCTTTTGAACTTGCACTTCATCCAACTGTTCATCAATGAAAATAGGACCACACTTGCATACTTGTGAATTATATTCACTCTCATATTACAGACCAGAGTTCCAGTCCACCTCCCCATTATTGGTATACAACAGAAATTTCTTATCCACTTGATACCTAGTATATATTCATTTCTCTAATATTGTCCATTAAAATATGTCCAGTACTATCTTTTGATGAAGAATGTGTTAAGATACTGATGACAATAGATTACATTAAAGAAACTTTTTAAAAACTTAATTGAATTTTAATCTTACAGTGGATCTGGTTCTGTTATCATTTGCATGGCTCATTTTATCCCTGGAACAGCTTTATTTATTTGTTTGTTTGTTTGTTAAACATGTACAAGATAACAAATATAGGTATGAACATAAATATAAACAAAGGAAGTAAATACAAATAAATGAGGACATTTATTGAGATATTGAGGGACATTTCCAAGGATAAAATGAAAGCAATGGGCTGATAGATACACTGAACATGCATGGTCTAAAACCATCAGGATTGAATGGGGTTACTCCATGGACTTGCAAATGAGACAAGAAGTAAACTGTATAACATATCTTATCTTGTTCTATGATGTAGGCAGACGGTTGTTCACTGTAAGTTCCCAGTGAAATCAATTCATAAGCACTGCAAACTGTACAACAATAAAAATAAAAATAGTCTAGGACACAAGGCAAATTTATCTGAACCTCACAAGGTAAAAACACTCTACAATGGTTTGTCACCCACAGAACAAATGGAAACACTCTCCTCTTCTATTGTTTCCTTATTCCTTGCATGGTATGACTGACCATTTTCTTATTTGTGCCATTGTAGAACAGAGAAGTGTGAATGGATTTTTCTTTTTTTGAATTATTAAAAGGTCCTAGAAAGGTAATAAAAGTACGTCAAATTATGTTCTGAACCATCAGAGTAGAGCAGATAAGCATCTTATCTTGGTATGAAATCGCATGCCTATGCAATAGTGTTACACAATCTTTCAGTCAAGACATAAATTCTATTTAGAGCATTGCTGTCTCTTAAATAGAAAGCTTACTGAGCCTTAAAGTGAATATGAGTTCCATTTGCCACACTGCTATAGAATGTTCATTATATGGGGATTTTCTTGGCCGCACTCTAATCCCTGAAATTTCATTAACCTCAAAATGGGTAAGATAGAGATGTGTATAACTTTGAACCATGCTATTGAACATTTTCAGACAAATAAGGAAGTCAAAGAGTGATGTGGTAGCTTAGTGGTGAAGACACTCATTTGGAAGGTTCAATCCTAGTAGTGGCAGATGTTTCTCTTGTAGGATCCAAAGAAAAAATTTCTGCTGTGAACTCAACGTAGGCATCAGGAAGGGCATCTGGCCAGTAAACGCTCAGCTCTATCCAGTCACCCTGACTCTATCCCAAATTAAGGGACTATAGGGTCATAAAAAGAAAAAAAAAGAGGGCAAAGAGCTACAAAGGAATCACTGAAACTCTACAGTATTTTTCCATTATTCTTATACCTGATCTATGAGTGGGCAGAAAGAAAGTCTTATATATGAAATTGTTCTTGTCAATTGAAAATTCCATATTCACCTCTGGTTGAACATCTTGGAGGAAGTGGAGGAAACTGAAATAAATCTTGGAACCTCTTTGCATTAGAAATTCAGACAAAATCTTTTTTTTGGAAAAAGAGAGGAGGTGATTCTTATTTTTTTTAAAAAAAAATCTACTGTTTTAGTTTCGCTGCAGTATCTCTGTCTCTGTCATAATATCTCCCAATTTTCTCCATCTGTTAAACTGGTAATACAAATCAACACAGACTCTTCCCTGGCACAAAAAGAAAAATAAAGATCAACATTTGATGAGTCTCATCAGTAGTATTCTATCAAGAAAAAGAGAGAAAATGCAGGACCCATGCAATAAATGGAAAGCTTTGGTAGGAGGCAAAGACAAGTAATCATTCAAAAACCCACCTATTTTAGTTATGGAGAAGGACTGTCATGCTGAAAATGTTCCTTTTTTGGGGGTGAGTGGTGGGTGGGAGGCAATTCTCTTTCAATGTGAAAAGAGAATTTAAAAGTACTTTCAGCTGGGGAGAATATGTTGATGCTGTTTTCATTGGCAGAATGTTAATTACTGCATTTGTTTAGTTGTGAAATAGCCAAATGACATGCATTCATTATACAAACTTTTTCCAATAGTCTGCCCTACCCATGTCTTCCCACAATTCAATTAAATCCCAAGGGAGGAAATCATGAGGGAATCTTCTGCCGTTAATCATTGGACAGAAGTCAGAATGACAGAAACGAATGGTAAATGACATCACCTGTAATACCTTTCAACAATCAAGTACAGGCAGACTTTGACCTATGGCCATAATGGAGTTTGGCCATTATATGATGGTGTAAAGTGGGTCATCATGTGACTGACCCAATTTTACATATTTTTTTTCAATGGTTGTTAAGTGAACCCATTATTCTCATTGGGCTTTTTTTTTTTGCTGAAAATCAGAAGTAAACGCTGGTTTTTAAGAAAAAACATAAATCACAATCATGTGATGTGGGATGCTGCAAACAGCTATAAGTGAGAGCTGGTTGCTGACCACCTCAAATGCAGTCACGTGATTCTAGAGGGGGCACTCATCGGAATTTCAGAACTGAGTTGTAAGTATCTTTTGGGGCGGGGGCTCCATCATAGCTTCAAATGGTTGCTAATCAACCAATCATAAGTCTAATGCAACTTGTAAGCTTAAATAGCTTACTAAGATATTTTTTTAAAAATGGACACCAATAAGGTAAAAAACAGAAGCCTCTGGAGGCAATGCTTTAGAAATTGCAAGTCAGGTTTTGATTAATGCTAGTATTAAACCAAGTCAAACTGTATAGCAATAGCAATAGCACTTAGACTTATATACCGCTTCATAGTGCTTTTACAGCCCTCTCTAAGTGGTTTACAGAGTCAGCATATTGCCCCCAACAATCTGGGTCCTCATTTTACCCACCTCGGAAGGATGGAAGGCTGAGTCAACCTTGAGCCAGTGAGATTTGAACTGCCAAACTGCAGCTAGCAGTCAGCTGAAGTAGCCTGAAGTTCTGCACTCTAACCAGGGGTGGGTTCTACGTACCTTTACTACCGGTTCGCAACGGGGCCATGCTCGCTTGCTTCATTTCCGCTTCTGATTACTTTGGGGTCAGTGGGCAGAGCCTCCCACCGGTTTTACTACCGGTTCTATAGACCCAGTCTGAACTGAGGCAACCCACCACTGACTCTAACCACTGTGCCACCTCGGCTCTTCTTCTGCATTTTCCATCCATCTCAGTGGGGCTGAAGTTATAGCTTAGGTTTGCCAGCTAATTCTTTATTTCAAGGAAATGTTCTTATTCATGAGTATCTAACATTTTTTCAAATGAATTGGACAAACTAGTTTTTCCTTTTCTTCTTCTCTGACTTTGAGGACAAGGCCAGATGGTAATCCGCTTGTGCAAAGATGGTAGATTCACAGTTTTGGATTCTAAAAAAAATATTTTTTTTGTTTTATCAGTGCTAGAAAGTAGATCATATTTTGGATGGTATTACAAGAAGGATTTGGAGTTCAAACCTGACCTTTATGGCAACTTAAACCTGGTGGAACAGAAAACAGACTACGATTCAGTCTTTCCTTCTCTCTTATGTACAAAAATACAAAAATAATATGAAAAATGAAGAAAGTAGTTCCTGTATTCACAGTATGTGTTATGAAGATTACAGTAGGAATCCTGTAAAACTGAGCCTTTTTGTGAGTACATTTTTTGAGCTATATGCTGATTTCTGCATAATGATTGTTAAGGACAAGCCTCTTTTCACTGCTGAAAGGAATAATTAAAAATATTCATGGATAAAAGGGACACTATAATTGCAAAAAGTAACTTTAATTTCTATTTGTCATCTGTTTGAATTGTTCAAGGTTTTATTGTTATGCAGCTTTGGAGCATAATTATAAATAGTTATAATTGTTTAATTCTCAGGACCTGGATATTCTGCTCACAGACACTCATGCTCTGATATGGATTATTGTAATGTGCCCTTGAAGTGTATTGGGAAGCTACATCTGGTGCAAAATGCAGCAGCATGGGCAACTATGGGCATTTCTTTCTCAGTGCATGTTACATGTCTGTTCCATGAGCTATATTGATTTCCAGTATCCTTCCTTGTTCAATTCAAGATCCTGGTTTTATGGCACGAGATTGGGTTATATGAGGAATCATCTCTCTTTGGGTACATCCCTTTGGGTACAACTACTACTTAAGAAAGGCATGTTATGAGTTCTATCTATAGAAGAATGTCATGTTCTGTAGAGTTGTGGTAGTGCAGTGGTTAGAATACAGTATTGCAGGGTATTTTTGCTGACTGCCGGCTGCCAACAGTTTGGGAATTCAATTCTCACCGGCTCAAGGTTGACTCAGCCTTCCATCCTTCCGAGCTCGGTAAAATGAGGACTCAGATTGTTGGGGGCAATTCACTGACTCTGTAAACTGCTTAGAGAGGATTATAAAGTGCTGTGAAGCGGTATATAAATCTAAGTGCTATTGCTATCTGGTTGGACCAAGGAAGACAGCCTTTTCTGCTGTGGTGCCCGCCCTGTGCATTATCATCTCCCTGGATCTTAGATTAGTCCTAACCCTCCCAGCCTTTGGGAAGGCTTTGAAGACATGCTTTGCTGCAGTTCTTGGGAGTCTGGCAATAGTGAGCTGATGCAAGGATAAATTCTGCTGCTGATCATATTATTTTGTTTTAAACTGATTATGGATGCCTTTCATTGGTTTGTATATTGCTTTTTAACAGATTTTTATTGGGTTGTTTTGTTGTGAGCTGCCAAAAATTGCTTCGATGAGATGGGCGGTCAAACAAGCTGTGTAAATAATAATAATGGGGTAGTGTTTCAATTTAAGTTACTCACAAGAAGTGCCTTTACAATCAATTAGACAGTCATCATGATTAATTTAAAGAATCCATCACTTTCAAGGAACTTCATTAGTCAAGAATGCTACCCATTAATTCTTGAAACAATTTCCTAGGAAAAACATTTATTCATGCATTCATTCAATCAATAGCACCACAGTTTATTCAAATAAAAATCATTCAGATTCTGACGTTGGTAATGCAGCATTTAATAAAAATCTTACAAAGTGTTCCTTACTTTGGGGTTCTTCAGGTGGCAAGTCTGGATCACCAATGTCTGAATAACAGCCTTCTTTCTTTTTCAGTATAAACATTCCGGCAATGTCCCTTCCCAGAAGGCTGGGTCCACAGGGCTGCAATAAAATTAGCTTTTAAATATAATCACTAATGTTTCATTAAGCTCCTGTTAGGTTCTGTTATTAACTTGATGATGCACACTTTTCTTGCATAAATGATTTTGTGTCCAATTTGTCAATTCTGTACAAGTTATCAAGAGTACAAAGCAATAAACTTTGGACAATATTCCAGTTTATGGGGAAAGCCATAATGACTCAAATAGATAAATACATTTATTGCAGTAGCTTGTTGTCATACAGATCACTATGCTCACAGGCTTATAGAATGGGAAGAAAAGCATCTATATGCAATCCAGAGAAATTGAAATTAGATGACGGGGCAAGAGGTGCCAAAAAGATAAATTGGGACAAGCTGTTAAATGTAACCATAACTGGGGTGCATATTTATGTAGGCAGCCTTAGAATGTGGGGAGGTCAAACCATTATTATGTGTATCTATAATTAAGGAACAAAGGAGGAGTTAAAAACTAAAATAGAGAAAAAAAATAAATTCATAGTTTTATGACTTCTTTTATGACTTCTATTTTGGATGGGCTTTTAATATTGGTACCTAAACACACAAGCAGAAGAGTCTAACCCCACAGTTGCTTTCTCCAACATCTAAATCCAAACCTTTTGAGTGTTCTCACCAGATTTTAATCTCTGCCAGTTGTTGGGTCTAAGAGCAAAGTCTTCTTAAAGAGAAAGCCATATGACTGGCACTTGGGCACCTGGACTGGCAGGATCCCACACTACTGGCCCTGGCACAGACAGCCGTGCCAAACCATATTCTATGATAGTTAGATTTTGTAGAATTAGGGGAGGATTTTGAACAGCTTCTTCTGCCCTGTATATTTGAAAAAGAGGGATGTTCCAGTCCCACTTTCTCCATTATTTCAGGAACAGGGATGAAATATCTTATAGAGGGCACCTGTAAATTGGGCCATGCTACCTCCCCCACCCCACCCATAGGCTGGAAATATCCCTTTTGGTCTTTGGCAAGGGAAAACATTGGAGGCTGAAACATGCTGATCCAGCCCTCCATTGACCTTGGATGCCAAGAAGTTTTTGAGGGACAGGGTTGAAGAGAATGCTGGCAGTTGGACCAACAGGCCATCCCTCTGGCAGATAAGTGCCATAAGGCTTTCCAGGAAGCCAAACTCTTATTCTTTGGGCTCCCAGAAGCCTAATATATTTGGGGGGGGGAAGGGGTACAAAATTGTTTATCCACAAAATGGTTATTTTGGGCTTCAATTGGGGCTGAAGATTTCCCTCTATGATAAACAATCTGAGTCTCTCGTCCACTCCCTTTTCCCCCTCTTCCTCTCCCTCCCCTCTCCCTCCCTCCCTCCCTCTTTCCTTGTCTCTTGTCACTATGTAGAGTAATAGATCAAGGTTTTCTTATATTTTGAATCTTTGCTAATAAAATTACTCTCTATTTACTACAGTAGCTTTTCCAAAGAGTCTTTTCAATTCATGAGAGTCAGAACATGATTACAGGACGTTTCAGCTATGAGGTTCATGAGTTATGTTGTTATTGGGAGTGTCTTAACTTTCTCCACTTTAGAGGACACTGGACAAATAGAGAAAGAAGGCGTTTTGTCCTTGTCATTTAATAAATAGCTTGACTTTTCAGTTTATCTGTATTTTACTTTCAAACTGATTCAGGTATATAAATCTTTCCTGCATTATGAGTTCTTTGCCACTCAAGCGACTTATGGGAGAGCTCTTCAAATGAACATTTATGTAGGAAATAACGTCTGCACAATCTGTAATGTTAGAGTAGTCCCATTGACTTATACTGAACCAGTCCCATGATTAAAATTAAATTTAAAATGCTTTGCAGGTTTGTGATTAGGAGGAGCGTGTGCATCACATCAAATTCATGTTGAGTTTGTAATTAAAGCCTCCTGCCACCCGTTAGTCTTTCAAGAGCAATTTAATAAGGTAGCCGTACAATGTAATGCCCTCGTGATTTCCAAAGCAATATGAGAATCATGCAGGCGCATATTCAATAGACTCTCAGAGCTAATAAATACGTTCTTTCATATCCTATGGAATTGCCCCACAAATAGATTATTTCATACTTCATACTTATTAAGGGGGTGGAAGATACCAGAATATTTTAAGCTACTTTAATAGTAATTAATAATCTACCATTTATAAGAATATCCAGTATTATTGAAATGTGAAAAATAAGATGAATAGTAAAACAAACAATATTTTGCAGTGGCATTGTAAGGTCAGATAGACTAAAAGCAATGTATGTACGGAGAGAGGGGGGAGAGGGGAGGGGAGAGAGAGGGGGGGGAGAGAGAGAGGGAGAGAAATTTAGTTTTTCTTCCTTTTTCTGGAACATACGTTGGCTGGTCAGCCATTCCTGATATTTTTACTCCAGGTTTGTGAAAAGGAAAGATACAGAGGCATTACCAAACATGGCTGAAAATATGCCTGGAAATTGAATTGAACCTCCTGCAGCTGAAACTTGTGGATGGTTTTTTTTCCTCCTGCTGTCATGTTTTGCAAGTTCCATTTTTCTCCTGATGCAGGATGCAAAAACCATTTGCATAAATCTTATCCTTGTAGCAAAGGAATCTAAGCCTGGTGTGATAGAAAAAACATTGAGAAACCAACACATAGTTTGGTTTTCCAATCTTCCCAAACAGATTTTCAGACCTGGCTAGTAATGGCTATAGTCTTTGTTTAATTCTAGATAGTGTGACTTTAGAACTGGTTCAATTTGTTTACTTGATGAGAAAAATCCATTTACTATAATTATAGTATCTCTCTATGGCTACATTTGTGCTTTATGCTAACATCATCAAAATATTGAATACATTACTATTGGTTGAGTATATTGTACTATATACTCAATATATAAAGTCATACATCTTGGTGCAGAAATCAAGCCAGAATGTGGGTTGGTTGATTTTGAATGAGGGTGTTGTGTGAACCAGAACATTCAGAATAACAGAGTAACAGAGTTGGAAGGGACCTTGGAGATCTTCTACTCCAACCCCTGCTCACCCAGGAGACCCTATACCATTGCTGACAAGTGATTATCTAGTCTCTTCTTAAGAGACTGGACATTGACTCTCCAGTCTTTCCAGTGATGGAGCACTCAAACTTCTGAAGGCAACCTCATTGTTAGGAAATTTCTCCTTAGTTCTAAGTTGGATTTCTGCTTGAGTAGCTTCCATCCGTTGTTTCTTGTCTTGCCTTCTGATGCTTTGGAAAATAGATTGACCCCCCTCATCTTTGCAGCAGCTCCTCAAATATTGGAACACTGCTATCATGTCACCTCTAGTTCTTTTCATTAGACTAGCCATGCCCAATTCCTCCAATCATTCTTCATATGTTTTATTCTCCAGGTCCCTAATCATCTTTGTTGCTCTTCTCTTCACTCTTTCCAAAGTCACAACATCATTTTTATGATGTGTGACCAAAATTGGTTGCAGTATTCCAGGTATGGTCTCACTAAGAATTTGTAGAGTGGTACTAGTACTTCGCATGATCTTGATTCTATCCCTTTCTAATGCAACCTAGGATTGCAGTGGCTGTTTTGGCTGCTGCTGCACCCTGCTGGCTCATATTTAGATGATTGTCCTCTAGGACTCCAAGATACCTCTCACAATTACTGTTATTGAGTCAGGTTCCACCCAATCTGTACCTGTACTTTTGTTTTTTCTTATCTAAGTGTAAGATCTTATTTTTTTTTATGTTGAATTTCATTTTGTTGGATAGGGACCAATATTCAAGTCTGTTGAGATCAGGGGTGAAATCCAGCAGGTTCCGACAGGTTCTGGAGAACCGGTAGTGGAAATTTTCAGCAGTTTGGAGAACCAGTAGCAGAAATTTTGAGTAGTTCAGAGAACCGGCAAATACCACCTCTGGCTGGCCCCAGAGTGGGATGGGAATAAAGATTTTGCAGTAACCTTCCCCTGCCATGCCCGCCAAACCACACCACACCCACCAAGTCATGCCCACAGAACCGGTAGTAAAAACAATTGGATTTCACCACTGGTTGAGATCCATCTGGATTTTGAGCCCATCAGCTGGGGTGTTGGCTATTCCTGCCATCTTAGTGTCATCTGCAAATTTGATGAGTTTTCCTACTGTTCCCTCATCTAAATCATTTATGATTTATTTGGCATGTTCTGTTTTTGACAAAACCATGTTTACTTTTGTTATAACTTTGCTTGCTTCTATGTGTTTGCAGATCTGTTACTTATCTTTTCCAGGATTTTCCCAGGTCAGGCTGATTAGTCTGTAGTTTCCCAAATCTGTTTTTTTTTTCTTTTTTGAAGATGGGAACTACATCAGCTCTTTTCCGGTCCTTTGGCAGTTTCCTAGTTGTCCAGGATCTTTGGAAGATATGATTCAATGGTTCCAAAATCATGTCTGCCAGGTCCTTTAGAACTCTGGGATATAATCCATCAAGTCCTGGTGATTTGAACTCATCTAGAGTAGACAGGTGTTTTCTTACCACTTTCTTGCCTATTTTAATTTGTATTCCTAGTCTGACTTTTACAGTTATGTTTTGGTAGGTTGGGCTATATTCACATCATTTGAATTAGATGCCTAGAAGTAGGGCAGCTAGGAAATGTAACATTCATGAACATACCTCCCCAAAGTGGACAATGGACATTCTAGATCAGTGTTCTCAATTGTAGCAACTTTGAAACATGTGGACTTCAAGAATTCCCCAGCCAACATAAGTCCACAGATCTTAAACTTGCCAAGATTGAGAAACTTTCATCTAAAGGTACACAGGAATAAGCAAAGGCTGTATCTTATAATAATGTAAATAATATTAACACTCCAGATCAAATGGTATTTCCTTTCAGTGGGAATTCTGGGTATAAAGAGAAAGTTTTTTTCCTGAGTTCTGAGAAGCCAAGATTCACAGTTTCTTATTGCCAGTTCTCAAAATCATTATCAGTACCAACAACGACCATAAAACAGCCACAACAACAGATTTTTTCCACTGAATTTATTTTCAACTTCTCACTGAACCTTCTGGAGAAAGAATGCTATAGCCAGCATAAAAGAGAAGGGTGTTATTGCTTGGACTTTAAAAGTTAATAATTATCTTGCCTGTCAGCTTGAATGATGGATATCACTATTGAATTTATGCTCTGTCAATTTTCAGCACATTAGCCATCTGTCTATTGACCTTATGGGCTGTCAGTATCTTGAAGTCAAACATATGGACCCAACAGGGATCACACATGGATTTTATATTTTTATGAATGACAGCAATGGAGAAATGAAGACTGAGCAATATTAATCTATAAGGAGAGGAAAGGAAAAAGGAAAGGAGAGGAGAGGAGAGGAGAAGAGAGGAGAGGAGAGGAGAGGAAAGGAAAGGAAAGGAAAGGAAAGGAAAGGAAAGGAAAGGAAAGGAAAGGAAAAGAAATTTAATAGCACTGCAATGAATGAGGCTAGAGAACTGCAGTCATGCTATTTGCTTTTGTTTGAAATGTATTCAGTGGAATGAATCCATGACAAGCTTTATTACTATTACATGAATACAATGATAGTAGTTATTTAATAAAGAATAAAATATTTAATATTAGCATTTAAGAATATTTAATATTAGCATTTAAGTAAAAAAAAGATTATATTCAGAGAATTTACAAATTTGATTTATATCATTCTTAAAAAATAAATTTAAAACTGAATACTTTCAAATGACAAAGTAATATCCTAGCATCTTGCAAGCTCTGTGTAAACTCAAGTGTAACACTTAGTTAGAAACAATTCAGCATTAGTTATTATAGATTATGATGATACCACATAAACTAAGAGGCAATGTAGAAATTGGTGTATGGACATGGTAGAAATTATGAAGGTTTGCAAGGACAGAAAATTATAGAAAGATATAGTGAGTATAAAGCTAGTTTGATCTGGTGGTTAAGGCAACATACTAGATACCAGGAGACTGTGAGTTGTAGTGCTGCACTAAGCATGAAAGCTGGTTAGATGACTTTGGGTCAGTCACGCTCTCTCAGCCAAACCACCTCCCAAAGTTGTTGTTGTGGGGAAAATAGGAGAAGGAAGGAGTATTAGGTACATTTGCCACTTTGACTTATTTATAAAAATAATGAATATTGGATACAAACAAATAAAATAAATAAGTAAAAATGTGATGGTGTAAAACATTCTAGATTTATTTAGATTTCTTTTTATCCTATCTCCTGTCTTTAATTTCTTTTCCCTACTGTTTTGCTTTCTCTAAAAGGACATGGTATCTGCCTACATTTGTAGACATATGTATGTAAGCATAAATGGGTTTTTCAATACTGAGTCAAGCGTTGGAAATGAATAGTTGGGTAGTAGGGTTATGGATTTTTCATTATGTTTTGTGCATTTAAGAAGCAAATTTGGACATTGTAGTCATGAAGAAAATGATAATTGGTCGATAGGGAGATATTATTTAGTGCTATGAGGCTTCAATCAGAAAAATGCTTGAAAAACATTGGTATATATCTACCCCATATAGAGAATATAGATAAGTTAGTTCTACTTTGTTAGAAGGCTACATTAACAGAATCTTGAAAGTCTGAAAGTACACATCTCTCACTGTCCCCTTTGCATCCCAAGAAACTAGGAAAGCTCTTTCCTGAACCTCTCGTTTCACCTATTATTATGGACTATGCCTTCTCTTATGTGGCCATTCCCTAGCAGCATCTCTTTGCCCATTTTTCTAAGGTCTGTCTTATATATGACATAAAATAAAATAAAAATTGCGCCCATATGTCCATTCATTCTTGCAGTCATTGCTCATGGTGGCAATTGGGATGTATAATATAGTGATCCTATGGAGATCTCTGATGTTCCTGGATGTTTCTTAAGACAACTTCAGCTATTCCAGTGTATATTGCCATGGATTGGCAAAGACGTCAGCTGGTGCTCAATCTGAATTGTGGCCCCCACATATCTGTCACTCCAATTCCCACTTCTGCCCCTTATACCCATGCAGGAAAGGCAGGCCTAATTAGCTGGCTCCTAATTAGCTGGCCCATGCAGGAAAGGCAGGGCAACCAGTGTCTACCTTTTTCCATCCCATCCTCATTAATTTCTGTTCTTTTTCTTTGTTTTTGCAGATGTTTGCGCTAACACTACTCCTTCCTTCCTTCCTTCCTTCCTTCCTTCCTTCCTTCCTTCCTTCCTTCCTTCCCTCCCTCCCTCCCTCCTTCTCATGTTTCTCTATATGCTCAGAAAAACTTTACAGCAAGGAAAAACTGGTAGTTCAGTCTCCTAATGCAAAAGTAGTAGAAACCTTATACTGAAAGTTAGAGGCAAAGCAAAGCCAAGTTGGGACAGACTTGGGAAAGGAATGTAACATATTTCACTCATCCTGGATGGAAATCAAAAGGGTGCCTCCTGGGAGATGCAAAGATTGAATGGGGGACTGAGGAAAGTTCATTGACTTAACAGAGTTGGATCCATTGTGAGACTATTAAAATGCAGCACTTGTCAATCAGCATACAGAGCAGAGCAGAACAAATCTTAACAGCCTGATGGCTCAGGATGAAATGACTGCATAGCACAGTAACCCATCATTGAAGAGGAAGGGGCATGCTAAGCACTGCAGCCAATCAGAGCTGGGGCTGTCACTAGATTTGAATGGCACACTGGGTATCATCTACTTGTAGGACTTAAGATGGCTCAAGTCAGAAAACAGCAGTTTTGAATTGAAACAGAAAAAGCAGAGGCACTGAACACATTTGCAATGGACTGGGAATGGGAGGCATACAATGTCATCATCACTCAGGAAGTGGACGTTGGCTTGTTCAGAGTATTACTAAATCTCCGTCTGCATACTATAAAGTATGCATCACTAAGTTTTCTCCATGTATGTTAATCTTGGTGGATAAACATCTAAAATGATTATTTTCAGAACCTAAAATTAATACATTTCTTAGGAATGTATTTTCCAGTAGACTGGAAAATGATGAGTGTTAAAGAGCATTCAACCACCTTATCAACTCCGTGTTAAGCAAAATATCTAGTACACATAGAAAAAAATATTTATACTTTCTTATTCTTCTAACTTAGGCAAAAATATAATAAGTCTTGTAAATTTCCTTACCTATATACTAGGTGAATGATAGTTTCCCTTTTACTACTTAGTGTTAGTATAAATTTGAGCATACAGTTTTATAGAAAAATACTGTGTTAGCCAAAATAATAAAAAGTGATGTCCTAGGATTTTTATTTATCTTGCAGATAAATGGCTAATATTTTTAAAGGAAAAATTATTTAATTTTTAAACTATGTCAGCCTTTAAAATACAACCTGGCTGTCAATCTGAAGAGGTATTAGAAATGAATACAGCATTGATCACAATTAGTGCAGAGCAATTTAAAATTATTTGAAGAGTCCTTACAACATGAAGTGTCCTAATAATTTGCAATTACTTAAAGTTTCACCTGCTCCAACTCCATTTACTTCTCAAATCAGTCTCTTTAAAGGATGTGAAGTGGCACATTGCAAAGCGCGATCAGAGCAACCTGGAGTAGTTACTAATTCTAGATGCACTTCTGGAGTTTCTGCTTATCAAGTTGTTTCTATGGATGCACTTCTCCAAAAGGTCACTTGAGGATTATCTGCCAATGGGTGACAGGAAATGTAAAGGTGGTGAGGAGAGAATTAGAACACAATGAACATCAATAGCCCATTATCGAGTCTCTATGGATTCATAGCAATTACAGCAAGTAGAGTGCCAAGACCACATGGGAGAGTTATCACAGCAATCAAAGCCAAGAAGGATGATGCAGAGCACATCAGCAAAGTGAATTAAAGGGCTCTGTACAGTAAAAAGATCTATACACAGAAGCCCTGTTCAGTGCTAAAAGATTTGAACCATGGAAGGGAGACAGGAAGCCTGCTACCCGACTCTCTTTCCTCAGGCTCCTGAATCTTGCTAGGAGGTCACACTACACACATGTTAGATAGGGCTGTGACTCTAACTCTTCTCCCATCCAAGGCTTAGCCACATTTTTGCAATCCGGGTACGTGCATGAATATACATATATACACAATATATGATCTTTCACACAGCTGGGAAAATTGGAGTATCCTGCTTTCTAATCACAAAGAGCAGGGTTGTGAAACTGGGGGCCCACAGGCTGGATGCATCACACGCAGGCTACGCCCACCCCAGCTCCACAAAGGGAAAAAAAGTCATGATACATCATGTGACGGCAACATGACACCGTGGGTTTGACACCCGTGACATAGAGTATTTATGGAAACCATTTTCCAGTGCCCTTTGTTATAACTTCTTCTCCAAATTCTCTGGTTAGGGAGGCCTAAATAGGAGTTGGACAACTCAAAGCTTTCAGGCTGCAATACAGGCCAGACCTCATTTTTTAATACACCCCCCTCCCAAAATAGAAATGAAGCAATGCTTTCATTTTTTTTCCAAAATTGCACCATGATCATCATGATTATCATCATGATGATCATCATCATTCTCCTTTCAGCCATTTTTTTACCCCAAACAGAACTTTGTACCTCTGAAATTCTAAAGCGCTGAAGAATGAGGTGGAACTATAATTAAAAAAAAAAAAAATCCTATGGAAGTGCCAGTTTGCTTCAATGCAAGGTATTAATTATTATCTTTAAAACCCTAAATGGCATGCGGCCAGGTAATTAGAAGAACCATTTCATCCGCCCATCCCACCTGATCAAGGAGGAAAAGGACCGTATTTTTCAGAGTATAAGACACACTTCCCCCCCCCAAAGAGGGTGAAAATTTGGGTGCGTTTTATAGCCCTGCCCACCCACCAGAAAATGGGGTGCTCGGAGGTGGCAATAGGCTATGGCAATCCCTGCAGTCTGAAACAACTGATTTTTGGGAGGCTGATCCAACCGACAATCAGCTGCTTGTGCTAATCTGACTGTGCTGAAGCTGAAACAGACTGTTTGCTGCAAGGAGGCAAATTTCTCGGAGGCAGAACAGATTTTTTTCTTGTTTTCCTTCCCCCAAAAGGTAGATGCATCTTACAGTCCAGAGCATCTTATACTCCAAAAAATATGGTATGCTATAGATTCTGCCAGTTAAAGAATTTTAGCAGGTGGGGTCCAGAAATTGTCTAATGTGGCTCTCACCTTCTAGAATACTTTCCCACAAAAGGTGAGGCCACCTGGTACTTTAAAAAGTCTTTGAAGACCTGCTCTGCAACTTGCATGGAGCTTACCTGGAGGTGGTTGGCACCTCAATGTCCCTCCCCCACCTCTTAAATTTTAAAATTTTATTTCTGTTTTTATCTGGCTCTTTTATTGATGTATCACATTTTAATGAGGTTTTTATTATTTACTTTACTTTTACTTTACCTTTATTAGACTTCTATACCGCCCTTCTCCTGAAGGACTCAGGGCGGTGTACAGCCATATTAAAACACATAAAATTTACAAAATTTAAAAACCATTAAAATCAAATATACAAAAATTTGGCCCACAAATTAAGAATTTAATTGTACATAGCCCAAAGTCACTCTGGAGTGACATGGGGGTATCTAAATTTGACATAAATAAAATGGCAAGCCACTCAGAGTCACAGCATTTGAGTTGGATGGCTACATTAATCTCTTAAATAAATATCCACAAGGAAAATAAAGACTTCAAAAGTATAAGCTCAGCAATCGTCTTTCTTTCATTCTCCCTCCTTTTCTTTCATTTTGTTCTTATACTATTTCAACTGAAATCCAAAGAGCCTACTTTCAAACAAGACCTGGATTTATACGTGCAATAAGAATTTAGCAACATCTGAAATCAGGAGGAAATAGACCATGCATATTACTTGTCAAGCTCTAGGAAAATCAAGAGATCCAGATAGTTCAGAAGATTTAGTGCAAGCTTAAGCTCTCTACAAGAATCTGAACTACTAATGGCAAAGAGAAATTAGCCACAGATAAGAGAAAAATGAATTCAAGGTGGGCTGGACTTAGATCTCTTGTGGGTGTGAAGGGGCTCATGTTTGAGTCCTCCCTCGGGCTCAACCTGGTCATCTCCTACACTACTCTCCTTTATTGCAAGTATGGATGGCTTGGAAAATTACAGCTTTTTTTGGTGAACACTTAGTTTCTATTTTGCCATGCTTGTGACGAAGGTTGCTCACAAGACAACATCCTGAAGGTACCTAAAGAACCACAACAAGAAGAGTTTTAGAACTTATTGTCTATGTCTTTTTAGCATCTTTGAATTGCAGCACAATATCATCTCTCACTAGGGAAGTCTATTTATCATTATGGGATGATATACCATCTCCAATGAATGGCAGTCTTATGATAAAATAAACTTCAACCTAATTCCAAACACAAATGCCCTTTCTTTCTCTTTTACCATCAGTTTTTCCTTCTGTCTCACACAAGCTTCCCCATTCACTTTAGAATGAAGTACTATTTATCAGTTTACCTTAAAAGCATATTTGAAAAAGATGGGTGTTTATAGAGTTGAGAACTGCAGGAGAAGAACATCATGAAAAATGTATATGATTCCCAGAGTTAATCACAGCAATAACACATGTTTACTGACAGGCCTCTTCCCATGCAGAACTCTCATTTATCCATTTATCTAGAAGGCAGCTATCCGAGTAAACACAAGAATAACTTACAAGCAAGGAAGTCCAAAGCATTGAATCACAATTTTTCTGACTGGCAACAGAACGATGGGATCAGTGTAATAACTTTGTACCTAACAAAAGACCTAAAAGGAGTGGAAATGGTTTTGCTGAAAAGATTCCTTGGTGGTGCAGCAGACTAAAGCACTGTTAAGTAACACCAGCTGCCTGCAATTATTGCAAGTTCAAATCTCACCAGGCTCAAGGTTGACTCAGCCTTCCATCTTTTTGAGGTAGGTAAAATGAGGACCTGGTTTGTGGGGGCAATAAACTGACTTTGTATAAAAAGAACACCGCTTGGGGAAGGGGGGGTGAAAGCCCTACTAAGCAGGTATATACAAAAGTATGAAAGCTAGTTTTTGGGACAACTTGTAAGCCCAAGGTTTCTTCTATCTCTTTCTTCTGCATCTCAGTTACATTCTTAGTAAGTATTTTGGTTTTAGATTTGTTCAATTTAAAGCCTCTCCATATTTACCCAATTCCTCTAATACGGCATATAAATTGAACCAATAAATAAATAAATAAATAAATAAATAAATAAATAAATAAATAAATAATAAACAAATAATAAACAAATAAATAATAAATTCATATGAAACAATGCCAAGCAACTTGTCTCAATCTTCTTAGAGCCATAAACAACTTTGTTGTACCATAAAAATTGTCAATCTGTTTTTTAGTACTTAAAACAGGTTTTTTTTCTCTCTCTCTGAAATGCATTGGTAGAAGATTGCCATTTTCAAGTGCATTCTTTCAATTTGATCATGTCAAAAGAATGCTGTGATTGCCTGCAGTTCAATAAAATCACATAGACCCTCCAGGAAAGAGGAGAGTTGTTCTTAGCTCAAGGTGTCATCCACTTAAGGATGCAACCAGCAAGAAAACTTCCAATTTTTTTATTTCCAAAGATAGTGCTGGTGAAGAACTCATTGTACCCCTTGAGATGAGATATCTTCAGTCTTAAGATTGAAGTAAATCAAAATAAATTTGATTGATTTTATAAACATCATAGCAAGACGGAATGTAATGATGATAGTCCCAGTTCACTGGAGATCTGGGCAAATGCGAATACTGATTGGTTTCCCTACCAAATAATAAATGAAAGGAATAGGGAGGAACAGGAATAACACAGCTGGATGAAGAGAAGGACTTTATATAAAACCAGTATTTCTTCTAGGTCTTCTAGTATATCCTAGAAGAAAGGATCATGCCAAACCAATTTCCTGAGGGCAGATTAAAAATGATAAAACTCTGCAACACAATACAATCCATTGAAGAAACAAACCAGTCAATTTTATGTCTGACAAATGTAGACAGAGTGACCCAAGTGGTTACTGTAAATCACATTTACATGTGACATTTACATATTACATTTTATTAGAGATGTCATATTGGCACATCTGGGAAAACCCAAATCTGAAGGCTTCCAGGTTTTCCCCACCCAAAGGAAAGTTCAAGTCCCTGCCCAACACCCACATGTCCATCACATGGTCCAATCAAAGCACTGTCCCAACTGGAGATGCCTCCCAGTTCCAGCTGTCCAGGTGCAGGGCAAGATGTCCTTGACTTTCTGAGAAAGGAATGTTATTATGACTATATATCACCCTGGCTCCATACAATCCCACCTCCCAGTTTCCCACAGTAGTAAATGTGGCAGGCCTGAAGATCCAATGAAACAAATGGCTTCCAGGCCTGACACAATCTTTTAACAAAGAAGGTAGTTGCTTCCTAATAAAATAACTATAATTCCTATTGGGACTTGAGAAATGTATATCACTTTAATACAGGTTCACTTACAATCAATCACTGAAGCAAATATTGACCTGTCTTGATGCTGTGACTAGCCATCTAGGGTGTTCTTGAGGTAGATCTGAACAGATCTCTGGATTTCCTATTTATGCTATCAGCCTTCTCTTAGGTCAGAAGTATCTAGGAATGATTATTTCCTGGGTATCCAGGTAGAATTTATCAAGGGCAATGTATCTCAATCTAGCAATTTTTAGAGCGTGGGAGCAGCCAGTATGAGAATTCTGAGAGTTTAAGTTCATACATCTTAAAGCTGCTGAGGCTGAAAAATACCAACTTGGTGGATAAATGCAGGGACCAGTAGAGCTCTCCTTTATATGGGGAAAAAAATAACTACTTATAACAGAAAGGACATTGATTTCCCTGATTAGAAATGCAGAAATCAGCATTAGTAAAAAAAAAATAGTTTTCCAATTCAGAAATTCTACAGGACCTAAATAAATGGATTTGAAATACTCCTAGCTTTAGAACGAGATATCATAAGTAGAAATGAAGTACAAATAGAAGTGAAATCAGCTGACATCCTTGAAGGAAATGTTGTATCTGCTGATTCAAAATGGTGCAGAATGCAGATCCCTTTTCTCCTCAGTATAAACTGGATCCAATACTATTTTCTGCTTCTGGAGAGTACTGCTGCCAGGTTCTTTTCCAAGACAGGCTGAAACAATCCCAGGATGTCTGTAAGGTGCATCAGAAGAATCTTTGTCACTTAAATCACATTTAAAACGGCAATAGGTAAAAAGATGGAAGGTTCCCAGTTTGAACCAAAATTAGAGTTAACTATCAAATCCAAAAAGCCAGGATATTACTTATTTCCTTTTGGTCAATCAAAGCAACTCTGGACTCAGATGGTACATTGGACCTTATATGGGAATGATCAGACAGAGAAAGCTCCATGAGAACTGAGATATCATATCCATAAGATCAAAAGCCAAGGGCTGATAAGACTAATAAGTGCAAAACTACCTGAAAATCAACTTGCAAATCATCTTGAACATAAAGAAATGGAGCAATCAACAGGCTCTTGAGTCATGAAGCCAACAGAGCTTTCACTGCTTCCTCACTATTATTTTTGCCATAAGAGTAGATTTACAGAAATTTGTTGTTGCTAGAGTCTGCCAAATGAATGAAAACCTTGATAATGCTTTGGAATAACTAAGGTTGGAGTGACCAGTTTGCTTAAAAGAAATATAAGCAGTTGAGCAACTCTGTCTAAACTCTAAGAGAGACTCTTAGATATATTCTGTTGAAATGTATCTTCTGCCTATCTATCTGCTGAATGTCACTGGAGCGCAATTCTAGTGGTAGTACTTCGTTTGATATGAATGTTTCTGTCCAAGGCAGGGATGCACCTTTAGTACTCACAAAACTGCTCTCATCACCGTTAAACTGATTGACAACAATAACTCATGACTAGAATACTTTATTTAGCCCTAGAGAGCTGTGTCCCCCATCTTTTCCATCTGGTATCTATGGGGAGTTATAATCTCATGGACTGCTTCAGTAGAATTCTACAATGAAGTTGCATTACATCAGAGGCAAAATAGTCCTTTTGATTGATTCCTATCTCATGAAGACTTTCAAAGTCCCTTTCAACTCTGCTATTCTGTCATATAGAATAGCATGGCCCTACTCACACGGGGGAAAACACTCTGGACTTGGTTTTTGTCTCTGGTCAGTGGCTGAATGATCTCGATATAGGGGATATAGTGACTGAACCCTTGTCATGGTCATATCATTCTCTCCTTCGCTTTGACCTTCGAACCGCTACATCCCGCCACAGGGAGGCGGAACCGATTAGGTGGTTCTGCCCCAAGCACCTGATGGACCGGATCGATTCCAGACGGAGCTTGGGACATTTCCTGAGGCTCTAGCTCATGGCTCGACCGAAGACCTGGTGGCCGCCTGGGATAGGGCGGCCACTGGAGCTTTGGATCGGGTCGTGCCTTTGCAGCCTCTGACTCGGTGCCGATCTCGCTTGGCTCCTTGGTTCACCGAGGAGCTGAGGGAGATGAAGCACTGGAAAAGATGCCTGGAAAGCGGTTGGAGGACCAGCTGTTCTGAATCTGACAGAACACTGGTAAGGTCTCATATTAAGACCTACCTGGTGGCGATAAAAGCGGCAAAATGTAACTATTTTTCCGCTCTTATTGCATCATCAGATAATCACCTGGCTGCCCTGTTTAGGATGACCCACTCCCTGCTCCACCAGAAAGTGCAGAAAGACCCCTTGGAGGGCAGAGCTGAGGACTTTGTACAGTATGTGTATGACAAAATCACTCAGATTTGGGAACATCTGGACTCTGACTGGGTAGGTTCAGGGGGAATGATGGAGGCAGGTCTTGAGAATATTATCTGGGAAGAGTTTGATTCTGTGACTCCCAAAGACGTGGACAGGATACTGGGCAGACTGAGCATGGCCACATGTTTATTGGACCCGTGTCCCTTCTGGTTGGTGCTGGCCTCTCGAGAGGTTACACGAGGTTAGCTCCAGGGGATCATAAATGCTTCCTTGAGTGAGGGTGTCTTCCCCACCGCCTTGAAAGAGGCGGTGGTGAGACCTCTCCTCAAGAAGCTTTCCCTGGACCCGGCAGTGTTGACTAATTACCATCCAGTCTCCAACCTTCGCTTTGCTGCGAAGGTTGTTGAGAGTGTGGTAGTGCGACAGCTCCCTCAATACCTGGATGAATCGGCTTATCTGGATCTATTCCAGTCGGGCTCCAGGCCTGGGTACAGCACAGAAACGGCATTGGTCGCATTGGTTGATGATCTCTGGAGGGCTCGGGACAGGGGCTGCTCCTCTGTCCTGGTCCTATTAGACCTCTCAGCGGCTTTTGATACCATTGACCATGGTATCATGCTGCACCGGTTGGAAGAGTTAGGGGTGGGGGGCACCATGTTGCGGTGGTTCTCCTCCTTTCTCTCTGAATGGTCTCAGTCTGTGTTGGCAGGGGGGCAGAGGTCGACCCCGAGGCCCCTTGTATGTGGGGTGCCACAGGGGTCAGTCCTCTCACCCCTTCTGTTCAACATTTATGTGAAGCCGCTGGGTGAGATCATCCGTGGTTTCGGGGTGAAGTACCATCAGTATGCTGATGACACTCAGCTGTGCATCTCCACCCCGAATCACCCCAATGATGCCCTTGAAGTGATGTCCCGGTGCCTGGAGGCTGTACGGATCTGGATGGGGAGAAACAGACTCAGGCTCAACCCATCCAAGACCGAGTGGCTGTGGTTTCCGACGTCCCAATATAGTCAGTTGGTACCATTACTGACTATTGGGGGTGAGTCGTTGTCCCCCACGGAGAGGGCTCGCAACTTGGGTGTCCTCCTGGACTCACAGCTGTCTTTAGAAGAGCACTTGATGGCAGTGGCTGGGAGGGCTTTTTATCAGGTCCGCCTGATTCGCCAGTTGTGTCTCTTTCAAGATCAGGACTCATTAAGCACGGTCACTCATGCCCTCGTCACTTCCTGCCTGGATTACTGCAATGCTCTCTACATGGGGCTCCCCTTGAGGAGCACCCAGAGGCTCCAGTTGGTCCAGAATGCGGCCGCATGGGTGGTTATGGGAGCGACGTGGCACTCCCATGTGACTCCCCTCCTGCGCGAGCTGCACTGGCTCCCGGTGGTCTTCCAGGTGCGCTTCAAGGTTTTGGTTACCACCTTTAGAGCGCTCCATGGCTTAGGACTGGGGTATCTACGAGACCGCCTTCTGCCACCAGTAACCTGTCACTGACCAGCACGCTCCCATAGAGAGGGGCTTCTCAGGGTGCCGTCGACTGGCAAACCCAGGGGGAGAGCCTTCTCTGTGGGGGCACCTGCCATCTGGAACGAGCTCCCCCCGGAGATACAGAGGATTCCGGATCTGCGCGCTTTCTGCCATGCCCCCAAAACATTCCTATTCCAGCAGACTGGCCTGGCCCGTCTTCTCTTTTAAATTGCTTTTTTAAATTTTAATTTGTTTTATATATTGGGGTGTTTTAAATTTGTTTTCTGGGCCAAAGAATTTAATGAATTTTAAATGGTTTTTAATGTTTGTATTATATGTATTTTATTTTCTGGCTGTTCACTGCCCTGAGTCCTTCGGAAGTAGGGCGGTATATAAATAAAATAAAATAAAATAAAATAAAAATAATAATAAAATAAAATAAAATAAAATAAAATAAAATAAAAATAAATAAATAAATATAGGAAGAGCAATCACTGAAGAATCCCAAAGTGAAGCAAACCTAAGGAACCACATGTATCAGTACATAGTCATTTCTGGAGATATATGAACCTCTGTAAAAGTTTTGAGATGTAAATGCTTTCTTGAAACTATCTTGAAACTTTGTCACTGTTTGGTGGGATAGTAATGTCTTGCTTTGTACGAGTAGATCACCACTTCTAAATGAAGATCATCTGGGATGGACAGAAAGAACCTTTTGCCTCATTTCCCTTTAATCTATGACTCTGGAAAACGAAATAAAATAATAACAACAAAAATAAACATATGCATTATGTTCAGAATTGTTCTGAAGAGAAATAAAGTTCTCACCAGCAGATTGTCATGCATATTTATATGGACCTTTGAGATCTCAGATGTTCTGCCCTAGCTATTGAGATCTTACTGGAAATTCAGGGGGAAAGGGGTCAAGAATAGACCAAATTGTGGAACCTGTTATTGAAGTTGCCAATGACTTCAGGCAAATTTCTCCAGTGATATACTTCCTAGTTCCCCACCCCCAATTCTTTCTATCATTTATAAAGGAGGCAAAAAAAAAAAAGGTTAAGACATCATTATTTTTTTCTGTGTCAGCAACACTAAATATACAGTAAATGGGATAGAATCCAATAAATAGGCAGTCAACAACCTGAGTGTTATGAATTGTTAAGGACAAATTATGATAGCTGAGAGCTCTCTGCTTATGATAATCACTTATTTAAGAATTTTAGTTTGTTAAACTCAAACCAAAAAGAGGAAGCAATTATCCATTACCTTTTGAAATCTTAAGTAAGGAAAGATTAGTGCTAAGGAAGAAAGTGGAATAAAACTGAATTATACAATAGCATATTCAGCAACAAGGAAAAAGAAGAAGAAAAACCTAGGCACTCCTGTCCGGTCTTGATAACATTTTAATAATTTAACTCTGAAAATTTCATACAAGAAACTGCTTTTAAGAAGGAAGCTAGAAACATTACATAATGTAAAATATAAATACTAATTTTTCATGGTCAGAAAGAAATGTGAGTAGTGCTGAGTTGTTTGAGCTGGATTTAGCTACAGTATGCAACTAAATTGTCAGCGTTGATTCAGAAAGTCCTGTGAATAATTTTAAAAAGTAGTTTGACAATTCCAGATGGTAAACATTTAAGGTGGGGAAATTACGCATGAATGCAATTGCATCGGAAGAAAACCCACTAACAAAGAAACCTTCCTTGCAAATGCAGAAATAGTTTATTAGAAAAAAAATAAGTTTAGAAAAATCTTGCCATATTAGATTTCTATGGATAGGATGTTTTAAAATAACTAATCAGCCTTCCTCCTATGCACACCCATGCATATCTACTGAAAAAATACAATTCCAGAAAATCAACATTAAGTACCAATGATAGTATGCAAAACACAATTTGTTCCAGGTTCTGAACGAAGGAAAGACACTGGCCATGTGAATTCAATAGATAAGCAAGTAATGTTGCTGGGACTGTGCAGAGAAAAAAAAAAGTCAGCATAAATTTGTCTATTTCATTTTCTTTCAAATTCTTACTTTCTCAATTTAAATGTTTTTTTCCCCATTATCAGATTATATATGTGTTTAGCGGAATTTATCATGCTGCCCAACTCCATTGACTCTGAGTGCCTTACAAACAAACAAACAACAACAAAAAAAACCTAGTAAAAAATTCCTGATATAATGAAACTAATAAAAGCCTAAGAAAGGAGAGGCATTAAAATATGAGACAATCAAGGAAAACCAGTCTTTATCCCAGAGGCTGGGAAAGAGCCAGGCTTTAAGGCTACTTAAAAGATGGCAGAGTCAGAAAAATGTGGGCAGAGGGCAATCTATTTTCCAAATTATGTTTTCATGTTGTATTCATGAATCACAACTACATATACATTTTTACTTAATATGATGATGTTTGTCCATTGTGTTCGAAGAGGACCTTGACCAGAGGTGGGTTTCAGCAGGTTCTGACCAGTTCTGGAGAACCGGTAGCGGAAATTTTGAGTAGTTCGGAGAACCAGTAGTAAAAATTCTGACTGGCCCCACCCCCATCTATTCTCTGCCTCCCAGGTCCCAGCTGATTGGGAGGGTATGGAGATTTTACAGTATCCTTCCCCTGCCATGCCCACCAAGCCATGCCATACCCACCAAGCCACACTCACAGAACCGGTAGTAAAAATTTTTGAAACCCACCACTGATCTTGACATATAACAGGTTGTGGACTGTCCACGATGTGTCTGCAGGTGGCTGATAAGGCATATACGAGAATGAAACGTTCTGCCACATGTTGGGCAGACATGTGTGGGCATCATTGTTGCAGCATTTGCAGCTCTGGCTTTGCGGAGTGCTCGCTTCTCTTGTGCTATGTGATCTGTCCCCATCCACACACACAAACACAGCCAGCCGAGGGTTAAGGAAACACTTTGGCACACACCCAGGTCTTATCTCCAACTTGGCAGCAATTTACACATCGTCTACCAAGTGCGTTTATTTCCACAAAACAGAAAGATAAGATACTTAGCATAAAAAAAGTCCAAGCAGAATAATATTTCTCTCAGCAGTTCCGGACGAGGCTTTAGTGACTATCCAAGGTTTACTTTTGTTCGTCACAAGGATCACTGACCACTACCCTCTATTATATAGTCTCTGGAGTGTGGTCCAGTGACTCAGTTCTAATCCCTAGCACGCCTCCTGAACTGCTGCAATCGTTTATCACGCCTTCGGAGGCGTGCATCCAGGAATGATGTTTCTCCGTCACTCTGATCCGAGCCACCTGTCTCCCTGCTAATCTCCTCTCCCTCGGCCGGCACCTGAGACAATGCCAGAGGGGAGGGGCCTGGAGAGGGAGGCCTGGCTGACTCCTCTTCCTCTTGCTCGGAGCTTTCTTCCTCTGATGGGACAGGCTCAGAGAGCGGGGCCACAACACTATGGTTGTTCTTCTGTCTTCAGATGTCTGGCAGCCTTGGTGGATCTGTGTCAGGGGTGGGTTCTAATTTTTTTTACTACCGGTTCTGTGGGCGTGGCTTATTTTGTGGGCATGGCTTGATGGTCATGTGACAATTCTTTAGGATTTAGCAGTAGTACTGGTCTACCAGGCTTTTAACTGCTTGCAGAGCTGTACTGGTTTACTCATTTGTTTTTGGAAGCACTGATCTACCCATTTATTTTTGCAGGCACCGGTCTACTCATTTATTTTTGCAGGCACTGGTCTACTCATTTATTTTTGCAGGCATCGGTCTACTCATTTGTTTTCTTTTAACACTGATCAGCTGTAGGGCGGCCCTTTGAAGCCCTGCAGCAAGAGTTTAAACAGTTTTTTTCCCTCTAGTTGATCAGCTGGGACTCAGGAGGCAGCAATAGATTGGGGATGGGGCCAAATAAAAAGTAAGATTAATGCAGGGGGTGGAGGGAGGTGGGGGTATGTGGGGGTAGCGGGGGGCGGGGGCCGGGGGGCAGAACTGGTTTGGTAACATCATATCATCACCGCTACCGGCTTGGCGGAACCGGGCTGAATCAGGAGGAACCCACCACTGATCAGCGTGCTTAATATATGCCTATTTGTAGGATGTTAATTATTATCGGAGAACTACATCTCAAGTGTGCATATCAGAGTATTTTGGATTTGTATTTCAGAATGGTTAAAGTGTGTTCTGATTCTATTTCTTTCCCATTTTTACACAGGGATCTAGTTCTGAAAATAATTCTTGAAGGTCAGAAAAGCCAGAAGCCAGTAATCTAATTGAGAAGAGATAGTCAAATTACAAATGGATCTTGCTGAAGGCTTTGCAGAGGATCAAAGAAGCAAAATAAGAGAAAGTGGAGGGGATACAGGAGGAGGATTTTTTTTTTTTAAAAAAAGGTGATTGTGCAGGAGCAGAACTCAACCAGAAAAGGCCTTCTGTAATGAGACAAATATCTTAGTCTAAATATTTTATAAAGCTCAATAGAGTAAGAGTGGTTCTTAAGGTCATCTTATTGAATTGGACCTAGTGTAAGCTGTACCCTAGTCTGCTTTGTTTATGATTGAATATAGCCCTTGGTGAAATTGCATGTACAGTGTTGAACCTTTAGGTTCTTAGCTTCAGTTAAATCCCCAAATCCCCATGTTTTGGTCTAACTTGTCAGCTTAAATATTGTAAGATTGTTTATAGATGAGTAGAAATCAAATAGTTGCCATTTTGGATTGATTCAGTTAGTAGACAGAATTACAATATCCATATTATGTGCCAAAATGTTAAAAAAAACCACCTGAAGAATGTAAAGTTTAAATTTAGAAGATTAGATGCAAGGTATTCCACACACATCTAAAATTCTATTTTGGATTATGTTTCGTAATGAAATTGACCTTTCCTAGCTAAGCCCCCCCATTCAAGCTTTAATTTGATTGCAAAATATAGGTTGAAACTTAAAATTTTAATCAGCTTGAGATCTAGGTGGTTGCTGGAGAGGCAGAGAAAGTAAGCAGCAGAAAAAAAGATGGAACTAAATTGATGTAGGATTGTGAATAAAATTTTTCTCATACTTGTAAAGGTCAGTGGACAATTTTTGACAACTGAACACTCCCCACTTTCTTTCTCCTCATGTTGCTATTTTCATCATACTAATGTTTTATTTGCCATTCATTGAAAGGATTCACTGCCTATTTTCTTCTCCTTGATTTGGCCATGGTTAGTGCTAATGAAAAATGGGCACATTTGGCACTATGACAGTAATTTGCAGATAGCTTTTCCAAAATGTTTGCCTTAATAGCCCAGGTGAATCCCAAGCTCCTATTTGCTAAATGCAAACCAGTGAGAAACCTACCCCCCTTTCACCTCCAGGATGCTCTTTACTACCTTAGCATATACCTTTGCCTTTTCCTAGACACTCTTCCAAATAAATCATCAAACTAAATCCAGTTGCTGTTTTATTTTCTCCTAAAAAAAAAAAAAACCCTATGGGTTTTCTTGGAAATAAAAAGAAATGGTATGGGCTCTGTTAGGATATGGTATAAGTCTAACAAATTGTCCAGGCAATATATGTGTTCTATCACTTTAAATGTATTCTGTAACTTTAAGATGTAATGCTGAGTAATTGTACTGATGAGTCATTGTAACTGACTGCTGACTGACTGCTGACTGCAATTATCCTAATTGTACTATTGAGTCATTGCACTGCTGACTTCACTTATCTTAAGTGGATAATTACTAGTGTAAACTGTATATAAGAAGGAAGCCGAGCTATAGTCATTGTTGGACCTGCTCTCATCGTTGTTGGACCTGCTCTCATCGTGTATGAAGGAGTTCTCATCATGGATGGATCTGCTACCATCGTGATTTGTTATCAGCGTTGAATTGCTGTTTATTACCTACTGTTGTTTGTATGGTAAGAAGATATCTGTAACTTCGGACTGATTTGAATGGCTAAAGACTTGGATTGACTAAAAGACTATGCAATTGTTTTTCACTACAAAGTAAACCTTTGTTAAACCAGTTTGTATGTATTGTATTCATTGCTCTCAGTACCGTTTCTCTGTGCACTTACTCTGCTGGTTGGTAACACAACAATATCCTTAACAGGCTCATTCTCTGTTTTGCAATAAGGCATCTTCCCATTTGTTGGTATTTAATTTAAAGAATCTAGCAGATTATTTAAATTAAAGAAAAAGGCAGATAGTAGGCACCAAGAAAGTCTCTGTGGGCATTATCTTTAGTAGATTCTGCAAGAACACCTTCTTGACAAGTGTCTGAACTAACATTTTCCAGGAAGCTTTGAAAAACTAAGATCCCTTATTATTCCATTAGATAGATGTTGCCCACAAATGTAGCTTAGTCTGAGCATTTAAAACAGCAATTGTTCCTACAGCAGAAACAAAGCATTCCATGGGCAGAACTATTAAAACTCAGGGAAATATCTCCATAGAAGCCTCAACAAAATGCCTGCATGCAAACTAACTTTTCACAAGCTGTTATATCTTGGTAATGAAACTTTAGAAGAGATCCAGTTTGTTCTGGTGGTTTATAGTCTCTCAGACTATAAACTGAGAGACTATGAGTTCCCGTTCTACCTTAGGCATGGCTGGGTGACCTTAGGCCTCACTCTTTCTCAGCTCTAGGAAGGAGGCAATGGCAAACTATTTCAGAAGAACCTTGCCAAGAAAACTGCATGGACTTGTCCAGGCAGTTACTAAGAGTCAATACTGACTCCAAAGCATCAAATAAAATAATGCAAATTTAGACTTGGGAGCGAAAGAATGTAAGGAAATGGAAAGAAAAGTGGGGAACAATTTTAGAATCAGACAGGGACTCAGTCTAAGATAAGGCCCACCCCCCCGCAAAAAAAAGTCCCAGAATAAATGAGATAAATGGATGAAGTCATATTTCTATGTTTTAAAGAGATTTTTGGAGACTGGGAGAATTTGATGGGGAGAAGAAAAGCTGTCTTCCCTTTTGCTTGTCTCAAGAGGGCAGCATTGCTCTATTCAAAGTTCTTGCCAACTGGCAGACTGTCATTGTTATTGTTGACTTGTCACTTCTGTGACCCTTGTTGATTAAATTTGGGGAAAGGGTTGTTTCTTGCACTTAAGATTTTTTTACCTCTGCAACTGAACACTGCTTCTGAGCTTTTGAATGGCAACCAAGAAAGGGGGAAAAAAAGGAATAGGGCAGTGACTGCTCATTTATAGGGGAGACCAAGGTGCATCATTACAGGTATTTCAGCCTTTAAATACATACATATTTGGCCTCAAAGCAATCATACAGTTCATTGTAAATGTTCGGAAGCAAGGAAATCTTCTGTTCCAATTTAATGCTAGGGAAAGAGACAAACGTTTTCTCACAGTTCTAAATGCAGGGAGATGGTTAGATGCTAAAGCAATCATTCTCCTCATATTGATTGGTGATGATAGAACCAGGACATCTCCAGATGTGATCAAAGATCAATAGTATAAGAAATTGTACACAAATATTAAGAGTCCAATGATTCTGTGTAGGATTGACAATGGACCCTAACCAGTGGTGGGTTTCAAAATTTTTTACTACTGGTTCTATGGGTGTGGCTTGGTGGGCGTGGCATGGCTTGGTGGACGTGGCTTGGTGGGTGTGGCAGGGGAAGGATACTGTAAAATCTCCATTTCCTCCGGGGAAATTTTGTGGGCGTGGCTTGATGGTCATGTGACAATTCTTTAGGATCTAGCAGAGGTACTGGTCTACCAGACTTTTAACTGCTTGCAGAGCTGTACCGGTCTACTTATTTGTTTTTGGAGGCACTGGTCTACCCACTTATTTTTGCAGGCACCGGTCTACTCATTTGTTTTTGGAGACACTGGTCTACCCATTTATTTTTGCAGGCACTGGTCTACTCATTTATTTTTGAAGGCACTGATCTACTCATTTGTTTTTGGAGACACTGGTCTACCCATTTATTTTTGCAGGCACTGGTCTACTCATTTATTTTTGAAGGCACTGATCTATTCATTTAGTTTTGCAGGCACCGGTCTACTCATTTGTTTTCTTTTAACACTGATCAGCTGTAGGGCAGCCCTTTGAAGCCCCATGGCAAGAGTTAAAACAGTTTTTTTCCCTCTAGCCGATCAGCTGGGACTCAGGAGGCAGCAATAGATTGGGGGTGGGGCCAAATAAAAGATAAGAATAATGCAGGGGGGCGGGGATGGGGCAGAACCAGTTTGGTGACGTCATATCGTCACTGCTACCAGCTCGGCAGAACTGGGCCGAACCGGGAGGAACCCACCACTGCTATAAACCCTACATAGCCTGCCATCAAGTTACATAGAAATGCGACAAAATAAATAAATAATAAATAAATAAATAAATATATTCATAACCACATTCTTCTATTGGAATTTAACTGACTAATTCAGTCTACCTGAAAAAAACTACTAGCGGTTCCCCATTTAAAGTATCAGGAGGTAAGTGTGTGTGTGTGTAGGTGCCTTCCAGTAGCAGTATTGATTCTTTTAAATAGTGGACGTCTGGCTGACTCCTACTTTTACTGCCTTTCAAAAGCATCCCAAATAGAGGTCTTCAAAAAATGGGGAAGAATTTGGTTGGGTTATAGATTGTATTCCTTGTTTATTAATTGGTTTGTGGAATTCTTAAGTCTGTATTTGTATCATATATTTTATCTTATGAATTATCAAGAGTCCTTTGCCATTGTGGTAGTGTATAAATGTGAATAAACTACTTCAATATTTTATACTGTTATATTTTACTTGGGGGGAAATGTATTACTCTTATTGTATTTTTTTATTCAGTTTGTTTTTTGGGCCCATCTAAAAGTCCTGGATTTGTGTTGATAAAGGTATCTCATGGAGTCTTAGGATTTGCACACTCCATGACTCCAGAAATAGTCAAAGGCATTGCCACTGAGAATCAGCACACCTAATACTAGAATCTGACATTAAAGAACTATGTTCAATGTAATATATTAACGGTATTTTTAGTCAACAAGCTGTGGTGGGTCCCTATCTCTTACTCCCAGTTTCTCCACACACAGAGTGAGAACTGTGAAGAGGCTTTTTTTTCTGAACTCAGAGGAGATCAGGATTATAAAACAGTGCCTAGATGAATGGAACAATATCCCCTGGCACCAAGTATATATATATACTATATAAGCATTTTCTTCTGGACCCAGACAGTCTCACAACCTTTATGTATTACTGTAAGCTAGATTTACATAGGCTTTATCGACTGTTTTAGCACCTGCAACATTTTTCAGTAATTGCAAAACTACGTTTATAGAACCAAAAAAAAAAAAAAGCAAAACCTACATAACTTTTGTCATAGAAGCTATGATTTCATGTTAATATTTATAATTTTAAAAACTGAAGATAAGTACCACTTTTGTTTTAACTCAGAGCTGCAAAGAAAGAAAGGATCCTCCCCCAATTATTATTTTCCACAGACTGTATCAGAAATAGGAGTCTTTTTCTCTTATCTATCTCATTTTATTCTGCCTAACCATCCCATTCCATTAGACCTATGTAATTACTGGCCAACAATTAAAGGCTACATTAGCTAGATCATAGCTTGGTATATCTCTCACACCTATCTCCTCATTTTCATTAACAAACATTTGCCCAACAGCAAGCCCACAAGACGTACATTATGCAGGAATCCTGATAATACCATGTTATTAAATTCATTAACATTAAGAAAAGGGAAGTCACATATGGCTCCTGCCTGATAAAATATTCAATTAAAAAAATCTATTTCACAATTTCGATGAGTTTCAACAAATGAGGCACAGTACTGAATGACTGAACAGTGAGACTAAAAATAAATAATGAAAGTATTTTTCTTTGAACAGCCAGAATATATGATCAGATCATTACAATCGGATCATTACAACCACAGAACAGTATGTAATACAAAAATGCCCAGAAGGCTTTAGTTATTATTTGGAAGGCTTATTGTCATAAAGGCAGTGCAGAAATGTGAGCAACAATTTACCTAGTAGCATCTTACTCTACTGAGCATGCAACCACTGAGATTGTCCCTAATTAGTCCCTAATTTAATGGAAAGAATTTAACCAGGCTTGATTAGTGAAATTCTTTATAGCACACTGGAAAATGTTACAAGCAGCTCTCTCTTCTGAAACTTGCTATCAGAAATGGTATTGGGTACAAGAGGACTGTAGGCATTGAAATCCTCAGGTGTCCCTCCTCCCTGATTGCTCCCTGCTCTTCCCTGCATATTCGGCCACTATTCTTATTTATTTCTTTAATTTGATTTGATTTCTATACCTATTCATCTCAACTTGTGGTTTTGGGCAGCATATATATATAAAAACAATTAAAACAATACAAAAGAAAAATATATCATTTCTGAGTAAAATCATTGCTATGGATATTAATACAGGCAAGAAATGGGGCCATTAACACATTTTGGGGGTCCAGGCCTGGGCATAGAATCAGGTCTTCACAGGTTTATGAAAGGCCAACAGATTCAGGGTCGCCTTAATCTCTGAAGGAAAAATTCTAGGGGGTAAGGACCAGGGGTGGGTTCTACTTGCCTTTACTACTGGTTTGCAATGGGAGCATGCACAGATCGTCAATTATGACATCCGGGCAGGTGGGCAGAGCCTCTCGCCGCTTTTACCAGTTCTAAAGAACCGGACAGAACTGGGAGCAACCCACCACTGGTAGGGACTACAGTGGAGAAGCCATATTTCCTAGTTTCTTAAAAGACCAGTATGGCCAATGAGTGGGCAGGAATCCCTGTCATTGTATCCTTACTGATCATATGTATCTATAAGGATATGTATATGAAAGTGCCTATTCAGTTGCTTGCTATTTAGATTCAGAACAATTATTTCACTGAAAATGATATATGACACCTAGTCTTTTGATTGGACTAGGATAACATTTTGTGACAGTTTGATGTCACATCCTGAGTCCAGAGACTGCTCCTGGTGCATGAAACTCTTAACATTTATTTTGTGGTCTACCTTTGCAACAGAGTATTACACTTTACAAGATGTGTGAATTAGCTCAGAATAGGGATATTGGGAAAATTCAAGTGAGAGCTGCCACCTAAGGAAGCAAAAATGTTTGAGGCATACATTGGCTAACCAGAACATGGCTGATAGGGCTATGCTAACTTTAGGCATGTTAGGTGTCTCTTCTCTCTTGCTGCAAGATCTAGAAATAGATTTCAAAAATAAATAAGATATGGAGAGTTAAAGTTGTGTGTGACTTTCTGACAACACTGGTGTATCTTTTTTCCCTTGCCGTATCAAATTCTTGAATACCCAGGGGAGTGTAAGACTCCATGCATAATTCCTGTGTTACATGCACCTAAGACAATTCTCGGATGAGGAAGTAGAACAATTACATGTCCAGAAAACAGCTTGCAAACAGGAACAAACCTCGATGGAGTAGTGCGATTGAAAATGTAACTTACAGGAAGAAAGAAATGCTGGATTTTCCCCACTGTCTTCCTTTGGATTCCATGAAATACTGAAAAAAATAAGAGGGGCTGAGAATCTAAAACAGAGGACATATAGGCATAGGCATCCACAACAAATAGAGATGTTGTCTGAATGATACAATCTGTATTGTGATGACATGATGGAAGCTTCATCCCTTATCTGTTTATGTGAAATATCATGATGTAAGTATACAAGGAATGGAGTTTGTGTCAAGACATGAGGAACTTTTCCAGAGTTTTAGGCAATTCACAACACCTGGGAGCCCAGGAGAATCACCCTAACAGTGTCTTTTAAGTCTGCCTCTCACTGCTCTTTGAACTGACTGCAACTGCAGTTTTTTATATGACACATGTAACCATTACCAGCAATCTATTCCTCTGGACTATTTCCTGGAATCTTGGCTTGTTTCTGGAACTTCTGTGCACAATTCTTGAGTGTCATGGTTTTATTTCCCCACTAGACTTCAATCTGATTTCATTTGACTCTGGAAGAATCATCCCTCTGCATGGGCATTTGCATGGAAGGGCAAGTAATGAAATATGTATCTGGCAGTGTTGACAAAAATTCCATTCCATTGTACTTGCATACAAAAATAACTGATTCTCCTTCACTTGGGCGTGTGTTTTGCTCTAAACATGACATTCTGCCAGAACAGTGGTGAGACTCTGGCAGCAGAAAAGAGGTACTTACAAAACCAAAATCATCTCTGCCAACAGTGCCAACACTGCCTTCACCTGAATCATGGTTGCTTTTTGAGTTTTATGTTAGAAAAAAGGGAAGCAATAACTTTTTAAATGCTTAATGTGAGCATTTGTTAGCACTCAACCGGGGTGACAGCTAAATGAAATGAGGCAGCACAGCCTCAGTGCTAGATCATGGAGACAAACCATAGCAAAAACCAGCATTTTCATGCCCCACTAACAAATGTTGCCTGACATCTAACTCACTGCTGTGATAAATAAAAGAATGGGTTAAATGAACCTTGGTCTGATCCACAAACAAAATTCTCGTCTTATTATACTCCAAATGATAAACTGCCTTCTTGTAAATGTTTATTGATTTGTATTTTCCATCTGTTTTTCTACCTCAAAAAGTTATGACTAGCACATGCCCCAGATATCTAGCCTTTAAGTTAGGAATCCAAGTCTGGAGATGTATTATTTAAACTGTTGACTACAAAGAAAGATTGGAAGTTGTTCTAATTAAGTCTTATCTGATCTTACTGAACAATTGTTTGGTTTGGTTTCTAAAACTCTGTTATAGCATAACACTTTTCTCTCAGGATAGAAAAAAGGTAGCCTGGTTGTAGTTTCAATGGTGATCTGATTGTGTGTGTGTGTGTGAGCACTTAACAGGAAATCTTCCAATCCAATTCAGTAATTACCGTAGAATACATTAGACTCAATGAGGTCAGCAGAGCAACTTCTGTCTCTGTTTGCATCTTTAAGCATTTTATGCTGTGTAACAGGGGAAACTCTGAAATAAAGTCTAATTCTTTACACAAATGAAAGATGGAGAATCAAACTGCCCAAGAATCTTAAAATAATTCTCCTCTTTTTAATAACACCATCCCCAAGCAGTATGCAGACATATTCTTCCAAGTGGATGTGCACTGATTTTCCTAAATATTCTGTGCCATGTTGAAAAATTTAGTGGCTCATGATGTGAAGGCCATTCAAAATGGAGAAAAAGTTAGTCTGTAACATAAATAAACAACATGATATCTCTGGGCATTTTTGTCTTTGGGCCTATCAGGTTGTGTCCCTCCTAATGTTTTAAAAAATGTATATTTTAATTACAAATGAACATGAAGCTAACCTATAAAATAAAGTATCTGTCACTTGCATACTATTTATTTAAAATGGTTTTGGAGCCCACATAGTCCCATTGGCATGATAGAAGGCATCTTGGGAATTTAACTTACCACCTGTTAAATAAATAACTTTTGTCAACCCATTATGATAGACCAATATTGTCTATAGTTTCCTGTACCATTTGGCACCAAAGTAGGGTTGGGGTTTTTTGAGTCCTGTTTTTTAACTTCTTTCTCAGGACTGACATTTCATTTGAAATCTCCTATCTCTTTTATCTAATTAAATAGAATGTTTATGCTTTCCCCCCCCTTCTGTTAAGGGCTTTTGCATTTCTTTGATATCTTATCTTATGGTAAGATGGTCAGTCAATAAGTTTGATAAAATAAATCTTTGCCACCTTCTATAATTATAATACTATGCCCTCCATGGCAGCCATTTTGTAAATGCATCTACTATATGCTATTAATATTCCAATTTGTTTTATATAGTTTCTTTTTTAAAAATAATTTTTATTAACAGTTTGTCTTTAAAAACAACACAAAAACCAATCACACATATATAAAAACAAAACATGTCAAGACATAACGTATTGAACATTATATTACATAACATATTGTTTTATATAGTTTCATGACAGATTCAGAATGGCTTCCACTTAAAAATCAAATAGGAATAAAAGTTAAGAAAAAAAATCATTATCATCCAGAAGACATACAACAAACAAACAAACAAACAAACAGCCTACAGATTTTAGCAACCACCAGGAAGACTGCGAGAACAGTGTGGTTTTCAAAGACTTTTAGGGAGGATCAGATCCGATGAGAGACAGGCATTAACTTTTGAATGGTCTTCAAGGTCAGCCCCATTAAAGAGTATTGTAACAGTTCAACTGTGTGGGGTACAAGTTAATGTACAAGTGACCATGTTGGGGGCTGTTTAATCTAGGTAGAGATACAACTAGATAGAACTGTAGGCCTTCTTGGCCACAGTTGTCACCTGCTTTTTGGAATGGTATGTGGGAATCCTCTTGGAAGACAGCAGGAACAGCCACATCCTAGACAACATTCTAATAAATGAAATTTGAGTCTAAAAGAGGAGGGGTAGTAAAAGCATTTCAGAAGGGACCCTCCCTAGTTTTCAAAGGATTGTAAGGTTTTGAAATGTAACCTTACAATACCATAGAGATAGAGTTAGTACTCCCGGCTGTGATTCTTGTCTGATATATTTGAGCAACAGCTGTGAATTCAAGAAAACCTGCAAGTTCTTCACCTGTAATCAGTGATGGGTTGCCTCTGGTTCACACCGATTCTATAGAACCGGTAGTAAAACCAGTGGGAGGCTCCGCCCACTGACTCCGACATCATCAGAATGCTTCTGCGCATGTGAGAAGAGCACGCATGCGGCCCCGTTGCAAACTGGTAGTAAAGGTAAGTAGAATCCACCCCACCTGTAATAGAATGTAAGAATGGCTTTGGGGAAAAGATAGAAAGGATTTTGCCTAGAAAATCAGGCAAGAGAGGCAGGAGCCCCTACTAGCTTAGTGGTCAGAGAAAGAAACTTAAAAAGAACCCATCCTGATGTATTAAGTAGTTAAGTACTGGCAGGAAGTTCTGTACTTTTAACTATGATGTTAGCCCTTCTGGAGAGAAAACATGACTAAATGAACTAAATTTACTTTATTGCAAGGCTACATTAAAAGTTTTTTACTTGAGACCTGAAAGATTGATTTAGCCCTTCAGGGTAGATAGACAGCCAGATAGACAGTACTTTATTTCAGTCACTGACCAATAAACATACAATAAACAAAATGAACAACACAAAACTATCCCCCAACAACAAGAACTATTAGCCCTTTCAGGTATATCAGTCAGTAAATACAATTATGTAGATGAGCTAAATTTACCTTATTGTAAGGCTACATTAAAAGAATCTTGAAAGTCTAAAAGTACAAAACTTCCTGCTGCTATTTTTTTACTGTATGATACTTTAGGGCAAATCCTTTCTAAGTTTCTTTGTCTGAAAGTTAAGATACTGGGGGCTCCTGCCATGTTGTTTGTTTCCTAGACAACATCTCTTTTCCTCTTTTCCCAAGGTCATTCCCATGTTCCGCTGCATCATCATCATCAGTCTCAAATGGGGAAGTGCCAAAATGAAGCTAATCCCACTAAAGATTCAGAATTATTTGGACTATTAACCCAAAGGGTTTCTCATATCTGATTTATGAAAGACGCAGTTTACTCACCTGGAGCTGCTACTTCACCCTAATGTAAATGTCACTTTCCCTCAAAATTCAAGAACAAGAGGTAGGGTTTCAACAGCTGGGTTACAATACTGGATGACAACAACAACATATATCAAAATTATCTGCATTTTTGCTGACATCTAGTGATTCCTTGGATTTTTATAACTCACTTTTGTAATTTATGTAAAATAGAAGTTGATATTCCAATTATTCACCTCTAACTGCATTAAATGGGACAAAAGCACAAAGCAAAGGATTGCTATTGCTTATTGAAGATCAGTACAAAATTTTATAAACTTCTGAAGAACATCATGTAAATGCTGTCAGTCTCTATTCACAAAAGAACCTGATGTTAGTTAACTAAGCTGGCCATGATGAAAAAGAAAAGAATAGACCAGAATACTTGAGATAAGATAGCGGTTGATGTTTTTCATATAATCATTTCTTCTCCTATATACTTTACAATTAATATGAGAACCAGTTTGGTTTTGTGGTGAAGGCACTAGGCTAGAAACCAGAAGATTGTGAGTTATAATCCTACCTTGGGCATGAAAACTGGCTGGGTATTTTCAGCCCATTATTGTCTTATCCCACTAACATGGTTGTTGTTGTGGAGAAAATAGAGAGGAAGGAGTACTAAATATGGGTGCTTTCTTGAGTTTTGTTATGAAAATAATAAGGGCAGGATTTTTTTAAAAATATGCAAGAAAAGAAACTATTCAGCAATGATGTTGGAAAATCATCCATCCATATTTCTTTAGGGTATGACTCCAAGTATTTTTCATTCTTCATTCATGACAATGGATCATTTTGATTCTTGCTGCATAGTTCAGAAGAGGTATTATAAGAATTCAATCAAAAGCCAAGACACAGGATTCTTTTTGCAGAAAAATAAGCATTTGTTCAAAGCAAACATGCATATTTTACTTGGTAGAGTAAGCACAGGAGAAATGATGTAGAACAGTGGTTTTGCATTCAGAAATTTTCAGGTTCAGTTTACAGCATCATCAGGAAAATTAGGGAAGTTCTCAACATCATCAGGAGAATTAGGGAAAAAATCTTCAAAGGAATCCAATTCAGTAGGGAAGAAGAAAACAACTCAGTACCCTTCCTGGGTATCCTGATCTGCAGAGACCACAATGGCAAATTAGAAACACAAGTATATCAAAGAACCACCCACTCCAATCAAGTGCTCCACAACCAAATTAATAATCTACCCACAAGAGAAGTAATGTAAGAACTGTATTTAGACAAGCACAGACACACTGCAGCAATCCTGAAGAACAGAAGTAAACAGATAATCTATATCATTTTCCAACAAAATGGATAGCCATGCAACTTCAGCAAAACTTGCCTGACTTAACCCAATATAGCACAACAAACACAAACTGTAAAAGGATAACACTGTCATACATCAAAAACTTCTCAGAAACTACCAACAGACTATTACAACCACATGGAATCAGCATAGCACACAAACCAAGTAAAGCCCTCCAAAACATCCTAATTAAACCAAAAGACCCAGACTATGGAAAAGAGATAATCAACAAGTCAAAAAGGGAACAAAAAGACCAAAAAAACTGAACTGAAAAAGCTTTTTGAAGAAGCGAAATATTTTCAAGGAAAAAACCCAAGAAAGTCCAGTTGCCTTTGGAAAAGGGCCTGACCCAGACCATTGAGAATCCCCATAGACAAAAAGACCGAAACACCTTCTCACCAACCATCAGCACTAGATGAGCATAGATTAACACCAAAATTAACATCAGACCAACAAACAAGAAGTAAACAATACCTCCATCACGGAACTGCCCAACAAGCTAAAAGTAAACAGCCAAACAACCAAACAACCTCCAAGACCACTCCGACCAACATTGACAGGGCAAGCCATTAGAATATAAATTGAGAGCAAATCCCACTCCTTACTAGCATGGTTGATGTTACCTAGTTTGAGTAATGAAACATCTGGAAAGAAAACAACAAAGCTCAGAGAGCATCAAGGACCACTGAGACAATACTGTTACTATAAGTTATCTTTCCATGTCCCTTTCTCCTATCAGCTATTCTTTTCAGTGCTGTCAGCTGTCTCAAGTCTTTATTCATCTAGTAGGTAAGAAAATATATGCTGAAGTCACTGAAAAAGATACCAAGATGTAATTCAAATTCTACTTTCCAGACTGCTTCCTAGGATTAGTACAGTAGTTACTTACATGTTGCATGCCCATTGTTCCACCCTTTATACAAGAGCAGCTTGCAAGTGTCAATGATATGACAGCTCTTGCTCTCAGGTTATGTTCTAAACTGCACAGTGAAAAAGATGTGTGTGTGTGTATGTATGTGAGAGTATGGCGTGTGTGTGTGAGAGAGAGAGAGAGAAAGAGAGAAAATGAGAGAGAGAGAAAATGAGAGAGAGAGAGAGAAAAAAAATGAAAGAGAAAGCAAGATGAGGTACCACAAGCAACCAGTTATTGTAGTGAGACTGGATAATGGAGTAGTGACAGTTGAAGGAAGTGATCTTTTAATTCCTTCTTTGCTCAAGTGTTAGTATCGGACAGTTTAGCTAATGCTAAATGATTGTTCAGGAGAAACAATGACTGAGAACAACCTTAAAGTAACCTTAAACCTTAAAGTAAAAGTTTGAGTTTGAAACTTTTTTTCTATTTGAAAAAAAGTAAAAAACAAAAACAAAAACAAAACCCTTATAGCATGCAACTAACTTTTTTTCCCAAACTTTTCCAGATGGTTTAGATACTAATTAATAGGATTGTACAAAACATTGATCTGAAGATTTGATTAGAAAGTTTAAATTGAATAATCAATTTGAATCAAATCTTCTGATTAAAGCAGATGCTTTTGAAAATGGGAAGATGCCATGGATTTTTCCATATGTGCATACACATGCATTTTTATTAATCTGAATCTTTGAAGCAAATCAAATTGTGTATTTAAATCGCATCTGGACTAGTTTGTGCACCTGAACCAATGATAAATAAACATTAATTACACACACACAAGACTCACATACAAACATATACATACATACATACACTTTCCAGTCTGATGTCATCTGTTTTAGGTTAATAATGAAAATATGGAAACTGTCCAATCATGTTGCCAATTTATTATCTCACCAGTTCTGAAACTGAAAACCATTTATAAAACATTTAGAGCAATTAAATTTAGCATATCAAGTAATTGTTCCAAACATATTATGATCCCAAATCCCACTCTTCCTTGTTGTTATGAGCATTGGTCATGCTGTCTGGAATTATTTGGAACTATAGACCCAGTCAGAATTGTGGTCAGACATGAATTCTATTGCAATAATAATAACATACAGCACATTGTACTGGAAGGCAGGTGGTGGGATGAACTATCTTGTTCCATTCTATGCAAATTTTCTGTTGCATAAGTAAGTTTTTTCTTTTGCTAATCCTGGATCTACTGTTAACCATATTCAGTAGATGATAGCAAGTTCTAATATTTTGGGAAAATGCATTCCTGTATACTATCTAACCTTTTATAAACATATCGTCCCCTGGTACAGATATGTTTTTCTGCAGTTCTCATTGGCTTTGTACCCAAAATATACTTAGCACTTAATGCTGCAACCCTATAGATTTGTGTTTAGGAGACTAATAGTTGCAAAATTAACATGCAATAGTCTGTTGTTGATCTTTCTGCTACTAGTATGAGAAACATCATTTGGAAAGAAAAATAATGTCCTTGGTTGCATGCATCCAATCCCATAATGTACATTTAATTGCTCACCATCTATCATCCACTCTCTTCATTTATTTCCAAGACACATTTTGATTGTTTTGTTTACTGCTTACTGTGTTTATTACTTTCATAGGAAAATGTGATGCGATATATTTTGTATCAAGGTCACTGCTTTGATAATCTTAGTGGATATACTTCACCCATTCAGGACTGGATTATAATGAATTCAAACTAGTTTCATACTGAGGCACCCTTCCTCCTCCAGATGGAGGCCCATTATAATGTGTCATTGGCAATGTGCTAAATAAATAACATTATCCACTGTAATACTTAGTAATTATGGAAGATTGAAGAAAGGACACAGAGAAGTTGTTCAGGTTGCTTGTTTCATCCAGTGGTTAATATAATGCCAATAAGCAAGGATAAACATGCCTGTTGAATGTCAATAACACAGATGACCATAGATATGGCAGTTGGCAGCTCTTGATTCTCATCCAGCAATATAATTATTCATGCAGAATCCAGGACATCCTATATATTTATAGCAAATTCATTCTTACTGGATGTGAATCTTGATAGAGCCAAAATGTCACTTGTAATAAATAAGAGGGAAGAATCAATCAGCTTGTGGCGATGCCAAGATTTGTAGAAGTTAAAAAAAGAAAACTCTGAAGGAGATGCATATATGAATAAAAATGAATGAGTGAGTGAAATAGCTGAGGGGAGAGGGAAGAGCCTTAAACTCTTGGGTATAGGGAAGGCCCAATTAAGATTGATTAGTAACTGATGAATGCGGTGGAATGCAAAACTAAGAAGGGAGAACAGAATTTTGGAACAAAAGCTTAAAGGTATCAGATATCTGGATTAGGCATTTATATAATTTCTGTAATCACCTCATCCAAGTTGTAAGGAAAATGTGCAAAAGAAAGGAATAGTTACATTCCTGTTGTTCTCCTTGGGTAGCTTGTGAGAACTCTATATCAATGGCCAAGATTGTTGGTCACAGGCTGGATGTCAAGCAATAGCCTGAGGCTCACTATTAAACAGAGCCAAATCAAATCAAATTTCATGCATTCCTTTGTTATATCCAATTTGCATTTATGCTCTTGCTTTTTCATGAGCTCTTGCTATCTTTATGCCAGTGTCTGAAAGCAAATTGACTTCCTGCAACAGTTTCTCAAGTATTTCTTTAGAATTTGATCCAATCAGAATTCTGTCCATCATAACATTAGCTTAATGAAAAGCACAATCTCTTGCTATTAAGTGTGTAGCTGAGTTATCTACTCATCTATGCATTCATCTAGTCTTTACTGTCATTGCTGCAACAGCTTTTTGTGCAAAGATGAGGTTTTATGTGGAGTGCAAATGACTTTGTGTGTGTGTGTGTGCGTGTGTGCACGCACACACAAATTATAGCAGTTTTTCTTTCATCTCTAGTAAGACTTCTGGTCCCTGCAGTATATGATTCGTATACTGTATATTTCTTGCTTGCGGTATCAGAAAATGTGCAGTGTTTTCATTTTTAGGTCATGTGCATTCAGGAACTGCAAATATTCATTTAAGATTTCTTTCCATTTTAACCTATTTTCTTTTACATTTGAACATCCTTAAAGTATAAGGTCATACCAGTATGTATCCTACTTTGTGGGAAGCAAATAAACCATATGTTAGTGTGCAAAGCTATTCTGTTCTAAGTTATTCGGGCCAAATAGACCTTACTGTGCTTGTGCCAGACTGACCAGTATCATTAACCACAAATGCTGCATTATTGTGCTTGTGCCAGACTGACCAGTATCATTAACCACAAATGCTGCATTATTGTGCTTGTGCCAGACTGACCAGTATCATTAACAACAAATACTGGATGTGGTATGGGAATGATTAAGTAAAGTAATCTATACCTTATCTATTTTACTAAAGGTATTACAAATGATGGATGGGAAAAAATCAATATCCCTAAGCCCATCTGGTTATAACTAAAACATATGGAAAATTGTGAGTTGGAAAATAGAATAAGTAATAAAGAATGAATTAATGAAGGAAGGAAAAATGTTATGTACTTCTAAATCTCAGAACAATTCTGAGATTTAAACTGCTTGTTTTCTTCAAATGGATTAGCAGTGAGGTCAGGCTTTGGCCATCACATGCCCTTTATATCCATTCAGGGATTTTAAAAAGTGTGTTGGACTGCTTGTTATAAATGTAAAAGTGTATGAAGAAATTGTAAGATTTGCTGGTAGAAGGAGAGTGGACATTAAATTGTCTGTTGCAAGAAGGTCTGCATTAAGTGGTCTGTTGCAAGAAATTTAAAGATAAATAGTTGCGAATAGGAGAATGCTTCTACCCGTATGGAACTGGGAATTAGATATGTCTTGAGAAACATAAAAGTAAGCAGAATGTAGTGGGAATGAGTAAGTTAAAAAGTGTGCATGTATAGAATAAGAAGAGATCGGATAAACAATGAATGGGAACTGTCTGAGGATTTAATGCATATGTGAATGATATATATTGGTTTGGTTATATGGAGAAAATGAATTAAAATTTAATAGCAAAACAAAACGTATGAAAGAAGAGTGAATGCTCAAGAATCAAGAGAAGCATTCCTCTTTATGGTTTTATGAATTTAATGGGCTTTTGAAAGCAGGAGGTAAGTAGTTTAAAAACGTTCTTGTACATATTAAAATTTGAGCATGATGCATGATGTAATGGGAATAAGAACAGTTTGTAATGATAGAAAGATATATCTATGGAGATTCTCAATCATCCAGGTCATGGTTGTCCCAAAGGTGCTATTTTCAAGAGGCAACTGAACTTTCTGGTTTTTCTTTGAAGATATTTCACTTCTCATCCGAGAAGCTTCTTCAGCTTTGTCTGGATGGTGGAGAATGGAAGGATTTATACACCTTGCAGACAGCTGGTCATTTGCATTCTTTTAGTGGGTCATTAAGGTCACCTGGAGGTTTATCTGTGTCATCAGGGTCCCCTGAGTGGTACAAATTGGTGTGGAGCCTTCCTGGAACTGTTAAAAGGACTGTGTTGTAGATTGGAGATAGATGATGTCATATTCCCGCCCCCCTGTTGAAAGAGGGTTGTTCAATTTTGACATAAATGGCCTCTTTCACCCCTCTTTCCAACCAGCGATCCTCTCTATCCAAAATATTCAATGAAAAATCATTTTAAAAAACATTGAAACTTGGTTGAGTGCCTTAAGATATGGAGGGAAAGAATGTCTATATATAAAATATATCTTAGTATCACTGTGATACATGCCACATGGTGGTCATTGATTGCATAGTGGATATAGTTTTGATTTATAGTAGTCTGGGGATGGAAAAATCTAATGCTTTCCATCAGCCAATGGCAAAGGGTTACTGGAGTTGTTATCCAGTTATTATACTGCACTCTGGATCACTGGTTCCTTATATTAACTTCCTTTATACCTATGAGCAGTGATTTTTAATTATTGTCTCCAATCCGTTCCTCATAATTAATTGGTTCACACCAACATGTTTTATTTGCATGAAGATGAAAAGTCTCCAAAGATTAAAAGTGCATGAAATTCAAGACAAAGGTGAAATGGATGCTGTATTTATTCCTAATTCTTTGCAGCAGCAGGTATGAGATCTTGGACTTACATCGATCATAACAATCATGAAATTTTAAATAGGAAGACATAACCTTTCTGTCCTGGATTTTGCGTAACATTCTCTTTGATATAAAAAATGCCCTATACGCACATGGTTATTGAACAAACACAGCATTCTTTGTCCTTGAAGCAAAGTAGAAAATTCATGATCATGAGATGGGGTGCTCCAAATGCATATATTTTCCAAACACTGGGTTGTTGTTTTTTAGCATGAATTTATGGTTCATGTATGCATGACAATAATTTATAGAAGTTCTCTAATGCCACTTATGAGAGGGAAGATATAATTCACTGTATCCTAGAGTTTGGAAAAGAGCTGGTTATCACAGTTATGGTGAACTATAAACAGAACAGTGGTCTGTGAATAGCTCATCTTAACCTGGCCTGCTCTTTTCCAAAATGGTAAACTGTAGATCTCCTTTCATAAATGGCATCAAAGAATTCCCAGATATCATTCACCCTTCACACATACCCCACCAAAAAGGCAGTGTGCTTAAGCTACTAATGCTAGCAAGGAGTCTCACCAGTTTACCTACTTGTGTGAATCTACAAGAACTGATATGTGATCTATCTATGAATTTCTTAAATGTTTCCTTTCTTCATACACTCTGCTTTTCCTAAATCATTAAAATGGATAAGAATCAATTTTGGAAAGACAGGCGAAGGAGAATGACTCTGGCCAGGCTGAGGCATTTTGGACATGGAATGTTGCCAGGGGCAATTAGCAAGCAGTATGAATCTTCCTTACCTGCTGACAGACTATCTGCACAAGTGATGCTACTTGTCCTGTGGGTTACAGAATGGCAGTTTAGCCTGTCCAGTTTCACTGACGTTTGCTTGATTGAAAGGGATTGGATTGGGCTATTACAAAAACTGCATTTAAGAAAGTGCTCTTAATCCCTGTTTTATGAGGCACTCACAAGAAGGCAGCTCGTTTCTTGTGGAAAAGTAGCAGTATCAGCAGTTACCGAACAAAAACACATTTGCAACCTATGGCCTAAACAAATTCAAACTGAAAACAGCAAATAAAGGTGTTTATGAACTCCTGAAAATCTATGTAAATAACTTAAACTTAGCTTGAAATAAAAACAAAATAAGCTATTGATTTTATACCATTTTGCTTCTCCTTTTTCCTAGTCCATTACTATATAGTTGTTTTCATAGTCACCATGCATGGATGACCTTTATTATGCTTCATTCAGGCACATCTAGTTCTGAAAGAATGATAAGGTCTTATTAAACTGTAATTCATACTATTTATTTCTTTCATTTCATAAATTTTGAACAAAACCAGGTTCTTAATATATTCACACAGTAGATTTGATTTATCTCAATTAGTTGGGCATGTGGATACATTAAATCAGTAGTATTTGTATCTGTTAAATCAGTATGGATTTAAGGTGTAGGTATCTGGTGAATTGTAGCAAAGCACCCAAATATTTATGTCCAAGAAATATAGGTAATTTCCAGTAGTGGGTTTCAAAAATTTTTACTACCGGTTCTGTGGATGTGGCTTGGTGGGCATGGCATGGCATGGCATGGCTTGGTGGGCATGGCAGGGGAAAGGTACTGCAAAATCTCCATTCCCACCCCACTCCAGGGAAGAATACTGTAAAATCTCCATTCCCACCCCACTGTAGAGGAAGGTTACTGCAAAATCACCATTTCCTCCCAATCAGCTGGAACTTGGGAGGCAGAGAATAGATGGGGGCTAGGCCAGTCAGAATTTTTACTACCGGTTCTCAAAATTTCCACTACTGGTTCTCCAGAACTGGTCAGAACCTGATGAAACCCACATTTGGTAATTTCATCCAATTGGTGCTTACAGAGAAGTCACTATTTAAGTGAAATGATAATAACTAAAAACAATCTTCTGAACCTGCCCAAATGTAGAATATACCAAACTGCCTAACTGCACTAAGTAGTATTTGTGCATGGGTGTAAATGTAAGCAAATAAGATATAAGTGCATCTATGTGAACTAATAATAATCATATATCAACAATCAACACACATTCAGCAAATAAAGTGTGACATAAATTATTTTAGGAAGACCCAAGACCCGAGCAGTTCACAATTCCTGATATATTTGAGATATTAGTGATACAGCCAAGGAAACATGTGCATCTTTAATATTCAGCAATTAATTCAGAGTCTTATTAACATTGTTGTTTGCTTCAATCCAAAATGTGGCAATAATAAGACAAGTCCAAACTGTTTGAGTTAATATTCCAGTTCCTGAATAGCATCTTCAACAGCAAGGCAACTGCAACCAATCTTTATGAAATATTCTTTGATTAAGCATTTAGTTTATTGTAGGAAACTCATTTTAAGATCAGAGGAAATAAATTTCAAGTTATTTAAGCATCCTGCCACTGGCTTTTTATCTTTTTGTTAGATGTATTTTCTGGCTTTCATGCAGGAGCAAAAGTGAGCATACATAATGCCCTCTCCTCTTGTCTTTTGCTACAACAGCAAGTCTTTGAGGAAAGTTGAGTGGAGAGAGACTGACGTCCCAAAGTCATCAGTGAGCTTCTATGGTTGAGGCCAGACTAAAACTGTGTCTCCCTGGTGCCAGTCTAATTTTTAAATTGCCATATCACACAAGCTCTCTTGGCTTTCCCGGACATGACAATGAAGCTCATTATTTCAAAAAGCACATAAACGACCAGAGCCAAAATTATCAACTCCTTTCAGTTCCTGATAAAAATGGGTTACAGATTAGAAACTTGAAATGATTCCTTCAAAGTTTCCAATCAGCTGTATAGCAATTTATTAGCAGCAACCCCAGTTTAGTTCCACTATTTTCAGTGGAATGCATTGCACTGATGGGTAAGAAGAACCCCACCCTTGGATATTTTTTACCCCTGGTCTTTTGAAGAGATAAGGGGGGCTCGCTCACCTAGGCCTGGAGCTGGTAGGCAGATTGAAAGGGTCACTACTTGGGAGCCCCACTTTGTGAGTGGAACAAGGGCCACTTTATTTGCATGAGGCAGTTTTGCAATAATATTATTTGTATGGATGAAGGTGTCCCAATTAGGGTACATATGGCACTGGGGGATTAACATGCCAAGTAAGAAAAAAATGAGCCATATGCCTTAGATACTTTGGACAATAGTATCTGAAGGAACATTTAATTCTCTATGTTCCTATCCATACCCTAAAATCATCTTTGGATGGCTTGCTCTGAATGCCCATCCATGCTGAAATATGGTATTTGAATATTTTCTGTGGTAGCAGTATATTTTCTGTGGTAGCAGTATATCCTCAAGGCTTTAGTTCAATATCTTTTTGTAGTTTTAATTAATGTTACATTTCTTTCTTTCTTTCTTTTCTTTTTTGTAAATTCATCATTTTTTTTCTTTTTCTTTCTATTTATTTATTTATTTATTTATTTATTTATTTATTTATTTATTTATTTATTTTATTAGATTTCTATACCGCCCTACTCCCGAAGGACTCAGGGCGGTGCACAGCCAAACAATAAAAACACATACAATACAAAATTTAAAAATAGAATAAAATCAAATTAAATAATTTTGGCCCCGACAAATTTAAAACCCCAAACTTTTAAAACCAATTTAAAATTGAATATATAAAATACAAAAGATATTTAAAATTTTAAAAAATCTTTTATAAAAGAGGGGGAAAATTAGGCCAGGCCGGCCTGGTGAAATAGTAAGGTCTTTAAGGCGCGGCGGAAGGTGCACAGATCCGGGATCCTCCGTATCTCTGGGGGGAGCTCGTTCCAGATAGTAGGTGCCCCCACAGAGAAGGCTCTCCCCCTGGGGGCCGCCAGTCAGCATTGTTTGGCTGACGGCACCCGGAGGAGCCCCTCTCTATGGGAGCGTACCGGCCGGTGGGAGGCTATTGGTGGTAGTAGGCGGTCCCGCAAGTACCCGGGTCCTAAGCCATGGAGCGCTTTAAAGGTGGTAACCAGAACCTTGAAGCGCACCCAGAAGACCACCAGGAGCCAGTGCAGCTCGCGCAGGAGTGGTGTTACATGGGAACACCATGTCACTCCCATTACCACCCGCGCGGCCGCACTCTGCGCCAGTTGGAGCCTCCGGGTGCTCCTCAAGGGGAGCCCCATGTAGAGAGCGTTGCAATAGTCCAGGCGGGAGGTGACAAGGGCATGAGTGACTGTGCGTAACGAGTCCCGATCCAGAAAGGGACGCAACTGGCGAATCAGGCGAACCTGATGAAAAATCCTCCCGGTCACGGCCGTCAAGTGCTCTTCTAAAGACAGCTGTGAATCCAGGAGGACACCCAAGTTGCGAGCCCTCTCCATGGGGGCCAATGATTCGCCCCCAATAGTGAAATGTGAAACAGTTAACATTCCCACAAGGTCTGGCTATTTATTTAATAAATTCCAAATAGCATCAAAAACACTTTCAACAGAATCTTGGTCTTTCAATTTTTTACAGTGTCCTGTATCTGTTTATAAATTTCTTAATCAAAATCTTGTTAAAATCTTGTTAAAATCTTTGCTATTGTTTTAGAATCTTTAAAAAAATGTGTTTTCTCTTTGCCTTGGTTTCTTTAATTCAAAAGGAAAGCCATGAACAATATTTATGTCTTTGCGTATATCTTTTAAAAGACTTAATAGGAAGCACAATGGGTATTCTAATGGAAGTGGATTTGTGAGATATCTTTTTTTCAATCATATGCACAAAAGTGCAACATTTTTTTCTTAAAACACAACTTAGCTTTTTAAAGTTGCCTCTTATTTGCATATTGTACCTATTTCATGAAGTTTTCAGTTAACCTTTTACATTGTTTTTAATTGTTTTTTCCACAATAAATTACAAAAATGTTTATTTCTAATATACTAAAGTCAATTAACAGGTCCAAGTCTATTTTGCATATTTGTATAATTGTACAGTAGAAAGTAAGAAAAAAAGATCAACTAACTAACAAATGCCCATGTAAAAACATTATTTTCCGTAGAGACAGTTTTTCTCCCAGACAATATGAATAAGGGACTGACTGGATGTATTTAGGCTTACAGCCACATTGGAATTAAACCAGAAGAGCAAAGTAAATCCAAAAATTTTCTTCATTGAAACTACAAGCACATTTTAGCTCAAAATTTATAATCGGAGTTTTAGACCTTTTCATTTAATGCAAGGTGCTTTACATTCATTGAATTATTCATTTCTATACCACTTATGAGGCAAAACCTTTGGTATTCTAATTTTATAGTTGGAGAACACAAACACATTAGAATCCAGTTAAAACAGACTTAATACCTTGAAAGAAAGTCTGGAATTTCAGTCTCTGCTTTGAAATTACACATGTAATCTTTTAATTGCTTTTTAAAATTGAATAGATGAAATATCCTTTTTTGTTGCCTGTGAATCCTAAAGCCAACCTTTGTTATTAAAATATCAGAATGAACTATCATAGGATAAGCATTCTTATGATACTGTTCTAGATGTATAAACTTGGGGTGGGGTGGGCAGAGATTTTTTTATTTTTATTGGTTTTGGGGGCATAGAGAAAATTATGCAGCAAACAGAACACATAAACAACAAAGGAAAACTCATTTACTACACAGCCATGAAATTGGCTATCTCAGTGCTCATAAATTTAAAACCACTGGACTGATTTCCTTCAGACCTGATACGTGATAATGTGCACTGTGGTAAAGCTAATAACTCGCTTGAGAGGCAGCTAAGTTATGGCAGATGAGTAAATTTGTTTTATTCATAGAAATGTTCTCTCTTAAACTTAATTTCTCTGTTATGCCTATAACTCGGAATGTAATCACTTTCTTATTGATTAGCAATTTTCTGCTTTTGCTCCAGTATTTCTTCATAGGATTTTCCATCCCTATGAGCCAAAGAGCTGTGCCCGTCACAGCTTCCAACACTAGAGATTATGAAACTTCACAGTGATTAACATACAATCACCTCCTCCATCTCAATCCTCAGGCTTTGAAAAGGCTTCAGGGAAGAGCTACTTTCACTTCCGGCGTAAGAGTATTCCTAATGGAAAACTATGCACCAAGAAATGCATGCAAAGCACAAATGATTCTGTACACTAAATTTTGTCTTCATACAAAAAAAAAATAATCTTGACAATCAGCTGGAGACTAGCTTTTGATGATGTAGATCTCTTTTCTCTTAATAATCTTTGGTTTACTTTTCTCTTGAAAACAATCAGACTTGAATTCTTTCAGGATTATTTCTAATTCTGGGCCTCAAGTTTGTGAATGTGTTTCTGGCAACAAGATGCTCAGTTTTAGAAATGGGATTAATACAGAGATGATTGCAATAATCAAATCAAATCATATGAAATCAAATCTCTATTACAATCATAGAGCAGCATAAGGAGGATGGGACATAGACAATTAAAAAGCATAAAATGTAATTTTATTTAATAATTTAATAATAATTCTAAAAGATAAAACATATACACACACACATACACACAAGAGTCTGCAAAGGATCTAAAGGGAGGAGTAGATAATAGGGAAGCATAAAGGTTACTATGTGACAGACTATATCTATCAAATTAAAGAATACTATATATAGACAACTAGATGCTTATTTAGTCTACTAGGTCATCTGATGGATTTTAACAGCTGTTGCACAGAATCTGGCACATTATATGTTGTAGCAGTGTTGGTATCTGAAAGTAACAGGCAGGTATAGAATCAGTGGTGGGTTGCCCCCGGTTCGGACCAGTTCTATAGAACCGGTAGTAAAACCAGTGGGAGGCTCTGTCCACCGACCCCAACGTTATCAGAACGCTTCTGCGCATATACGTGAGTGAAGCAAGCGTGCTCATGTGGCCCCATTGCGAACCGATAGTAAAGGTAGGTAGGACCCACCCCTGTATAGAATTGCCTGGTACACCCTGGGTATTTCTACAGTAATGGTGAAAGAAGGCTAACATGATATCTGTATAATGCAGGCACTGGAGAAATACATCCTCTGTTATTTCTGTGTGTCCAGAGTCACAAGGTCATTGTCTCTATTGGTAAGGAGTCTTCCAATATGCCAATATTCCAATATGTATTTGTAACCAACATTCTTTGCTAACGCTTTCACTATGCTTCCATTTCCCAGTTCTATTCCTTTTTTTTTTCCATTTTTCCTCGCTGCATGGATAATATACCACATTTTTCAAGTCCAAAGTTCATTTTGATGTCGCTGCTGAACAGTTGAACTGTATTGAATATTGATTCAAGTTCTGTGGGACTTTTCACATACAGTTTTAAGTCATCCATATATAGTAGATGGCTTATCTTGCCATGTTGGTTTGAGATTTGGTAGCCCAGTTTTCTGTTTCATAGGATTATTGTCAGTGGAATTAATGCGATGTTGAACAGTAGTGGACAAAGTGAGTCTCCCCTGGAAGATTCCTCGTCTGATGTTGACTTCATCAATGTTCTCCTGTTGTTTGCTGTTAGAACTGTTTTCCATTTTTGCATATTTGCTTTAAAGAAATGTAGAAATATTTTTGTTGATTCTAAAGTTTTCCAGACAGGCGTTAATCCAGCTGTGGGGTAGTGAGTCAAATGCCTTCTTGTAATCGATCCATGCCATATTTAAATTCGTTTTTTCTTCATTTTGCATTTTTAGTACCATTTAATACTATTATTATTATTATTATTATTATTATTATTATTATTATTATTATTAATATTGCCCCGTACTCACTCATGATGACATAAAGTAGCTTACAGGAAATAAAAACACAACATAAAAGAAATAAAAATAATAAAATAATAATAACCCCACTCCTTTGTGACAACACAATTGTTTGTGTGACCTGCAAATTTATTTTATTAGAACTCTAAATCTTGCAGATAGCTGTATTTAAATTCAAACCAGCATTAGTAGAATTCATCTTCAGACCTCAGGCTAGAAATGTAATCCCATTCCCTATCCCATTCAATCCCTTCAGATGCTCAGATGAATGCCCAAGGAGAATTGAAATTTAAATGAAAGTATGGCACAATAATTAGGAAAGTGTAGAATAATAGCAATCTTTTTTGACAAGGTTCTTTGCCACATGGAGGTGCGCTGCTTCATTTTCAATTAAGAACTGTGCTAGAGCCTCTGTTACCAAGCAAAGCAACATGACTGATTGCTCTGCTTTTTAGAGCCAAACTTCACATTGTTTCATAGAGGCACTTCAAATGACCCCCTTACTAAGGGGGGACAGTTTCACTGCTCAGTGATAGCAGCTGCTGTTAGCAAAAGATAATGGTAAAAAATCCCAGCTCTTCAATATGCCAGATTAACGGCATGATGTATTCTCCTCTATTAATTAGATCTATGTAAGATTATTTGACCTGGCCAGAATTTGTAATCTGTTCTGACTCATCCCCTGTTAAGGAAATCCAGTTTTAACATTAAAAGCTACAGGAAACCAAAACCACCTCTCTTGCCCAGGAGTGGTTTTCTCCCTTTCTCCTTTACTTTACTGATAAAGTTGCTGTGGTCCAGCCATCAGCACATCATTTTTATTCACCTTCTCCCAGGTAGCCAACTGTTGAGACTCCGTCCATGATATTTCCCACAAGCTGCCTCCAGGATTTCTAAAGAGAGGTGAAACAGGCTACTGGTTGAAGAAAGAAGGAGGAAAGAATAACATTCTTCTCCTTCAACTACAACTGGATGCTCTACTGACTGCCCCTTCAGACAACAATGAATCCCTTGTGTCTTCTAAAGTAGCCTTCACATTCTTTCCTCTTAGTAACAGGTATCATATTTTGCAATTATATTTTCTGAGCCTTTATTATATTTTTAGTATATATTTTATTATATATACTATATATATATATATATATATATTTATTATATATACTAAATTATATTTTCTGATCTACATACAGCATTTTTCAGCATTTTTAGAATTCCCAGGAATCTTTAGAGATCGCAGTTTGAATGAGACCTGCACGTATTCATCCCATCTTTTGGGGCTGATTGTCAGTGAAAGCATATAAATATTTCTGTCTCCTCTCTCCCCTATGATTTACTTATCCCAAAGCCCATGGTGATCATGGCCTGATCACCAAATCCAGTATTTCTTCTTTTTGTCTTTTAATGTAGGTTGCATAAGAAAATGCCAAAAGATGTTATTTATTTATTTGTTTATTTATTTTGGGGCATAGCATTGTGTTATTTGCAATATGACCAAATTAAAAAACAACAACTATGTATAACAGATAAAATGTTGAGGAGAAGTTTAAATTTGGGATATGATCCATGATCCTGTTTCAGGTGAGTTAAAATGATTTCAGGCTGCCCATTTTGCATTAGGTTCACATTTATTTGCCTTACTGCTTAATAAAATAGAACATTTCATCCTGAGTTACAACATCAGTAAGTAATGTTACCTGACTTAGTATGTAGCTTTACTATTTCATGAACATATAAGTTTTACTGAATCTTACTATGCTGTTTTCAAACACTGTGGATTACAAAAGAGACTGTAGACATAGATTATTTATTTAGCATATGGTGATCTACAGAAAGCATGGAGTCTACTGCAACAAAGACAGAAGATGTTTGGCAGCTGATGGGACCTAGAAACAGCCACCAAGGTGCTTCTGGGTTGAGAGGTATAAACTGGTGATGTCATTGTTGCCTGTGGGATGCCCAATGAAGGTTCTCTTCTTTCATATCTGTGTGGTACCTATTTATCTACTCACATTTTTACATGCTTTTGAACTCCTAGGTGGGCAGGAGCTGGAGCGAGTGGCGGGAGTTCCCCTTGTCACACAGTACCTGGGTCTCGAACTCAGACCTGACAATCATTAAGCCTCCATTCGAACCACAAAGCCACCACACCCTTTTGTAATAGAGTGATAGAATGAATGATTGATTGCATCCAAACTTTACTTATAAGTATGGGAGTACAAAATTAATTTTACAACTAATGGCTTTGAACTTTAAAAATTTTCTGAATTAATTCAACCACCATTCTGTTATTCAAATGGAAGATATTAACAAAAGGCCTGGAGTGACCAGTGTTCAAAGTGCATTATAATACAATAATGTAAAAATATATGCTAGAGAACATTTTCCTAAAAACAGTGGGGTTTTTTTGTTTTTTTTAAAATAGCCTTTAAAATAATTTGAAGGATGGCTGGCTTGCTTCAATTTATATGAAATATTTCTTAAGGCAATGAACTTGACATGATAGGTTCCCCCCCCCCCCGCTTTTTAAAAGATGAATGAAATGAATAATCTGATGTGAATAAAACCAGGCTGGCCTAAGTCATCTTTTCTGGGGCCTCACAAAAGACAACACTGAATGATTGCATATGCTTTGTACGAACAGCCTGGCAGATGAACATAACTAAAAAGCTTGCAAATGAGAAGATCAATGAGCCTGCAAGTATTGTAAACTGATGATGAGGCTTTGTTTGCATTCATATTTTGCTTTTTGTCTTGGCAAAAATGCTGGTCATCCATTCTGATAGCCTGTGTCAGAGCTTCAAGGGATGTGCGTTGCGAAGCAACAACTGTGCTATAATTACGGTCATAGCAAATGGAATGTGAAATAAAGCCTTTTTTCAAATAAAGCCTGGATGGATAAGGCCATCCAGATGAGATTCATTGGGTTGCATTTTTGTTTCTACTGCATTGAGTTCACATTGCTTAAACTAGAGTGTTATTAGCATCATTTTTATCTGATGCCAGACCAATTCATATACTGCTTCCTATATTATTGCCAGCACTATTAAGTCACTGAGCTTTACCATATTTTGAACTCTAGTGCATTTAAACAATAGACAAAAGAAGGAGATGAAACTGTGAAATCTATTGGATTAGGCAAATGGGCCATTACACAGTTCACAGCAGCCTTTCAGATGTATTGGGACTACAATTCCCAGATTCTCAGATAGAATTCTAATCCCAGAACATATGGAGGATATCAGATTGTGGAAAGCTAGTCTTCAATAAAGCAATTCACACCTTATCTCTAGACACTAGGCTACTTATAAAATTCTACCTTAAATTCCAATAATGTAAATACTGTTTTTGAACACTTTAGTTTCTTGGAGTAATTGCATTTAATTCACTATCTTACTTTTGCCAATTTGTGTTTATAGTCCTTGATGTCATGTATTCAGTGTTATCTTCTACTAACTATTGCCTTCATCAACTCAATAGTAAGGCCATTAAGTCACTGTTAATACTCTTACTGATTTCTAATTATAAAAAGCATACATGACTTTGCTGAAACCTTCAAATACAGAAAAACACAAATTGACTCTTCTACCATATAAACAATGCCTGGAGATTCATGACCAGATGAAAGCTCCATTTGGTGTATATATTTAAGTCATATATTCTAAACTATAAGTTGAAGATCAACTAATATTTTTGCTGCGTTGTTCCATACAGCACTGTATCTTCTGTTAAAGACTTTTTGTTGAAAAAGGTGTATGAATTTTTCATGTAACTAGGAAGCATAAAAATTCAGTGAAAAAATGTTCCACCTATCCAAATTCATCTTATCTACCAACATCTGTAATTAATAAGAACACGGAAATGGTCTGCTAGATTAGCTCTGAAGCCCATTCAATACAGAATACTGTTTCCAGGAAGATGGCAATAAGAAGCCCATAAACTGTTGAGTTTCTACGTTTAAGACAGGGGTGGGTTCTATTTTCTTTTACTACCAGTTCTGTGGGCGTGGTTTATTTTATGGGCGTGGCTTGATGGTCATGTGACAATTCTTTAGGATTTAGCAGAGGTACTGGTCTACCAGGCTTTTAACTGCTTGCAGAGCTGTACTGGTCTACCCATTTATTTTTGCAGGCACTGGTCTACCCATTTATTTTTGCAGGCACTGGTCTACCCATTTATTTTTGCAGTCACCGGTCTACACATGTATTTTTGCAGGCACTGGTTTACCCATTTATTTTTGGAGGCACCGGTCTACCACCAAACTGCCTTTTACCACTGATCAGCTGTAAGGCGGCCCTTTGAAGCCCTGCAGCAAGAGTTTAAACAGTTTTTTTTCCTTATAGCCGATTAGTGGGACTCAGGAGGCAGCAATAGATTGGGGGTGGGGCCAAATAAAAGGTAAGAATAATGCGGGGGGGTGCGAGGGGGCAGAACCGGTTCAGTGATGTCATATCATCACCGCTACCGGCTTGGTGGAACTGGGCGGAACCGGGAGGAACTCACCACTGGTTTAAGGGAAGGGTATGTTTAGCACTTAGTCTACCTGCATATCTTACTTTGATTCATTCATATTAGAAGTGAAGGATCTTGCAGTTGTCACTGAGTGTAATTACTTTAATTTTTTTTTTAAAATTAGCATAGCACCAACCGAGAAGGAAATAGTGCTGCAGAAATTGCATTATTACTCTTTCTTTTGTAAATCAGTCAGATACCGTTCAGTTTAAAAATAAATGGGGATCGCTGATAAAACACGGTTTTGGAAGTCTAGCATGTAGATGTTCCCTTAAAAAATGAACAGTCTAGAAATTCCACAATTGAGGAGTAAGAAACCAAAAACAGAATAATAAGTAAAGGGTAATGAAATTTAGTGATACTGACAAAAGATGCAGGAGTTATGTTAGATGGAGAATATCTACTGTGTTTTCCCGAAAATAAGACAGGGTCTTATTTTCTTTTGATCCCCCAAATAAGGGCTTGGTCTTATTATCGGGTGTGTGTGTGTGTCTTATTATTTAGGGGATGCAGGAGGTGGTGAGCGTGGGACTGGATGTCCCATCGCTGCCATCACCTCCCCTCCCTGTTCTTCATGCAGGCCAAGTGGCCCAACATGTCCCACTTCACCCCAGTGGCAATAGCTGCTTCCCTTCCCCGCCAACTCTTTATCGAGAGGAATGGCAGGTGGGGTGGGGGAGAAGCGAGACGTGTGGAGTGAGATGTGGCTCCCCTTGCCATCTCTTCTTCCCCCCTCGCCAGGCATGGCAGGGCTCCTGCCCCTCGCTTAGCCCACCACCTCTTTAGGAATGCAATTTGGGGTGGCAGGTGGGGCGGGTGAGAAGTGGAACATGCGTCTTACCTTTCTAGCTCTGTCACATTCCTCGCCGTTGTGTCCAGGGAAACACGTTGTAAAAGAAAGCCTTCTTGTGAGTTGAATCAAACTTCTTGAATTCGTGAGAAAGTTTTCTTTTATAGCGTATTTCCCTGGACACAACTGTGAGGAAAGCGACAGAGCTGGAAAGGTAAGACCTTCATCTTTCTTATTGCCCACCCCACCAGCCACCCCCAAATTGCATCCCTAAAGGGGCGGGTGGCTAAGTGAGGGGCAGGAGCCCTGCCATGCCCGACAAGAGGGGGGGGAAGAGAAGAGACGGCAAGAGTAGCCACATCTCGCTCCACATGTCTTGCTTCTCCTCCGCCCCACCCCTCTTGATAAAGAGACGGAGGGGAAGGGAAGCAGCCAGGCTGCTGTTACCATTGGGGTGGGACATGTTGGGCGGCTCAGCCAATGTGAAGAGCAGGGAGGAGAGGGCATGTTCCCCCCTTCCCCTTCCCTCTGGCCTTGCCTCCTCAACTCATTTGGTTGGACAGCAAGCAACCAGAGGAAATGGCAGGACCAGCTGTGTGTAAGTGTAAGTAGTTGGTGGGGTGGCTTATTTTGCAAGGGTGGCTTATATTATTGCATGCGCTGAAAAGCCCGATTGGGCTTATTATCCGGACATGCCTTATTTTCGGGGAAACACAGTAAATCTGTATTTCTGACTTTCAATCTCTCCAATTCTTTCTAATATTATTTTTTAAGGTCAAATACTAAAAGCTTTCACTCAGAAAAATCTATTTTATAAATCTTTAGAATGGGACTGAATGGATTTTTATTAGATCTCAACAAAATTCACACATAGAATTTGATTTAGAAAATCAATACACACAGTTCATCTAATTAACCATTGTAGCGATAATTATTACAGAAACTTAAAGTATTTTATTTCAATAAATACAACTCTAAGCAATATTATGTTATAAATTATAGCAGAATCAATAAAAAATCAAGTCGATGGGTGAGTTAACTTTCAAATAAAATGGAACTTTCGAGGATTTTGGTGAAATTTATGCTATCTGGATAGCTTTTGTTATTTTGAAAGAAATCAAATAATTTACATAATATTTTGCTAGGCTAATACTCCCATTTACATGGAAAAGCAACTCTTTTAAAATATCAGATTACTTTCTATCCCAATGGAAGACAATCTTAACGTGACAGAAAACAAAAGTTGAGGGCTGGAATGTTCCCTATGCAGAATCCTATCATGCCAATGTACTTATAAACACTTTTTTGCTACTTGTCAGAGTTAGTTTTCCACTTTAGTTTGGTTTAGTTCTTAAAATATTATACATTACATCTATACCAGTGGTGGGTTGCTCCCGGTTCAGCCTGGTTCTTGCGAACCGTTAGTAATGGCAGTGGGAGGCGCATGCACAGATCATCAGTGTTGATGTCGTTTGGAGCCTCCCGCCGCCATTACTACTGGTTCACAAGAACCAGACCGAACCGGGAGCAACCCACCACTGAACCCACCCCTGATCTATACGTTATAATATTTAAAATCAATACAACCAAAGTCTGATGAAAGAGATAGTGACAGTGAGAGCAATTAATCAGTGAAATGGCTTGCTTCCAGAAGTTGTGGGTGCTTCATCCCTGGAGATTTTCAAGAAGAGATTGGAAAACGATTTGTCCAGAAGGGTATAAGGTCTCCTGCTTGACCAGAGAGCTTGACTAGAAGATCTCCAGGATCATTTCAACCTTCTTACTATACGTTCTATGTTTTCTCATCTTAGAGAGGTGCATGTATCCATTTCCTGTATTCATAATCATGTTTATATTTATATCTGTTATCTTGACAGATATAACAGATATCTGACAAAATAAATAAATAAAATAAAAATAAATAAATAAATGATGGTATCAGTCAACCAAAGCAGATTTTAAATGAATATCTGTCCTTTGTTCTCTGTCTCCCTCTATCTATCCTTCTCATATTTGATAATACATTTCCTTATTTGTGGCCTTAGTCTATCTATAATGCAAATGTCATGTTGCCAGGGCTGTCCAGACTCACTTTATTCTGGTTAATTCACCATCAGATATGAAATTTCATTTATTACAAATATCTTCTAGAATGGGCTGGAACAACCTGCTTCTCTCAAACTTTCAGATGGGGAAACAGTTAAATCTTTTTAGAAATTGCTTTCTCCCCAGTCTCTATCTGAGTCTGAATCTCAAAGTACCTTAACAAAGCATATAAAATAGAGAAGATCAAAGATGAAAGATAAAGAAGATACATATGTTTTTTAAGAATTGAGAAAAACATTACAGAATATGTGTCTCACTTTCCCTGGGTGAACAATGTTTGCTTCATGAATATTTCAGAAATTGAAAAGTTGGCTCTGACCTGTTGTACAAATTTGCACTGTTCTTCCTTTTAGAAAGATAATATTTATTTCTTGAAAAACAAAAATAGGAAAAAACGACTTCTAAGGCATCCAAAATCTCTCCTTTTGCTCTTCAATATTTGTTCATTTAGACTATAAATGGATTATGTGACTCCATAATGAAGATGTTTTGCTTCTATCATCTTGTAAAGTTTCCAAACTTGAATGAGATTGGAGTAGAAAAATAGCACTGTCATAAATATTTCAGATTTATTGCTTTAGAAGTAAACCACAAACTGTTACTCCCTAAGTGAAAAGAAGCAAAATACACTAATACACACATAACCTGATATTCCTGTTCACTTCTTTGGGGTTTACAAAGAGAGAAAGAAGAGGGAAATATATAAATTCTGGCCCTTCCTTCAGAAATGAAAGAAATTTAATCTATGTAAATAGTTAAGATAAACCACACATGCCACCTGTTATGGCCACCCTGCTTCTGAGACCACAGCAGTTTCTCAAGCTCTTGTTCATTATGTTGTTTTTCTGTAACAAGCTAATAGTAATGGATTCAGAATGGGATGGTAGTAGAAGTACAACAGAAATGGATTGTAATGGATTGCTCTGTTCTAGCACTACATACCATCAAATGCTCTTCCCTGCTATTTGAAAGTATCCACTGATAGCTGTAAATTGGAAAATTTCCTCTTTGACCCCTCTTTCAAACCAGTGGTGATCTCTGTCCAAAATGTGGACTTTGTTGTCTTCAAAAGAATGGCCTTTGTCTTTTAAATGCAGATGGATTGATGAATCTTGTCTGTATGGGTTTGTTCTCCTATATTGTGACATGTGTTTATGAAGTGGTTGTTTTGTTTCACCAATGTACAGATCTTCACATAGCTCACTGCATTGTACTTCATATATCACGTTGCTCAGTTTGTGGTTGGGTGTTTTATCCTTGGCGTAGACAAGTTTCTGCCTTAGAGTATTCTTGAGTTTGAAGTGGGCACGTATGTTGTGTTGGCTGAAGATCCTCCTGAGCTTTCCTGATATTCCTGCAATGTGTGGAATGACAATGTTTATTGTTCTCTTCATTGTCTGTTATGGAGGAGCTCCTATAAGATCTTTTTTGAGATTTGATGAAGGGCCACTTGAGATAGCCACACGTTCTGAGGGCTTCCTTGATGTGTTTTAGTTCTTTATGTTTCTAATCTTTGTTGGTAGGCAGGCTCGGTAGTGTAGAGTTCTGATAACTCCCATTTTGTGCTCTAGTGGGTAGTGGGAATCAAAATGTAAATATTGATCTCTGTGTGAGGGTTTTCTGTAAACTTCAGTGTTATGGTTTCTGTCTTTCTTAATGTGTACTGCACATTCAAGGAAGGCTAGACTATTTTCCTTAACATCTTCTCATGTGAATTTGATGTATCTGTCCACAGAGTTGATATTTTTGGTGAACACTTCCAATTCCTGACTTTTGATCTTGACCCAAGTATCATACCACTGAGTTGGTGGAATTCCCATGAAGTAGTATAGGGCTTTGGTTTTTACCTCTTCCATGTAGAGATTGGCCACAATGGATACAAGTAAACTCATGGCACAGCTGTGTTTTTGTCTGTAGAAAATATATATGGACTCCCCAAAATCCACAAAGAGGGAGCTCCAGTCAGAAAAAGCACTTTTGGGACAACCATGACCTGGATGACTGAGAATCTTCATAGACAACCCAATCAATGTAACTCTTGGTATTGTATAACATAGTTTAACAACAGCCATTTCCTTACAATCCTGCCAACCAAACTTCAACTATAATGTATCACAAAAAGAAAAAAAATACCTTTTTAATTGGCCAGTCCACTGCATCAACACCACCAAGCTTGCAGAAAATAACCAAGACAAGGATAAAACAGAACCTCCATCTTCTCAGCTAAATAAATATTCTGCCCTCAACAAGACATCAGTCACTTGCAAAACAGCCCTCTATCCACAGGAGCATCCTATCCAAGCATGCACAAAGCAGGCAATACAGAAAGATAAGCAATTTCTACCATTTACAAAAAAAAACCTTACTTCTTCAGACCATCTACAGTGATATTACTTATTAAGTAATAAGTGAATAAGTAATATATGAAATATTAGCAACTCAACAAGCAATGTAACATGCCAACTCTGAGCTATACTTCTTACTCCCATCACAGCCATTGAAATAACTTTCTTTCAAAGCATTTGACTTTCCTATCAAGATGCATTCTGTTGAAAGAGCCAATATTTTAGCTTAGCCAATTCAACTATTTTAAATTATAGCAGCTGGTTTTATTAGAGAAGAAACCAAACCTAATTTTATAGCTGTTAATAATTCTTTAAAAGTTTAGTGTGTTTCTACAGTCCATAAAGACTTTAACCATAATACATAATGCATCAGAGTAATTCATTTCATTTACTATTATTTCTGTTTGCAGACTTTTTTCAAGAAGCACAATTTTCTTCCACATCATTATTACTCCAAAAAACCTGTTTGTGTTTGTATGTATATATGCAGTAATACTGCCCTATTCGTTATTCAACAACAGTTTATTGGGAATGTTTGAAATTCCCAATTCAAGCTGTTTTTGTTGTGTTGATTGAATAAACAGACTCTGTCATTCCTTTCATCTCCCAAATGGAATTGCAGTATTTGCTAAGCAGCACAGTTCTTATTTCTGTTTCTGGGGAAACCCGAGAAAATTTTATTAGCTGTCTCCCTTTGTATTTGGTCAATTTTAAATTAGTTCAAAAAATTGCTTTTTTTTCTTTTTTTTCTTTTCCAAACACAAATATACACAGAAAAAGACTTAGAAAAGATACAAACTTTATCAAGGCCGCTGTTGCTTCCATGTTCCAGAAGGCAATGAAGCACTTAAGAGAACTACCCAATAAAGTCTCTGCCCATCCAATAACAATAATAGTAGGAAGGCACACTTCAAATTCCATACTTGAAGGTAAGTTATTATGGCATATCATTGTTGTGACCTAGGCTTACTGAGTCATTACAATACACAATTAGTCCAAACAAACCTATTTTACTGTAACAGCTGAGAATTAAGTTCATTCCCAGCCGAGTCCCAATTAGTTGCAAAATAAGTCCTTTGAAAGAAGTCCTTCAGAATAATTACCAACCTTTATCTTCTTTGAGACCCTGCCAAAGGCCTTACTTGGCAAAGCCCCATGAAGTTCAGAAACAAACAAGAGATGCCGACTGAAAACAGAGTTAGCAATGTTGCTTTCCTGCAAAAGGCCCAAGTGCCTTTGTTTCTCTTTTAAGCCTTATAGGAGGGACAAATCATCTCCTGGCCTTACTCCTGAGTTGTCCCTTTTGCTTTAGCTGCTCTTGCCTTCTGGCAGCTGCTCCTGTTCCTCTGCCTCTTTGCTGTCTGACACTGGGGGCTCCGGAATCTGTGCATCACACCCAGATGGAACTGGCCCCATCTCTGCCTCCAATGCAGAGCCCTTGTCAGACTCCAGGACTGGCCCATATTCATCCCCAGTCTCCTCCTCATCCGACTCCTCTGCCTGCTCCACAAGCTGCTGGCGGACCACAACAATCATGAGGATGAATTGCTTCTATTGCTTCCCCTCTCCATTGGCCCCAGAGAAGTCAAATCAGCATGCACCTGGCTGGCATTCAGAAAAGAAGCATCTGGTGCAGATGTGGAGTTACTATGACTGCCATTTTTGTATTACCATGTATTTCATTACCATGTATTCTGTTACTCTTTTTCTTTGATCATGAATAATCAATGATTGATATGATATCAAGTCTAACATAAATGTACATTTTGGATCATTGGGTTTCATCTTTCAGAAAATGCTCAAGATTTGTGGTTGCAGAGCATCTAAGATACACCTGAATGCACCAGAATTGAACCATTCACCTGGCTATCTCTTTTTTTTTATTGAAAAGTTTTATAAAAAATGCAAACATTTTCTCCCCCCTCTCCCACCCCTCCACCCTCACCCCATCCCACCACCCTTGCCCACCCACCCACCCTTGCCCCTCCCCCTTCCCCCCCAACCCCCTCCCTCGACTTCCCAGAAGAAGCACAGGGTATAGCATTCACAAACATAAAACTAAAATATGCTAACAATTTGTTGACTTCAAATTTTCCCTAGGTCTTTAACTCCTTATAACTCAAACCACTGTAAACATAAACTAAAGATTAACAGTGTTTCATTCATAAGCTATATGAAACTTCTTAGTCTGATACTTGTTTTGAATATAGTCAATCCATTTTCTCCATTCCGATATGTATCTTTCGTTTGAGTGATCTTTAAGATATGATGAGATTTTCGCCATCTCTGCCAAATGCCTGGCTATCTCTTGTGGCATTTGGGCATAACATTAGACCCATAATGATGGGGGACAGGTAGAAATGATTTTTGCCTTATATAAATGAGTCCTTGCCAAGGGAACAAGAAGGAAGGCTCATCTGAACTTCAGAGAAGTAAGAGTTGGTTTCATCTACCCTTGGATGGCATTTCTGAAATGTGATTAGCTGAAGACATTAAATATAAGCTGCAGTCCAGCAATTTCCCCCCGTCCAACTAGGGAATTGTGAAATGGATACGCAGTTATCAGGAAGGCTGGCCATGAAGGAAATTTGGATCTAGACTGTGTGCAGGTCCCAAACTTCATGTTACATATATCCAATGCAAGTTTAACTGTTATTTCCCCCACTTTTTGAAGTACATTGCCACATACTTTATTTGCAGTATCATTATTTTGTGTTGCCCGATGTTACATTCAGTGCTGGATAAATTCAAAGAAAAATACATAAAATCAGAGAAGATAATGAAGGAAACAGGAATAACTAGTCATATGAATTCAAAAAGCACCTTTCCTTAGAAGCAGTAACATTGCCAGGATATATTACACATAAAATAAAATACACGTAGCTCCTGCAGCATTTTCCTAATGAACTGATGATATTGCCTAAGCTGGTAATGAGCATTCACAGAAAAACAAATTCAAAGAACAGCAAGACAGTATAGTACGTAGCCTATGATCTACTCTTGGAAACTTGAATTGGGTAGTAAGATTCTGAATGCACACAAAAGACTGACTCCATTATTAACCTCCCTCAGTTGCATTTCATCTATCATATTTTCCTCCTCTTCTGTGTAGTTGATGTTTTTTTTTTTGGTTATGCTTCCTTTCAGAACTGTGCTTAAATTCTAAAAAAGAAAGCAATAAGATTTGCATGTTAGAGAAAGGACGTTTACAATTGCATTCAATGACTGTAGAGGAGATAATATGTGTAAAATTGCAAAAAAATAAAACATATATTCTTACTTACAAAACTCTGACCTGTTTGAAAATACATACTTTAGTAAACATTATTTTCACATTTGTTTCAATCATTCTTAGGGTGAGATTTAGATTTAGCATAGACAGGAGATGCTTAAGGTATGTATATTGTCTGTTGATATACATGCAAACATTTCAGTATGCAATCACATTCAGATGGTTTCAAAACTCTCTAGTTTCTCATGTGTTAGTTCAGTTTCAAAAACATCATAACAGAGATCTTCCCATGAGACTTTTGTTGATAGAGTTTTCTCTCTACCATATTACCTATTATGAAAATTTGGTCTTTAGAGATTTCTCATTTACGTAGTTGAGTTTATAGCTCCTAATTTATGGCTAGCAGTCGAAACAATTGACTTAAATAATCACAATTTAAAAATACCTTACTAAGTTCTAACATATTTTTAATGGAAATTTGGGATAAAATGAATATTAAAAGGTACACAGAAAAAATAATTGAGATATTGCTCTATTCATATTTCTTCATAACTCAAATATGATATAAATTCCTGTAGCCAACAATTGGAAATCCCTGTCAAGACTGAAATAAAATAGCGGCTTCAATTAAAATCAATAAATAAAATGATTTCTGGCCATCTAGTCCTTTTTGAGTAGAAAATGATATACAGAATGTTTATTAGAAGCATCTGTTGAAGGTATCACTAATGGTCTATCCTAAAATTGGTGGCTAGATGTTAATGCAGCATCCTTGCTTGTATTAAACCTGTACATAAAATACTACACAGTGTTCTGTTTAAAGTGTCATTTTTGTATACATAAACATTACTCAGATCCTCCAATATGAGGTTGCATTTATGGAAAAGAAATTTTTAAATTTCTGTTGATTGAGTTTGCAGCTGCTGCAAGCAAATTATCCACCTCAGTCTTAGACTTCAAAATCCATACCATTTGCTTGGATTCTACTGATATTACATTAAACTTTAACACATAGCATTACAAAAGGAGTTGAAATAAACTGATGAAAAAGAAAATTTCTTCCTCTTCCAAGCACCCCAACCTCTGTTAATCAGCAATATAAGATTAACTCTAAACCCTCTTGCAATTTGAATTAATATCATTATATTTGTAGGGTAGGAAGTGCAGTTGTATACACTAGTAAATATTTCTCATAAGGAAGTAAAATAAAGAATTAGCAAAAAGAACAATAAGGGATGTGTCTCCTGAGTGCGGAGTCATTTATTTCTCTCCTGCCAATTTAATCTGCTCCTTGTGCTACTGTGAAAATTGACATTTTAAAAGATAGTTTGAACAACTGATAGATAGCCTGACAACTTCATGCTACTTATTACCAGAGCTGGAAGGGAAGCTAATAATGAAAAATGAATTAAAGGGTAATGGTTGTAATTGTATACACACATGAAAGATTATACTGAAATTCCATAATAAAACAAAGTTAATAGGATCATGCAAAAACATTATACTGTAGAACAAATAAAATATATAGAAATTGTCTATTTAGTGTTTTTATACATTTTACCTGTAGAGTTTGTAATTCTTGATTAATGCCTTCTGGAAGCATAGAATTTCCTCCCTATTTTATTAAAGATGAAGATCTGAAATACTGATTTCATTTTGAATCCTGTTGTCTTACATTCCCACCTTGAAGCAAATGGCTTTTGCAATAATTAATCATAGAGAACTGGATGGTTTATAAAGATCCAGGTTAAAATCCTTATCTAAATCATAATTTGGTTAGTAGCTAAAATATTCTGAGATAACAACAAAGAAATGCATGTCTGGCATCCAAATTCATCCCTAAATGAGGTATATCGATAAATAGTTTGTCCTATGAAATATGAGGTTCCAAATATGATGATGAGATTGGTTAGTATTTTTTAATTTATATAATCTATAAAACTTCCCAGGTGCTTGGGACAAAATTTCTCCTTGGAACACATCACTTCTAAAGGCGTCCTCACTGTGATACCTAGGTATGCTATATAAGTTGCCTAGTCATCATGTTGGAAAAGCTGTAGCCAGGGTGAACTGCTCCTGGGACCGGATCACCCGATCCGGTAGCGATGGCAGTGGGTGGTTCGGAGAATCGGTAGCAAAAATCCCTGCCCCCCCCCATGCCCAGCTGAGCCATGCAATCATCAGAGGCTTTTTTTTTTTTTTTAACTTTTAAAAGCATTTTTTCTTCGGCCAAAAAAATGCTTTTAAAAGTAAAAAAAGAGCCTCTGATGATTGCGTGGCTCAGCTGGGATCGTCAGAGCCTTTTTGATGCATTTTTTCTGCAACCTCTTTGGCTGACGAGGTTGTAGAAAAAATGCTTTTAAAAGTTTTTTTTAAAAAAAATTGGCCATGCCCATTCAGTCATATTATCCCCCCCTCCACACACACACATCAAGCCACGCCCACAGAACCGGTAGTAACAAATTTTATCTTTCACCACTGGCTGTAGCATGTGAGCTCCACTTGAGATTCCAGGAAGTGAAATAGCTCTCATTTGGAGTAAGACCTAGACATTTATTGTTCACATTCAATGCCTAAACTGGTCATATTCATTTTAGACTTCAGTTCCCTATTCAATTTAAGTTTGGGTGCAAAGTGAGAGGGAAGGAAAGTTACCCTTCAGAGGAAGCAACAGCAAGGATTTAAATTTAAGAAATATGATGTTATGCCACCTTTCTTAAAATATTTAGCAGAGCTGTGTATCTTCTAGTAACCAAGAAGCTGAACCTGAATCTGATGTTGCCAGTTAGACAAACTATCTGAGGAATTTCAGAGAAAACCAAATGAAGTGGTGAACTCATAAAATTTTGGCGTAGTTTTTGCTTGGGCATATTTTTGGCATGATTTTTGCTTTGGCAGGTGAAAATGTATAATTGAGAATAACATTTCATTGTAAGTAGAACAGTTTGGTCATATATTTTTGTGACTTCTGTTAACAATAATACACAATTATTACAATTGCATTTTATATATAACAATAAAATGATAGAAATAAAATGATAGAAATAAATGTGAGCAAAAGCATCTAACAAACATATTAATACACTGGAAGAGATTTTTTTCATTGAGTGGGCTGTACTTTCTTTCAGCCTTGTCAGGGAGCTATAGGATATGGCTGATATAGTTGTGGATCATGGACATTAAGAACCAATATGGAGAGCTTGTGAAAATTCTATGACCATAAATGTGCGGATTGCCAGAGACAAGTTTGTTGATTGCTCTAATAGATAGTGGATTTGTAGAATCAGTCTAAAATCCAAACAAACAAACAGGAAGCAGCAGGTGAAGCTAAGCAGAATCACATCAGATACAATTAGCATAGGGGCCCTCCAAGGCTGTGTGCTCTCCCCACTTCTCTTCTCTCTGTATACCAATGACTGCATCTCTAACGATCCATCTGTTAAACTACTGAAGTTTGCAGATGACACAACAGTGATCGGTCTCATTCGAGACAATGATGAATCTGCATACAGACGGGAGGTTGAACAACTAGTCTCGTGGTGCGACCGGAACAATCTGGAACTGAACACACTCAAAACCGTAGAAATGGTGATAGACTTTAAGAGAAACCCTTCCATACTTCCACCTCTCACAATACTAGACAACACAGTATCAACAGTAGAGACCTTCAAATTTCTTCAAGGTTCTACAATAATTCAAGACATAAAATGGACACCTATCAGCACCTCTATTACTGTATGGTTTGGTTCTGCAACCCAACAAGACAGACACAGACTTCAGAGGATAATTAGAACTGCAGAAAAAAACAATTGCTACCAATCTGCCTTCCATGGAGGACCTGTATACTGCCCGAGTCAAAAAGAGGGCTGTGAAAATATTAACAGACCCCTCACAGCTTGGACATAAACTGTTTCAACTCCTACCCTCAAAACGATGCTATAGAACACCAGAACAACCAGACATAAGAACAGTTTTTTTCCCAAACGCCATCACTCTGCTAGACAAATAATTCCCTCAACACTGTCAAACTAGTTACTAAGTCTGCACTACTATTAATCTTCTCATCATTCCCACCACCCATCTCCTCCCACTTATGATTGTATATAACTTTGTTGCTTGTATCCTTGCGATTTATATTGATATTGTTTCCTGATTGCTTATTTGTACCTTATGACTATCATTAAGTGTTGTACCTTATGATTCTTGATGAACGTATTTTTTCTTTTATGTATACTGAGAGCATATGCACCAAGACAAATTCCTTGTGTGTCCAATCACACTTGGCCAATAAAAAATTCTATTCTATTCTATTCTATTCTATTCTATTCTATTCTAGTCTAGTCTAGTCTAGTCTAGTCTAGTCTAGTCTAGTCTAGTCTAGTCTAGTCTAGTCTAGTCTAGTCTATTCAAAAGTAAAATCAGCATCTTAACTGAAAAAAAGTACAAAGGTGAATGATAGACCTCACCAAGATCCATATGTCGCTTCTACTTATCTTCAAAATTGACTGTTAGTTGCATGATGGTCATACGCAAGTATAACTCTTCTTTTATATCTACCGTATAGCTGGAATAATTTTAATCATTAAATCCTATTTTAGAAATCTTCAACTCTGCTAATAAAATATTGATCAATACATTTTCATTCTGCACACCAATTAGTATCTTTTTCAGCTCATTTTAAAAAACCTGCTTGATATCTACTGCATGCTAAATTATAGCTAATTTATTTTGTTGTCAAAATGGTGTCCAGCTTTAATTTCCGGGTTTCACTTAGGTTCACCTGAAAGTTCTTCATCAGAGGCTTCTGTATTTTATTTAGAGCAATACAAATAGTGCTTGCCGGGAAAGTATTGGTTACTTTCCATATCACAGCCAATGTTTTGTTATTCTTAAGGGCAGATGTTGCTTCAGCTTTTTAGATTACAAGTAATAATCCTTTTGATAAGGTCCAGGGATAATTTAAAGCACAAACTGCCATAGGTACAGAAACTGCACATAAAGAAACAGCAGATGATTAACATTCAAATCCAGATGCCATTTATAATCAAAGCTCCTAAATCTAAGTTAAGAAATGGTCCATTTCCAACACAGTTTTATTCAGAAAGCACAACGGAGTTGAATGTGGCTTATTCTCACTTCAATATGCTTAGCTTTTCCCCATCATAGCCTTATCCAAATCTGATGCTGCAATTGGTGGTACTAATAAATGACTGGCTGGTCATGTGGCTGAAGGAAATTCACTTTTATTTTTAAGAGATAGGAAGTGATTACTGGAGAAACAACATTATAGTTATCCTGCTAGTACTACGTCATTAGTTAATGTCTGAACACACACGAAATTGGATTTATGGTTTGTACTTATGGAGAATAACCCCAAACCAAGACTTTCTTTAAACTTGTACAGTTTAAAGCTGGCAGGTAGGCATTCAGAAAAATCAGCAGTAATAGACACACAGCGATAAACCCCATTGACATGCCATTTAAAAGAGACAGTAAATCTTAGAAAGGAAATAAATAGCCTGAGAAACATATCCCTTCCAGAAACCAATGCACAGATAAGCAGGAAACAACAGTACATAAATAATCATGGAAGAAACAATACTATCATCCAGGAATGTATTTTATTATATGAGATATTGATTATTTCATATCTCTTCACTAATTGTTCCTTTTTTATTATGATGAAGGTCAGTGGTGGGATCCAAATAATTTAACAAGCGGTTCTCTGTCCTAATTATTTCTTCCAACAACCAGTTCACCAAACTGCTCAGAAAGTTAACAACCGGTTCTCCCGAAATGGTGCAAACTGGCTGAATCCCCCCACTGATGAAAGTGTTATCTACATAACAGATCCATAGTTTTGTTTGTGTGCATGGCAGTGGTGGGCTATATGTCAAGGACATAGAAGCTTGGGCAGGGGCAGGTTTCAAAACCTGTTGCTACTGATTTGTTCATGGGGGCACGTGTGACTCTTCTGCGCATGCACAGAAGCATCCAGGCGGGTGGGCAGAGCCTCCCCCCCGCTGCTGCTACCGGTTTGCCTGATCTGGGGCAAACCGGTAGCAACCCACCACTGAGCTTGGGGATGGCTTTGACCCTGGGTTTCGCACAAGGAGGATGGGTAGGCATTGTTTTTTAATAATATTTTTTATTATTATTCATTTTGGTTTTACTGCTATTTTGAGCTCCCCAGAGTCGTATTCTAAAATAGTCAGCCATACAAATATTTTAAATAAGTGATCAAATCCAAAGAACCGCTGGAAAGGGAGCGGCAGAGAAGAAGTCTTCTTCCGCAATCTCTCCCAATATGGTTGTCAGCCACACCAAACCCGTGCTAAGAATCAGTCCAAACAAAAAACAACAACTCATAATGGTATTTGGAAATGATCTTTTGAGACAAGGGTAAGAGCCATAGCTATGGGAATGCTCGGACAAGAGGCAGTTTAGTCTGCAACAGGAATGTGGGCATGACATATGTCTCAGAAGGGACCCACCCTAGTTTCTTGGGCTATAAATTCATTTATTTATATCTGAAACAAGCTTATATGGCTGCCCAACTCACACATAGTGTCTCTGGCAGCTTACAACATTAAAATGGGGAGAAATGTATAAATACAGCCACTGATATTTTGTGTGAACTCTGATTTGGGCACAAACTAGTAGAAACACCCCCCCACCCCCGGAAATATAAGAATAACATGATTGATAGGTGCTACATTAAGAATCCATAAAGTTTCACTATTCGTCAACAATAAAGGAAAAATGCAATGACCACTATTATCATATCTTCTGCTTGTTCGCTTCTGCTTAGCTGTATAATAAGAATCAACTGTGCAGAAATGTCATGCATGCAAAATCTATGCAAAGCCTCTAACTATGGTGATGCCTGAATCAATTTAAAGATACTCTATCAAATAAGATAAAGCCAGATTAAGCACATACACATGAAACAGTATGAGGGCATAGAGCTTATCACAACTTATTGGTATGTGTCCAGAATATAAATGTAGAAGCGGATTCTATCAGATTTTATATGAAACCTATTTAGTAAATGTATCTGAAAAAGGTCAGAAGAAACCACAGAAATAGCCAGCCTGGATGTCCTCTTGAAAAGGTCATGGAAAGCTCGGAGAGAAAGTTATCACAGATTTATCACAGATAATCCCATTTGGACCTAAAGTACTACTAGCTTTGATGTTATGCAGGCAGGGCCTATGAAACATTCCCAGCCTTCTCAGGTTGAACATTTTTTTCTATAGCATCTTGTCTATCTTTTCTTATATGATATACAAATTACCCAGCCTAATTTAAACTGCGTTATCTGTCTATTTTAAATCTAGTCAAGAAACATATGAGTATAGTTTTCTCTCTCCATTTTATTGTGCTGCAGGAACTTGCATCAAAACTTTCTTTCAGCATTTTTTAATGCAATGGAAATGGATCTAAAGTTTACTAGTTTGGCCTCCTAGATTTTCCCATCTTCAGACACAACTGGAGATATATCACCATTTGGAAAGAAAGAAAAAGTGATTGATATATGGAGAAAAATATGAAAAAGTAATTGGATATATAAAAATACATTTAAGCATTGCTGATAATGTAATAGGAAATAGTAGTAATGAATTTATTTTAGGGAGGAAGGGGGCATCAAACTGGCAAGATGATAGGTGTAGCATCATAGTCAAAACCCAGTCCTTTTTGTATGAGCTTCCATGTTTTGGCTCTACCCACATCAGAGAGATCATTGAGCATTCCCCTGCAAAATTCCCCTCCACACTTATGCCTTCTGAGTAGAAAATGAAAGCACCAATTTGATAATATTTTAATGTAATATTTCATTATTCTGCATGACATTGCATTGCTATGTCCAATTCTGCCCACATGCCAAAATTCATGCTTACTTTACCTGTTCTTTCTTGCAGACATTGGATATTTTTCTTCAACAATTACACCTGTTAAATATACACACAAGGATAAATGAGATCTATAATATAACTATTAACATGTCTCAGAGGATCTCAAATGTATCAACTGGCACGTCTCAACATTATTATATTGCTCATCATTTGTTATGAACCCTCTTTCATGGTGATGAAACAGTGCTGAGTTTTGAGTACTGAATCATTGGCATTTTACCACATTTGTGGATTCATTTAGAATTGGACTTTTAAAACCATTAAAACCAGCTACAAACATTTAGTTTCAATGCAATTAATTCGGTTTTATCATCTTCAAACCTCTTTTGCCTTTTTTCTCCTTTTCCTCAGGCACCACACAAGGCCCTTGAAACTGCTCAAGCATATCCAGATCATATTCAGAGATGCAAAGAACAATATTAAACATAATTCCAGTGGTGCTGTGAGTATATGCCCTTTCTGTGTGTCTGATGTTTCTGGCAATGCTTATTTTTTGCATTATGACTGGAGAAAAGATAAGAAATTATCCTTTGCTAGTTTAAATATAACATTTTCCTCAGTGACATATGAAGATTCACTTGTGAATAATAACCACAGGTACATTACAAGGACTGTGTAGGTGGTTCCTGGTTTAGATATGAAAATTTTAGGCAATCAGTTTTCACAAGACTTTATCATTTGAATTCAAAACTGAACAGAATTCCACATACAGTATAAACCTAAATCCTCTTAACTTCTACGTTCTCAAAAGCTTTCAGGAAAGACTGTATTGGTTTATATAAAGAAAAAGGCTAGGAACATCTATTTTATGACTATAGAATAGCAGACATTTTGTACCCAGTGTATGGATTCCTAACCTTGCACTTGGATAATGAATTTGTATATTGTGTATTCAACAGGTATGTTTTCCTTAGACAAGCAAATCTTTAGACAAGCAAAATGTTTTAAGTGATGTCTTCCCTGAGTTATTTCTCTATTTAGAAGCAACAGGAGTATTATCAAAGAAAGTTTCTAATGCATTTTTCTGCATAAGAAAAGATGAACTGTAATTCTGTATGACTGTAAAACTGTATGACTGTAATTTTGTTGCTGGTGTCCTTACGATTTACATTGATATTGTTTCCTGATTGCTTATTTGTACCCTATGACTATCATTAAGTGTTGTACCTTATGATTCTTGATGAACGTATCTTTTCTTTTATATACACTGAGAGTATATGCACGAAGACAAATTCCTTGTGTGTCCAATCACACTTGGCCAATAAAAAATTCTATTCTATTCTGGTCTATGAAATGTTTCATGGCTGAACGTAAATGAACTGCAGGATTTTTACATAGTAAAGACGAATCACAGAGCCTCTGTTAACTTGATTTTTATTGCCTGACAGACAAAGTATAATTTTATAACATTTTTCAGTATGCATTGAAAATCATATCCCTGTTTAGTATCAAATGTCTGAATAAAGTATTTACTGTTGAATATGAACGAAGGTAACATATCATGCATGGACAGATGATAATGGAAACAGAGAAATAACTAATCTTTTGTTCTGAACTTTTGCTTCTTGATCCCTGCAAGAATCCATCCGTTTCTATGGTTTCTCCAAACGCTACTCATATCTTTTCAATATCTTATTTGCAAACCTGCAGCGTCAAAAGTCCTTTCTTACAGAAGAAAATAAAACAGATATTTCAGCTGCTTAATTTTGTATCATATACAAGATTTTGCAGTGACGGCCCCATCCAATGGATGACTGAAACACCTTAACATAGGATTCATGTGTAAAGAAAGATTCTTGAAATATTCTCATGCACAAGTGGAAGTCACGCCTTTGGTCACCTAGTATTTTCTACTTCTTTTATAGGCAACAATAATCTGTAAAAGAGAACTTGATTACCTAAATTTTATAAGACCCTTTTGTTGTACATATAGCACTATACTGATCCGCCCTAAAAATAAACAAAAAATAAATAGAAATATTTCAGAACACAAAATGGTGGATTAAGTGAGGCAGCATGTTGATTGAAAGCATAATCTTTATGCTATGAGTTTAAGTGTATTTGAGGCTTGGACAAACATGCCAGAGGACAGCTTTTTAATTTTTGTTTTAATTGATTACATTTTGGTTCTATATAGATCAAAAATATGGAACTGGATTAAATCTTATTGCCATAGTTAATTTATTTCTCTTGAAAAGTTACAGATGATGCCTGATGGTGAAGCATGCAGCTCTTCTTATTTTGGCAATGATATATGCATAGTTGTATTCCCACGAAGAAATAAAGGAAGGAGATACACTGGTTTGCCAGAAACAGCCAGAGGAGATGAGCAAAATGCTGAATATTTGATCAGCTGGGGGATGCATGTATAGTATATGTGTCTGAGTTTGTATGTATGCATGGGTGAATATATGTGTGTGGGTATATATATATATATATGTTTTATTTTCGTAGGCCTTTATGTGTATTTCTCTTTAGCCAGGTTCTTCCTACGTAAACCACGTAAAAAAGCCTAGAAACTAGTGGATTGAGATTTCACTGAACTAGGGCTGCATAATAATCTTGGTTTACGTAGGAAGAACCTGGCTAAAGAGAAACACACACACACACTCACACACACACACACACACACAGAGGGAAGGAAAGAGGGGGGAGGGAGGGAGGGAGAAGGAGAGGGAGAGGGAGAGAGAGAGAGAGAGATTTTATGGTATTAAGAAGACAACTTTGCTATTTTTACTTGTTGGATTGCCTGTTTAGCTGCTATGGTAATGCCAGTATGTTTGTTTGGTTTTTGTTTAATGTGATATATGAACCCAAATATTGTAGCTAGTAAACCATAGATTATGACTTAAACTGGAATGGTTGTTATTATTGGTTCAGTTAATTTTTTAAAAAAACCTTCTGCATATTAGCATGCTTCTTACCTGCACTCATGATTTCCTACCTGATCTTACATCCAAACAGAACCATTGTCAACTATGCTACTATAGTACTTTTCAGCACTCCTATAAACTGAATATCATATTCTGAGATCCTGTTCATACTTCCCTGCTCTCACTGGAGAATTATAGCCTATTTCTTTAGCCATGAAATAAGATGTGATTGAATTCTTTAATTAGTGCAGTTACTTTTGAATCTCATAGCAGGTACATCTACTATTGTTTCATTTCATTTCTTTCAAGAGCATAATTTCCTTCTCTAGAAAATAAGTGGCAACCATTGTCTCCTATGCTCTTTTCTGAGTATGAATCATCATTTCTCCATCATTGTGGTAGCTGTTGCTTATGGTTCAATAAGCTGCAAATAGCATCTTGCAGCACCATAACTCATCAAGCATGTTTATAAATGGAATAGCTGGATTCTCAGCACATAGTAAACCAAAATTATTCTACACAATGTGCAAATCTGGTCATTGACAACTTGGTTAAGACATGTTCACCCCTGCAGTGAAGGAGCATTGAATTTTGAATAACTATAAGAAATCTTTCAGCCTATCTGATCTTCTCCTAAGCATTTTGTATATAATTGCCTTAGGATAAAGAATTATTCTAGAAACTTGCAAAATGCACAGTGCATTGGAAAAAGCAGATAAAAGTTGCTGAGCTGGGATAACAGATAAAAGATTTGAGGCAATGCATTAATCCTTTTTCTTTTTTCATTTTTTCCAGTTAAAAAAATAAGAAAGACACTGAAGAGAATTTGTTTAATTAGAAAATTTCACAGATTCAGCTTTGTAAGACAACGTCTTCACAGAAGAAGAAGCATGGAAGAGAAGGGAGTATTAATAGTAGCTGATCAATAACTAATCCACAGTGTCCTAGATACTAGTGTGATGGGGAAAAAGATCATGGTGCTTAAGTAATTCGAACTAATTTTAATGAATACCACCATACTGGCATGCCTGCTGAGCAGTGTGAAATTTATAGTAAAAATGTAATTCTGCTTCCCTGTATATTTTCTTTCACTCATAAAATGTAGCATAAAAATGTTGTTAGATATCTGTTATCTCTGCCTGCCAGATGAAGGCTTCAAAAGCTGAGCACTCATTTTGCTTTTTTAAATAGTAATTTTGTGAAAAATTACAACTACAATGGTAAGCAATGAACACAAACTAAAGGGAAAAATAAAAAATAAAAAGTGCTGTAAAGAAAAAGAAAATAAATATATAAAGAACTGATTTTTCCTTTCATCACAAGTATAACCAGTTTTAATAACTTAAAATACAACAAATTATCTCTTCTTCCCATATTCCATCTCTTGTCTATAAATCATTAAAAACTTCATCATCCATTTCCTAGTCCATTGTTACCATATCTATTTAACTTATCTATTTAACTTTGATCAAATAAAACAATTTATATTCTTTCCTTTTACTTTAAACAATCCTGAACTTTAGTCCTTCAAATAATGTTATGCAACATGATTTCAATTCTCACAAAATTCCTAAAAGCTTTAACAAGTTCCTTCTGTAAACCCAATGTAGCAAGATTATCCAGACCTCAGTTTCTTATTTGTATATATGTTTTAATAATTAAGATATCAGTTTCTTTTGTATGTCCATTGTACCAATTTTTTCTCCATATCATTCTTGTAGTTTTGTGAGAGCCGCAGTGGCGCAGTAGTTAGAATACAGTACTACAGGCTAGTTCTGCTGACTGCCAGCTGCCTGCAGTTTGGTAATTCGAATCTCACAGGGCTCAAGGTTGTCTCAGCCTTCCATCCTTCCGAGGTCGATAAAATGAGAACCCAGATTGTTGGGGGCCATATGCTGACTCTGTAAACTGCTTAGAGAGGGCCATAAAAGCATTGTGAAGTGGTATATAAGTCTAAATGCTATTGCTATTACTATTGTCATTTTTAAATTCACTTTTAGATCAGTTTCAGTCTTGTCTGGTAAAACTTGTTCATCTTCCATAGCAACTTTTAAATGCAGTCTGTCTAGACAGGCTGATACTCTTAAAATTGATTTCCAAGTCCATCGTTCCAAAATATCCTTAAATATAACAAATATATTATTAGTAATTTACCATATTAGTAAGTCAAATTTAAGTGTTCTTCTTTAATTGTGATCTTTAGTTTCTTATGTTTACCATAGTGTCCTATTTTCGAAGTCCCATCCTGTTATTCTTTTTTAAGAATTAAAAACAAAAGTATTTTCTTATAACAAGAATTCTTATAAATAATTCCAAATGGTATTTCAAATTTGTCTGGATCCTTACTCCATTTGTAACTTTCTAAAATCAAACTTTTAATTACCCTTTTGCTGTTCTTTTTATTTTTTAAGGTTCTTAAACTTGTATTTAAAACTTGTTCTGTATTTAAAACTTCAAGGATTGAAGGAAACTTGTGGATCCAAAAACTCCTAAAAACTGAAAAGATGTTGACAAGCAGTTAACAAGCAATTTCTAAAAATGATTAGAAAAGTAAATATATGAACCCAGTGTCTTTAAAGACCATGGGTTGCACAAAATAGTCATTCCTTCATTTCCCATGCTCCAAATGTACTAGACATTGCTGCCTTGTGGACTCCTTGCATTGAACAATTGTATGGAGAACTTATGACTTATCTTAAGTACTCTCTTTGTCCAAAGAGGAATTCCAAAAAGTTGATCTATTTTCTAGGTTCTTCATTCTGTCATAGTTGTGAGGTCCACTTTTTATGGAATCATCTCTAGTTTGTCTTTTCTTCCCTGGAAGTCCATGAGCACTCATTTTGTGTGTGTCATAAACAAAGACAATTTGAGTATATTATCTAGTTAATATTTTGGGGGGGGGAGGGGGAATCAAAACATCTAATTTTATCTTCTTCCCTGTCCATCTTATGTCTATAACCCTTTTAGTCCACTGCCATCACCTGGGGACAAGAAATCTGAGCAAATGGTTCCTTCCATATATTTATTTATTTATTTATTTATTTATTTGTTTGTTTGTTTGTTTGTTTGTTTGTTTGTTTGTTTGTTTGTTTGTTTATCACCCTTTTCCCGAAGGACTCAGGGTGGTGAACAGCCAAGATCAAATACATAAATATAAAAGTTAAAAACAATTTAAAACCAGATTAAATATTTTGGCCCACAATTAAAAACATCCCATTAAAATCCAATTTAAAATTTAAAACCGTTAAAATTAGGCTAGCCCGGCTTGCTGGAATAACCAAGTCTTCAGGGCACAGTGGAAGGTGCGCAAGTCCAGGATCTTCCGTACCTCCTGGGGCAGCTCGTATATGACATTTCATATAGCGTTCCTCAACTGTTGTGATCATTAGAAAATCTCTCAATGCTACCCAACATTTGTATATTTGTCTGGCATCAAACAGAAATATGAAATTTTCCACTGTAGTGTCTGCTGTTTGGTTGGTTCACAGAATATGACAACCTAGTATTATTTAAGTATCTTTAGGAAATACAGTAAGTCACAACAACCATGGTTTATAAGCTGTGGGTTTGCACACAATACATTAAGCAAAAAATAATTCAACCATGTTATAGCTAGGTATGATATGTTACCTAAACTTGGTATACCTTTTTATAATTTAAACACATACTGAAAATGTTTTTGGTATCTTAAATTAATATTGGTATTCACTCAGCCACAGGCTATATTACCTGCTTTGTTTTTTTATATATATCTCATTATATTTTGATCGTGTATTTAATTTAATTTTCATGTTATATATCATCTAGAGATGCTTTGCATGAGAAATACTTTAAATAGATAAGTAAATAAACTCACAGTGAAGGGTTCCTGTCTCTAGTACAGCTTGGCCAGAAAAACACATTCATTTATAAGATTCATGTTGTATTAGCTATTAGTGATCTTTGAAAGTGATTTTCAGTACATGCTTTAATGTACAAAAAATAATAAATAAATATGCCAAATGCAATGTACTGTAAATTCAGTATTTGTGCCTTGTGTTAAGAACCCTGGACTGATTTATTCAACAATCCATTTGTTTGTTTTCTTGGCTTTCCATGATATTCTTAGGAGTCTTCTCTAACATCAAAGTTCAAAAGCATCAATACTCTTACCCTGCTTCTTCAAAGACCAGCTATATGGAGTAGTGCCTCCTTATAAGACTTCTGAAGGGCCTTGAAATCATGGTTCTTCATGAAAGCTTTTGAGAATAACAAGGACTGACCTACCCTCATTGGGTGAATCTGTTACAGAATAGTGGTTGTCTTATCACAGTTCAATCTGGAACTGAGTGGTGGTCAAGCCATAATGCATATACATATACATATGCGTGTGCATATACCGATTGGCGGCCCCCAGGGGGAGAGCCTTCTCTGTGGGGGCACCTACTATCTGGAACGAGCTCCCCCCAGAGATACGGAGGATTCCGGATCTGCGTACCTTCCGTTGCACGCTCAAGACATTCTTATTTCATCAAGCTGGCCTGACCTAAGTTTTTTCCCTTTTTAAATGGAAATTTTAAATTTGGCTTTAAATTATTGGGGTTTTAAATTTTCAGCCAAATTATTTAATTCGTTTTACTCTATTTTAAATTTTGTATTTATATGTTTTATTCTATGGCTGTTCACCGCCCTGAGTCCTTCGGGAGTAGGGCGGTATACAAATTTAATAAAATAAATAAAATATACATAACCAGTACTGTAATAGCTTCTCCACAGTTTCAATATGACAAATTCTACTTTCTGTAACTCTTACATTCTTCATATAATCCAGTTGTTTCTACCTATATACCTATATATCACACCTCAAATTCAGTGTTGTACTGTACGTAGGATGTTGCTGCTTTCATCAAGTGGTAGAGATTCTAGCTTGACATTGCAGTGCCCCTTTAATCTGAATTAAATCCTTAGATCCGTCTGCATTGACTCAATCCAGTGATTTATGCTGCTCAAATTAGTAATTGTAGGAGATATCACTCTGGTAAATGTGAGACAAAATTGATGTATATATCAGAGGTGGTATTCAGCAGGTTCTGACCAGTTCTGGAGAACCAGTAGCAGAAATTTTGAGTAATTTGGAGAACTGGTAAATACCACCTCTGACTGGGCCTGTCCCCATCTATTCTCTGCCTCCTGAGTCCCAGCTGATTGGGAGGAAATGGGGATTTTGCAGTAACCTTCCCCTGGAGTGGGGAGGGAATGGAGATTTTACAGTATTCTTCCCCTGCCACGCCCACCAAGCCACGCCCACCAAGCAATGCCAGGTGCACCAAGACGGTACAGAACCGATAGTAAAAATTTTTGAATCCCACCACTGGTATGCAGTGGTGGGATTCAGCCAGTTCGCACCCCTTCGGGAGAACCGGTTATTAACTTTGTGAACAGTTTGGCAAACTGGTTGTTGGAAGAAATCATTAGGGCAGAGAACTGGTTGTTAAAGTACTTGAATCCCACCACTGCTGGTATGTATGAATGTATGTATGTATGTATGTATGTATGTATTTACTTATTTATTAAATTTACATGGCTATCCATCTCAAATTCCTGAGTCTGAGCTGTTAGCTACAATTAAATGCATACACCATAGACACACAGATATACATATCACATATCAGCAGCCAAAGTAAACAGTCAACAAGAACAACTCAAAAGACAATTGTCTCACATATGGAACTCCACCCCAGTGACAAAATATCTTTTTTATTTAAGCAATGACAAAACTAGTAAAAGGCAGGATCATGTAAACACAAAGGCAAAATTCACCTTTTAAAAAAAAAAATTTTTTTTGATTTATATGCCACCCTTCTCCGAAGACTCAGGGTGGCTTACAATGCGTTAAGCAATAGCCTTCATACTTTTGTATATTTATACAAAGTCAGCTTATTGCCCCCACAATCTGGGTCCTCATTTTACCTACCTTAGAAAGGATGGAAGGCTGAGTCAACCTTGAGCCTGGTGAGATTTGAACTTGCAGTAATTGCAAGCAGCAGATGTTAACAACAGTGCTTTAGTCTGCTGCATTACCAGGCTCCTAACAAATGTAAAAAGAAAAAAAGAAATGCCTAAATTGTTATTGTTAGAAGATCTACAATATTTCCCAGGTACAATTTAAAAGGGGAGGGTCTGAGCTTTTAAATCCCCACAGATCTTTAGGCCCAACTATTTAAGAGAATTTTTTTTCTTTGAATTAAATATGGATAACAGAGATGAAATAAATCAGAGATGAATAAATAAATGGTTATGGGTGTATTTATTTATTTGTATCTTGCCTTTATTATTTTTACAAATAACTCAAGGCAGCACACCTTCCTTCTCTTATTTTCTCCACAACAACAACCCTTTGAAGGAGGTTGGGTTGAGGGAGTGAGTGGCCAAAAGTCACCCAGCTGGATTTCATGGCTAAGGTAGGATCAGAACCAGGGGCGGGTTTCAAAACCCATCACTACCAGTTCACTCGTGGGCACGTGTGTGCTCGCTCGCACGACACTTTTGTGCATACGCAGAAGTATCCAGGCAGGTGGGTGGAGCCTCCTGCCACTGCTGCTACTGGTTCACATGATCTGGGGTGAACCAGTAGCAACCGACCACTCACAGTCTTCATGTTTCTAGCCTGTTTCTTAACCACTAGATCAAACTGGCTCCATCCCCAGGAATATTAGCCTCCTGAAGACAATAAAAATCTTTATGATTATTGCAGAATGCCCATAGGGTTTTTTTGTTTTGTTTTGTTTTGTTTTGTTTTGTTGACATAGTAGTTCAACATATCTATCAGCAATTAAAATGGAATGACCCCATCTCATGCTTCCCCACTTTCATATCAGCAGTGAAAAGAGCTTGACAAGGAGGGAAATTGGTAACAATTAATTAACTTCAATTTCTCAATCTTCCCCAGGCAAGAATAAGATACAGCTTCCCACAACCCACATTTCTTGTAAGCTTCTCTCCCTGGACTCCGTGTCTCTGAACCTCTTATTATTCTTGGTGACACCTCACTTCAAAAGATTTTTCCCCCCTTCTCCTTGGATGCCTTCAGGGCCCAACTTTGGTGGTGCAAAATATGAGCAGGATTATTTTCTTCAGTAATGACTGTAGTTTATAACTAGGCTGGTTGGAGTTTTATTAATTTTAACAGCATTGTTCCTCTTATGAAATATTCATCCCCCAGGATTTCTGCATACATGAGGATTTTGAAGAAATTGATCTGCAATGCAGTCACTCTCTTAAAAAGAACCATAGCTTTATTAGCTCTACATAGCAGCGATACTGTAAAGGCAAGTGGGAGCTGATTAACGGTGCAATCAATCTTGTGAAACTAGATAGATCTGTTTTTAATTGTGAACTAATAACTTACTTCCTAGGAGAGAGTATTCCAGGGAGCATGAACTAGTAATGAGTCCCGTGGCTTTATGTGCTCATGCTGTGCCCATGAAACATGAAACTAAGCTTTATTCACCCCAACACCCAGCTCTGGGATGTGTCTCTGTGTGTGTGTCTATACTTTCGCATGTTCACCCTTTCTAGTTGTTATGCAACAAGATTTCTCCACTTTTCTTTTGCCTAGGGGAGCTTCCAGACAAGACTTTTGAGATGCAATTGCTATTTCACAAAATTTTAAAGAGAATCTAGCCATTGTCATCTCCCCGGGTAACTTACCAATGTGTATCTACTATATTTTCTTATGACAAAAATCTTTTAAGAAAGAAATACATAAAAAAGCCTCTTTTTTGACTAGTAATGCTAAGAGCTATCTATCTAGAACAACTCAGTAGAATATATTGTAACTATGATTGATCAAGCCACACATGGTGTCAGTCATCACTACATATACTGTATATAGCTAGGAGTTGTGTGGGTGTGTTTGCTGATATATGCACAATTTTATACCTGTTTTCATGAAACTATGTTGCAGTTTTCAGGTCTCTTCAGCTCAGTTTGAAAAAAATCCTTTCTGAAGAGCTTATCTCTTTTTGTTTAACCATGTTGAACTGAAGGGCAACTTAAATCTAGCACCACCACCCTTTGTTGCCCTTATTTATACCTTAAAAAAAGTTTTTTTTTTCCAATATTAACCTTAAAGGACTTCCATTATTAACATCTTTCTATCTATATAATACTGTGTCCCCCTATCTTCTGTTTAAACTTCTTTAATCAGTTGTGAAGTTTTTAAGAAAGCATCTCTAATGTTCAGATGGTCAAACTAGATTCATGTAACCTGAGCTGGGCTATATTGGCATTGAGTATTTCATTATGTTGTTGTGGGAAGGTAGTTATTTTATGAGTGGCCTGAATGAACCAGCCTATAATATTAGGAATTGATTTATTTAGACATAATATATTTTATGAACACTGCAGTTATGTTCTGGTAAAATAGGTCTAGGTCTTCAGTGCATATTGTACAAAGCCATCCCTAAAAATCTGAAGAAGTAAGAGAAAGTATACATGTTTTGGCCTGTCGGCCAGCGACCCCTCCATCAACCAAATCAGATGATGAGGTGGAGTGGGAGTGGGGGCCAGGATCAAGGCAATCTGAGAGCTCCAAGGGGGAGGGGGAGAGGAAATGGAGCTGTCAGAGATAGAGACAGAGGCAGAGCCTGGACTGTCCATTAGCCCCTGGATGGAGAGTCAACAGCCTCCCAGGTCTGGAGATGGCTGATGAGGAAGAGGAGGAACAGCTGACTCCCGTGCCAGACGCGTGGATGCCAGAAGGCAGAGAAGAGGAGAGCATCAGGACTCTATGGGCTGGTCATTCAGATAGAATAGCCACCATTGCTCACTAAGCCCCACTCTAACTCTTGAGATAAAAGGCAGGGGGTGGAGATGGATAGGTGTGGCAGACAATTATTCATCTCCCTGTCAGTCAGCCACTGATAGTCCCAACTTCTGAACCCTATCTGGACTGTATTGGAATCCTTTATTGGGATCTGCAGCACTGAGAGTTGGAGTGTGTGTGTGTGTATGTCTCCACTGCTGGAAAAAGATTGGGCGCACCTTCCAGGACTTCCTTTACAAGTGTGTGTGGAGAGAGAGAGAGAGAGAGAGAGAGAGGGAGAGAGAGAGAAAGAGACTCCTGGTGTGTTGGGGCCATTTCAGATGGAAAGGGAGCGAGCTTCGCTTTCCACAGGCACTTAGAGACTTTGTTAGCCTGCTGTGTATGTGAGAAAGACTTTTGTCAATGTTTAGTTGACAATGTTTAGTTAAAAACAGCATGCTTGTTGTATTTGGGAGCCAGGTCAGAACAATACCCTTATAAAAACCATACTGATCCTTCTTAAGGATAATCACTTGGTCGTCTTTAGCCCTGATAACTTTTATCTTTAATGCCATTTTTAGTCAGTTATTAAGAAAAGACTTTAAGCTAATCAGTGTGTAATTTCCTGGGTGCACATTACGAAACTGGAATTACATCAAATACTTTACAGCCTAGGGCTAATATTAAGAATCCAAAATTTCTTTTCTTTAGTTTGAAAGATGGTTGTTTTGTTTTGGGAAGCAAAACACTCAGATGTAAGATGTAACATTCTCACTGTTTGTTAGCACTGACATTTGAAAAGAACTTGAACATTTTATGGACACCAGTGGATTGTCTTTAACCACGGATTCCTTTAACCTCCAGAATAACACTTCTTATAGCTAGCTTACCTCCTACCTCCTGAACTGACTTCAATTTTCGAGGGTTCTTGAAAGAAATCATTATATATGATACACTATAGAATTGGAAATAACAAGAAAAAGACTGGTCAACAACTGTAATATGGATTTGACTGATTGATTGACATGCAACAAAGGTCTATGTTACATGGTATGACTCATAACATGATCATCATTTTAAATATTCCTTAGTCAACATGTTTGTACTTGCACAGTGATTAACTGTAATAGGACCAAATTTAACTCCCTATTTTTGAGCCAAATAAAACAATTTTTAACAAAGTAATGTTTTGATTGGTGTAGAAATTGTCCAGTACTAAGCATGATTGTTACTTTTAAGTTAAAAATTATCTGAGTAAGGCATGGTTCAAAGTGATATTGAAAAGAGACAGTGTCTTAGCATGCTGTGTGAATTAGGTTACGGAATATCACAGTCATGCAACATAGCAGTTGGTTTAAAACAATTCAGTTTCATTGCTTAATATTCTGTATGAGTCTAGCTCATATAAATATACACTATGAAGGGTGTTGGGTATATGAGATTTCCTTCTCATATACTATGCTTTATTTTAGATATAGATATGCCATGGCAGTTATTAACCAGATAATAGGGATTATTGTTATTCTGATTTGGTTTATATGTTATGGATGATATTGCATAAAATGAAAAACTAAAATGAAAAAAGAATGATAGAAAAAATGCTTCTAAATCATTTTTCAAACTGTTTTCTTCTTTAGTTTATCCTGTATTCTCACTCCATATTAGTTCTGTGATATATGTATAAAAATAGCTACATAGAAAGGGAGGTTATCAGAAGACCTGAGGTAATTTCAGAGTTTGCATTTTTTTTTTACAAACATTCTTTAACAAAAAATAAAAATAAAAATAAGGTAACCCCTCCTCCCCAGAGTACCATAAAAAAACTAAATACAGATTTTTCCCTCTCACTTGCCCTCACTACTACCAAATATTAAGAGGAGGAAAAGTGCTAAACATGCTCAGTGTTTATGGAATGCTAGACTTGTCTATGTATAAAGGACGGGACTGAAGAATGGAGGGGGCGGGGAAGGGAGATGGATTATAACAGAGAAAGTCACTTTTTAAAGATGTCCCTTACATACAGACAGACCATATTTTGTCAGTATGGATCCATTTGTTTATTAAAGAACATTTCCCTGGTTAGATTTTGCTTTGAAATACTTGTTTATTGTTTATAAATATGCTTTGTGGCACAAAGAACAGTAATGAGTCTTAAGTTGTAATTTTTGCTCTGGATAAGAAATAATATTAACCTTACAATTTCAAAGGGTATGAGCAATTCTGCTTTAAGGATGATCCAGGATAGAGAGCTCCTTGAGGAAATAGATCTACATGCTTCTACTGCTTCAGAAATAGGATGCTATCTACGACATCTCACTGCACACCTTGTTTTATTGTCTGTGGAACATGGCATAAGAATGACTTAGACACATTATTTTCTGTACAGAAATGTATTTTCCAAAAGTGAAGGAGGAATTTTTGGTATCTGTAAGTTCTTGCTAGTCAGTACTTTTTATTGTCTTCTTTTTCAAAGGGGAATGCCTGCAGAGAAGAAAGTGCACTGAAATATGGGTGATATTATGGAAGTGTAGAAGAAAGCATTACTGCTTCCTAGACCTGAAAATGGAAATAAACATTATTGAGCTGCTGGGAAATATATTTTCTTTCATAACAATGGAGTCTTTGGTAGCCAGCAGCTATTTTGGCTGCAAAAATCCAGCTAACCACTAGAAGGAAAGAGAGATATAGAAAACTGTATCCACATTTTAACAGCCTGGATATGGCTATACTTTGGAACGTGTTCAATAAGCAGGAATAAACAGGTTTTAAAGATGATCCCTTTCAGTGGTTTGTAAAATGGTACCAATCTGCCAATGAAATTATACAGCATAAAATGTTAAATGTAAAAATTATTCTAATTTCTCATTTTAAAAATTGAACAGATTTTGTCATGTTCTGACATGAATACTAGCAGTATCAAATTTATTGGAGAGCTTTTATTAGGTCTAATTTAAACAGAAAATCCAATACTAGGAATCCTTTTTACACATTGTTCTAAATCCTGAATAACGTAGCCATAAAGGGTAGATTTGTTTTTCATATGGATCATATTATTGGTTAGTGTTTTGTGGGAAATTATTCCACAACTGTATAACTCCTAGAAAAGCTATCAAAAGTCTATGTTTTGCATGCTTTGTATGATTGCTGATTGCTGATATTGCTGATATGTTGATTTTAATTATTTCATATACTTTTATAGATTATGATTATCATCCTCTATATTAAGTGGCCTCTGTGATCTGTTTTTTTCCCACCCACTCCCAAATTAGGGATGGCCTTCAGCATATTGGCACAATTTCACAAAGCAATTGGATTATAGGACACAGCAAGAGAAGAGGAAATTAAATTTTGGTAGAACACAGATGTCATTAATGGAAGTACAGATCTGCTTCTAAATTGGGAAATCTTGTTGTGATTATCTACTGATTAAACAAAATGAAACGTGTCACATATCAGCAAAAATGGATATGTGGACTTTGATGAACATCTTGCTTCTTGGTCTGGGGTGTTTCTCTCTCTTTCTCTTATGCAGCCTCATTGCTATATTAACATTCAACATTCATTGCTTCCTGAGTATGAAAGTCCTTCCCAAGTTATTAAGTGGTTATATGATTGTTTGTCTTGGCAACAGGAACTAGTCAAGACATATTACTTTAATATACAGTCATTATGATTTTTGCTTGACATATGACAGCCCCAATTTTTTTCCTCCTACATCTACATTGTTCAGTGTTTGGATATTTACAAACATCTGAATGATCATTGTCTTTTTGGGAAGAAGCATGTCTCTTTCTGAACAACAATGCTCTTTCATCCCAGGAAGACTCCTCCCTCTCCCTTTTCTAAAAAGCAGAATTATAAGGCAGCTTGAAATTTTATATGCAAGACATCCAAAATCGAAACAATGGAGCAGTGACTAGTCTTTCAAATGCCAAAAATCAAGCAACAAAAAAGAAGTATTTAGAAAAAGTTGGAGAAGTGCTGCTGTCAGATTCTTCCTCAGGAATGCGCTGCTGCATAGGCAAAAGTCAGAAGAATTAAGGGAATCTGCCCTAGTCAAACCCACTGAGACATTTTGCCCATGAGACTCAAGGATAACTTAACCAAAGTCCCCAGTGAAGATGAGCAGGCAGAAAGTTAATTGTGGGTAGCAGAATGTAACAATATCCTCAACATCCACTTTATTCTACATAGTCCAACATATGTAGAATTAAACCCATTTATTTAGGAGAAATGCATGCTTCTGAAAACTGTATACCCAAAGGGGAAGTGGTGTTTTGAAAAGAACTTATCACATGTGACAATTTAAATTAGAAAAGCTTGAACTGGAGTTAAATGTATATAACAAAAAAGGATCTCATGGAAATATGGGGAAAGGGATTTGGAAAACAATTCTAGAGGAAAGTGTGGGTTTGGGAGAAAACTGTATATGAAACTTCTATATGTAAGGGAAAAGATCAAAGTAAATGGATGTGGGCTTTTAATAAATCATTTTTTTAAAAATAATCAATGTAGAAAATAGTTAAGATGCTGAATTTGAACTTGGGAAAGCAAGATTACACTTGGTTGTAGAGCTCACTGAATGATTTTGAACCAGTCACTGGTTCATTTATCCATGTTTAAGTCAATCTAGTCGATGGGTTCTCAGATTAACCCACCTCATAGAATTGCTGTTGTAGGGAAAATTTGGGGGAGGAAGTTTTTAACTCTTGGTGAACGGTTACAGGTACAAGTAAACGGTTATAGGTACAAGTAAACAGGTACAACTAAACAGACAAGACATAGTTACAAATCTTGCACCATCTGCACAAGTTATGTTTCATTAACGTTAACCCATTTTTTTTTATGGTTTAGCATTTTGCATGGTTCTAGATCTTCTAGTAAATTTATGGTTCCAAGTGGTATTCATACCCAGAAAATTGGTCTAAAATTTCAGCAGCTTTGTGATAAAAGTATGGCCCAGTAGTAGAAATGTAAAGCAGATGTGGGAGGCAAGTCATAATAAATATGTAAGCAAATAAAACAAAAATCAAAGTGTGTTGAGCACCAGAAGAACAAGCTGTCTTAAGTTAGCAGAAAAAAAAAAGAATTAAGTAAAATAAATAGATAAAATAAAGAATAATGTTAATGTACTATTAAGGAGAAAACAAACCAGAATATGGCTTTATAGCAATGTAGACAGTGAACCAGATCATATTTGTATCCCTATTTATGAGAACATTTTATTGTGAAATAGTAATGAAAACTTTATGCTCTACCCTTTACTTACTTACCGATAATAGAAAGTAAGACATTTGATCCATTTGTTTTTATCAATCCCATTTCTGTGATTTGAAACCATTAGGTGGGCCTGTTTACTAGTGAAGGCAATCTACCTTATCTATATATTTACAGATATATATGAAAGCTGAGGAACCAGCTGGTGTTACTTCTGTTCCATAGATGAATTGCAATTATTTTGCAATGATTATTATGAACTGTAAATCCAATATGTACTATTCAAAGCCTCATTTAGTTTTCTCAGTTTATTCCTTTTCACATAGACCCAAAAAGTGTCTCTCTCCCCAAAACATTGATTTATATTAATTTTTTTTTAAAAAATCTGCTTAAATGCTGTGATTGCATAACAAAATTAATGCAGAGCTCTATATTTTCAGAGACCCAAATATGACAGATATATAGGTATGTAATAATTTATTAGATGAATTTTGCAACCTTCTGGGATAAATTATTCATTGCCTTTTTTCTCCATGATTTGCCCTTTTTACTGAGGGGGGACTAATAATTCACAAGTATGTTAAATAATAAATTGGATAAATTTTGCAGAATGTCCCAGATATAATGCTCAGGTAACACTGAATTCCTTTTCGAAGGGCTTGGGAATAGTCCTCTGAAAATAAAATACAGATAATAATATAAGCATATTATTATCTGTATTTTAGGTTATTTTAGTAACTTAATGGGTATTTTAGTAACTTAATGGGAGTGATAAGGCAAATCATACTAACATGATAGATCTATTATATATACAGATTTGTTTGCAGATTTGTTATTTGCGAATATTTATTTATTTATTTATTTATTTATTTTATTATATTTTTATACTGCCCTTCTCCCGAAGGACTCAGGGCGGTGAACAGCCATAATAAAACAATATACAAGACAAATTTAAAAACCAGATTAAAATAATTCAATTTTGGCCGAATTTAAAATTCCCATTCTAAAACCCTTATAAAACCATATTAAAACCCATATAGATTGGTATGCATTTTTATATCCTGTTAATAACAGGATCTTGCTCCAGAGAACTGAACATTACTGCTGAGTTAAGTCTGATGTGGTGTTAGAGAGTAAGGGCACTTATAATATGAGTCTGTTCTATGCTATGTTTATTTTCAGATGAATGTTTTCAGTTGAAATGGAAAGTAAGTGATGTTGGAGGCCAAGCAGAACTTACAAAAGATATAAAGTTAACAGCAATGTGAACATTTATGTTGTATGTGTATATGTGTGTGTGTGCGTGTGTGTGTTTACTGATATATTGATAAGTTCTGCAAACTTTGACTTATTAACTGAATGGGAAGCAAGCAAAGCAAAACTGAGATGCTTGTCCATTGAGACAAAAACATCAAATTATAATAACTCCAAAGTGCTATCATTAAATGTACATTTTAATCATTGCTTCTCTTATACTCTTACCCTTCTATTTTACTAACTATGTTGAGGTCACTGACTGAGTCTGTCAGTTTCTTTTGAGGTGGCTCTCTGCCATCCTCTCTCCTTCTTTTTCTTTATCTCCTGAGACTGGTCACCACTGGTAGCTATCAGGGTACTTAGCTGATCTAGACTTGATGCTCCAGTGCTCTTCTCTCTTCATTGGCCCTATTCTTCGTTGCTCTGACCCCCAGCTGTGAGCACAACTAGAAAGCTGCCCTTGGCCCTACAAGGGGCCGGGGGATGAAAGACTATTGTTTTTTCTCCCTTTCCTCCTCTTCTCTCTTCTCCCAGCTCCTTTCCCTTTGGGATACTACAATCTATCCAGTTGTGGTGGGTTTCAAATATTCTTACTACTGGTTCTGTGGGTGTGGCTTGGTGGGCATGGCATGGCATGGCGGGCATGGCAGGGGAAGGATACTGTAAAATCTGTAAAATCTCCATTCCCACCCCACTCCGGGGAAAGGTTACTGCAAAATCCCCATTTCCTCCCCATCACCTGGGACTTGGGAGGCAGAGAATAGATGGGGGCAGGGCCAATCAGAATTTTTACTACCGGTTCTCCGAACTACTCAAAATTTCTTCCATATTAGGTGTTTAAGGACCAAATTTAATCCTAAATAAGATGTCTATCAAGTTGGGTTGGTGACCAATGCCTGTTTTATTACCATTTACAGACTTTTTACCCTGAATTGTACGTGGTTCTGCAGTAATTTAATAATCGGTTCTCAATTTATTTCTTGCTCCAAGAACCTGCTGTGCTAAAAACTCTTTTGGATTTAACATCCAGTAGCTGTTTAATACAACAATGTTCTTACGTTCTTGATCAGCTTGAGGCTTTTTATTCATAATCAAAATTTTTATTTCCCCAGTCTCCATCTTTTGCTAGTGCTCTGCTATAATTATTAGAAACATTATGCGTGTCCACATGTCAGAGAGTAGACCTAGCTGTCAAATTGTTTTCCTCCGCTGTAATGTATTTGCCTATGTGCATGTGTGTATTTTAAATAAAAAAGTAAAGGAAAAAACCCTTCTTGTTTCTTCATGGCTCCCCTTCACATTTGTCTCTGATAGTTCCAAAGGCTGGTTTTCCAATGCAAATATCTCTTGGGATACTTACAAGCTACAGTATATAGACCTCTTGTCTCAGTTTCCATACTTTGAATCTCAAGTACTGACAGCTTCCCATACTCCATTTAAGATGTCTCCTTACATATAAATGTGCAGGACATGGGAGAGAGCAGTAGATAGATTATTGCCAAGGACTCTGTTGTGATACTTCATACTTTGCTTAAATTCCTAAGTTCACCATAAATGTTATGCCGGTACTTGTTTAAGAAAAACATCTATTTTTAACACCAGTGCACCCAGTGGTGAGCTGCAACTGGTTTAACAACTGGTTCTGTGAGTTGTGGGCTTTGCGTGTTTCGCACATGTGTGCGCCTAAATACAGCAATTTGAAGGTCAGCTGCTTACCTTCTAAGGCAGCTCTGGTAAGTAAAACAGCTGAGGCACAGAAATCAGCTGTGCTGCGTGAATCAGCTGAGTCAGAAAGAAGGAAATATAGGACAGGATAGGGCAGGGCGGATGGGCGGCGCCAGCTGATCATTGGAACTACCGGTTTGCTCGAATCAGTCCAAACCGGCAGCAGCCCACCACTGAGTGCACCCTATTATTTGGAGTTCACTCCAAAACGTATGGTAGTTATTTCTTCTGCCTGTTTTTGTCCTGATTTTTTTTATTTGTTAAATCCTTGGCTATCATTTTTCATTTGGTTCACCTGTGTGCGAAGTACCTATATGCAGTGGTGAGATTCAGCCAGTTCACACCACTTCGGGAGAACCGGTTGTTAACTTTCTGAGCAGTTTGGCAAAGTGGTTGTTGGAAGAAATCATTAGGGCAGAGAACCGGTTGTTAAATTACTTGAATCCCACCACTGCCTATATGCCTTCCTTTGGCTTAATTGTGTCTTTTCAGATCTGCTGTTCATAGTTAGAAATGAAATAAAGTTCATGTTTTTAATTAAAAATAATTTTAATTGTTGTAATGGTGAGGAAGAAGAAAGTTCTATTTATGATTTGAGAAGGCCAAGGTAAGAATGTAATACAATAACTATGTTCTACTTATTCTCCTGCAATTGTTCTTATTCATTCTGAAGTTTCCATAGCTGGTGAGCTATGCATGCATTTTACATAGTTATTATGTAAAAGAAAAAAATATAGCTGTTAGGCTCCATTTTCAAATGGAAGATGCTTCTATTTTTGAGGTAGCAGCATAAGGAGAGTTTTTAAAGTGTTATTCAGATCTTAGTTCTTTGGCTTTTTGCCAATTTTTGCAATAGAACGATGTCAAATATTGGCCTCTAGCTATACAAAGGTGCAGGAATATAAAATTACTGTTGGTGGATATTATATTTCCCATATACTGATTAGCACACTTTTCATTTCAGGTCCAGGTGCTTCCATTCCATTCAGCCACTCTCTTGTAATAAATTTTCTCCTGTCGTCAAATTATTTTTTTAATAACAGCGTCTTCACAGAATTAAAATAGAGAAAAATAGAATACGGTACCTGTCCTGTCCATGTTATATGATATAGGGATCTGTTTTTTCTCCCTTATTCTTTCATTTCTTATCATCATCTGTTTTCAAACATTTAAAGATATAATGGGATGCACTGTTTCAGTATTTCAAACATATTATTTGACTGCGTTGAATCTTTCCTTTTCTCGGATGCAAATTATCACAGCCCAATATATTATTTGGGAGTTGGGACCTGCTTTATCTCAATGAACATTTATTTTAGTTTAGAGCTGCATATTGGTTATCATTGCTGCTGCTTCCTAAAAGTGTTTTCCTTTTTTATTTTTGCCCTCACTGTCCCTGGAAGCCTTGCCCACAATTATCACTGCCTTCCAAGGTCCACGGAACCACTTTAGTGAATGAAATATTATGGTGTTGTTGCAAAGTCAAATTAAAATTAGTTTGAGTGAAATGAAGCTAGAAAGAATGAATGAAGACAAATTGAAAGAAGCAAACTGATATTAAGAACAGCTTTAGGAAAACATGACTACATTGATAATGAGTATTAAAGATATGGAAACCACGAGACATATACTGACACTCAGTCAAACGAAGTCAACACAAGATACGCCACCTAAGCTCAGTTCTTGTTTTTATATTTTAAAAAGGTGTACAGCTTCAATATATAATCTGCTTTAAAGTTAAAAATAATTTTAATTGTTGTAATGGATAAGGAAGAAGAAAGAATCCCAAAGTGTATGTAGCTTTATTTATGATCTAAGAAGGCAAGAATGTCATACAAAAAATGTTTTACTTATTCCCCTGCAATTGCTTTTATTAATTCTGAAATTTCCAATTGTGTGCTGTGTTTTGCATAGATCTTATGTAAAAGAAAAATATAGCTCTTAGGCTCCATTTTCAATTGAAATATACTTCTATTTTGGAAGTAGAACAGCATAAGGAGAGTTCTTTAAGTGGTGTACAGATCTCATTTCTGTAGAACAATAGTGATATATCACATGTTAAATGGAATACTATGTAGAAATACTTTCATTCAAACAATTACTGCTTGTACTATATATTGTGAGGTTTTTGAAAACCTCACATTGTTTATCTTAACATTTTGAATCCTTCCTTATTACTGCAATAAACATCAGGGGGCAGCAAAGAGCTTTTTGTGTAACAACCAAACCCTGCAGTGACCTGAATTATAATTTAGTTCTTTACAAAACCAGCTGAGTGGTAAAACAGAAAATTGTTAGTAAAAAGTGGAAAGGTTATCTTTGAACAATAGAAGTGGTCTGTGCTCCTGATTTTCTTACCTTATTTTTTTAAAAGGAATATTATGTACAAGTACCTAACTATCCCTCAATTTAAGTAAAAGCTAGGCAAAGTTGGGTGGTATTTATCCATATTGCCCCAAGTAATGCTAAATTGTTCTATCATTTTAAAACATTTATCTGATTTTGTAAATAGAGGCATCCAACAGCAGTATATGATTTCTGTACCCAGAAGAATGCAGCGAAACACACGGCCTTGCATTTTTCCCTTTTGAAAATAAGGTATTAGTATCCTGTATACTCGGTCAAGGATTTTTATTTGAAAAGCTTTTGTTGTTTCTTTTATTACAGCCACACCGGGGTGAATCAGGATGTGATCACAGTGTGATGCTGCATGAGGAGAGAAGAATGCTTGATGGCCTTGTCATGGTTCATAGATTTTCATTATTTATCCCTGAGTTTGGTTCTTATCTATCCGAGATTTACCAATTCTAATTACTTAGTATGTCCAGTTACTCATTTTGATTAGGCAAGAAGCTTCTGCAATCAGTAAGTTATTGTGGATAGTATACTATACTACAATGAAATCTCAATAAGTAATGAAGTTGGATTGGCTGGTTTGACACCCTTTCTTAGCCTAATAGACATGAACAATGGAATACAGAGATACTTGGTCATCAATCGAGGTGACCTACCAAGGTATGATCTACCAAGGCCAGAGTGAATAGAATCATGGGGAGATATTGGGGTATGTGTGTGTGTGTGTGTGTGCATGTTTGTGGCCTGTATGTGGCCTGTGTGGCTGGTGGCTGATTCAGACAGCGAGGAGGCTGGTGTGGTGTTGCGCCAGCAGCCTGTGCAACTGGCACTCGAGTCGGACAATGAGGCTGGAGAAGATATGGTGCCAGAGGCGGGGATTCAGCCAGGGCTATCAGAACCTCCAGAAGCTCCCTTAAATGAAGAGGACGAAGAGGAGGAGCTTCTTCTCGATGCACGGGCACGCAGAGCTGCCAAAAGGCAGGAGTGGCTCTTCAGCAAGAGGTCTCCTCGAGAGTAAGGCTTGGGGCTAATTGGCCACTCCCTTAACCTATTTAAGGAGGAATGCCGACTGAAGCAATTTGTAGGGAACAACTTTAGTTCACTGTCCTTCGCGTCTGAATTCTCTGTAAATTGCTTCTTGGCTTTTTGCCAACCATAGTAAGATTGTGATTACTTTCTCTTGTATGATTCTTGTAGGCTGTTAAGAAAGTTTATTAATAGGCTTTGTTTGAAAAAGACTGAGTTATTTTAGTAAATTAAGTTTTGTACAGGCTTTGTGTGTGCTGCGTTCTTTAGGGTCCGTCGGGGGCAGAACAGTGTGTGGTATAGTCCAGTGGTGGGTTCCTCCCGGTTCTGCCTGGTTCCGCCGAGCCGGTAGCGGTGACAATATGATGTCACCGAACCGGTTCTGCCCCCCCACCCCTCCCCTCCCCACCCCCCCACCCCCCGCATTATTCTTACCTTTTATTTAGCCCCACCCCTAATCTATTGCTGCCTCCTGAGTCCCAGCAGATAGCTAGAGGGAAAAAAACTATTTAAACTCTTGCCACGGGGCTTCAAAGGGCTGCCCTACAGTGGATCAGTGTTAAAAGAAAACAAATGAGTAGAGGTGCCTGCAAAAATACATGAGTAGATCAGTGCCTGCAAAAATACACGAGTAGATCAGTGCCTGCAAAAATACATGAGTAGATCAGTGCCTGCAAAAAATAAATGGGTAGATCGGTACAGCCTGGTAGACCAGTACCTCTGCTAAATCCTAAATAATTGTCACATGACCATCACGCCACTCCCACAAAATAAGCCACCCCCACAGAACCGGTAGTAAAAAAATTTAGAACCCACCCCTGGTATAGTCAATCATATCATGTTTGCTACCAGCTTATTTATCTGATGAATTAGATAAACACAGGAATTTTTGACCCAAATCAAAAGTCAAAACTGCATTTTAACCATTCAACATCGCTTGAAGGAAAATAGACCTTTATCTTAGTTCACACTTTAGAGCTCTCCTGCAAAAAACATATTTTGTGCCATACTAATGGCTATCTTAGTGGCTACTAATATGATGTAAAATTTTCTGGCCAAAAGAAACAACTTCATAAATTGAATCAAATTAAACTAAGATTTTTATGCAACTCTCCCATATCATTTTTTTTCTTATTTCCACACTAATCTTTAACAATATAGGATCCCACATTGCATTGATTTTCTATTTCATCTTTTGATAACTTGTTTAGAAAATAAATATGCATTTTCCCCTATTTAACAATGCATTTAATTTTCATGTTGAGAAACTTAGATTAGAATATACAGTAGATGAGAAAATGGGAGTGGACTGCTAAAAATGGTTGTGTTGATAGAAAGGCTTAAAACAAATTCCCTTTTCTGGGAGGAAATGACCAAGAATTTGAAAAATCTTGTGGTTAAAAAAAAAAAGATCTCAAAATTATTCCAAGCCTTTTCTCAGAAGGAAATGAAAAAAAAAAAAAAAAACAAGGAAAAACAGTCAAAGTAATTGCTGAGTTATAGAATTGACAGATGGCTCCAAGACAGAAGTAATTATTCAAACATGTATTGACATCTGCAAATTCAAACCTGAACCCACCAAATCTATATCTTTACTTCTGCTTTGCTTTCTCTCTCCTAGAGATTTGTAGAGTTGGAAGGGATCCTTTAAGCCAGGGGTTGCCAACCACCAGTCCGCAGATTGGTACTGGTCCCTGGCATGCCAGAAACTGCACCACGCAAGGAAAGCCCCATCCGCAGGATGCAGACAGCACATGAAACCATACCTCTTCTGGTCCACCGAAAAACCTGTCTCCATGGAACTGGTCCCTGGTGTCCAAATGGTTGGGGACCACTGATTTAAGCCATCAGATCCAACCTCCTGCTTCATACAAGAATCCAAATTGACAGATGGCTCTTCAGTTCTTCTTGAATACATCCTGTACAAAGTATAGCTCTCTACTTCTCTGGATAATTGCACTGCTAAACTACTCTTAGAAAGTCCTCCCTCCCCCAACATTAAGTTGGAATTAGTCTTCCTGAAACTTAAACACTAATTTCATATCCTGTACTTTGGTGCACTAGAAAACAAATCTTGAACTCTGTGTGATATCTTTTCTGAGGTTTTTGAGTGCTGCTATCATATGCCCATTTAGTCTTCTTTAAACTAAACACCATTTAGTTTACTTTCCATTATCATTTCTCTTTACAAGGCTTAGTTTCATATTAATTCAATTTTTCTCATTGCCCTCCGTGAAATGTTTGTCATAAGACATAAAATTCAAAGTAGGGTCTGATGAAAGAATAAGATTCATTCTCAAAATTTGGAAACTATACTTTTGTTGAAGCCTAACTTTGGATTTTTCTTTTTTGAAGCCATATCATACTATTGATTTATATTCAGTTTGCATTCACTTACTATATCAAGATCTTTTTCACGAGAACTATTATAGAGCCTGGATTCCCTTCCTATACTGGTGTATTTGATTTCTGCTTTCTAAATGAAGAACTTTGCATTTGTCTCTTTGCATTTGCCTTAAAAAGAAAACATTCTGTTACTTTCAGTCCATTTGTGTAACCATCAATATTATTTTGATTTTTTTTCTGTCTTCTGTGATACTCATTATTCGATGCAGTAAGCCTTCATTTTTTATTGAAATCATTAATAGAGATACAGAAGAAAAGAAGTTTATTCAAACAGAAATCTCCCAGTCAAATAGAAAAATAAATGTACTTGTCCTCGATTCATTTTCCCAGTTTGAAAATTATCTGGCTGGCTTTGCACATGAATTGCTGCATAACACTTTTTCTTAGATCTTAAAGTCATAGGTTGGAAGGGATCTTGGGTCCAATCTCTTGCTTGAGCAGGAGACTTTATACCTGTGATGGCAAACTTATGACATGCATGCCAGAGGTGGCACACAGAGCCCTCTCTGCTGGCACATGTGCCATTGCCCCAGGTCAGATTTCCGTGGCGTTTCTTTTGTGAGCTTCTGTTTCCCTGCAAATGACGAAACAGAAGCTCATGAAAGAAAAAGATCTTACCTCTTGCTGCACTGCCGGTGTTGGGATGCTCTGACTCTCACTGGCCAGCTGGTCTTCGGGTCTCTGATGTGCATGTGCACATGTCCATACATGTGCACATTCACAACATGTGCACATGTCCGCACATGCACGTGTTCGTGCGCACACACTTTCAGTTTGGGCATGCTTGCAAGCAGTTTGGGCATTCAGTGTCTAAAAGGTCGCCATCACTGCCTTATAGTATTCTGGACAAATGCTTGTCCAATCTCTTCTTGATCTCCAGTATTGAAGCCCCAACAACTTCTGGAAGCAAGTCATTCCACTAATTAATTGTTATTACAGTCAGGAAATTTTTCCTTAATTCTGGGTTGGCTCTCTCTTTAATGAGCTTTCACCCATTACTTCTTGTCTGGATTTCAGGTGCTTTCGAAAATAAGTCACCATATTCTGTGTTGGACTGCATTGGCTATTTTTGCTACCTGTGGCACACTGCTGGCTTACACTTAGGCAGTGGTCCACTAGGACATCTAGATTCCTCTCACAGTTAATACTGTTGAGTGAGGTACTACCTGTGCATTTGATTTTTTCTTGCCTAAGTGAAGAACCTTGTTTTTCTTACCAGTGAATTGCATTTTGTTGGATAGTGCTCAAATATGTCAAGATGCTTCTGAACCTTGAGTACATCTTCCAAAGTGTTAGCAATTCCCCCCCACAGCTTGGTGTTGTCTGAAAATTGGTGTCATCTGAGCTCCCCTTCTATGCCCTCTGGTCTACTTTGTCAAATGCCTTACTTTCCCTTTTTATGACCCCATTATCCCTTAATTCAGAGTAGAGTTGTGGTGACTGTATGTAGCTGAGCATTTATTGGCTGCATGCCCTTCCTGATGCCATGCAGAGTTAGCATCAGATATTTTTTCCTTTACACCCAAGGAGAAAAACATCTGCCGCTGCCTAGGATTGAACTCTCAACTTTTCAAGTGAGAGGTGAGCATCTTCACCATTAGGCCACCACGCCATTCATTAAATGCCTTGCTGAAGTCCAAGTAAACTATGTCCACAGGATTTCCCTGATGCACTAATTTAGCACTTTATCACAGAAGGCAATAAGGTTTGTCTGACATGATCTGTGTTTAACAAACCCATGCTGGCCTATAGTAATTTCCTTGCTTCTTCTAGGTACTCACAAATCCACTGTTTTAGTACCTTTTCCGTTATCTTGCACCAGGACACCTCCTATCCATTTCTATAACCAGATTTTGCCTGTGTTGCACATGCCTAGAAAGATGCAGCTTAGAAAGTTTAGAGAACAGTCAAGAATATTCAGTAGTTAAATTATCCATTGAGCTGTCCTTTCTTCCTTTCCTCCTACTTCTTTCTCCCCCCTCCTTATCCCTGTCGCTTCATCTGGACTTTAACTGAACACATGCACATCACATGCTTTTCCCAGAGCTAAAAGAATCCTATACCTTATATATTTTGCTACTGAGCAAATTAAGCGTTCTGCTCAAAGGTCCTTAAAGATGAAAGGTGCTTGGCAGCTTCAGAGCCTCCTTTACAATAATTATCCATATTTCTTTTACATATGACCAGACAAATATTTACCACCCCACTGATTTTATTTCAAAATGCAGAATGAAATGACTGGTACCTAAATCTGACCAAAAAAAAAAGTATTGATTTGGGCTGGGCTGTTTTGATTGCAGACCCTTGCCACTTTTTACAGAAGCATAGATGAAGGAAGTTGAGATGAAATTGATAAGGATGTTTGTTAAAAACAAAATTTGGTTTTTATTGTGCCAAATTTCTGCTTTGCATTTTGTTTTGTTTTTTGAAGAAAGTGCCACTCATTGGAGTGGCAGAGATTGATACATTTGTCTCCTGCTTCATTTTGGTTTCCTAAATCATGCAATCCAACTACATTTTTCTCCTTAATATTTTCAGCTTGGGTATTCAAACCTCCAGTCACAAGCAGCACCTCTTACTTGCATGTTCTGTCAACTTCAAATTGAATTTGATCATAAAACTCATCAACCTTTTCTTCTGCATCAATGGTTGGAGCATAAGTTTTAGAGGATCGTCATGTTAAAGAATTGTCCATGAAGTTTAAATGATATTATTCAGTCACTGGTTATACTATCCTAAAATCTTCTATGGGCTTTTTAAGCATTTCCACTATTCTTGTTCTATTTCTTATTTCGTTATTTTTATTACCATATATTATTTCACAATTTGTTGCATTTGTTTTGAAGTATGTATTTACTGTAACTTGTCAAGTAAACATTTTACTGGATATTTTTGCTATTACACGGCCTATCTCTTCTTTTACATTTTTTTCCTTCAAAGTTAGTGCCTTGTAATTAACTTCTTTTCATTAAATTATATCCACAAAGGCAAGTATAACATTTTATTACTTTATCAAGAATCATATAGAGCTTTGTAACAATATTATATCATCTGCATAACATTTCACCTTATATTCCTCTTTTTCAGTTTTGATCCCAATTATCTGTTTATGTTTTCAGCTCTTGTGAGCAAGACTTTCAGAGTAATTACAGATACAAATGAGAAGAATGAGCAACTTTGCCTTGTATCTTTGCTAATTGAAAGAGATTTACTTTTGTTTTCATATATTTCTTTCAGTAACATAGATATTTATCTATATATAACATAAAGTAATAAATGCAGTTTTGTCTGAAATAAATCATTTAACACTAATATATGATTTCTGTACATATTGCTTTGTAATATGGGAAATTATACACTTTTTAAAATGATATAAATAGATGTTAAGACAACTATTGGTTGTCCATCCATCCATCCATCCATACATACATACATACATTACGTCCTCATGTACCTCTTGTCTTTCAGCTTTGAATTCTGTGTTGGTTTCAGTGTAGATAATTTAAAAGTATGTTTGTTACAAATGTTGTTTGTTAGCGATTTTATGTCCAATTCATATCCATCATTTGGCACTTCTCTGCTTTGGGCTCTGTTTCTAAAATGTGCTAATCACAAATGATAGACCATATAGTATCAGTCATTATCATTCTTTGCTAAATCATTTAAGTTTCCAAAATAAATTTTGATTTAAAAATTCAATTTTCCCTCTCAATCATCCCTTTGAAGTGTGGTTAACAAAGCTATTAAATGTCTTGTCAACTACTTGATTGATTGGCTTTGTATCTGTCTACATGCATACCATTGATGCCAAGATAAAAGCCAAGTTCAGCAGATACCAGCAGAAAATTGCTGGGGTTACTTCTCCCCAGCAATGAAAACTACAAATTATTCCTCCTCAAAAGATGCTAAAATAGCTATTGTCAGTGAATTGTCAAAATAGAGAATATCAAACATCCTTTCTAATTTATCATCACCAAGGAAGGAAATAATGGGAAAATAATGAGCTATTATTGTTTCCTCTCTGTAGTGATTTTCAAGTTATTTATAAATGTTGCAGTTAATGTTCCAAAATATGCAGATGAGACAACAAATGAATTTATTTCAGTGTGTCCAGTATAAAATGGGTGTCATGTGTTTTACTCTGGTTTGACAACAACGAGACTGTATCCCTTTTACTGTAGTTATATTACATATTAAAGGTGATTTTAAAGCCAATATTCACATTTATGGCTGACTAAAATCCCCTTACAGACTTTTTTGATCATATAGGAAAAAATGCAGCTTTTGATGATTAAAAAAAGAAAAAAAAGTGAGATTTTCTTTTTGTAACTATAGATTAAGAGATAACTTTGTAATCATACTTGTATTTGCTAAAAAGAAAACCAGAAGCTTCTTTCTATTTCATCTTTTTTCCCCTTGTACCTTTGTCTTTATCTTTTTTCTTTCCCTTTTTCTTCTTTCTTTGATCTATATTAACGCTTGTTGATTTTTAATCTTCTTAAAACTTTCAATAAAATTTCTATTTATATTTAAAAAGAAATGGTGATTACAGGAAAAAAATAATTATATTTTGGGGTGGGTTTTCATGAATACTTTTTATTGGTGAAATGACTTATGAGTACTGTACTATTGTTGAAGACAATATGAATATTGTATCATACTATTAGCTCCTTCAGAAGGAATTCTGAATCTAAACTTTGCAACAAATCTCATATCCTTAAATATTTCTGTGTCTATGACTATGTAGGTAAAAATTGATAACCTTCCTCTATATTTAAATTATTTAGATGTTTATTTATTTCTACTGGCACTATAATAATTCTTGGCACATACAGTATTGTGCTGGGATGTGGGCATTCTAATCTCCAGGAGAGATTTAGGTTTTGGGATCATGATCTAAAACACCTGGATAATGGACTTCAGACACAAGATAGTTTGTGCCTTACAAAGACTAGGAAGAATGTGTTTGGCAGAGGTGTGCTGAATTTGGTCAGAAAGACTTTAAATTGAATCCTTAGGGATTGGTGCTGAACACCTAGAAGAACTTCAGGTAAGGGTATATGTGCTGCAGGAGCTGATAAAGTAAGCAGACTGAGGCCTATTAAAAAAACCCCAATGAAAAATTGGGAATAAATATTACAGAATACAGAATAACAGAGTTGGAAGGTCATCTAGTCCAACCCCCTGCTCAAACAGGAGACCCTATACCATTTTTGACAAGTGGCTATCTCTTCTTGAAAGCCTCCAGTGATGAAACACTCACAATTTCTAAAGGCAAGCTGTTCCATTGGTTGATTATTCTCATTGTCAAAACATTTCTCCTTATTTCTAGGTTGAATATCTCCTTGATCAGTTTCCATTCATTGATCCTTGTCTGGCGCTTTCGGGTGCTTTGGAAAATAGGTTGTCCCTCTCCTCTCTGTGACAGCCCCTCAAATATTGGAAAACTGCTATCATGCCACTCCTTGTCCTTCTCTTCACTAGACTAGCCATGCTCATATGTTTTAGCCACCAGATCCCTAATCAACTTTGTTGCTCTTCTCTGCACTCTTTCTAGAGTCATTGATTCATATAGAGATATTGATTCATATTCATTGATTCTCTTTGAGTCATACTTTCATGGCCTTTATTTTTTATATACCTAATATATAAAATAGAACATGGAAAGTAAACACACCTGAACTCTTAGTACAACAAAACAAATTCAATTTAATAAATATTATTGAGAAGCCTGTAGGATGATTCTCATGATTAAAATACAGTAATTGAAAGATTCTATTTGCTCAGAAAGAAGGGGAAAAAAAAACACTAATGGAGGGGAAATTCTATAAATGTTAAAGGTATTTATATATGCACAGACGTCCAAGGAAATACAGTAACTTGTAGTACTGCTGAGAACACTCAAAATATATTGATCAATTAATAAAAGCAACCACTATTGTTTATCTAAGAAATTCCTAACTTAACTTGCTGGCAAGTCAAACTATCAGAACAATTGAGAACTTAACAAAAAAGCAAAGTATAATTCTGAGCTTCTTGATATTAAGGCACATATTTTGGGATTCAAGGCATTTGGGGATTCACAAGCTGATGGTTCATATACTGGGATGAATGTGGTTACTATTTATAATTACTTGTTATTAGTATCATTGAATTCAATTGTGTATCCATGTCTCTGTGTGTAGATCAATAGATGTTCTTTGGGATGGTTGCTTATACTGTAGCTTTTGTAAGCAACTTGAAGCCATTTGATTAAAATAGCATAAACACACATACTAAATATGAAATAGATAAGGAGATTTTAATAACTCACAATGATGATAAATAGAAGCTAATGAGAGAAACAGATTGAATGAAACCTAAAAAGACATGCTACAAGCATAACTTAAAAAGTCTATGAGGAAAGATATCTCAAGTAGCTAAATGTTATGCTTTTGGCAGGTCCCTGAAACCAAATGCAATTCTTTATAGCACAAAGTTTTCTTTAGCAATATTTACTAAGATGACAGGGATGAGGTTATAATGTTTTCAGCAACTGAACTGTTTCTGATTTAGAACCAATTTATCCTCTAATATATCAAACAAAGAGAACTGCTTAGTTTCTTCCCAGAAGGGCTCATGTGAACCAGCAAGGAGGTGGGTCTTTTCACTGATAATGGAAAAGTCTGCAGCTGTTTGCTTATATAACTATCTACCAAATCTTCCTTAGACTGAGAAGTCACTGTTACATCAATGTTTATTTGTTTTTATGCCTTTGAGTCAATGTTGATTCCTGGTAACTCCTGGGAGTGGTTCCTGTAGTTTTCTTGGCAACGTGTTTCAGAAGTGATTTGTCATTGTTTTCTTCCTTAGGACTGAAAGAAAGTGACTAGTCCAAGGTCACTCAGCTGATTTTATGCCTATGCCTTGATCTCCTGGTTTCTAGCCTAGTGCCTTAACCACTGCACCAAACCGGGTCCTATTATGCCAATGTGGCTGTACTGAAAACAAAACCCTAACTCTTCCCAACAAAATTCTTAGTAAAAAAAAAATTAAAAATCATAATGGATAAAAATAAGCAGCTGAAAAAAGACAAGTCATAAAAGTAAAATAAAATACAGGCTAGGCCCATGTGTATTATTTGTCAAGGCTCTTTGCTTGTGAAGCTGTTTAAAGCATGGTTGTCTTGAGGTTTTCCTAAAGTCTTCTGTTGTAGAATTGCTCTCCTTCAAGACAAATACACAGTGACTTGTTTATAAATCAAATACAAACTAATAAGTTTTTATTCACCTTGTCTTTTTTATAATCATGAAAATACTGATGGTCATCTTATGATGATGATTATGGTCACTAATGATACTTTTATGAGTATTATTTTATATACTTCGTATTATATTTTAATGTACTTTAATGTTATATACCATCTGACGATGCTTTGCATGGCATGGAGTAGATAAATAATTTAAAAAGAAGTGAGAAAGGCCCTTTATGCTGAGCCACTACTATGCTTGAACCTCTAAAGCATTGTGTTTCTCAATATTGGCAGTTTTAGATGTGTGAACTTCAACTTTCAGAATTCCCCAGACAGCATTTCCCAAGGTTGCCAAGGTTGAGAAACACTGCTCTGGACCATGATGGAAGCCACAGCCCCTTCTTTTTGCAAACAACTGGCAAAAGAAAAAGACATAATTGGGTTATTTTCTTTAGTCTGATGTAAAGAAGGCAACAATTTGATCAGGTCTGCAGGTAGAATAAAATATTGCTGAAATGAGGCATTTTCAGGGAATAGAAGGGTATAGGGAAGCTTATTAAACTTGAAACACAACCATCTTAATGTTCAGGTATATTTTGTGACGAGCTTCTTCATTTAGATGAGAGGTTGGCTGGAGAGAAAGAAAATCTATCCCTGGTCCTCCTGTTAACTGTGTTTCTTAAAGCCATCCTGTCTTCTTTCCACATTAATATGTTATTTCAATTCACACTTAAGAGACTGTACAGGTGTTCAGATCTGAAGGAAAATACTTCTCTGAAATGCACAGGGTCACATAACATTTGCATGTAGCTGCTTAATCCAAACATGTCTTTTCTCAAGAAAAAATGTGGCAGTTTTAGCAAGTTGCAGACAGGTGATACATTTTCTTGCGTGAACGTTCTGAAGGACATTTTGGCTTTGAATCTGAAGCACAGCAGAGCCCTGGTATAAAATACATACTGTACTTTTGAATGTACTTTGTCACAAAACCCATACTTGATTTGTTTTGTAATTCAGAGTGTAGGTTTCTGAAAGGGCAACCTGAGGCTGCTTCAAAACATTCTGGCATTGGAACACTCCAATGACATTATTACTTGATAGTTTGGAGCCTAGCAGGGTGAAGATACTGAAGGAACTGCTCATCTATTTAATTTCTTAGGAGAACAAGCCCCTCTGCTGTGTAAGCGAAGCAATAAAATAAAGTTAGACCATCTCAAAAATAGCTGTTTCCAAATGTGTAGGTATTTAGGGGCAAGCATAGAGTGGAATTAATCTCATCTTCTGGCTAATTATGATATACCTTATTTGATGTCTTCCCTTAAAAATAAAGCCTTTAGGAAAAATTGAAGGTGGTATTTAAATTCAGAAGGTGATAAATGCACTAACTTATACTTCCCATGGAATTATTCTTGAAGTCATAAATATGCTACCTAAATACATTTTAAAATACATATTTATAAATACATGTTGCTGTATTTAGAGCTAACTGCCTCACAACATTTAGAAAACTTCAAAATTTAGGTGCATTCCAACCCACACCATTGTCCTGGAGGAATAGATCAGATTAGTTGGCTTTGAAATGCACTGAAAAAAATCCTTCGGTATTCCTAGCTACTAATAGAAAGTAATAGTAACACTGCTGGTTAACGCTAAGACCAATCCACCTTATACTTCCTTTGACTTCCTGGTGTTAAATAAATCAAATGATCACATGTTAAATTAAAACTTGCTGTTCTTTTATCAAAATCTTAATTTTACCTATCATACAACCAATCCTGGCTAGGGAAATAACTATGATATGGCTGAATGATAAGAGGTTGGGGAAAACTCCATTATGAGGTAATTTTGTTGGTACTATCAAAGGTATTGGTTCAGCCCTAATAATTATGTTTTAATGGACTGATATATTGCTTTATTGTAAACTGGGAATTCCACTTCTAGTCTGAATTGCCCTTTTCCTTGCCAAAAACAACTGTTATGTTTCCGCATGACAAGTTACGTATGGTTACAATGTCGTTGTTTTGCTATGTAGAAAGATCTGTTGTCTCCCATCACTAACTGTATTTTCTACTGTTTCAATGCATAGCATCAAAGCAGCTTAGCAGGGCTTCCAACCGCCACCTGGCCATTAAATTGACATTTTCTCTTCATCAAATATTTCTTCTTACTACAGAGAACCGTTCATGTCACAGTCATCCTGATTACAGCTCTGAACCAGAGATTCCTACTGCCTCAAATGGGATTTTTGAATGAAGGCTGGACAACATCTGACTATATTGTTTCTGTGCAACTCAGCTGGGGCCTAGTTGGCCTCATTTTCATTGTTTACATTGGCCACGTTAAGTGCTCTGTGGATTACACAAAACAAAACAAAAATTAAAAAGCAGACTGTCACTTAATAGGATTATTTGATGGGTAGTTGCACATGCTTGAACAGAAGTTGGCTTGATTAGCTTTATAAAATGGCTTTGTTATTTGCATCCATTGGCATCTTCTTTCAGCTATATAAAAAGTAACTCATGAAATCTAATAAACTGGAGCTGAAGGGTGAAGTGAAGTTTATCACATGAACACAGACCATAGATGTAGATGTCCTCCAGTACTTTTCAATTCTGGATATACATGTAAAACCTGAAATATACTTTTCAAAGGTTCTAACTGATTCTGTAACATATAAAAGGAAGCTTAATAGTTCTGTACTATTGCCAATTGGACAAGTATTATCATAATTAGGAAAACACAAAAACAATAAGAAGTCTTATTTTAGCTAAGAACACTACTTAGGAAAATGGTGATTGAATTTCCATTGAAAACATTTGAAGGATTAACTATTTTGCTTGTAGAAAAAATTAAATGGCAAAGTTTTAATCTTTATATCCCACCTTTATTTTATATGGTTCAAGCCACTATACAAATATAATACTCCTACCTCCTATTTTTTCCACAGGCATCCTGTGGTTGTGGCTGGCTCAAAGTCACCCAGATAGTTTTTATGCCTAAGGAAGGATTAGAATTCACCATCTGTAGTTTCTACTCTAGCACCCTAAGCACTACCCCAAACAAATGTGTGCATGTGTCAATTTACATTGTAGAAATAGCATGGACAAGCATAGAAAAAGTTAGGCATCTTCTCTTTAAGCATTTCTTTTGGTAGCTTCATTCATTCCAATTTCTCATGTTGTACAGCACATCACAGTAGGAATAATTATATTGGGAACCACAGCCATGGTTGCCTTGCATAAATTGCATTTGGCACTGTGGTGAAATCATATTTTGGACTTAGTAATGATGATGAAGTTTGGGTATAGTACAACGTTTCTTTACAGTTATTTCTTTTCTTCCTTTTGGCTTCTTAATTTTATGTTTTTATTTCCATTTTATGTTTATGTATTTAAACTAACAAATTGGCTTAACAAATTTTTTAAATGATTTTAAATTTGTTTGTCTTTTTAAATTTTGGGCCAAATTGAGATATTTCCTTTTAATCTGTTCTTAATGTATTTATTATGTGTTTTTATTTGGCTGTACACCGCCCTGAGTCCCTAGGGAGAAGGGCGGTATATAAATTTGAAGTAAAATAAATAATAAATAAATAAATAAACTGGTTTATTTAAGGTTTTAAGCCAGGGGTGGGCAATTAATTTTCCCAAGAAGCCACATGAGAAACTGACACTCTTGTGGAAGCATGCAGGAATGCACACTGTTTTTCTGGACAAGAAAAACACAGTCCTAGGCTGCATTAATAGAGGAACAGAATCAAGAGCATGTGAAGTATTAGTTCCACTTTAATGTCACTTGGTAAGACCTCACTTTGAATACTGCATCCTGTTTTGGTCACCACAATATGAAAAAGATGTTGAGACTCTAGAAAGACTGCAGAGAAGAGCAACAAAGATGATGAGGACCTAGAGGCTAAACATATGAAGAATGGTTGCAGGAATTGGGTATGTTTAGTTTAATGAAAAAAAGGATTATGGGTGACATGATAGTAGTGTTCCATTATCTAAGGGGCTGCCACAAAGAACATGGGGTCAACCTATTCTCCAAAGCACTTGAACACAGAACAAGAAGAATGGATGGAAACTAATCTAGGAGACAACCAACCTAGAACTAAGGAGAAATTTCCTGACAGAACAATTAATCAGTGGAGCTACTTGCCTCCAGAAGTTGTGGGTTCCAACACTATAGGTTTTTAAGAAGAGATTGGACAACCATTTGTATGGAATGTTATAGGGCAGTGATGGTAACCTTTTCCAGACCAAGTGCCCAAAGCACATGTGTGTGTGGACGAATGTGTAAGTGTGTGCCTGAACTCCCAAAATGCAATGCATGTGCAGTCCCCTGCATGCATCCTGCCCCCCACATGCATGCGTGAACCCTTCATGCACCCTGCGCATGCGCCCCACCCCGTGCATGCACACACGCCCCTGCATGCATCCCACCCCACACATGCATGGCAGAGACCCAAAGACCAGCTGGCCAGAGGAGGCATGCATGCATGCATGGCAGAACTGAACTGGGCTGATGGCTTGTGTGCCCACAGGGAGGTCACTGTGTGCCACCTCTGGCATGCATGCCATAGGTTCACCATCACAGCTATAGGGTTTCATGCTTGAGCGGTGGATTGGACTAGAAGACCTGCATCTGAAGATGATTATTCTATGTCATCCTCATGCTAAGCATCCAATATAACAAGCAGCTGGGAAATAACCAATCTGCTCATCCAATGCATTGAATTGATCCCCACCCCTCTGAAGTTGCTTTCAACTGAATGTGAATCTGCTTTGACTTCCAGAGCTTGGAGAAAGTGAAGGCCAAAGTCTGCTCTGATAGAATTGTTCTTGAGAATAATAAAAGATTAAGATTAAAAACTAAAATGTAAGAAGCTAAGCCTCATAAGTTTTAATAAAGTCTGATTCTTTTAAAATTGTAATTGACATTTCTGACTCTTCTTTGCAAGATTCCTTAATACATATACTGGATTGGGAATAGAGATGATTTAATCTTTTTGCATAGCCTGGAGAATGGTCTTACTCATTTGTCAGTACTTCAGGATAGAAAAAAGAAAGACATAGAGAAAAGATTCATCCTTCTGTAAAAGTGCAACAGGCCTGCATTCTCATCTGTTCAGGTTGAGACTTAGTTATTAATTACAGAAATACAGGCACTGAAGTTGCCTCATAAATATATAACAAAGGAGGTCTGGCAGTCTCTGCTACTATTTGGATTGGAGGTGTTAATACATCCGCCCTTCAACCTGTTCCAAGGGACACTGTTACAATATCCGTTACATTTTGTTGCTCATTGGTCAAATAAGGAGTATTTCCAGTGGTGGGCTGCTGCCGGTTTGGACTGGTTTGGGTGAATTGGTAGTTGTGACCTGTGAGTGGGGTGGGTGGGCCCGCCCACCCATCCACCCATCCACCCATCCACCTGTCCACCCGCCCACCCACCTGGGTGCCATCCCGTCCTATATCGCTGTGTTTTTGATGCCGCACCCGTGTGCAGATGGTGAGTGCACGAGCAAAGCAAGCATGCATGCTCACATTTCCTGTGCTGGGCGAACTGGTTGTTACAGTATGTGACACCCACCTCTGACTATTTCCATAATGCAGTACATCTTTACATCCTTAGATATTTTTGATGTTCAGTCAGTAAGTCCTGTCTGACACTTTTCAACCCCATCCTTAGATATAGCAATTCTAAAAACAGCTTTGTATTGCCTCCTGTATGTAAATACTAATACTTATGCAACTAAGAAGACATTAGAGTAAAAGAATTCTCCCATCTTATTTGGAAAATACATTCGGAGTTACCTCCAGTTTTAAAAGAAAGAATAAAGTAATACATCCATTGGGAAGATGAATTTCTCTGATTCCCAAATTCTTTGTAGATATATTTTTTATTTCCTATGCCAGGAAAAAAAGAGAGGGGAGGGGAGGAGAAGAGAAGAGAAGAGAGGAGAGAGAAGAGAGGAGAGAGGAGAGAGGAGAGGAGAGGAGAGGGGAGGGGAGGGGAGGAGAAGAGAAGAGAAGAGAAAGGGGAGGGGAGGGGAGGGGAGGGGAGGGAAGGGAAAGAGAAGAGAAGAGAAGAGAAGAGAAGAGAAGAGAAGAGAAGAGAAGAGAAGAGAAGAGAAGAGAAGAGAAGAGAAGAAGCATAGCCTGTTTTGCAGCCTGTGATTACTGGGGTCCAGTTTAGCCTGTCAGTTCATATAATTTGTTCATATAATTTGAATCTATCCAATACAAAATATTATTCAAAATTAAAACATTATTTTTGCTGCTCAGATCCTCCTAGTGATCAATGTAATGTCATGTTTGAAGTTTTCCTTTTACTCTAACATTTATTTTTCCGCAAGCTTTTTATATATAAATCTACATATGAGATCCTGAACTTTTATGAGGCTTCAGACTCTTTATTTTATTTTTATCACCAAAGCTTTCATGTTAGTAATATTTTAATTGGCCACCAATTGAACATGAAAAGGAATGAGTTACAGTCCTTGACTTAACACTACAACTGGGACTGGAAAGCTGATTGTAAAGCATTGTGTAGAAAGTTGAGGCACCCATTTGACCGGACCCAGTTTTGGTTTTTTTTTTCTTTCTTTCATGGCAGTCATTAAGTGAACCCATTCTTCCAAATTGGTGGAAACCAGAATAATCACCAAAGAAATTCAAAGGAAAACAGATCTTGGCACAATCTTATTTTTTTACAATATTTGCTAACCTGCCTAATTAGTACACCATCGTCCCACTGTTTTTCTTTATAATATACTACATTAGGAAGCAGTAATTTGCAAGTTCAAGAAGTAGATAATGAATGTGAAAACACTGATGTTAACTCAGCATTTTCCAAATTGAAAATGTATCAGTTACAAAAGATGTTTGTTAGGAAATTTTCCATTTAGTCAACTTCTTCTATGACTGAGGTAATGCCTGATTCCAGGTATATGTATATTCGTATTAGTAGACATGTTAAGCTGAATCAACAAAACATGTAACTTTCTGTGGCAAATGGTTGGTTCCTTTGTCTCTGTTTTCTTAGTTGATTCATCATAAGATCTTATTTTTTCAGGAAGAAAGAGGAACCAGTGGCTAAGTAAATGTTTATTTAAAAAGGTGAGAAGATAGAGCATAAAGACTTTGATGTTTGCGACCTGACATAGACAAATATAGTTATATGCAGTAATGAGACTAATCATATTAACTCATGCCTGAAAGCTCTCTGCCAAATAAGCTAGATCTTGAATAACTGGATAAGTGTCCACAGACTCAAGATTTACATCTGAGTCTGGTGTGAAGCCTAACAAGCCCTGAAAGACATTAAAAAGGAGGCATTTTTGACACAATAAAAATATTAATAACAAATGGAAGTACTTTAACAGCTATGCCATGAATAGAACGGTGGTCTGAATGTATGTTTTGATGTTACAAATATATGATAGGTCAGGAAGGAGTAAAGTTGTTAATAGCATTTAGCAATAGCACTTAGACTTATATACTACTTCACAGTGGTATATAAATACAGCCGTATTTAAGTGGTTCACATAGTCAGCATATTGCCCCCAACAGTTGTCCTCATTTTATCGATCTCGGAAGGATGGAAGGCTGAGTAAACCTTGAGCCATGAGAATTGAACTGCCAAACTGCTGGCAGCCAGCAGTCAGCAGAAGTAGCCTGCAGTACTGCATTCTAACCACTGTGGTTCTAGACAGGTAGACCTCGACTTATGACCGCAATTGAGCCCAAAATTTCTGGTGTTAAGTGAGCTTTGCCCCATTTTACAATCTTTCTTGTCACAGTTGTTAAGTGAACCACCACAGTTGATAAGTTAGTAATATGTTTTTTTAAGTGAATCCATTGATTTTGCTTGTTGAAAGGTTGCAAAAGGTGATCACATGACCCCAGGACAAAGCTTTTGTTAATTAAGAACATAAATACAAGTCAGTTGCCAAGCACCTGAATTTTGATCACCTGATTGTGGGAATGCTTCCAAGGTTGTAAGTGTGAAAAACGGCCATCAGTCACATTTTCAGTGCAGTTGTAACTTTGAACGGTGCCTAAATGAACTGTTGTAAGTCGAGGACCACCTGTATAGGAAAATGCATATTTTGGATAATAAAAATAGTTATTGTTGGAAGAAAATTTAGGCAGTCCTTCCAGAATTGTTCAATAACAAGGAATATGAAATGCTAAATAAGTTGATTAAACAAAAGAAAATCAAGAAAATGATATCAAAAAGCCCACTATATTTGTCAAAGATAAAACCTGAAAATTCAAATTCTATCCATGTATATAATTGGGAACAAAAAGTAATAGTTGTAAACCGGTGTCTTTTTGAAGTTAAAAGAAAAAAGCTAAAATAGACTATTTTTTCCCCAGTTTAATATATCATAAAAAAGAGTCTGTTGTGAAAATAAAATTTGCCCAAAATGAACCCTCAGCAAAGAACTATTGTAATTTTAAGACATATAAAAAGATGGAGAGAGACACACACACAGAGAGAGCAGCTCTCAAGAACTTTTTGTTTTTAAGAGAGAGACAATTTTAATGAACAAAGGCCTTCATATCTTCAAAAAAAAATTAAAGCATGGAAGAGAAATGCAGAGGCATTTTCTAGCCTTACCTCACACCTGATCTGAAAACAACAATTAAGATCTAAAATAAAGCAGTAGCCCTGCTCAGCTTATAGTTTGTAGTGTTTTCTATGATTTGAACATTTGCACAATTATAGTTCTTTATCATGCATACTATCCATGTTCTTGGATAGTAACATTCTCTCTGGGACCAGAGCAATGGAACTGGAATGGGAGCTTCATTCCTTCTCTATGCTTGAATATCTAAAGCAGAGTACAGGTAGTCCTTGACTTATGACCACAACCGAGCCCCAAATTTCTGTTGTTAAGTGAAACATTTGTTAACTGAATTTTGCCCTGTGTTACAATCTTTCTTGCCACAGTTCTTAAGTGAATCACTGCAGGTGATAAATTAGTAACCTGGTTATTAAGTGAATCTTGCTTCACTTAATTGACTGCTTGTCAGAAGGTCGGAAAAGGGGGTCATATGACCTTGGGACACAGCAACAGTCATAAATATGAACCAAGTGCCAAGCATCCGAATTTTGCTCACATAATTATGGGGATGCTGCAGAGGTTTTAACTGTGAAAAATGGTCATAAATCACATTTTTCAGTGCTGTTATAACTTTGAACGGTTGTAAATCAAGGACTCTCTGTATTGTTTTAAGGCTGTGATGGAATGTCAAGAACTTAAAATCAAAATTAAGATACCTTAGTGAATAATGTATCATATTACCATACATACAGAGGTGGGTTTCTGCAGGTTCTGACCAGTTCTGGACAACTGGTAGCAGAAATTTTGAGTAATTCGGAGAACCGGTAAATACCACCTCTGACTGGCCCCACCGCCATCTATTCTCTGCCTCCCAAGTCCCAGCTGATCGGGAGGAAATGGGGATTTTGCAGTAACCTTCCCCTGGAGTGGGGAAGGAATGGAGATTTTGCAGTATCCTTCCCCTGCCATGCCCACCAAGCCACGCCCAGCAAGCCATGCCACGCCCAGCAAGCCACATCCACAGAACCAGTAGTAAAAAAATTTGAAACCCACCACTGCATACATACATACATACATTATTCTATTTGTGAATATCATGGTAGCTGAAAAACTATAACTAGCAGAAATTTATTGATTAAAATAGTAAAATATAACTGAACAGTATAATACATAAAAAGTTCATCCTATATGTAAGATTCATTTTGACATATATTTATATTTGTAATATTTCTGTTTTAGAAACTGGAAATATTATGAGGTTTATTGTTAGAGTTCCCACATCCCTTTGCACAACCTTTTATTTTATTTTCTACTGCACAATCTTTCAACTTCCCTTCCTTTTCCTACAAACAAGTTTTAATATCTAATAACTTCTTCCTCTCCCACAATCCTCTCCCACAATGGTTCCCATTGATGGAGCAAACCCTTGATTCAAAAGGGTCAGACACCATTCCGTCTGGAAAATCAATTCTTGATTCCTCTTTCTCTGCCTTCTCTGCACACAGGTATACTGTACACACAGGTATACTGCACACAGATATACTGTACACTGAAGAATTGACAAATCCAAGTTTGGATGCACTGGATTATGTTTGTATAACTGTACATACACTCATACCATTGGTGAAAGAATGAGGAGAAGTGCCACTGTATTGGACAGTCAAGATATTGGACAGACAGTTGTACTATGTTGGGTGTAATTCAAAAGGATTTTTCTTAGTCTTTCATCACAAGAAGCATAACAATTTAATAGGAAACTCTTTTGCTCTCATGATTTTCTGGTGCATCACCAGGCAGGGTTTATACCCCTATGAGATCATTCCTTGCTATCTTGTTTATAAGTTCTATAAGAGGAGAACAATATACAATGTTCTTGACATTGTATATTGGTCTTTCTGACTGTCCTGTGATTGACACACATGTCTAAATTAATACTAGGAAGAAAGGCTACATAGATAAAGTTTTTTCTATTTCTTTCCCAACCTATAAACTACTTCTTCGTTTTGTGCAAGCTAAGAAATAAAAACTTCCTGTTCTGGGTCTTGTAAGATATAGTAATTATTTATCTCTTTTGCCTTAATTAGCTGTCCAATACTAATAGCTACTGACTAAACAATGTGGGTAACCTTTGCTACTTTACTGATACTTAAGTAAATTCAGCTGGAGTATATGTGTGTGTGGAGGGGGAGGGGAAGAAGTTGAAGGGTTATAAAGTTTTAGGAGGCAGGGGAAGGAATCAAATGGGGACTTAGTCCAGAATCTTTATGTGGTGAAATCTGACCCCACCCCCACTGGAATGGCCTTGAACCATAACTAGTCTCATTCAGGTATAGTCTCAAACTGTCAGTCTGAAGAGATTCCTATGTATAAGCTTGAGCAATAAAACAGCCAACTGAACTCTTCAAGTATGTGTCTGACATAAATTTGTGCCTGGCAGAAATCTTTCTAACAAAGACAACCTTCATGTAAGCATAATATATTTTCCTCACCACTATCTGTGCTGACCATGTTTCTCTAATGCTGTAAATATCTAGAGTTAATTAATCAATCTTTATTAATTTTAACCATCACAGTGTCTTTCTCTGGGTCTTCCTCCTTCAGTATCCAACCTGCAGCTGCTTTAGGTGGCAATACTAAAGCAATCAAATAGGCATTTTTGGGATGACATTATCATATGGAGTGCTGAGAGAATGCAGGTACAAAAAGAGACTTTTACATTTATGATTTTGATATGTTGCAAATTACATATATGAGTTTTCTGACAGTCACTGCAGCCTCTGAATCAGAAAAATGTGGACAAAGTTAACATTTTTATTTGGAACTATCATTGAGAAAAGGTATTTGTCAAAGGTTGGAAATAAGTCAAAGACATGGCAGCAGGGGTGTTCCCATTTGATTTCAAAGATAATAATGAAACAAAAATAGACAGTATACATGATTCCTGAAATAAGCCCTCAAAGTGCTTATGGTCAAATCACCACTTGAATGAGAACATAAATTGCTTCAAGGAGACAGTTTACACCTTTGGTCAGCACTTCAACAAGGTGTTCTATGAGTGGGTACCTGGAGAGAAACAATTCTGGGGAACAACAGAATCATGCTGTGACACCTAGACTAGTAGTCATTTGATGCTCAGAGAAAAAGTCCAACAATGATATTTGTTTGCTCAAAAATTCAGTGCCATGCTGTGTCATTTTATGAAGTTTTCAATAGCAAATCAAACTTGGAAGCAGAACTGAAAACAGAAAGCAAAAAAATAGGAATGTCTACACACTCTAGAAAAGTTGTTGTTTGAAAGAAACAGTGATTATGGTCATAATCTGTTAGATTTTGCTTGTGCCTCAAACTAGCTTTAATGCGTACTGAAATTTTTAAAAGTGTTTTGTATTGTGATAGATTTAGTTAGCCATATATTAACTTTATGGGGGTTTTGTATTAATCTGATATATTTATCCCCTCTATAGATTTTTTAGATTTTTGTTTTATACATATACATGCACATGCATGCACACAAACACACTTTTATAAATGTAGTGCAGAGTAGGGCAACAAAGATGATTAGGAGACTGGAGGCTGAAACATATGATAAACAGAACTGCAGGAACTGGATGTGTCTAGTCTAACAAAGAGAAGGACTAGGGGTGGCATAACAGTCTTCCAATGTTTAAGAAATTGTCACAAAGAAGAGGAAGACAACCTATTCACCAAAGCATCAGAGGGAAAGGCAAGAAGTAATGAATGGAAAGTTATCAAGAGAGATACAACGTGGAATTAAGGAGAAATTTTCTGATATGAAAACAATCAATGGAATGGCTTGCCTTAAGAAGTTGTGGCTGCTCCAACATTGGAGGTTTTTAAGAGAATGGATGGCAAATTGTCTAGAATGGTATAAGGTCTCCAGCCTGGGCAGGGGGTTGGACTAGAAGACCTCCAAGGTTTGTTCCAACTATTATTCTGTAAATCCAGAATGTTGGTCTCTCAAATCCTTGACTAGGGCACAAACTGAAGATAAAACCATAGACTTCTTTGTAAATTATTTAAAGCCTTTAGTACAAACATGTAGGTGTAGGGAGCTGAAAATCATTTTTTAAATATTTCACAGGCTGTAGCATAAACTTTCTGATTTACAGAGGGCAGTTTAAATCTGTATTTTGCTGCACATAACTTCTGGGCAGAGAAACACATACAAAATAGTTAATAGTTCTGGGAGATGCAGAAGAACAAATAGATAAACAATTCTTGCATTCCTATACAATTTTCCTCAGAAGCTTCATTGCATTCAGAGAGATAAATTCCCAAGTTGGTATGAGGCTGCATTCTTAAAATGTTAAATAAAATCCAGTTTTGGGGCAAAGGAAGAAGTAGCATTACCAGGACTCAGAAGAATAAATGAGTATCACAGAGGTATGTAGTGGGAACAGGCTAGGTGTAAATGTGGTGTCAGATTGAATCTAAATTCCTGTCCAGCATACTGGAAAGAAATATAAAGGAATGTATAAAAATAGTACATAGGCAGAAAGAGATGAAAACACAAGTGATTTCTTTGGAACATTGAATATTTAGCTTACAAAGACAAGCAGCATGTGGATCTTTTCATAAACAATCACGAAAAGCAAAGTGTAAAATTGAGAAAGGGGTCATTCAATGTTGTTAACATTTAAAATAGTCTTGCAAGCTGGGACACTATGATTCAAATGCCATATAAGTTGCATATTAGTTGCCTGTTGTTAAAAAATATGATAAGTTTGAGCTAAATGCTCCTGTGGTCGTTGGATGAAATGGATTATCTGGACCCTTTTCAGTCTGGCTTCAGACCTGGCTACAGCACAGAAACTGCCTTGGTCACGCTGATGGATGATTTCTGGCGAGCCCGAGACAGGGGTCATTCCTCTATCTTGGTGCTACTTGACTTCTCAGCAGCTTCGATACCATTGACCATGGTATCCTTCTGGGGCGGCTAAGAGAGGCACCGTGTTATGGTGGTTCACCTCCTATCTCTCTGGTCGATCACAGTTGGTGCTGGTAGGAGGACAGAGGTCGTCCCCTAGGCCCCTCATCTGCGGGGTGCCTCAGGGCTCGGTCCTCTCTCCCCTCCTATTTAACATCTACATGAAACCACTGGGTGAAATCATCCAACGACACGCGGTGGGATATCAGCAATATGCTGATGATACCCAGCTGTATATCTCCACCCCTCGTCAGTTCAGTGAGGCAGTAGATGTGATGCGCCAGTGCCTGGAGGCTGTGAGGATCTGGATGGGAGTCAACAGGCTCAGACTTAGCCCAGACAAGACCGAATGGCTCTGGGTATTGCCCCCTAAAGACTATGTCGATTGTCCATCCTTGGTTCTGGGGGGAGAGAAAGTGCCCCCCTCAGAATGGGCTCACAATTTGGATGTCCTTCTAGACTCACAGCTGAGATTGGAACAACATCTGATGGCTGTAGCTAGGGGGACCTTTGCACAGGTTCGTCTGGTGCACCAATTGCGACCCTACTTGGATCAGGAAGCTCTCCTCACAGTCACTCATGCCCTTGTCACCTCACGATTGGACTATTGCAACATGCTCTACATGGGGCTACCCTTGAAAAGTGTTTGGAGACTACAGTTGGTCCAGAATGCAGCCGCGCGAGTTATAGTGGGTGCACCTAGATACACCTACATTACACCAATTCTCTGCGAACTGCACTGGCTCCCTATCGGTCTCCGGGCACAATTCAAGGTGTTGGTTATTACCTTTAAAGCCCTACATGGCTCAGGGCCAGGCTATCTTCGAGACCGCCTTCTACCACATAGCTCCCAGCGACCGGTAAGATCCCACAGAGTTGGTCTCCTCTGGGTCCCATCAGCTAAACAATGTCGGCTGGTGAGCCCACGGGGGAGGGCCTTCTCTGTGGCTGCCCTGGCTCTCTGGAACCAATTACCCCTTGAAGTCTGGACTGCCCTCATCCTATTGGCCTTCTGGAAAGCGGTGAAGACCTGGCTCTTCCGGCAGACCTGGGGCCGTTGATCTCGTTATAATGATCTTGCGAGACCTGGCCACAAATTGGAGTGTATGTGTTTTAACGTTTTAATGTTTTAATGTTTTAATGTTTTAATGTTTTAATGTTTTAATGTTTTAATGTTTCAATGTCTTCTTTTAACTTTTGTATAGGATATTGTTGCATTATTTTATTCTCTGTTGTAAGCCTCCCAGAGTCCTTTGGGAGTGGGGCGGCATAAAAATGCGACAAAATAATAAATAAATAAATAAATAAATAAATAAATAAATAAATAAATAAACAAACAAATAAATAAATAAATAAATAAATAAATAAATGACAGTGATAAAAAAGAAGGCAGCTAAAATTGGAATTTGCAACAGAAGGTTTTGCTATATGGGGTGTTCATCTATTACAGTTAATTTAAGTTAGGAACAACTATAGAGCTTTGTTTTTTAATGAAAGTACTTAAAATACACTTAAAGATCAATTATACATTGTTACAAGCTTTAAAGATTAATGTATTACATTGTTTTCTGTACCAACACGCATATACATATACATATATCTACACTAATATATAGAAACACACATATTTTACACACACTTACTCATACACACACATATATTAGAAGGTTTTTATCTAATTAAGAAATATAAAAATGAAATGGTACTGTTCATGAGAGTATCACTGAAGATAATGCATTCAAAAATATATGGCTTCAATACACCTTATTTTCTCTGCACCATTGAGATTGTCTTTGTGTCTGTGTCTATGCGTGTTGATCTCAGATTCGGAAAAATTCTCCTTCCTATCTTTTTCTTTCTCATTAAAAGCAGAGTTCAGAAGTCTGTTGCTTTTTTTCCTCTTTATACAAAGAATTGAAAATTGTGAGAGCTTTATATGGAATCCACCTAACAGAACAAGGAGAAAAATATATTTTAAGTAAGCTGATGTTGCTACTACATGCTTTGTGTTTAATCAGATAATCTCAGAGCACAATAAGTTTTTTAAAACATATTTATTTAAATTAAAAATATGTAACTTAAACAAACGAATTGTATTGCTGGATTGAAGTGTTTAGGTTATATATTTGGCATTTTTATTGGTGAAAATTCCCTGTGGATTCTTTAACTATTGCTTTTTGATAAGATAGCTTTCTTCTATATAATCCTACATTTTCATTTTAAAAAGGATAGGTTTCTGTTTTTTTACGAAGAGTCTTAGTTGGCTGCAAATATCTGTCTTTTATTTCTGGAAACAAAATGGCACTTGGAATGGCAGTCTAGTGTCTTTCTGCAGAAGATTCTGCAGAAATCTAGTGTTGTTATTGGCTGCAGTTAGAATACGTTATGATTTCAGTTTATTTTCTGTAAGAACTATTTAAAATTGGCACACAATTTGATGAATGAGATGGAGCAAACTTAAAGGTTTTTGTTAAATTCAAATACGAGTAAATTATAAATTCATCTATCCAGACTGAAAACTATTCAAGATCTGGTTTGAATCTCCCCCTATGCTTTGGGGGCTGAATTAGAGCTATCTTTTTTCCCCTGACAGTCTCCCTGTCTTTGACAACTACTTGGTAACACCTATTGCTTATGGCTATATCTGTTGAATTTCACCAATGCAGGTCTGTGAAATTTTATTTTATTCATTACTGGATAAAAATGCATCAAAAATTGCAAATGTTATAAACAAGATGGAACACATATAAAATGAATGCGAAAAAAGCAAAACTAAGCAAAATCTACTCCTGTCCATTCTTAGAAATAAACAAAGATATCACTGTGTAACAGATTTTAGGGAAAATATCCATTTGGTATTTGGGCTAGTTATGAATATCCAAGAGATGCTTGAAAGAAACCAAGGATTAGCAGATAATTTGAGCAGTTTATCCAAAGCTGGGAATATGGAGCATATTTAGTACTGTACATTTATGTTCCATATTTGAAACTGTAATAAAAATAAACGAAACAAAATCTGTGCAGAAATGTACAAAATCAACATATAGTCCCTGGATTCAGAGAAAGTTCAATAAAATAGTATTTGCATTTGTAACCAAGAAGGTTGAAACTGGATCAAAGCAGTATAATAAGAAAATACAATAAATACAAATATAATATTTTTTTTAAAGCAGAAAGGAAATTATTATAGAAATCCAAAGAATCCAGTGTTCCATATTAATGCAAGGATTTCTGCACACTAGACAACTGAGAGATGCAGTGCAGCCATTTTGAGTCCTTCCAAGAGACATTATGTAGTGATATGCATTTTGTTCCATACACTGTTTTTCTAATGTCATCTTATATAATGTTAATAATACAGAATCAATTCCGAAAAGCCTTAACAAACTATTATAAACAACAAGGGCAAGATTAGATTTAATTTTTGCTCTATCAGAATAGACCCACTGGAAAAAGAATAGGATTAAAATTAATCATGATTGGACAGAAATGATGAAATATAATCATTATTCTTGCTGTGCTGTAGTTCTTCTTGCTAGGCTAGAATGAGTCTGAGAGAGACAGAGAGAATGACTTGCATTAATCAGTTAGTGACACATTTCCAAGGATAGAGAAAACAGCAGAGAGAAATGAATAATGGCGTTTAAAGACGGACGTATCAGCCCAGTGCAAAGCTGTCTTTATACAGCATCACAGACAAGAGGGTTGGGACACTGCCTCCTTTTGTTTCTCATTGTGCCACTTTTTGACTTGAAGAGTTGTTGATAGGTGTCAGCAATGATGGATGGATTTCTCAGATCTTTTGTCATCCTGATGATTGCTCATAGAAGTCTTTTATTATTTTATCAAAGAAAGTTATGTGCCACTTATCCAAACTGAAGTTGGGGTGAAAGTAGTTATTGATTTAGAGCGGTATAATAGCATTTTCAAGTTTTTATTTCCTCTAAAGATGATAGAATTACCAAAGTCAGGATGAGATGGCAAACATTAGTTTGCCTGCCAGGAACTGAATCCATCTCGGTTGCAACTATTTTTTTTAAAAAAAAGTATTGCTGACATTGATAGAAAAGAGAGATATTCTTTCATTACAGAAGCATTTAGTCTCTTAAATGGGAATTTTAGAAAATGAACAAATTATTAGATCTGATGTTCAAAATTACTTCGTGACTTCCTAGTTCAGTTTGCTTCCAAAATTTACTGAAAGGAAAAGTCCCAGTGAGGCTTGTTGCCATAATATGATAGACATATTTCATCCTCCACAGGTGTAATTGGTGGACTTTCCACTCAATCTAGGCTACCTTGATTTGGTTAAAACTGGTTATTACAATGGCATTTATACTAGTGTTGGGTTGTCATTGTATTTTGGTGATTGGTTGAGTAGAATGGGAGGGGAGGTAGTGGTAAGTACTCTATTGCTCATGGTTTCAAAAAAGATAAAGGGAAAAGATCAACAGAAATATTATCATGGAGTGACTTCCGGTGGCTCTGCGGACGTCGAGGACAGTCTCCATTGACTGCCAGCCACCCGATCTATTAAAACCGCCCTGACAGCGCTAAACTGCTGTCCGGCGGTTTGAAAAAACTCTCCTTCAGGCAAAGAAGGAAAGGAGAGTCGGAGGGGGTGGGTAGAGCTCCCCGAAAGTCCCTGGATTAATCCCAGGGACTCGGAACGTGAGAGCTCCCCAGTTCAGCCCTCCCATTGCTCTGGATCGCTGGTGCCTCTGCTAACCAGAGCCAGACGTCGCGTCCAATTCTGCTGGCAAACAGTGAGTTTTAATGATTTCTAACAAGGCAGACAGAGCGGAAGCAAGAGTGCAAGCCTTTTAAAAGAAACAGAGCTTAACTCCGTGAATACATTGTTGCAAACGGAACTTTCCTGAGCTGGAGGCTGGAGAGGAAGCCTTTGTTATGGGCGGAAGGGAAAGTGAAAGTTAAAGGGAAATTGCTTGTTAAGAGTCTTCTGCTTGAAGAGAAAATTGCTGGGGACTGAGAACAGACTGGAGAGAGGACTGTTTATTCTGAAAAACTCTGAAATAAACATTGTAAGACTGTTTATAAGACTTTGTGGCTGTAAAAGGAAAAAAACTCATTTTAAAATAAAATGGCTGCTAAACAACTAAAGCCACCAACTTCTAAAGGGGGAGGAGGTTCCCCTGTAGTGACTCAAAAGCAACAACTTCCGGCAGATACACAGTCACAAGACCTTAAAGAATTTATAATGGGTGCCCTGAACAATCAGGCAGAAATGATGAAAGAATTTTTGGGGAAATAGACTCTGAGACGGAACTGGTTAAAGATTGCATGATTAAATGGGCACAAAATTTTCAAGAGCCAGTGGTGATGGAGACTTGGGAAAAGATTTGGACTAGAAATGTGAAATTTACACAAGCACAAAATTTAAGAGAAAACTTTTATAAAATGTTTTATAGATGGCATTTAGATCCAAAAAAATTATCATGTATGTATCCTAATGTGCAAGCTAAATATTGGAGATGTGACTGTGATGATGCAACTTATTATCATATATGGTGGACTTGTAGAAAAATCAAAGCATTTTGGATAAAGATTTGATGGGTGATGCAGAATATTTTTTTTAAAAAAGACTGAAATTTACTCCGCAGTTGTTTTTACTGGGTATAACTACAGACTGTACAGTTGCAGAGACTAAACTGATTTTGAACTTGATAACAGCAGCAAGATTGTTGATAGCACAACATTGGAAGAAGGATTTTTTGCCTACTATTGATGACTGGATATTGAAAGTAACTAATTTATCTGAAATGGCTAAAATTTCAGCATATTTGAAGGATCACACACAAGAAAGGTATATACAGGACTGGAGAAGATATTAAAAATATTATCATGAAAGCCCATCAGATATATGCCTCATTTTGATCATAAATGTAATATTTGCCATGTGAATAGGGTTGAACAATCCCTATAAGCATAGGTTCAATAGGACAGCCAGTCAAAGAAAAAACCTGAAGAGAAAATCCAGAGAATCCAGAGAAAATGTAGAGAGGAACATAATAGATATTATTTCTGTGCTATTTTTCTAAGCAAAGCTGGACAAGTTTGCTGGATCTTCAACAGAATACTATGAAAATCTATTTAGTATAGGACTTGGTTTTCTGACAGACTGCTTATCTCCAGTTGTTTCTATCTTTCCAGTATGTTTGAGTAGAGTGGGTTTACTTCTAGGCCCCTTCAATTATGTGTTGCCTTTCTGTGGGACCAAGGAAGTGTACTTTCTCTGTCACTGCTTCTGTCCTTTGGAAAAGTATCCCCCAATAGATTTGGATAGTGCTCTCTCTCTCCTAGGATTTGGGAAAGTTATTAAGACCTGCCTCTATTCCCAGTCATGGGGTTAATGTGGATGTGATTGTTGAACTCCTGTCATATTTTTGAGTATTCTTTGTTGTTTTAGTTGTTTTAAACTGGGATGCCTGTGCTAAAAATTTTAATTGTTTAATTTTTTTTACAGATTTTGTAAGACACCCAGAGAATTCTGAGTGACCAGTTATATTAAATTGAACAAATTAAATTAAATATTCAATTGCTATTTGTTTTGTTATTCAGTCACTAAGTCATGTCAAACTCTTCATGACTATAGCATGCCATGGCCTCCACTCTCCAAGTCTCTCATGGAGTTTGCCCATATTCATGTTCATTGTGTCTATGACACTATCTAACTATCTCATCCTCTGCCATCCTATTCTCCTTTTGCCTTCAATATTTCCCATCATCAGGGTCTTTTCCAATGAGCCCTCTCTTCTCTTAGGTGGCCAAAGTATTTCAGCTTCAGTATCTGTCCTTCCAAATAACAGTTAAGGGATAATTTTCTTTAGGATTGACTGATTTAATTTTGCAGTCCAAACCATTCTGAAGAATCTTCTCCAAAACTACAATTCAAAAGCATAAGTTCTTCAGTGCTTAGGCTTCCTTATGGTCCAACTCTCACAGCCATAAATTACTATTGGGAAAAACCATAGCTTTGACAATATGGACTTTTGTCAGATGGTTTCTTATGTACTTAAACGGATATATCCTGTTCTGCAGAAATTGTTCTTCTGGTCTAATAGGGTAGAGACACATAACATGCTTCATGTAGCTCTAAATCCATTTGAAAATTGTTAACTATTAACTATGTGGCAATAAACAAATTAATTCCATATGTTGATTTTGCCATAGTTCTGTCCATTTGTTGGAGAATGGCCTGGCCATAGCATTTATTTCCAAATATAACCCTACTCCATCATCCAGATGATGACCTGTCCCCATCATCTACCCTCAAACCATCAATACCATGCATTCCCATAACAAAGGTGGCACATGAATGAGTCTCCTTAATCTTCAGAATCTAATGTAATCTGCTTGGTAGGTTAGGGGGAGTAAGAGAACATCTGTTCAAGATATTATTGTTTCCCACCCATGTTCTCCATGCTTCATTTTGTGTCATGGCTAGGAAACACTTCACAGCAGCAAAAAAAAATTGACTCCAAGGATTGATTTTTCTTTCCTCGCAGGGTTGTTAGCTGCTTTGTCTCTTATTCAATACCTCACAGAACTTAACTAAGGGGGAGAGAATAAGAATGAGCAATAGACTTACATATAAACTCTGCAGAAGAGTACATGAGTATGTCAATGGAAGTGAAATCCCAGTGCATTCTTTGCAGCAGGAATCTATTTCAAATGCTGTGCCTTGTTATTATCCAAAATCAATTTGTACTCATTTTCTACCATCTAGGTTCCTAGCGTCCTGCAAGCAGTGGAAAGAATTAAAATCCAGTGCTTAGGTTGGTTGTTCTGAATAGAATGATTCACAGCAATGTAATTCTGAACCAGAACAGCTAGAAAGACAGCAGATTTAATGATATTTACCATCTAATAGAGAGTAACTTGAAGCCCTGATGGGATCAATGGGGCACATTAACATGAGCAACGCACAATGCAAGTGGCTGCCTGGCTTGGCTGAGCTGTGCATGGGAATGAGCACTTCAGAGGAAAACACATTTGCTAGTTTTGAACTAGGGAATTTCAAGAAGATTCATTTGCAAGAATCCAATAATAAAGAAATTCTTATATGTAGCATCTGTGACCTCAATGACAGGTTCTGGTGCTCCAAATATCTCAAAATGTGGTACTTCCAGGGGTAAAAATGACCCCAATATGCAGGATTATGTGGCCAGGATGAAATGGAGGGAGGTAGAACAGCTTTTAGGGGAATAGACCTAATTGAAATTTGGAACTGGGTAACAAGTATGCTCAGAAGATGAACCCTTTCTTTGTAGGTGAATGTGTATTATTCCTCTTATAAATGTGCATAAACTTATCAGTTGTGCAGGACCATTTCCACACAATACGTTCACTATACTAATAATCCCTGATATTGAATGGATATATGCACATTCCATCAAAATTCTATGAATGATTCTTTGCTGATCTGGTACAAGTTAGGAAGTCAGAACTTGATTGATCCTTACATATAACAGCACACACCAACATGCGTGATTTTCTTCTTCTTGCATTATTACCTTCTAGAAATGGGATCACCTAAAGCTTGTAGAATATCAGGTTTCTGCTTCTGTTTTGGTGAAAACAAAATGAGTCTTTCCAATATTATTGATCAACATTCCTAACTTCACTGAATATTGGTTTAGCTTCTCTTACATTTCTTGTAAGAGAAACTTAAAAAAAGTGGTGATACACTTTTCACCCATGTTGAGAAACTTGGGTGAATCAATTGAATAATTCAAATGAACTAAGTATTTATCTTTTCTAGAAGGGGCTCATTGTTCAAGATCCATGGCAGCATCACATCTTTTTAGAAAAATATACAAGTGGTAGAGATTCACTATATATGGTTAACATTATATTTCAATTAATGTTAATAGACAAATTCAGCACTGTTTGGAATAGAATAAATCACTGATGACTAAAATGGCAAACAAGATGATAAATTATATGTTTCTAAAAGGAGTACATGTGTTACTGTAAAAACCCTAGGAAATATCCTTCAACCATATTAGGGCTTATTTAATTTATATTGATGTGATATAAGAATCAGGGTGTAAACTATGCCGCCAAATAATTTCTTACCAACTTATTTTGATGGATTCAGCCTCTTCTTTCATCATTCTGTTGAAATTGGCAAAGTAGCAGTGTGTTTCATACTGAAAGAGATCCATTTTATGCAATTAACACATTTTGTCCATTGAATTATACAACCCCAAAGAGTTTCCTTTCCCTAACATAATACACAGACTCACAAGAAAGAAAAGCTTTGAATTCTTCATAACATTCGTCATATTGTTATGTATGAAGTTGGACTAATTGTTCTAAGGCAAACACCTTTATTTCACTAGCATTTCAGGATTTAACACCGAGACAAGAAAGACTGGATGCTGTTCTTGTGATTTCCTGGTTGATTTAATGCTGTGCTGTTGTGGTGATTGTGACAAAACTATCACTCTCAGGAAGATTCCCTGTTGTCCAAAATAACATACATTTCAAGATACTCTTTGACAGTTTAGCTTTCAATGGATAAAAGGTGTTAATTGCATAAAATGGCCTGCTTGCAGTGTGCTCACACTTGATAGGCAAAAAAAAAAAAAAAAAAAGGTAAACTGCTTATGCTTTCCACAATGATCCTTCCTCCTGGTCGGAAGAATTCCAAAACTTCAGCCACCTACATTAGGAAGAGAAAAGATGAATTTGTGTCATTGTAAGGTGAAATCCAAATTACTTTGGGATGAAGACTTCTAGGCAAGTGACCTCAGGTGAATTCCAAAATCCCAGACGCCTATGGAGATTCTCCATCATTCAGGTCATGGTTGTCCCAAAGGTGCTTTTTCAAAAGGCAACTGGATTTTGTTTTTCCTTGACGGCATTTTGCTTTTAATTCAAGAAGCTTCTTCAGTTCTTTCTGAATGGTGGAGGATGGAAGGATTTATATGCCTTGCAGTCATCTCATCATTAGCACTCTTTCTGAGAATCATTGAGGCCACTTGAAGGTTTATCTGTGCCCTCAGGGTCACCTGAATAGTGCAAATGGCTGTGGATCCTTCTTGGAACTGCTGAAAGGACTGTGTTGTAAACAGGAGATAGGTGGTGTCATATCCATCCCCCTCTGTTGAGAGAGAGAGCTGTTCAAGCTTAATGTGGATGGTCTCTTTGACTCCTCTTTGACTCCAACCTCCAACCTCTTTCATCTTTCTCAGGTGTTAACAAGGGATCGTTAGGCAACTCAGCTGGGATTGTCAGAGCTTGGATCGTCAGAGCTTGGATCGTCAGAGGCATTTAAAAGAAAAAAAGCCTCTGATGATCACGTGGCTCAGTTGGGCATGGGGGGCGGGGGCAGGGATTTTTGCTACCAGTTCTCCAAACTGCCCGCCGCCATCGCTACCTACTTGCCCGAGCCGGTCCGAACCGGGAGCATTTCACCCCTGATTGGTAGATACAAGGTACAAAGTATATGTGATTCCAAATCAGGTTTTTTCTTTAACAATTACTGTTTACAGGACTTGTAACACACACAGATTCAGTCATGGCTAATCATTTTTTGTTTTAGTGATATAAATAGCTTCTTTGATTTATCACAAAATAATAACCTTCCTCACAAGAATGGAATTTATATGGATTTTTTCCTAAATGATACTTACATAATCATTAACTAATCCAAGGTCTTCCAGATAATTCTTTGGAGCTGCATGCTACATTCCATCCCTTGAATACACATGCCATTTAGCTTTCCATGGCATAGAAAGGTGGCAAATTTAATAAACAAATATATTAATTAAAAAGATGCATCATCATCATCATCATCATCATATATTCTTCATGTCAATAAGAGTGGCTTGGAACTTAGACAGCTGCTCACTACATTCAAAGAAATATAAAAGAACGAGTTCAATGAAAGGCAAAGAAATAAGGGCAGTTTAAGCTATCAGAAGATAAATCAAGGAATTCTCTTGTAATAAAGCCAGAACAGTTTCTTTACAGATATCTTTAAATGGTGCAAATGTTGTTGAAGAGAGTCTTAATTCCATAAAGTAGAAAGCAGACAATAGAAAGCTCTGAGGTAACGTTCTGGTGGGATAAAAAACAAAGTTACCTTGCCTGCATGGACAAGCTGAGTGCACAGAAACATGAACTATAATCAATTTATTCAAATAACTGCATATACCTGTACACACAACCTGGAAGATAAACACTGGTTGTTTAAAGTACCAATCTTCCTGAACAGCACAGCTGGCACTTTTTTCTGAATATTCCTGATTTTAAAGCTTGAATTTCAAATACTGAATGTTCTGTAAATAACAGAGGCAAAAGTAAAATAATGTCCCCAAACACTGCTTTGCTTTTACTAGAGGCCAACAATAACCTTTTGTAGTGAATGAACAATTCTCCACTCACTGAGGCAAGGTAGGACAATTTCCTCATGTCCTACCTGACATTCAACCAGAGAGCCAACACACAGTTCCAGATTTGAACAGACAGGCTGAAGAATTCATAATGTGTACAAAATGCAAGGGAGGGGAAATAAAGATGCTCAAGCTTTGCCCAATACACCCTCCTGGACCCTTGCTAGCAAAAAGCTTTGTCATGAGACAAAGGGAAGAGAGAGAGAGCTGAAAAATGTGATAGAAAGTGATCATCTGGGAAAAGAAAGGACAAAACATAGCTGAAAGAGGGAGAAAATGAGATTGTTGGGAAGTTGTAATCAGGATGGAGACTGGAAAAAGTCAGATGTTCATGGCGAACTAGTTTCCTGGAGAAATAGCAAAGCAATGCTCACTTGCGAACAACCATGCCAGGAGTTCAGCTCAAATTCCTTGGGACTAGAGATCATAGATCTGGTACCTCCTTTTCTAAATAACACAGTTTAATTGACAGCCATAAATGTTTGTGGGCTGCAGCTGATGACTTTTAATAAAATGTCTTAGTGAGAAAAGATGTTGCCAGAATCCTGATATTTTGCCATCACAGATTACTTTGACATTCCCCCTACATTTTCTGGGAGGGAAAGTATAAATCAGAGCTAAGGAAAGATTCAGAGACCAGAGAAAAATCCGGCTCATGTGAAGAGGATGTGAAAAATGTAGATAGATAAATTCATTGCACAGTAAGAGCATAGTTACGTAGGTTTTGGCTGAAGGCGAGAGAAAGCTCCAAACAATGATCCAGAAATCTTTAGGGAGTTGACAGAAGTTAAGAGGAAGTGAGTTGATTGAGTATTGCAAAGCAAAAGCAACTAATTGGAAAAGTTACTTGGGGCAAGTCCTTCACCTTAGAGGTAAAATTAAAGCTCTAGGATCTGCATTTGTATTACTTTGTTTTAAAATATGCAACTTGTTGCATGGTCTCCTATATTGTGTCTAATTGTTTCAAGAATTTTGCCTCTGATTTTAGTGTGAGAAGTTAATTCTCTTTGTCCAAACATCATTTATCCATATTTTTGTCATATTTTTGTAAGCTAAATGTGTCATTTTATCTCACTGTGATTATTGTGGTCATCCAATTAAAAACTTTTATATTTCTTATTTTTAATGGATACTTAAATAGAAAGGCATTCATAAATCTTAAATCTTAAATTCCATGCTCTGTTTTTATTTCATCTAAAGGAGAAAAACTGCTATAATCTGACCAGATACTTCAAAGTTTTTAGTGCCAGAAGGTAACAGAATTGGTTTTCTCTTTGCAGTATCATTGTCCATCTTCTTCTTCATCAACACCAATACCATTATTGTTTTACTTCTAGTTTATTAGACAGTAAGATGCTCAGATAGTAAATAGAATATTTTATTTGGCCAAGTGTGATTAGACACACAAGGAATTTGTCTCCAGTGCACAAGCTCCCAGTAAACAACAAAGTAACAGCCCTACATGGATAAATATCCTTAGACATAAGACAGTGCTGTGGTAATTAGATATTCAGCCCGTGGCAACAGTGATGACACGAGGGAAAGTTGTCTAGTTGTTTTGGAATGCAATATCCTATAGTGGTGTCCTGAGGTGAGAAGTTGAAACACATATGTCCATATGTGTGGGGTCTGTAGATATTTCCTTAGCCCTCCTTCTTACCCATGCAATACACAGGTCTTCAATGGTAGGCAGTCTAATTGCAATTGTTTTTTCTGCAGTTCTAATGATCAGTTGGAGTCTTTACCTGTCCTGTTTGGTTGCTGTACCAAAGCAGACAGTTATAGAAGTACAGATGACAGAGTCAATAATTCTTCTGTAGAACTGCATCAACAGGCGGTGAATTTCCTAAACTGATACAGGAAGAACATTCTTAGTTGTGTCTTTGATGGTTCTTATGTTAGGTGTCCATTTCAAATGCTACGAGATTATAGAACCCCCAAACCTGAAAGATTTTACTGGTGATACTGAGCTGTCAAATATAGTAAGGTAGAGTAGGAGGGCTCTTCCTAAAATCTTTTTAAAAACCCTAAAAAAAAAATAAATGACAGATTTATTTTGCATAAACTGGTATTAAGGTGGAGAACAAAGTTGACCAAGGTAATCCCTTCCTCCAGGAAGATGGCTGATAGCAGAAGAAAAGCATTAAAGCAGGGGGAAAATGACTAGGAAGGTTGAAGCCCCTTCCCCAGCCATCCTCTATACCTTGTTGTAGAATCAGTAGGAATGTATGTTCAAATTTATATTTTCAATAGAAGTTCCCATTTCTATTAAAGTATCATGATGCAGTATATGGATTAAATACACTTAGCTCTGATTCTAGAATGTCTCCCTTTCTCAAACTCAAATTTGTACTCAAATACAGCTGCAAATAGTATTCTACCCAGTCCCATTAATCAAGATAGTAATGTCTTCCAACTTAATTTTTTTAATGAAGAGGAACTAGCTATTTGTTTGCGATCATTAGCATAAAAATATCATTATACCCCCACAAGAAGAGACTTATCTAAATTACTTGGCAGAAAACAGCAAAGCCACTTGTAACATGATATAAGGACAATTTGATTACCCTGAAAACAAGTGGAAGATGGGTATTGGACAAAGATGACCTGGGACATTTTTATAAAAAAAAAAGAGCAAAGTCAAGATGCCAGTTTCAAACAAGATCAAATTTCATGGCTAGTTCCATACTAAAAGACTTTGGGAACTACAATTCTGTATAGAGTGCAGTAGGAATCACTTAACAATAAACCTTATCACAAATCTACAATTACCAAAATTCCTTGGAGGGAAAACATGACAGTTTAAAGAGGTTTCAAAACCAGTTAAATTTGCAGTGGAGTCATGCTGAGAATAATTTGGAAACAGTGGTGCTCCATCATTCTGTAAACCATACAAGAAATGTTCAGATGAGTGAATAAAGAGAGCAGTAAAGCTGTCACTCACAATTTCATAACTCCAACTGTATTCTATAGCCACTTCTTTCCAAGTTCTTTATGTAACTCTATGGATCAAATATTAGGCACTTATTACAATGAAAAAAAGGAGGTAAGAATGCTAATGCACACTAGTGATGACATCTCTGCTTCTCCTTAATAAAGTTTTAATTTCAATTTTTTACTACAGAGGTGATAGTTGGTACACTTCAGACCTTTTTTCCATATAGTTGCTGAGGAGATGAGGCCATGAAGTAAAATTTACGTCTATGAAGTAAAATTTTCTAAACATCACATCAATTCTCCTTCCTAAAATATTTGTTACGACAGGATTCTCTTCATATATGTAAAATAACATTAGTAAAATAATAATGAAGTTTGAAAATAAAGTGAAATAAAGTGAGCAAATTGATAATTAAATTATCGGGGGGGGGGGGAATTATAGGAAGTGCCAGATTGCAAAATGATGGAAAATATTGCATAATTCTTTCTTTCTCTTTGGGTGTGCACATCTTACCATTAACATACCATGATTGGTGAGAAACCTGTGACAAATAATGAATACATCTGTTCCAGTATTCTATAATTTGCTATAATTATAGCAAAGCAGGAGACAGAAATTTTCTTCTTCTTCTAAAGCCCATACCTCACTCACTGTGTTTTCCAGCATGTTGGCCTTGTGCTTTAAAGAAAACAGTATAATAACATTGTTGTTCTGTGAAGGATACGCTTCAGGTACTTCCATTCTGTTTTTTTCAGAAGCATGTGAATGAGAATCAATGGGCTTCCTCCCTCCCTTGCAGGCTTTAATTGGAGAGCAGAAGGTAGCTCTTCATTCTTATTCAGATGGAGGGATTCTTCACAAGGACAAGGTTGCATGGAAGAGAGACGTGCTTTTCGCATGGTTCTTTGAAAGGATTTTTGGGATCATTTTCCCTAAGTGTATAAAGCCTAAATTTATTTCCTACACATTTCAGTATCTTTTTTTTATTTTCATACTCCTTGCCCCCATAAATAAAATATTTAAAAAGCCACAGTACATTCCAAAAAAATAATTTTTAGTGAAGAAGTACTGCAATTGTGACAGCTCACTGTATATTTCTTTTAGACTGAGCCAGAATAGAAAGAATAAACAATATTTTAGCAAAGAGATGAAAAGGGTTTTCATCTGATACAGATTCCAGGCAGCCATTATTAAATTAAAAAGTAGCTAAATCATTGGACATACATAGTTCATGAATATTATGGTATGGTTGAAGACCTTGAACCTTTCTGCCAAAATTTTTACATTGAATATTAAGAAAAAGCAGAGCACAATAATGTGGTCCAAGAACGACCACATTAATACTACTTCAGTACTTTATTTTCTTGTTGCACCAAGTATATCTACTTCTGTAATGTTCTCTAAAAGCTCCAGACCTTGAAAGCACATACCCAATTACGGAAGACGATTGAATTAATGAAATACATAAAATAACTTTACATATGAATATTCCTTATAATTCTCAACCTGCTTTTGCTGAGATTTGCTCTGTTGGAAAGCTGAAATACAAATCCCCATTCAGATCAAACTTATACTTGGCAGGGTTTTTACATTATTTTATCAATATTGTTTTTTTCCCCTACCTTATTTCCCAAGGAACATTTTGGTCTTGCTTATGTTATAAATGCTAATATTAGAACTGAAGTCAATTAGAAAGCAGGAGATCAGGGCTTTTAACTTCTATAGATTATTGACTTCCAACCTCAAATGTGGATAGAAGTTTATCTGCTAGAGTTAAGAAGGATTATCACTTCTTTTCAACATTTAAAAATTAAATAAAAGAATTAAGGAGCTATTCCTTTTTATTCTTCACAACAAAGACAGAAGAAAAAAATATTTTTAAATGCTCCAAAAGGAAAACATATACACAGATGTAAGCATGCATAGAGACACAGAAACTAATCCATAAATTGTGTTGTAATTAGCTTTTATCCAAGTAATTCCCTTTGCATTTTAAAAACTGGCTGCAGAAACAAATTTCGAAAGACAAGAGATAAAGAATTAACTCCTCCAAATCCAAAATAATAAACTTACAAACAGTTTCCCTGATATGTAAAATTTATAGATTAACATAGTTAATCACTGTGCAGTTTAAAATAGCTACCTTAAAGCTATTTCTAGTAATGTAGAACTGTGTTTATCACCAAAGAGCAAATTTGCCATGCTTGGTGCATGATCTTAAATAGGCTTCCAAGGCTTTTGCACCATATATTCAGGAATTAAATTATCCCAATGACATATGCAGTTCAATTTATTTATTTGTATGTATGTATGTATTTATATGTATGTATGTATGTATGTATGTGTGTATGTATGTGTTTGTTTGTTTGTTTGTTTGTTTGTTTAATATGCCTCCCATCTCACCAATAGCTTAGAAAATGGTAAAAACATAAATATAAAAGCAGTTAAAATGAATACGTATTAAATAAGAACAAAAACCCAAGGGGTAGGGGCAAGATCTCACTTCTACGATTGCCAGGTCTGCTTCCAAAAAATAGCGGACAAGCGGGGGGGGGGGGTGTTAAGTAGTAAAAAAATAAAAAAAAATTACAATTAAATTATATATTTTCTTACAAACATTTTAACACGTATTAAAATAATCACTTCAAAACTTTACTTAAAATTCAAAACATCAAATATATTATAATAATATGTAAAATATTAAATTACATTTTACTTTGCTATTGTGTATTTATTATTTGACTGCTCAGCTTTGATCAATTCTTTGTGTTTAAGGAATAATTCTTTAATTTCAGTACAATGTTGAGAAATATTAAAAAATATACAAAGTTCACTTCGGACTAATGGTACAAGCAGTCGGTTACATTCGTCAGTCCACAAATTTCCCATGACGCTGAAAATTGGTTCAACGTTTGCATTTGATACTGGAATTGATGCACAATACTGGAACAGTTTCAGTAAACTCGGAGCTGGCTCTTTCTTGAAAAAGTACGTCCACTTATCAAGGGATGAATTGCCCTGCAGATGAACATAAACTTCTTCTAAGGCAGAAATTTCATCGAAGAAAGTGTTGGGTGGAAGTTCTTCTCGCCATAGTGATAATAACCAGATGTTCGTCATTTCTTCTAAAGTTGGAGGATTATTGCGATCAATTAGATTAAAACAACTTAGTGTCTCATATACTGAATCAGTGAAATTATACCACTTTTCTAGATACGCAATGGCTCTTTGATACACGTTGATGGCTTCTTTCTTGAACTTTTGCACGGCATTCTCAGGCAAATGTTTTTTACGTAAGGCAAATAAAACTTTCATTCCAAAAAACTGCTCATCGTATTTTTTTTGCAAATAATCACGCAGCTTACACATGATAATGTGAAGATCACATGCAAGAATTTTCTTGCTTTCCAACTTCAGTAGTGTGTCTTGCATTATTGACATGAAGAAGTGCGTGAAATATAAATACAATTCTGAAATTGTTGGTTCATCATCCTTTGTGAGTTCATTTTCCTGATCCGAAATAAGGTTCCGATAACCCTATGGCACTCATCAGATCCAAGAGAAATAAAATACGATTTTAGAGGTATCCAGTTTAAAAGAAGTCTTTCGACCGCTTTAAACAAACTTAACCAACGTGTTGGAACATGGCGCAAAACTTCATGGAATTCTGACTAGCAAAACTCAAAAAATGATATCAACTCTTCTTGTTTCTTCGCAGAATTTGAAAATTCGGCAAAAACCTTCAGCACTACATTTTCAATATCAAAAGATAACTGCTTTAATGCATTTTTTGTGCTGTTGTGTAAAATGTGATTATTGCAATGAGCAGCTACAATATTGTCATTTTCCAGCAATAATTTTTGGTAAACAGATTTGTTCACACCATAATTGACCGATCCATTATCTGCTGAGTAAGCTGAAACATTATTTATTTCCAATTCGTTATCATTAAGAACTCGACACAGCTGATTTTTTATTGATGTAGAATCTTCGAAAGAATCCTCATAAAAGTTTAAAATTTTTACACACAGTCCTTCTTCACAAGTAAAATATTGTGCAACAACGGGATACATTTTGCGATTTTCCTTGTTTGATGTGTCAGTGGAGAGAGAAAATGGAATTCCAGTTTTAAGATCATTGAGAACCAACTCAATAGAAAAAGGATACAAAACCTCATTGACAATAGCTGATGATTTGGTTTTTCCACAAGACATCTTTTTTACAATTTCTGAATCATCAAAAGTTTGCTTCATTAACTTAATACCGCAATCTTGAGCCAGGAAAGAAATATGGTGTTTGATCCCATGGTAAGTTTCAGCCATTTCAGCTACAGTCACTTTCTCACTGAAAGAGGAGTCTTTAACAATGAAAAATGAATTGATTCGCTTGTTGCTGGAAGCTATTTTCTCCTTATCTAAATGATTTTTTGTGCTTGCATGCTGTGTGACAGCTTTTATACCAGATATTCAATTGTGAACGATTTCTGACACAATTTAGGCCATCATATTTGTTCTGTTGGTTTCGTTGTTAGTAATCCATGCAAAAGTAGCTTCCCAGTCTTTGGTGTATTTGCACACTCCTCTTTTTCATTTTAAAGAATTCAAAATTTCGCCGCTGTCACTCTCATCACTCGACGCCATTTTAGGTCAGTCGACACAAGTTACAATACATTTTAAAAATGTGAACTGTACATAATTTTATAATATATTTTTATTTTAATCTCATCATTAATTTTTTCGGATAATTGAGTTCAATGGATATTTGATCTTTGTCTCATTCTAACTTATGAAAAAAAAAGACAAAACGCGATTCTCCTATCCTTATTCTCTTAGACTGTACAGCTTTAGATTACGTACCATTTCATCATAAAGCTTTTTAATAAAAAAAAATGTCCACTATTTTTCACATAATGTGAAAAAAGTGGACTGTCCGCTCAAATAGTGGACACCTGGCAACTCTACTCACCTCTGTTGGCAGAATGTTCCATAGGATGGGAGACATAGCAGAAAAGACTTTTATAATCTCCATCGACTGAAGTTTCTTGTCAGACAGGGTCTGCAGCAAGCCCCTTCTGCTGAAGCAAGTGGGGCAGGCTAATTAAATTGTGGTGAGATGGCACTTCAGATACCCTGCCCATCAGATGCCCATGCTATAATGGCTTTAAAAATAATAACCAACACTTTGAATTGGACCCAAAAGCAACTGACAACCAACACAGCTCACGCAACAGCGGTATTATATGCACCATTAGAACATGGGTGTCAAACTTGCAGTGTCACGTCGCCGTCATGTGGTGTTTCACATTTATGTTAATGAATAACATAAACAAATATTAAGTATATAAGAGAATAAGAAGCAATACAAAAATCTGATAAGATACTAATCCCAGATGGACCAATAGCCTTATGCTATAAAAAGTTAAAGTAAATACTGTTGGAGCCATTAGTAGGAAAATGAGTGAAACTAAAGAGACCAAAGACATGGACAGAAGCGAATATAAACCTGATTTACAAAGAAGGAAATGATCCAGAGAAATCTCAGTCATAGATAGATTTTTTTTTACTGAACTTTGATTATAAGCAATTTTACAATACTAACTGAGTTTGAGGATATATATTTCTGAAATAATACATACCAACAAAATAGCTTATATTCTTTAGAGAAAAATGTGGGAAAACAGTAGATTTATAATATATGTATTGATAAAGAAGAATATTCGTAGCTCAAGGTTGACATGAGGGATCTTTGGTGCTCTCTGGGATTGGTTGTTTTCTTGCAGGCATTTCATTAGCCAGACTAGCTAACATCATCAGCACCGCAAGTTTTAGTAATGAAATGCCTGCAAGAAAATAACAAAGCTCAGAGAGCACCAAGGACCATTACATTTATAATAAATGTAAAAGAAGACAGCAATAATAATTTTAGATGCAGAAAAAAGCCTTTGACAATTTCTTATTAGTAGTTTGAAACAAAATGAATCCACGGCAAGAATTTAACACTTGGATGGAGAACATATATCAATCACAAATAACAAAGATCACAGCAAACAGAACACATATAAATATGTATAAGTTGAAATACTATGCAGATCATGTAGTCATTATGGAACCAAAATATCTGCAAGACTATTTATAAAAAGAGTCAAAACTTCGATGAATTCACCACATAAAAAAATCAATGAAACATAAACAAAGATAATAACAAGCTAATTAACCCAGGATAATAAGATGTGAAAAAGAATGAAATTTGGTACTTTCTTGACATACAATTGGATACAAAAACAAATCATATAGGTACTAATGTACCAAGGTAGTATGCTACTATTACATGACACTAATAGTAGTATACACAAGTGTACAAAAATTTGCCACAGCAGAACAAATTTTAGACATTTGGAGTATAATTTCTAGGAAAATAAGATATAAGACCAATAAAAAATAATAGACAAAAGAACTTCAAGACATGCAATAATCTTTAATGTTCAATGTAAAGTATAAATGTCTACCTTATGGTCAGTAATTGGGAAACAAGTGGAAGTGAGAGGGAGAATGTCCAACTAGAAAATTTCCCCATAATATTTTTGTTTGTGCTTAATAGTTACAGTTCATAGTGTTATTCAACATTACTATTCAATGCAGACTTTTCTTCTTTTGAATTTCATTATTCTAATAATAAAATGTTCTTTTAAAAATAATAAATCATAGAATCAAAATCATAAAATCATAGAACCATAGAGGTAGAATGGGTCTCTGAATAAATAGTTTCATTGTTGAATTCCTTTTACTGTTAAGAGGTTTTATTCTAACATTTAATCAAAAATTGCTTTCTTGTAACTTATATCCATTAATTTGTATAAGAAACCCTGGAAAAAGAGAGAAAAGATCTTGACTTTCTTCTCTGCAACATCCTTTGAATTGTCTCCTCATTTGTTTTTCTTAATGCTAAATATCATACTTCTTTCCCTCTCTAGTTCCTTGCAAATTCTTCTTTGAATCTGTTTCAGTTTATCTGAATAATGCTTAAACTGTGCTGCCTAGAACTGGATACAATATGCGATATAATGTGATTAATGTAGAATTCAGTGAAGAGGTTATTTTCTGAGATTTTGAAATTATATTTTCACTAAAGCAATCTAAAATTGCATTTTTCTTTTTTTTCCCAACCACATCACATAACTGATTCATATTCAATCTGTAATCAACTACTATTACAATAACTTTTTTCATAAATATGATTACTAAAACCAAGTATCCCCCACCTATGTCTTTGCATTTAATTTTTGTTTCCTAAGTGAAAAAGTGAATTTCTCCCTATTAAATTCTGCTTGGTTTTTTTCAACCTTTTTCTTTAGCGTAGCAATCTCATTTTGAATTTAATTTTTGTCTTTTAGGATATTAGGTAAAGGTAAAGGTTTCCCTCGCACATATGTGCTAGTTGTTCCCCACTCTAGGGGGCTGTGCTCATCTCCGTTTCAAAGCCAAAGAACCAGCGCTGTCCGAAGACATCTCCATGGTCATGTGGTTGGCATGACTAAACACCAAAGGCGCATGGAACACTGTTACTTTCCCACCAAAGGTGGTCCCTATTTTTCTACTTGCATTTTTTACATGCTTTTGAACTGCTAGGTTGGCAGAGGCTGGGACAAGTAACAGGAGCTCACCCTGTTACATGGCACTAGGAATTCAAACCGCTGAACTGCCTACCTTTCCATCGACAAGCTCAGCATCTTAGCCACTGAGCCACCACATCCCTTTTAGGACATTAGCTATCCTAAAAATTGTAACAACTTTGGGACAAATCCAATCATTCCAATTCTTCATCCACATATTTAAATAAAAATATATTGAATATAAGTATTCCAAGATGATTCATATGATGCCTTGCTCAATGCATCTCTGCAGTCTAACAAAGTTGTAGTTGTAGTTGTAGTTTATTTGATTTGTATACCGCCCTACTCCCGAAGGACTCAGGGCGGTGAACAGCCAACAATAAAATACATAAATACACAAAATTTAAAAACCCGATAAAATCAAATTAAATTATTTGGCCCAGACAAATTAAAATACCCCAATAATTTAAAAACAGATTAAAATTTACGTATTTAAAAAGGGAATATTGGATACATGTCCTTTTGGTATAATTTTTCAAACCAGTATGCCTGCACTTCATTGTCCTTCCATCCAGCCCACGTTTAAGTATCTTGCTAATCAGCTTTTCATGGAATCCTTTGGAAGGCTATGCGGAGATCTCAAGTTGAAAAGGAAAAAATGGGTTTCACAGTATGTTTAGATCTGGATATTGCATCTGACAGCAACTGTTTAAAGAAGACATATCTTCCATGGGGTTCACATGATCCCAGGAAAATGTATGTTTTATTTGTTCTCATCTTTGAATCTGGCATTTTGTGAAATGTTTACCAAAATTATATTAGCAGCAGCATTCCCACAAAACAGCATTTCTTTTTTCAATGTTTATGCCAATTCAATGGTGTGTGTGGGGGTGTTTTAATGATAATTTAAGGAAGTTAATTCCTAGTTTTAAAAATGAGGTAGGAATAGTCTGGCAAGATTTATTCTTAACACATCTATTCTGACTTCTGATAACTATAACAGTGTTTTTGGGTTTCTTCCGATTCATCTCTTAATCTAATATATAATCTTTCTGATTGATTTTTATTACCTTGGGACTTCCAATTTCCATTATGTTTTAGGGTACTTTTATTCTTCACTGGAAGACTTTGCAAGTTCTCCAGGCTTTTCCTACATTATTATATAAAGATTTGGATTGATCATGAGGTGATTTTTTTCATTTTCTTAGATTGGAATTCTCCTGACCCTAAAGATGTAAATCCATTCAAAGTTAAAATGACATTCCTAACCATGTTTTTATCAAACTCTGGCTTGAATCATGCCCTTCGCTCTGCTTTTTCTAACTTCATAGTGAAATCCATACTTTTTTGATTGAATATATAATAGGCCTTATACACGCACTTAAATGTCACCATATGATCTTCAGCATTTTTGGAAATTATCCATATGACACTAAATCAGTCCTGAGTGATAGTGTGTTCTTATCTTCTATTTGATAGTCAGTTTAGTAGAATACATAAGGACTTGACTTGACTATATTATCCTGTATTCACTGGGATTATCTGGGAAGAAAGCTGAAAGCAAGCCTACTTCCTGGAGATGTTGGTGCTATGAAACAAGATGAAATAGTTCAAATGACTGAAAACAGAAGAGTTGACTATTAGTAAAGAGATAACAGCCTTAACATAAAGAAGAAGGCATCACTTTTCTGTATTATTTGTCCCCAGTTATTGCTACTCCTTGTGCATATTGAAAACATGAAATTTCTATCTGTAATGATACCATGAAGGTATCATTGAGGTACAATGAAGGAACAAGGAACTCTGATGACAGCATCTGTTATTGTCGTTTTTCTTTCTGTACAGTACTACAGAATGATGCATTATTGAGTTATTTTTGAATTAGGGTACCTTACTGGCATAAACTGATCAGCATTCAGAATTGGCTGCAAATATAATTTTGTTTATTAGGATGCCTTGATTTGGTAAAAAGAAACTAATAGTTAAGTACTGTATATTTATAATCAGGATATAGAGAAAAGTGAAGAAAGGGGGTGATAGAGAAATTCAAATACGAATGATTGGGAATCAGCGTGATAATTTTTTCCCCAAATACTTGCTTTTTTTCTTGGTGAATTAAAAGAACATTTGATAGGAAATATAATTACCTACTGCATTCCCATATAATTTCTGAGCACTTTGTAAAGCAGTCCAGAAAAAACAGAGCAGCAGCTATCTTTCCATTAAACCCCAAAAATCCTTTCCTAGATGCTCTGTTGGCTTCTGGGTTCAATAATAGTTTTCTGTAGAAAGAACTTTTCTCCTATAAAGCAACCCACTGATTTCATCATCCAAGGGTTTTATTCCTCCTATTTTCACCCCTTATAGTTTTCCTGTTTTATGTCAACACACCAATCTCATTAAACTACAGAATGAACAGAAGTTTATTCTCCTCTGCTGAATCTCTGGCAAGACATCATAGCAAACACCTAGGAGTTTTTGCCAGGAGCAATAACTTCTTCCTTTGCAACAAAAGTCTGTGAAAGCTCTTGGCCTCTTGGGCCTTGTTTATCTTCTCCAGAAACCCTATTTTGCTGTTTGCATATAAAAGATGCATTCACACACACCTACATATTTTAAATGAAATGGAAATAAAATGAAAAATTGGAAACAAATAGAAGTATCCCTAATGCAATAGCACTTTTTTTTGGCTAGACACAAATATTTGAAACAAGCAAAAATCTGATTATACCACAGACTGAATGTTGGGTTAGTTTATTTTCACTGTATCATTTAATTTCCATATTCTTCTAGATCAGTGATGGCTAACCTTTTCCAGACCAAGTACCAAAGTTTGCATACACACAAATGCATGCGCATATGCCCAAACCCCCAAAATGCAATGTGCTCACAGCCTGGTGCATGCCCCCTGCCCCCAGAGCATGCATGCATGGACTTCGTGCATGCCTCGTGCATGCCCCTGTGCATGCGCCCTGCACATATCCCACCCCCTGCGCATGCACGACAGAGACCTGAAGACCAGCCAGTCGGCAGGAGGCGTGCACACATGCACAGCAGAGCAGAACTGGGGCGACAGCTTGAGTGCCCACAGAGAGGGCTCTGCGTTTCACCTCTGGCATGCGTGCCATAGGTTCCACAATCATGGTTCTAGATTGTGTTGATACCTGAATTGACAGCTTCAACAAAGATTTATATCTTATTTGGTTTTTTGTTATGATGTTCCAGTTGGGGAAATTATCTGTTCACAGCCATCTCTCTATCCTGCAGGAGATAACCCAGTTGGATCTTACAAAGCCCCATAGCATCACCTTTTGTGTCCATCTATGGTCAGGTAAATATACAATGAATCCTGCCCATTTATATTACTGTCATACTGTCTCAGTTATGAATCTTTGAAGTTTGTTGCAGAATTTCTTCATTTCTGCTATTATTACTGATCAAGGTCTTCAGTATTCATTTTTTCAATGTGTGCTGTTTGATTAATAGCTTTTCTGCACCTGGCTTCTACAGGGTGGATCAGAGGGAAAGGCCTGTAGCTGAAAACGTCAGAACAGTACCTCCTCTAACCCTAACAAACTGTAAGGAGGACCAGCCATTCAAATCTCTATCTCTAACACTCAAGAGTAGTAGTTAGTGACTATTTATTTATTTATTTATTTATTATTCATATTTCTATGCTGCCCACTCTCCGAGGACTCTGGGTGGCTTACAACAAAGACAACATGAACAACATATTGCCCTAAACAATCTGGGTCCTCATTTTACCCACCTCGGATGGGGAAGGCTGAGTCAACCTTAAGCCGGTGAGATTTGATCTGCTGATCTGCTGAACTAGCAGTCAGTTGAAGTAGCTGCAGTATTGCACTCTAACCACTGTGCCACCTCGGCTCTCTAATCCTGACCTGATATACACTTTACAGAAATATTGGGTCAATTAATATCTGTTACTCTAACAACTATATAGGATTATGAATATGAGAATAACATGCAATGAGAGATGCCTACTTGTGCTTCTTTGATGCCTGGAAAAAAGATGGAATATAAAGAGAAGATTACATAAGTAAATAATAAATGAAGAAGTAATTGGTACAAAACAACAAGTGAGTTTTAATGAAATAATAGTATGTTCTTCAACAACAAAAAATCATAGACCAATCACATGCCTTGCTTTCCATGCTTTTTCCTACCATGATTCCTTCCTTTTTCATGATTTTATTTCTTAGAAAAAAATGAAAATGTTATTCAAAAGATATTGTACTTTCCCTAACACTTATTAATTCCACTTCACCCTTCCACCACTTCCTGCAACTCAGCAGCCCCAGTTATCTTTGGTTGTAACTGAAGCATGTTCCTGAAGCTGTATTGATTGATAAGCTTATTCCTATTTAATTATATTTATCCTCCTTAGTTTGGCAGAGTATCACCGAGAGACAGAAATTATCTGATAGTTTAGGAACTAGAGTTCATAAATGGGAGACATAAAGCTTAATCTTCCAACACATAATAGAACATAGGTCAGAGTTTCTGATTATATGCATGCTAGTGACTTTTTCTAATAATTTCATTTATTAGCAGTATATAACACTACTTAGGAGAAACCACAGCTAAAGAAAATTACAGTACCAACAATTGTAATATGCTCTGCAGCCTTTTCCCCCCATCACCTATGATGTTTTATTTATTTATTTTATTTTTTAGTTTGGCAAACATGTACAAGATAGCAGGTATGAATATGAACATGGATATGAATGAGGGAAATGAATACAAATAAATGGGGACAATAGGACTGGGATGGTAGGCACACTGATGCGCTTATGCATGCCCCCTTTCTGGACCTCTTAGGAATGGGGTGATGTCCACACACTTTAAGGTTGAAGCTGTGAGAGTTTGTGGATGTAACAAGGTAGAGCATTCCAGGCATTGACCACTCTGTTGCTGAAGTCATATTTTCTGCAATTGAGTTTGGAGCGGTTTACCTTGAGTTTGTATTGATTGTTTGCCTGTGTATTATTGAGGTTGAAGCTGAAGAAGTCATTGACAGATAAGATGTTGTAGCTGACAATTTTGTGTACTGTGCTTAGATCAGACCGCAGGCAGCACAATTCCAGATTATCCAAGCCCAAAATTTCAAGCCTGGTGGCATAAGGGATTCTATTGTGAGTAGAGGAGTGCCTTACTCTTCTCGTACCTCTGGACCCACTCAATAGTATTAATGTCTGATATATAGTGTGGATTCTAGGCAGGTGAGCTGTATTCGAGAATTGGTCTGGCAAAGGTTTTGTATGCCCTAGTTAGCAATACAATGTTAACGGAGAAGAAGCTTCGCAAAATTAGGTTTACAATTCTTAAAAACCTTTTTGGCAATGCTGTTACAGTGAGCTCTGGGGCTTAGATCATTTGAGATGAGTTCTCCTAGGTCCTTGACAGAATGAGGGTTGTCTATAAGGTTGTTTCCACCCAACTTGTATTTGGTGTTCTGATTTTTATTGCCAATGTGTAGGATAGAGCATTTATTAGTTGAGATTTGGATAGCTTCTTCACAAGATTCATCCTCTACATATGGAATGGGTCGCATGTATGGATGTAGGAAACAGGGCTATAAGATTTGCTACCTATCCGGTGTGAAGGGCAACTAACTCAAGAACATACTGTATACTGTATCTCCATGCTTTTAAGATTTAATGGGAGGTGGAACTGGGATATCAATTTATATAGACTCCTTTGGATTTCTTTTAGCTAAGATAACCATGTCTAACTTACAGTCATCAAGGGAAAGCCTTGGTAAAACATATAATTCATACCTGAACCCTTTTAGGGAAGTAGAAAGATATAAATTGGGATAAATAGCATTGAACCATTACAGAAATCCATCATGCCTATGTATTAATTATGAAAAACAAAACTGACCCTGAAAAGTGTCAGTATGCAATGGTCCTTGGTATAGCTGTATTTTGCTTTGCGCTTATCAGACATAATTAATACTGTATGTGAATCTCCCACAGAAATACAATAAATTGTGGCCAAAGCAGGATTTTAAATCATCCTTGGTTCTAAATGGCTTAAATGCCAGCTTTATCACGTTTATCTTTTTAATTGAGGGATTTTTTTTCTCTCCTTTTCACAGGCTTAATTAGCACTTTGCAGGGCAAATTAAAAAACACTATCAGCTTATTCTAACAATCTCTTTAGAGATAAACATTAAATACATGATAATCTAGTTCTAAACAGACTAAATTTTTCTAACTTAGGACAATAATAGCTATTGTGCTACATCAATGTCGCTTGCACACTGATAAAACATGACCTCTATTAATGAAGATAGCTAAATGCAAAATTAATATTTTCATAACAGAAGATAAAGGAAAACAGAAACTTCAGAGACAGCTGTTTTATAATTGCATGATGTTAAGCTTAAAGCAAACACTTGGTAAGATTATCCAAAAGGATGAATTTTACATTTCCTTAGGTTTAGCTTCCTTTACTGATGATCCCTCAGCCCAAATTCTGGATTGACAGCTTTGTCCAATATTTCTGTGCTATGGGGGAAGCTATGGGAAACAAGAATGACTCTTGAGGCATTAGAAGGTTATATCTATATCTATCTATCTATCTATCTATCTATCTATCTATCTATCTATCTATCTATCTATCTATATAAAAGACAGAACTAACATTTCCTAATTCACGTAATCATCCAAGGCAGTTTCTTTCCCAAACTGAACTGGAAGCCAGATTAGACTGAATTTAAATAACCAATTCTATTCAAGATTGCTCAGGCTAAGAGAATATTTTTTGTTCAAGGTCTAGAAAATTGTGTTAAGAACCTTTCTTTTCTCTGCCTTTCATTATTAAAAAAAAGCCTATAAAAAAGCAGAACTTTAAATGTATTTTTTAAAAATGATAAAATACTTCCTGAAAGGGCAGTGTTTTTGTTTCATTTTGTTATTAAGAAAAAACCTCTTGAAACCGCTTGATTTATATAGGTATAATATTTAATGAAAATAAGTGTCTTCACTTATCAATGTCATGGAATGACCTCAATGAGTGCACCAATTTATCTTTCAAATGACTGCAAATCCTAAAGCTACTGTGCCCCTATTTGAAAAACCTTTCTTGCAGATCTTAACAGGGCTTTATACATTAAAATTAGCAGCTTGAATTCAGTGGCAAATATATGTTCATTTCATCTCTTTATGGTCTTCTTTAGATGTTATCATACACAGTGGTGGGATTCAAGTAATTTAACAACTGGTTCTCTTCCCTAATGATTTTTTCCAGTCCAAACTGAACAGTTTGTCAAATTGCTCAGAAAGTTAACAACAGGTTCTCCTGAAGTGGTGCGAACTGGCTGAATCCCACCACTGATCATACACCTAAATTAGTTGATATATACATGCTTGCATTTCTATAATTCAATGTGAAATTCAATCTGCTTTCTATCTGCAGGTATCATTTATTCCTTCTTGTTCCTTACTAATTCCCACAACTTTATGTCAATACAAATTGGTTCATTATTCTTTTACATCCAGTCCCATAGCTTACTTTTTAAACTGACCAAATATACATTAATTCCTTAGTTTACTCTTCTCTATTCATGAGTCTTAAATCATTATTGTTTATCTTTTGCAGTCAGATCCATATTACCAATCTTAAATCCTGCTGTCTCCTTTGTCTCCTTCCCTTTAATTAAAAAAACAACAAAAAAAACCCAAACTGTTCTCACTTTTCTCAGTTACTGATGCATTTCCCAATTGTCTTCAACTATAATTTAATTAACATGTGATTTTCTCCTACCTGTTATCTTGGCCTCCAGCTCTCACTACACATTGTTGTCAGCAAATATAGTTTTGCTACTTGTCAATGTCCTTCTCTTCATAAAATCCAAAGGACTCTTATACGCAGTATTCTAGGACTTCCCAATATCTTTATGGCTGCTGTTGTATGCTAGTGTCATTCACCACATTATAAAAAAGACATTGATATTTTGGAAAAAGTACAAAGAAGAGCAACTAAGATAATTAAAGGCCTGGAGATTAAAACATATGAAGAACAGTTGCAGGATTTGTATATGAGAAAATAAAAAAGAAGGACTAGGGGGGACATGATAGCAGTATTCCAGTATTTGAAAGGCTGCCACAAAGAGGACGGGGTCAATTTATTTTCCAAAGCACCAGAGGGCAGGACAAGAAACAATGGATGAAAACTAATCAAGGAGAGAAGCAACCTGGAATTAAGAAGAAACTTCCTAACAGTGAGGACAATTAATGAGTGGAACAGCTTGCCCCCAGAAGTTGTGGGTGCTTCATCACTGGGGGTTTTTAAGAAGAGTTTAGACAGTCACTTGTCTGAAATTGTATAGGGTTTTCTGCTTGAGCAGGGAGTTTGACTAAAGACCTCCATGGTCCCTTCCAGTTCTATTCTGATTCTGATTCATTGAGTCATCCAGCGTCAAAGTTTTGATGAGGCTAATGATTTCTTTATTCAACTGTTCCATAGATAGATCGATAGACATACATACATAGTGGAGTCATAGGCAGACTGCTTGGGTTTTGACTGAAAAAAACCACCAGGGTTGTGGACCAGTATTATATATAACATTGTCATTGCAATCAATAAAAAACTTCCCTTTTTCTGAGTGTTTGACTTTTACAGCCAGAAAGCATGTATGTAACATGTGGCTACAGCGTATCAATAAACTGATCTTCAGTTTGTTCCTCTCTCTGCTCTTAGAAGATCTGCCAATGGCATCTGTAGGATCTTAAAATATTTTTGTCAGAGTGACAAAAGTAGTGTCATGGCATTACATTGCAAGTTCCTGTTCCTTTGGGAGTATGTGCAAAAGTGTGAAAATAATTTGGGCTTGCTTCATGACAATGTCAGTCTACCTCCCTTTTCCCCTACTACTGGTGTTTACTATAAAAATATTTTATTATTTTGATAGGTTGACCATCCAAGAGCCATGGTAGTGCAGTAGTTAGAATCTAGTACTGCAGGCTACTTCTGCTGATCACCGACTGCCAGCAGTTTGGCAGTTCCGGTCTCACCAGCTCAATGTTGACTCAGCCTTCCATCCTTCTGAGATTGGTAAAATGAGGACCCAGATTTTTGGGGGCAATATGTTGACTCTGTAAACTGCTTAGAGAAGTGGTATATAAGTCTAAGTGCTATTGCTATCCAACATTTAATTAATTTCCTGCAAAGTCAGGAAATGGCTTTGGAATCAGCATGCTTAACTTAAGCTATTTATCTAAATAACATATGTGTTTTAGAATTCGTGTTAAAGTAAATCAAGAAGTTCAGAGAAAACATATCTGGCAATCTTTGTTATTTACCAGAATATTGATCTTTAGACTACCTTCTTTTTATTCTTAGCAGGATAGGCTGATCCCCTTGAAGAATGATCCTCTTTCATTTTTGGCAATTACCCTTTATTCAAGAACTTTCTTCAATATTTTATAGCCCACCAGTGGTTCTTCCACAGCTACAACCATCTTTTGCCAGCCATTATTTTCTTCTCATCAGTTTCTTAGTTCACTTTAATTTTCTCTTTGCCCATAATGAGAGGTTTTCTTTGTGTATGAAAGAAGAAGTTTCATTCTCAGCTACTGTACATTCTTATCACCTTATCACCTCCAGACACAGCTTTTGTGTCTTGGAAGATCAAATGACAGAAAAGTGGACTGTGATTACCTGCATCAATCTATTGGGGTGGGGGGGGAGGGAGGAAAGCATCTTAAATTTGATGCTCTCCTGATATGCTATGACTACAGCTTCCATTTGTATTGAAGTTATAACTTCATATACTGTCTGTAAATTTGGAAAGTTCTTATTCTAATACGTATGGTGGAACCAGCTTAATATTTCATTGGAGCTTCCACTGGACTTGATATTTTTATTTTTACACTTAATAAAATATACAACTGCTACCTACCCTTTTATAATGATGTCTCAATTCTTAAACATTTAAACATTTAAAAAATGTTTAAAGCCATTATTTTTTTCAAACAAAAGAAATAGATAGGGAATAGTTCTGGATACTTTAGTCCATTCTGTTCATGATCTATTACTCATCCATCATTCTGACATCAAGAACTATTCCTTGAGCCAACTTGACTAACAACTTTCACAGATTTTATACAGGTAGTTCTTGATTAATGACTTGTTCAGTGACCATTTGAAGTTACAATGGCCTGTATGAAAAGACTTGCAGCTGGTCCTTCAAGCTGAAGCTGTTGCAATATCCCTGAAGTCACTTGATTGTGATTTGGGCACTTTGTAACTAGCTCACAATTATTATCTTCGCTATGTTCCAGGGTCATGTGGTCACCATTTGTGATTTTCACTGCTGGCTTCTGACAAAGTCGGTGAAGAAGAGGTCACAAATGGCAATCACATGACATTGCACCTAATGACTGTGTTGAATTTGCCTAATGATCACAATTGAAACTACTACAACTGTCATTGTAAAGTTAGACTGGTCACATGATGTTCTGCTTTATGACCACAGGCTTAGTGATAAAGTTTCTGTTTCCAATTAATGTTGTTAATTAAGGACTTACAATATTTTATCTTTCCTTCAGCATATGAAGATCTTAAGAGGAATGTGAAGATGATATTGATGATGATTATGATGCTGATTTCTCTCACTGTACTACTTCTGCCCATTAGAAATGATAAAAGATACAGCCTAGCATCTGGAAAGTACAAAGTTAGAGAAAAATTCTATAAATAATCTATTGGAAGCAAGAAACAATTTTAATCTCTAACATTTTGAGTTTCCCCCTTTTTCCTTCGGAAGTTTCAGGGGGATCACCACAAATGAATATAGATTGCATAACTTATTTATGACAGAAGACATAGCATACATTTTCCTCATAGTAATATCCAGAAATAACTATACTTCTTCATTTTATTTGATTCCTAAATCAGAATTTAAGATGTTTCTATCCTTAAAGTTATATTGGCAAAGCTTCCTGTTTTCTTCTAATTGTCATGTTCCACAACTTGTTTAAGTTATCTGGATTTGTTTTGAAACACATTCTTCACCTTGTAGACATAATATGACTCCTCAGTGTATTTTTGCAAGCTATAATATTGCTTTCATGTTAATCCAATTCTGAAACGATAGAATCTGCAATACCACTCGTACTACAGACATTTCTCACTTCAGTAGCGAATGGATGAACATTGTAGAAAAAATGCTGTTCCAAAAGATGTCTTAAAAATTCATGTTTTTTGCCCCCCTCCCCCCCGGGAAATAGAATTCAGTTGCTCTATTCATTTTCAGAGTACATTTGAATTTATTCAGAATTTTATTTGATATTTGTGAGCTTCTATTAGTTTCTCAATGTGGCAAAATAATATTATCTTTTGCAAGTGTCCTGTTTGCACCTCTTTCTGGTCCAAAATAAATAAATAAATAAAAAATGCCAGGGACAAATTTGCTTATGAAGTCTTTCTTTGGATTTACCAATGTTTACTAACTCCAGGCAGCTGAAGGGATTATGTGTAAAATCCAAGGTAAACTCAAGAACCTTCCATGTAACCCCAATAATTTTACAGAACTTTGTTTTGAGAATAAATTAAAAGCAACAAACAAATTTTATTTTATAAAACAGATTTTATTTAATTGAATGAAAAGCATAAAAATCTGTCAAAATCTATCATAAAAGCCTCATAGGCTCTTAGGAAAGTTGCACTGTACAGAATTTGCTTTGATCATTTCGTTTCTGTATTAGTAGTTGTGAACAACATTGTCTTTATGCTAAATTTCATGCAACATACAATCACATGTATTACAATTAGATACACTTCCTCTCATTTCATTTGAATGCAAAAGATAAAAATATATTAGATTCTATCAAAGTCTCATGTTTTATGTAAGCTACACTGTACAATATTTGCTCTGACCATTTCATTTCTGTATTGGTAGCTGAGAATAACACTTTTTCATGCAAAATTTCATGCCACATGCAATCACTTGTAATTTATTTATGATATACTTCTTTTTCATTTTAGCTGACAGCTTTTATTATGGGGAAGGGGAAAAAATGTCAATTCTGGGACAGTAAATGGAGAGGAAGCCCCAGGAAAGTAGCAAAATTATGCCAAGGTCAAAAAGAGTAAATGATAAATTGGGGAAATATACTTTCAAATTAACATGAAACATGCCACATTTTCTCCCAAAATGGCCACAAATGAAGTCTCTAATCCTTAGATCTACTACAGTACATCTTTCCTGGGGCTCACTAATTGCAGCTTAGCACTTTTGCTGCCTCTTGACTACTCAGTGGAATTGCAACCTCAGTACATTCAACTGAAAGTACATTTATTGGTTGTATTTATCTCCAGCGATAATAAACTTACCACTTATGGTCTATTTTTATTTAGAGTCTAAACCAGTAATGGGCAGATATGTAATTTCGTTGTTTATGTAGTTTTCCCATCAAGTTTAAATTGCTTCTGAAAAAGCATCTGTTGATTCTTCTAATTTTGTAACTTTGGGTACCAACTAAAAAAGAAATAGTGACATGACCTCAAAGATTATAAAATTACTCATTATCTGTGAATTTACTGAACATTATAGAAAACAACTGTTTTAACAAATCTCAATAATGAAGCAATGATAAAATATTTGCTCTGTCATTATGATACAAATCCTGTTTTTTTGGTGCAAATAAGTTGATTATATTATGAAATCATGCATGTCATGGCAATAAAAATGGCATTTTTTTTTTAAAAAAAAATCCTGCTTGTAATGGAGACTCTTTAAAGAAATCAGAACAATGAGGATATCTTTCTCTTGATATCTGACAGCATTAGCAAGGGGCTCAGGATAGAGTTACCTGAAGAAATTATGATGAAGAAAAAAATGGATTTAAAATTATGGTTTGCTATCTAAAGGACAAATTTGTGCATCTTTATCTCTGTTTTCACAATGCAAGTCTTACAGAAGGGTTTGAGGCTAAGGAAAAGCAATTCTGTCTAGATGGTTTTCTCCAAAGTTCACTCTCAACGTTTTGTTTGACTTCACTATTTATAAGATTAACAGAAAGTGTTTGTAGAATATACATGTTTGTGTGTGTGTGTACCCTGTACCTATGACAGATTTTTATTCTTTTCTACACACAGAATTGTGGCTCTTATCTATCTGCCCGTCACCAAAATAAATATCCTAAACTTAAACAGAATACAATTAGATTGGGTAGTAATGGTGTAGAGAAGCCAGCAAAAAAAATATTTAACACAAAAGGGCTAAATCAAGCCAAGTACTATTGGGGGTGCGGGGGCGGGGGGAGAGCTCTGAAAAGTTATAAAAAACCAATAGAAGGGAATATATGTAAAGTGGCTCAGGTTTGAATTGTGGAGTTCTTGATGCTCTCTGAGATTGTTTGCTTGAGGAAGTTTGGTTACCTAACTAGATAATATTTTTATTGCTGAAATCTGTAATAAACTATAAGAAAAGCAGAGGATAATCCATGCACACATGCATTGGTTACACATATAGATATTGACACATAGTCCTTGTTGAAACAAGGACTGGAAAGGACTTCAGAAGCCATACTTTTGTTTTCCTGGTTGATTTCCTGGTTGATACTGATTAGTCTCAATATCTTGCATAAAATCTAATTATCCATCTTATCATCTAAAATATGCCTGAATCTCAAATGTTAGCCTTTGTATTTATAACTCTCCCTCGTGCCTATAAACATCAAAATTTATCTCACAATGTAATTTCTAGTAGGCCTATGACTGATTCAAGGTGATCCAATCTTTTTAAAACATAAGAAAAGCTTTGCTAGATCAGCCCAGGCTTATCTTGTACATCATAATGGCCAACCAGATACTTCTGGGTACATGCAGCTGTAAGTGAAAAAATAACTCTTTCCCAGCAATTGGAAACCGAAATGTGGTGGTGTGAAGGTAACACTGAGTCTGTCAAGAATGTATCTAATCCTAGTTTAACGTTATCCAAATCAGTAGTCTACAGCTCATCTTGTGGCAATGAAATATAGCCTGGGAAGAAATACCGTATTTTCCAGCGTATAAAACAACTTTTTAACACATGAAAATCTTCTCAAAAGTTGGGTCATTTTATATGCTGGGTGTTGTTCTCCTGTAACCAGGCAGACAAGCCCGAAAGGCTCTGACGAGCCAAGCTCTGACCATCCCAGCTGAATTGCCTGCTAATCAGAGCCATGTAAAAGGAAAAAAGTTTTCCCCCTCCAGCTTGCTTACCTTAGCTGCTAGTCGCAACGCTTGCCTTGCTTCGCTTGCCTGAATCCATTCCATCAGCAAGCAACTCCCTGCCTGCAATCAAGCAGGCAGGGAGTTGTGGACTTCAACTTTCAGAATTCCTCAGCCAGCAAAGCAAAGCTGGCTGAGGAATTCTGGGAGTTGACGTCTACAAGTCTTAAAGTTGCCAAGATTGGAGACCCCCGTTCTATTGGGTAAGTTTTTTCCCCTTTTGGGAGCTTTAAAAAAAATAGTTAATTGGGGTTTTTTTTAGTTGTTCTTTTTTAGACCTAGCCATTTAAAGTTTAGGAAGTTTTAAATTTAGCTTTTATATAAAAATAAAAATAAAATAAAATAAAATAATATTTGTGCAGCTTTCTGAGATTTAGTGTGTTTCTGTAGTGTTTCACTCTAACTACACAAACACACAAAATTTCACAAAGCTTCTAATATCTTCTTCTGTGGCAGTTTTCATGTTCTTTTTATATAAACAAACATCTGCAAACCATCCTTCTCTGACCTTTTATCAATTTTGTATTCAGATATAACTTGATCCACTGATTCTGTTGTATTAGGCTTTTCTTATATTAAGTCTTTTAATATTTTAGTTCAGAGATTTTCTAGCATTTGACAATTGCATCTTTTTCAAATATTGGCATTTTTTCAGGGTTTTTTTGTTTCCTGAATCTGATATCATCTCACCAATCTACTATTATAATATATTAAGCAACATCTATATATTTTCAGGTCAAATGCTACTCTGTTGACTTTCTTCCAAATATAAATTTAATTTTTTTTTTGTTTACTATCCAATAGAGTTTTGGTTCAGTTTGAATTCAAGTTGAGATTATTTCTCTTGTTCCAAAATATTCTTCAGGCTTAATATAATATAATCCTGACAGCAAAGAAACTGTCACTCCTAAGAATAGGATAAAGATATAAAATCCTGGAAAGTCTTGTTTACATACGTCATTGACTCTCGTGATTTTTCCAGTTCAACCACCATTGTTTCAAGGAAGTAAACTTGCTATCTGAATGACAGAAGCTTATTATATTAAGCATACAGTCATAAACTTAATACTCAACCAACTATAAAATATTCTATTCCCTGCTGATTGCTACCTTATTGTTGATAAGTTGGTTTTCTCACTTAGGAACTGTACAGATAAAAGGTAGTCTCTATATTTCATAGGCTTTGGAACCCTGGCTTCCTCACAGTCTCTGAACTTTCCTTGATCATTTACTCTGCAGAAAGGAAATCAGTTTTCTTTGTCCCTTGCTCAAGTCACAAAACTCCCATATATCTGATCCCCTGCTGTGGCCAGGAGTTCCTAGCTGCCTCTTTTCTTTTTTAAAAGTGTGGCTGAGACTGAGTTGTTAACCAAGCAATGTGGCACTATTTACCAGGTGCTCCCCCCCCCTTTTTTTTTTAGTTAATCAGATGCATCTGTGAGCTTCTCCCCTTCATACAAAGTGCTCGGATTGTGTGATCAGCAGACATGCAATCTCTCAGCAGAACCTCATATAGTCAGTCAAACAAGCCTTCCCAAACTTAGCAGATGAGCTTTACAACTGAATGTGTGGTATTTTCCTTCACAAAATTCCTGTGTTCTCAGTGGGCATCAAATAAACTCCTATGGCAATATATGTGCCAATGATATCATCTCCTAGAAATCATGGTTATATCACTTGTGTCCAGAAATCTGACATAAGTATGTCAGTTGTGGCTTTTGAGTGGTAACATGCATGGTTTACCATTCCTTCCCCCTCCTCTACACACAGATACTCATGCCTCTTCCAATTTATTGGAAAGGAGGAGCTAAATCCAAGTTTTCCTGCAAAAAGAAGGTACTTTTTAGATCAAGACTAGGGATATTTTTCTTCAATGAAGTGCATTCATTCACAGAAAAACAAAATGGAGACTGCAAGAAATTATAGAGAATCATAATCACGAATGGCTAGAATAAAATCCAAAGCCAAATATGGCAGAGCCAAATAAGGACAGGAACTACTATACTGCAATATTCCATAGTTCGTTCTCTCTCTCTCCCTCCTTCCCTCCCTCCCTCTCCCTCTCTCTCTCTCTAACTATATATATATATATATTGCACGTACTGACAGCTTAAAAGGAAGTTATTCAAGAAATGTGGTCCAAAGTAAAAAAAAAAGAAAAAAGAAACAAAACAAAACAGCTGGAGAGCTGAATGATACCATTCAGGCCTGGAATTGGAGTAATTGCCACATGTGGCCTGAAGATTTCCTTTCCCAGCTTTGGTTACTGTGGCAGTAAGAAGGAAAATCTTCTTGTTCCGCATTGCCCCCAGCTGAAATATTCAGGTTGATCTTCAGAGCAAGTATATAACAGTAGCAATATAAAATCATAGTGGGTTGAATTGTTCTTTGTGGCATTTTCAACATAATTTAGTACATTAGGATATAATTCAGCACTTGGCAAATATTGATATTAAGAATCTGCATCTACATGATCAGGACTGATTATCAATGGAGTCATCCATTTTTATTTTAATAAATAAACCCTAATTCACCAAATAGTCTAAAGAACACAGATATGTGAGGTAGAAAAAAGGAAGTATATTTGATGAAAGGTATTGGGAAAGTAAGGTAATGGGCCTTGTAATCTAACTAAATTCATATTTCATTCTGAGTACTTTTCATGCCAACTGCTATCTCAGAGATTTCATGGAATTTAAGCATAAATAATAATATGGGAAAATGAGTTAATGACTGTGGGCAAAGGAAAAAAGGTATATCTTTAGATGAAAAGAGATGGCAACTCAATGAGGCAGAAAGTTACAAGAGAGGTTTGATTTGGGTCAGATGTTTAATACTGACCTTTTCTACTATTAGTCATAAGTGATAAAATAGCACTAGTGGCTTTGGGGTATTCTTACTTTGAGTCAGATTTACAGAAGCTAATAAAGAAAGCTGAAAATTAAATGCTGGAGTTTTAGTGGTTGCCACTTAGTTGAATGACTCATTCTAATATATTAGATCCTTATTTCTGACCTACCATGATATTATAAATACATAAAATAGGTCTTCCTATTCCATTAGGAGATACAGCTGAAACAGCAATAGAATATAATTTGCGGAAACTTATTCCATTTTTAAATCTTACTAAGTCTTTTAATTTTGTTCTGAAAGTCATTATGTTGTTTTTAACCAGACAATAACAAACCAAAATGCAGCTACTGAAGAAAAGAATGCTACCTTAAGAAACATTAGACAATCTATATCATTCCATTATGGCTTCCAGGGCTTACAATCTAGCCAATTCAACATTGACTATTGGCAATTACGCACCTATGGTTAAGGCAGACTTTTCCAATTTTATTAATCCAGTTCCTTTAAATCGCAGGTGTCAAACTCGATTGTGTCACATGACATATCATGACCGTTGTTTGCCTTTGTGGAGCTGGGGTGGGCGTGGCCTGCATGTGATGCATCCACCCACCAGTTTGACAGGCCTGCAAACAGTGCTGAGACAGCATTTATTTATTTTATTTATTTATTTATTGTTATTAAATTTGTATACTGCCCTTCTCCTGCTGGACTCAGGGCGGTGCACAACCAAAAATAAAAAACATTCCCATATAAAATTTAAAATTTTTTAAAAGAATTACACAACTTTGGCCTAAAATTTAAAACATCCCAACTAAAACCCATAGACAATTAAAAATCTAACATGTCAAAAGGAATGCTCAAAAGCATGTGCTCTACTATTGAGTTACGGTCCCACAATATTACATTGCTTGATCACTTGGGCTTATGAGAAATATTAGGATAACTCTAAATGAAATCCCAAGAATGAAGCCTTGTTCAAAGGCTGTCTTGGTCCAGACTTATGAGCAAACTATGCAGTTGCTTAGGGCACCAACTTAAGCAGAACACACCAGCTGTATGTAGGATTCCAATTGCTGGCAGTTAGTCCAGGGCTATCAGTCATAATTTTTCTGGTGATAAATGTTTGTCATAAATGTTTGTCATAAAAACCTGGCTCAATAAATTTTTCTACCTAAGGCAAAGAACAAAAAATACATAACCTATTCTTTACAGCATTCACATACTGACAGACTTAACAGATGAAAGCTATTTCAAATTGTATGGTTGATGATTGGACAGTTTCCCACATTACACTTAGCTCAGCAGACTAGATTACTGAGAGCATCACAGAGGAAATTTAGGAAAATAATGGAGAACTGATGTCTTTCCCTGCAATATCTTCTATTGGAGAAAGCTAACTTGTTTTACCTAAAGCTGATGCCCCTCATATGTATTATGTTTTAGAACAGAGGTGGGGAATGATAGTCCCTTCATACTTGTGGACTTCAACTCCTAGAATCCTGAGCCAGCATGTTTTAGAAGAACTTTCCTCTTTTTTTCCCCCTAGATCTTTTCTTTTCTTTCTTACAATATATTTATCTTCACTATATTTGTCTTCAAAGTCAGACATTAAAAATAAACTAACATAATTCCCCAAAGGGAAAAGAAGCAGCAAAACAAATTTAAGAGAACCAACTCCATTAAGCTCTGCTTTCTAAGGCTGAGATCTTCATTATCTTGCAACAGGCTTGTTACAACCGATTGTCCTTATTGCTGGTCAGGATCCTCTCCTGCAACCACAGATATTTCCAAGTGAATGAAGCCTGCTTTTATGAATAGGTGCTGCATAGATACCAACTACATAGCTTTACAACTCCTGCCAAATATTTTATTTTCATTTTTTTTTTACTTTTGAAATATACTAGTGCTACATGAGTAACAATAGCATATGACTACACTGAGTGTTTGAAAGAGTCCATCAGGAGATTGATTTTATTATCAAAATCTGAAAACCTTTTATAGCTGTTTTAAGAAGGTAGTGATGCTGTTCTGTCTTTTCACTGAAACAATTACAGAAAAACAGGCTACCTGCTGTCACTATTGCTGGCCTGGAATTGTTTTGCTAGTGAAGTAGTGATCTGATTTGCTCAAAATCTTTTTCTTCTCAATCTTTATTTTCCTCCATCATTCTGCTGGCTTATCCATCCCCTTTCAGGCAGGGCAATTTCCTGCAAGTAAGCTATATTTTTGTTGAACTTACAAATACATGTTTTCTGTAATAAGCATTCTCTGCTATCACCTGGAAGCTGATTTTTCTACCCAAGTGACATAAGACATAAAATGAACCCTGTCTGGTTAGAGAATAGAAAACAGGTTCCTTAAGGTTACATTGTTTATGTAGATTTTCTCAATAATTATAATGATGATAATAATGATAATAAGAATGATAACAACAACAACAACAACAACAACAACAACAACAGAACTGGAAAACTTGGAATGGAAAACGCACAACTTTTGAATATGTACCACGCTTTACATCCATGAAGTGACATCGACAGGTTGTCCCTGCCAAGAAAAATATGGGGCAGAGGACTATTGCAAATCCATCAAACTGTAGAAGAAGAAAAACGAAGTTTCAATGATTATGTGAACTAAAGTACAGAAAAATTGCTGCAGGTTGTGAAAACGGAGAACATTATAAAAACAACAGGAACAAAGGCAGAATATAAGGAAAAACAGCTGGATGACAGATTAAATAGATGGAAAACCAAAGCTCTGCATGGACAGCACTTGAAAAACATTGAAGGAAAATGTGATGACAACTTTACATGGGCATGCCTAAAGATGGGAACCATCAAGAAATAAAGGTAAGGTTTAATATTCGCTGCTCAAGAACAAGCACTACAAACTAATGCCATGAAAGCAAAGATACAAAAATCCACCGACAATCCAAACTGCCGACTTTGCAACAACAAAGTTGAAACTGTTTCACATTTAATATGTGAATGCAGCAAAATTGCATGAACTGATTACAAAGCTAGACGCAACCGAGTTGCTAAATTAATCCACTGGTCATTATGTAAAAAATACAACTTACCTGTATCCAAAAAATCATGGGAACATAAAGTGGAAAAAGTTATAGAAAATGAGAAGGTGAAGATCTTGTGGGACTTTTGAATATAGACAGACCATCATTTGGAACACAACATGCCAAATATCACAGTTGTCTAAAACTGAAACATACAATTTATTGACATTGCGGTACCAGGAGATGCCAGAGTCGAAGAAAAAGAACTGGAAAAAAATCACGAAATATTGTGACCTGGCTATTGAAACTATGTCATTATGTATGAAACATGTAACAGTGATACCCATTGTCATTGGGGAATGTCCCATGTCCAAGAATTTTACAAAACACATCAAGAAATTGCAGCTTCCTGCAATAACACCAGCAGAACTGAAAAAAACTGCGCTACTCTGAACATCATATATTTTAAGAAGATACTTGGTTGATAGCTAGGACTCTGGCAGCAACCCGTATCAACCATTAACACCAGTCAATCGTACTTGTGACACGTTTTTAAATGTTCAGTTGACTGAGTGTCATGTTGAATGAATAAAAGAGATGATGATAATAATAATAATAGAAACTAACAAGAAGCAATGTTGCATCGTTCAGCATGTATTTTAGCATTAAATATCAGACAGCACTGATGGCTGAAACGATTTTGTGTTTTTTTCATATTGCTCAGGTTGTAACTTCTATACAAAATCTATTTTTTAGGCATTGTGCCAACTATATAACATGGGAAAATGAAGGTATATAATAGGAAAGGGTTGGATCAATAGGTTGATAAGTTTCTCATTTCTCCAATTTTATATTAATTTTTCCCATTTTCAGAACAGATATATACTATTTTAAAAAGGTCTTTATATTCATTTTTTATTTTAATTTTTTCTTTCTAGAAAAACCCTGTGACAGAATTTTATATATGTGCCTTTGGGGATTGCAATCTGCTATGATAGCATTTTCTTTGAATATCTGAGGGATATATAATCCTGTATTTTACAGTTTCTTCTGACCTGTGCTTTTAAGAATATTGTTATCTTTTTGTTTGTTGTTAAATCAAAATTGGTAAGCCCATTAAAGGTAAATAAAATTACTTCATAGCAAGCTACAAGATGAAAATTTAGCATAATATTCTGTAAGGTAGATACATATATTACTTCACATTTGATATGCTTCTGGCTCATATTTATAATTATTTCTTTTTAAAAAAAAACAGCTTGACCATTCATGCTGGTACTGTTTTTTAAAAAAGTAGAAAAATGAAGAAAATGGATGATCCAAATAAAAGTGTGGAAAATTGAAGATGCTCTTATTTATTTTTCTCTTATATAAAATATCTCTAGATAATTCACTAGATAATTGCTTATAGCAATCAGTAATTTGCTTGTTGTTACCATTTATCCTAACTGGGCAGGAGGAGATGAGGAAAAATAAACATTTAGAAAGAAATTAATTTCTTTCAGTAGTTTACATGAAAGTAAACAAAAATGGATTGCATCTGGATTGCTTTCCCCGCTTTGCCTTCTGGCATTTGCAGTTGTAAAGGAGGATGGTATGGTGGACTTACAATACTTGCTTCTTAAGTTCGCCCATTCCACGTTTGGTGTATACTTGAATACAGTTTAATTTTAAAATCTCCTTTTTCACAAGGTGAAAGCTGAACAGTAATGTAATGAAAAGTTGATAGGCATAGTTTTTTCCACTTTTTTTTAATAACTTCTATGTTGTGCAGCTTAAATTGGTTTAACTGGAGCTGAGCTGAATAATAAAATGAGCAAAAAGGAATTCATCTCCTAAACCATGAATATTTTTTAATCTTCTTTAGAAAGGGTTCAATCACCGAGCCTGTAACTCATGGGGAATGGACACTGCTCTTTCTCTAATCTCTATCACTGTCTGATAAGAGAATTATGATAATGATTTGCAACATCTGAAGCCATCTGCCTTCTCCGTGCATCACACTGACTCTGGAAAAGCAAGCCTTTCCATGTCTCTTACATCTTTGGAATACCCTGGCTGAAAATATATGTTAGAAATGGGGCTGTAGAGAATAATAATTTCACAAAATTATTCATGAAATATCCCAGTAATTTGAGGAAACACAGTTCCACATAATGCCCCCCTAATTGTTTTCTCAGAATAATTTTATTGATTCCTACTGAACTCAGTAGGATTCACTTTTCAATTAGATATGCACAGGATATGCACTGTTAATATCTAAATTACCCTCCAGACAAAAAAAGAAGGATAATCTTTTTTAAATCATGACCAATAAACTTGTGAGTTTCTTTTCTTTTTTAAGTGGCAAAGTAACCATTTTTGACATTTTTGTGATATATTTTATTCATTTAATATTTTCAAAACATATTGTGGATGTTTTATTTATCTTTATTATTTAGAACTATAAGCATTCTTTCTTAAAAGCAAATAGGAGTTTAACAAGTGAGTCTCTCTCTCTCTCTCTCTCTCTCTCTCTCTTTCCCTCCCTCTCCTCTCCCTCTCCCCCTCTCTCCTTCTTTCCTTCTCTCCCTCTCTCCAATCTATTTCCTTTAGTTCATGTTAGTCCTCACCAGAGTTGCAACTTCTGGGAACCCACATTCCAAAGAAACAAACAGGAAAAATTTATGTGAAAGTTCGGTAGGGGGAATTGGCAGGGAAAACTCGGAACAACATGTGCAGTAAGGGAACCATCACTGTGAAATATCTATGGAAATTCCCAGTCATCCAGTTCATGGTTCAAAAGGCAACTGGAGAAGCTTTTTTCATGCAAAGTGAAACATCTTCAAGGAAAAAGAAAAAGAAGTCCAGTCGCCTTTTGAAAAAGCATCATTGGGACATCACTGTGAAAGTATGCAGAGTTTGTCTTCCTACATGAAGAGGAGTAAAGTACACTTGCTTTCAGTATAACCTTGTTTTCTTATTCGGGGACAAGACTTCATTATTGAAGTGAAAGAATTTGAAAGAGGAGAGACAAAATACATTAGAAAAAATAAGAGCTTCTTGGACAGGACGAGAGCTTCTTGGACAAGCGGGACAGAAAAATGAAGGGAACACTAAAGGGAAAATCAAGTCAAAGCCATATCCATTTGGCAGAAATAAATGTGGAAGAACGTGATCCTAAAGCAGAAAAGGATCAGGAAGAATTCTGTCCTAATGGAACTCAATAACTGGTACTATATTCTCCCTCTAGAGCAGGGATGGGCAGCTACGGCCTCTTTTCAACCTATGGTCTTCAACTGTGGAGTTGAAGTCCACAGATCGTAAAGGGGCTGTAGTTGACCATCCCTGCTCTAGAGGATGATAAACAGCTATCAAAGCAAATTGCATCACAGAACATTGTAGAAGACACTGTGAAGAAGAAAGAAACCTCAAAGTCGCTTTGAGAAAGGAGAGGTATGTTGTTGTAGTCAATATGGACAACTTAAGTTTGCAAAACTGGTATGATATTGTACAAAGGGTATTATCTTCTAAGTGCCTGCTATAAAAATAATGACAGAGGTTATCAACACACTATAAACAAATAACTACGTTTCCCTCATATTTATATGGAAATGAATTACAAAGCTAGTTGAGATTCTGAAACTATCTCTGAATACTACAGTTCTTGGATAGAAAGAGAAAAGTAATGGGAACCAAGTTAAGTTTTTCATCAACCTTTCTATTTCAATGTTATGGTGCAAATATAAAAGCAGGAAGCTGGAAGTCAACAACTAAATGCATAAATGCTGTCATCAAGAAGAGTTTGAATAGTGGGACAATCACTACCGTCACAAACAAGTTTTGTTTTGGAAAAGAATGTGTCTAATAAAATCTGGGAAGAAAGTTTTGGGAAGATCTGACAAATATCAATATTAAACTAGAACAAAAGAAGGAGGGTACAGAATATGAATATGCAACCATTGATTAATGCCAAGAAACCATATTACAAGTAGCAGAAATCCAGAATAGAGACTCTGTGTTTCACAAGACCTTATCACAGAAACACCAATAGGGGGTACTCAAATGTTAGATATTTCAATACCAATACAAAGAGATCCTAATCCAGGAATACAAATATGATTTTACAGGTATCACTCAAATTTAGTGGGATGATATTTGAGGAGGATTTTTTGGGTAAGAATTAAAAGGAGAAAGGTAAACAAGAATGATACTATTGTAGGATTTTTATTATAAAACACTTGGATTAGGAGAAAATATAGTGGTTATGTTATTCTTTGATTTGTGATATTCAGAAAAACAACTAAGAGTCATACCTATGTATTGGATTTCAAAAATTGATTTTGATGAACTCTGAGGGAAGATAGGTTGAATTTAATAACTTGAAATCTTAAAAAAGAAAAGCATTCAAGAATGATAGGAAATTCTATAAAATTCACAGTCACAAACAATCCCCAAAAAAAGAAAAATGGGGGAAATCGAAAGAGGTCAGTTGGGATACATGTACAGTTTTCTAAAATGCTAAAATAAAAAAGGACATGTTCATAAAATGGAAGAAAGACAACATAACTGAAGACAAGTACAAAATGGCCTTCAGAAACCATAGGAACTGTTAGAAAGACTACAAATAAAAATGAGCTGAGGCTTTTGAAAAATAGCAACAATAACACAATAGGATTCTTTGAATATATCAAAAATAAAAAGTAAATTTTAGAATGGGGGAATTGTATCTTAGGATGGACAATTCTATCCTAAGATACAATTTTTACAACAACAAGAAAAAAAGGAAAAGACAACTTAGTTAATTTAAATGAATACAAGTTTTCAGGTCCAGATTGTGCAGATCTGAGAGTCCAGTGTCCAGAGTTGCTTGATGAGTCAAATAAATACTGAAGGAAGGAATGAAAATAATCACAAAATCACTCTGCAATATTCTGAAGAATAGATAAAATACCACACAACTAAAGGACAGAAAAAGGCATCCCAATCTTTAAAAAGAGGGGCGGGGGGAAGAGTCATGAAACTACATACTGTCAATTTCATCCCTTTATTGCATTAGGCTCTCAAAAAGATTACCAACAGCATTTTTGTGAGCATGTAAGTTCTTGGATAGGCAAGCTACACTTAACAAGAGCCAGAGTGGATTTGCCACAAATTTTCCAGACTAATATCCTCTTTGATAGCATTTTAGCTTAGAAGGTCAGGCATACCTGGACTTCAGAGCAACCTTCGATAGAGTGCCTCATGACATTTTTCTTAATAAAACTGTAAAATATAGGCTAGATGCTTGTAAACTCCTCATTGATTGAATGACTACTTTCAAAGTAGCTCCTTGATGTCTCTGCTTCATTTTGGAATCAAGTGAATTGCCACCAAAGTCTGCCTTGGCCTTCTGCTGTTCAATTTTTTTAATCAGTGACTTGATGAGGAGGTTGAAATAATTATGAACAGATTTGTGAATTACACAAAGCTGAGATGGATAAGATTAAGTTTTAGATAAAAATCAGAGGATTGAAAAAGATTTAGATTTAGAAAGGCTCGGGCAGTTGGATGAAATTCAACAGAAAGAAATTTCTGTATATGAGTAGGAAAACCATAAGGCACAAGCTTATAGGGTGAAGAAAACATGGTTTGACAGAAATGCATATGAAAGCAAAATAAAAGCCAGCAGTGTGATGCAGCTGTTGAGGAAGCAAATGCTATCTTGGAAGTCATTAAAAGGATCATTAAATTCAGAGAATGAGAAATAACACTTGCAGAGGTTTGGGGCTGGGCATTTTAAATCTATGCAAATAAACAAATAAATAAACAGTTTCACTTAACTCCGACTTGGCTTGAATGAATGTAGAGTACTGTGCCCAATTTTGGACACCAAAAACAATAGTGATGTTGGACACTGAATAGCTGAAGGGCTATATACGAAAAAGGAGGTAGATTTACAGTATTCTTTATTGACCCAAAGAGTAGGACCAATTGCAAGAGAGGAAACTTAAAAAGGTATCAGGAATATCCTCCCAACTATGAAATATCAGCTAGTGTAACACTAGCTTCTTCATTAGGTTTATTTGTTTGTTTGTTTGTTTGTTTGTTTGTTTATTTCTCACCTTTCTCAGAGTTTTTCAGGATCTTTAAACAGAAGCTGGCAGGTTATTTGTCAGAGATGATCTAATGGATATTGTATTGAGCAGAAAGTTGGAGAAGATGACCTTAAAGGTCCTAACCCTATGGTTCTGTGACTCTATGATTTAAAATGCATGTAGCATGTGTGAAGTAATGATGATGCTATTTAAGGAACAAAACAACAATTACACTTTGTTTCATTCAGTTGAAACTATAACACATTTCAGTGAGCATACTTCCTAACTTCACATTAGCCATTGAACTAAACAGAACATTCTATGCTTCTTTTCATTGAGGGATGCCTTCTGGCAATTCTAATATTTTCCTGATGACACGCTATAACAAATGTCAAGTGATGAATAAAGCACAAGACAGATGACAACATTAGGTCATTTACAATGAGATCCGCCCTGAGCAAACAGTTCCCATCAACATTTAAATGTAAATAGCCTATGTTTTCCCAATGTGCTAAGTCATACTGGGGTTTGTTTGTTTATGATTTATCACATTATGTGAATTCAGCCAATTCTAGTCTATTAAATTAGTTATGTGTAATCATTTCATTAATTGTTATACCTTGGCATCAAATGCAAAAGAATGTTGACATGTTTTAATTGGGGCCTCTTAGGAGAAAAGTGAAGAAAAGTACCATGTACGGAATTTCAACTGCTCTTGCAGGTTATGGTGGAGATACATAGTTTATACTCAGCATTATCCTAAGCTAAAGTGTTTGGCCTATTCTATAATGATGCTTCTTCTAGATGCTTATCCCATTATCTAACTGTTCTACATTTTCAATATTATTTGCTACCTACTGGGTAAGAATGCACCTGTTATGTGTCCAAGCATCTGAAAAATAAAACCATCCTGTCCTGTCAATAGCTGCAGATTGCCTGCCTGTTTCCATGGAAACAGGCCCCACAGAGGCCTGAATAAAATGAGCAGCCCAGAAAGGCATAAAAGCCCAGGATTTTAGTGAAGGAGCTGGGGGATGGTGGAGTTGTCTACCATGACAGCAGAGGTGAAATACAGCAGGCTCTGACAGGTTCTGGAGAATTGGTAGCAGAAATTTTGAGCAGTTTGGAGAACCGGCAAATACCACCTCTGGCTGTCCACAGAGTGGGGTGGGAATGGAGATTTTGCAATATCCTTCCCCTGGAGTGGGGTGGGAATGGAGATTTTGCAGTATCCTTCCCCTGCCATGCCCACCAAGCCACGCCCACAGAACTGGTAGTAAAAAAAAATTGGATTTCACCACTGCATGACAGCTGTTGAGATCAAAGTCAGCTAGGCTAGTAGTTGTTCATATGTATTTAAATTCTGCTCACCATTTTAAAACAACAGATTTACAATTGGAATTGTTTGAGCAAATGGTAGCCAAAAAGGAGAAATTGTGATTTGAATTGACTGGTTGCCAGGTTTATCTTTTCTAGCTCAATTGTCTAATTTGATAATATGGAACATATGAAGTGACACAAGTGCTGGAACATTTATATTTATGCATGCTACCTTATCATAAAATATTATTAAGTTTTCATTTGGTATATCAGGACAAGCGAAAGCTCTTTTCTTCAACCTGCAACAGATCAAAACTTTTCTTTTTATTTCAAAGTGCTAAGAAAGATTACTGTTAGTGTGGGACAGATACATGAGTAGGAGCTTGTTTGGCCATCATATTACTTTCTTTCAGCCCCCAGTTGAAGCTCTAGTTCAACATATGGAGGAATGCAAGTTTTTCATTCATAATGGATGGCAGCTGAAACTGAAAACACAAAAAGAGAAATAAGGAATGGTGAAGCAATTTGCCAAAATTAGCTATCTGGGACAGAGAGGACACTTAATGTGATTAATGAGAAGAGTGTGGCCAATTTACTGGGAGTGACAGTGGATGGAATCCCAATCTATACAAACCTTTTCATCCCATATAGCTGGCAGGTAGCCATCCTAAAACTACAAGATAGCAAATACTCAAAAATATGGCAAGAAACAAGTCTTCTTATTACAATTTAAAATTTAGGGTGAACTGAAAAAAAAAAAACAGAGACTGAATTTTGTGAATTTTAATTTACTTTTAATAATCCATAAATTATTCATGCCTGTGCCAGATTTATTTGTGGTTGGGTACATTGAAGCTAAGACAATTTCTACAAGTTTAATGAATGCTGATAAATTAAGAATAGTGAGGTTTGTATATCGTTTTCCTTCCTTCTTAAACATTATAGTCTTTTATGTTTGGAGCAGAAAGCTCTTCAACAGGAGATAACTTATACTAAAAAATCCATTTAAAAACTGTAAAAATAAAGAGAAGATTTATTTATTTATTTATTTATTTTATTTTATTTATTATTTAAATTTCTATACCGCCCTTCTCCTTTCGGACTCAGGCTGTTCTGGCTGAACAGCCAGAAATTTATTTATTTATTTAGCGTATGGTTGGTCACACACAGTATTAAAACACGTCATTTTTACAGGTTAAAAACAATTAAAACAATAAAAAAAGTAAGAAAACCTAAAAGGAACACAGAAATAACATTTCAAAGTTTAATGTTGAGTTAAAAATAAATAAATAAATAAATAAATAAATAAATAAATAAATAAGCCAGAAATAAAACATTTGTGCACAAAAGTTAAGATAGTTTTAAAATAATTAAATAAAGTTTGGCCCATAATTTAAAAACATTTCAATTAAAATCAGTATCAATTTTAAAAACCAATATAAAATCAGGCCAGCCCGGCTAACTGAAAGAAATAGGTTTTAAGGGCCCAACGAAAAGTCCAGAGATCTGGGATCACTCGTATCTCTGAGAGTAGATTGTTCCAGAGGGTAGGCGCCATCACAGAGAAGGCTCTCCCCCTGGGGGTCGCCAGCCGACATTGTCTGGCTGATGGCACCCTGAGGAGGCCCTCTCTGTGGGAGCGAACTGGCCGGTGGGAGGCAATTGGTGGCAGAAGGTGGTCCCGTAAGTACCCCGGCCCTAAGCCATGGAGCACTTTAAAGGTGATCACCAACACCTTGAAGCGCAACTGGAAGTCCACCGGAAGCCAATGCAGCTTGTGCAGGAGAAGAGTCACAGCTCCCCGTCGCTCCCATAATCCCCCGTGCGGCTGCATTCTGCATCAGTTGGAGCCTCCGGGTGCACCCCAAGGGGAGCCCCATGTAGAGAGCATTACAATAGTCCAGACGAGAAGTGACGAGTGCTTGAGTGACCGGGAAGACAGCAATTTAATTAATTGCTGTCTTCCCCTTATTTCAATGTTGTTGAAATGAGTTACTTTTAGAAAAATAAGATTTTTTTCCCACTAAGAAACTATATGATAGCTCTAAGAAGACTCTAAAGAAAAAGGCAGGGTCGTATAGGAATAGGGTTGATTTGTAAGCAGAAATGTTCATGTTGTTCAGTATTAAACACTTACTACGAGTATGAACTTAGCTCCAAGGCTGAGTTGTTGTAAAAAAAAATTAATGCAATAAAAAAAGTTAATTTTGTAAGAAGCTGACAGTTTTGTAGAATGTTCATTATATGCCATATCAGTAAGTATATGAAATGTCAGAGTGAAGGGAATTCATTTCCCAGTAACAAGCATGACAAACTATTGAATGAAATGGGGGAAGAAAGACTGTAGGCAGATGGATGATGAGGCTGTAATCAGGATTTCACTCATCAGCATTTACCTGAAGAGGATTTTCATTTTAGGTCTTCAAAAGTCCAATTTTCTCTCTCTTTTAAAAAAAGCAATGAATTATTGCTTACATTTTCTTTGTAGTGGTAAGAGGGGACTTTGACTATTCCTGTTGGCCATGGAAATCTGGTTCATTACTTTTCTTCCCTGTTATTTAAATACAGGCTCAAAGATTTTCTTAAACTTCAAGTCTAAGTTACAGTAGAAGTGGCTCTGCTCTGGCTGAAACTTTTCATTTCTATTCTGACTCTACAGAAGTGAAATGATATTTGATTAATAAAGAAAGTGTGTGCGTCTCTCTCTCTCTCTCTCTCTCTCTCTCTCTCTCTCTCTCTCTCTCTCTCTCTCTCTCTCTCTCTCTCTTTCTCTCTGTGTGTGTGTGTGTGTGTGAAAAATTGTTTTATTCCTCTTTCTCAAACTTAAGAACAAACAAACCTGTAATTTTTTAGGGATTCTTCAATACCTTCAATAATGGCAGAGATTCTTATATAGTAATATAAAGTTCTTTATAATTCAGAGTAATATTCAGAAATGTATCTGCTTTGAAAGTAGCCCTTGTTGAACCTTAGGGCACAGCCAAACATGAAGAACTGATCACTAGAATTGTTTTATGATAAACTTGTTAAATTTTAATTCTACAGGAGTGATGGATCCTAGATTTTGGACACATTCTGTAAGATAGCCTGTAAGGTTATAGACATTAGAATTTTAGAAGCATATAGATGAACATAAGAAAAGGTATGATGAATTATTCAAGTTCACCCTTATGCTCCTACTATTGCCATTTAATTGCCAGTGGGAATCAATACTTCATCACTTTCAGTTTTTCAGATTTGCAAGGAACATCTGGGTGGGAGGGTCAAATCTGAAAGAAGACAAGTACAGATGTCCTGATTCAAACCCTTCTCCTTTTATATAGTATGTAAGTGTGATATGTTGATAACACATATGATTGGGTTTGGGCCTTAGATTGGGAAGCTGCCCCTGACACTTTGCAGATATTGATCTCGTGACAGATGTCACTGAATCTCCATGTTAATTTCTCCAGTAACAAGTTTTGACAAACATTCTGCTTGGAAATACTACCCAGTCAATCTGATAAGAAATCAAAGATGTTTTTATCCCCTATGTTTAATAATCCCCTCTTTGAAGTTATCCCCGTTCCTGACCATCATGACATCCTACATGAATTGCACAGAGATTCATGGGTGTAGGGAAATCTTTTTATGATACTCAGTACAATTTTTCTCAGGAATAATAAAAAAGTGAAGTCACAAAATAGATTTAATAAAGAAATAAAGATTTAAAAAAATACTGTTACACATACCAAGAACCTACTATATTGTTTAGTTGACTGTCAAAATATTTTTAGCCTCCTTTATTTTCAGCTAATAAGCACTCGAGTGCAGGAAAAAAATACCACTTAAACAACGGCAGAAGGATATACAGTATCTATATTTATATCACAGGGGGAAAAACCACAAGTTAAATATAATGTATTAAAAGATGTAAAGGAAAGATGATGATTGGATTTACAGTTCCTGATTTGAAACTATACTTTGCTGGTTGTTGTTTAGCTTGGATGAAGGAGTGGGTGTTTCTGAGCAACAGAAGACTATTAAATTTAGAAGGATATGATTTGAGATTTGAATAGCATAGATATTTGTGGTATAATAAAGCTAAAGTTAATGAAGATTTTTTAAAAAATGATTATGTTAAATGTACCATTCTGAGAATATGGAATAGATACAAATTTAGTTTGTGTCTGAGCACACCTTTATGGTTTTCAGCACAAGAAGCATTTTATAGAAAATAAATGATAAGTAAATATAAATAGTTAATTTACTGTGTTATACTAGAATATTGGGGCCAATATTCAGAGTACATGATATTATTAAAAATCAGTTTAATTTTTATACAACAAGCATCTCTGTTGACCAAGACTCTTTCAGTTTTTAAAACGAATTTGCTAAAATAGCAACATTTGCAAATGTTGATAAGTTCATTCATTTAAATGATTCGGTAAACATTTTCTCTCACCTATGCCTGCCAAACCATACAACAGCTATTTACAGCATGGAGAAAACTCTGCTGTAGCTCCCTGTAATGGGACTATTAAAGAGAAACCTGACAGAAAAACTTGGTTGGCATCCCAATTAATTATCAGAAAAAGATTACATTTTCAGGGATTCTTATCCAATTTTTGAACCAAAGTATCCAAAGACCCCTGCCTGAAAAAATGTCCTCAATTTTGCTTGTTTATGTCTTCGCTGCTTTTTAAATCTTAATTTATAACCATTCTATATTGGAGAAATAAATGGGTTTTTTTGGTGGTTGTTGTTGTTCTGAATATCTTTTATGTGATCACAAGAAAACTCATAACAAGGTTCAGAAATTTGGAGGACTAACTTATGAAAAGGATCATATGTTGAGAGGAATGAGAAGACATATATCCTGGATTTCTTTCAACTTTATTACGATTATAGGATTTGAAAATAAATATAGATCATTAGTTGCAAACTGTAAAACATTTTTAAAATAAATTATCCCATTTCAGGTATGACTGATTCATAGCCTTTCTAAATAACCCTATGATCAGTACATGTAACCTTTTGCATTACCATTGCTCTGACTTGCTGTTTCATTTTAGGATATTGAAGGGACTTCAATGTGGCCGTTTTTCATTCCATTTTCACTTTCAATTCTACACAATCCCACCTGAATATTGGCTGTCATCTTCATTTTTGTTGCCCTTGAATTGTGAAGAACAGGTAAGGCTTCTTTGAACACTCAGTCCTTCCTGTAGCTGAGGCACAGGAACATTCAAAAAGGATCAGACAATGACTTCCTCCTATAAGTCATTTTAACAGCTACAGTAATTAAAATCCCCTAACCTCCATTCTGTATAAAAGAAAAAGAAAAATACACACTCTTAAATAAAAAGTAATCATTATTATTAGTAGGCAAGGTGAAGGGATTGCACAGTTCCTTCCATTTCTGTTAAAGCTCTGACTGCCAGGCTTTCCCAGCAGGCTAGATTGGAATCAATTAAACATGTAGACAAGAATCAAGGAATTTCTGAGAAGGCAGTTTAATTATAGAAAAGTTAAGAAGCCATCCAATGACTGCTATGTATTTAATACACATTCTTTTTTATATAGCCAATGTTCAAATTTCTAGAGAATCTTCTGCTTGCTCTAAGTAAAGGATAGGAAGCAACTGTCTTGTTAGTAAGGCAGAGTTCCATATTTCAGTACGGCTGGATCTATATCTCCCCCCCCCCATTGGCCATGTGAGAACTAACGTGAATGGCCGCTAATATTTTGCAATAGTCCTAGATGGGATTGTAGAGTAGATTGCCACATAGAGCCGTTATGTGTGGTACATGGCATGGACATAGGGAGTAATGACTTACCCAAGCCCAGAGGCTAAATGTTGAGGTAAGATAAACAAGAAAAATCAAGTTGAACAATTGTTTCATAAAAATTATAAAACTGAATGGAAACTGATAATGACTCAAATCATTTATTATTTGTTTATATTCTATTCTTGTACTTATTGCAAAAATATATTGAGCAAAGGGTTGTTCACAACTAGGAATTAGATGACATAATAAAGCAAGAGTGTATAAAACAAGCAAAGGAAGAAAGACATCCCCAAAGCTTTAATTTTGGAAGATTTTAGCTTTGCTGCATTTTCAGATAAACTAGTGCAAAACTAGAAAAGTGCTAACTCAGTCCTCAGAATGTGAAGTAAGCTTGGAGCACAAATAATGCATGCATATTTTAGTCCTTGAGGAGCTGTAACAAAAATATAATTTTGCCAAAAAGTGTGAAGTAGAACTACTTACAGTGAAACTTCTTTTGACCTCTAGATATGGACCTGCATCTCTAAGTGCAGCAGAATCCTCCTTACGTATACATTTTTAATAGACTCTCTATAAATAATTTGCTTGGTACTACAATTTATACAGGTAATTCTCATTCAGTGACCATAGTTGAGATCAGAAACTTGGTTGTTAAGCAGAGTAGTTGCTAAGTGAAACTGTGATGGTGCTTATGATCTTATTTTAACTTTTCTTTGCTTTATAGACCTGTAAAGGTCATAAATGTGAAGAATGTTAAGAAAAGAAATTTTCATCACTATGATTGTGAATGTCTAAGGAAATTCTCAGTTGTCCAGGTCATGGTTTTCCCACGGATCCTTTCTCAAAAGGCAACTGGATTTTTTTCCTTTCTTTTCAAGGAAAAACAAAATCTAGTTGCTTTTGAAAAGAGCCTTTGGATCAGGGGTGAAATTCACTTACCTTCGCTACCAGTTCGCAAATGAACCTTTGGATCAGGGGTGAAATTCACTTACCTTCGCTACCGGTTCGCAAATGAGAACGCACACACTCGTGTGCTCACTTTGCTTGTGCACACCTCTTCCAAACATGCATAGAAACTTCTGCGCGAATGCAGAGGTTCAAAAATGGGACATGATGATGTCCGGGTGGGTGGATGGAGCCTCCCACCGCCAGCACTACCAGTTCACCTGAGCCGGATAGAACTGGCTGAATTTCACCACTGCTTTGGATAGGACTGTGAACGTTCACTCACTAAATGAGGACTTCTTATAAGTAATTGCTGAAATAAACTATGCTATTAGACATTCAACAGATAGGCATAGAAAATTCAAAAGTTGATTTTAAGTATTTGTATTCTAAATACTTATAATCATTAAATTATTATTAATTCAACACAATGTTCACTAGACATGCCCATATCTTTTGAAGCAGGAATTGAGAGATTTAGATCATTTTTGAAAATATGCTGCTCAAGCTGTAACTCTGAATCACATGATATGGTCTTATGGCATAATACAGTAGTTCATTTTTTTCTTTTTATGGCCCTTTAACGCCTTTATTCAGGATGGAATCTGCGCAACTGAATAGGCCTGACCATTTACTGACCAGATACCCTTCCTGATGCCTACATGGAGTTCACAGCAGATATTTTCTCTTTGTGCCCTGATAGAGAAATATCTGCTGCTGCCTAGGATTGAACTGTCAACCTTCCGAGTAGGAAGCAAGCATCTTCACCTTTAGGCCACTGCACTGCACTTTTTTATCTATACATTTTCTCACTTATTCATTTTGTCTTTAAAAACTGATTGGTTCTTATAGACCTCTGAATTACATAAAATGGAAACTAAAACAAAAAAGGGAAAACGATATTGATCTTATAATTATAAAAAGCCAGATATGCCAAGGATAAAATAAGATAACTGTACAGTGGTCTAAATAACTTTGAGTCTATTCATATCTAAATGAGCAGTTTATTCTGGAAAGTTTTAATGAAAGTATTTAGAAATGTGAACTGCTTATATTACTTTAAAGTTTAATATTTTTTTAAACGTAATGAGACGTCAAACATATAGTTTATATGCAACATCCTTGAATAGTTTATGAGTGACAGATAAGAAGACAAAGTATTCCTTTTACTTAAGGTTAAGCATGCAATTTTTTTTTACCAGCATTATGGATAGATAGTAAAACATGTAATGTAAACAATGGTAATTGGGTATGTAAATAATTTAAAAAGCTATAGTGAGTGTGTGGGCCGCTGACAAATAAGATCATAAAATTATATAAAATAATAAACTATATAAAACTCAGTGGACTTTACCATTGAATAAATCTACTTTATTTTCTATGGAACTGTATCATCCTAGAAAAGGAAAAAGATGGTTCTCATTTCTTCAAATAGCAAATCAGGATTTTGAATCTCATTGAATTAAATGTGACTTATTTCCAAACAAGAGTACTTAAACTCATTCCAAACTGAATGCAATTGATTTTTACTCAATATGGAGTCTATTCAGTTTTGTTCTTCCCAAATCTTCCCACATTTATAGGGCACAATTGCTTGGTTTTAGTTTTAGAACAAAACACAATGACTAGGAGTTTAAAGTAAGGAATTAAAAAAGGAGAAACATAGTCAGACCTTGTTAGACCAATACATACTATATAGAAGTACGATTATTAGTCCCTACAACATTCATACACACACACACACACACACACACACCTGTACACACACACACACACACACACACACACACACACACACACACCAAAATTGTTAAGGAGGCAGTCTAAATTTAGTGAATTGGCTAATTTTATATAAAAAATAGTTGAATGCTTTTGTCCTGCTAATAAGCAAAACCAAAAAAAGTTATTTTGAATAAAGGAACTTTATTTGTAAGGATCAGTGCTAGCCAGAGTTCATTACAGGCTCATTGCAGAATGACATGACAAGACTGTCACCCAGCAATGTACTGCCTGCCATTCAGTACTGACTAGAATGGGATTCAAAATACCAAGACCTGTCATAAGAACTTGACAGAAGCACATAATATCTGGTGATAGTATGAAAATTGATTTGCATCACTAGTAAATGGAAACCTTTTTTCCCTTTTGCCAGCCCATGGCATGTAATAAGAGTGATTAATTTCAAGTATTATTTACTTGCTTACCTACCTACCTACCTGCTACCTACCTACCTAGTTACTTACTTGCTTACTTACTGACAATCAGAGCATGTGGCTGAATATGGAATGCTATTTGTTAGCACACAAGAATATATAATTTGCTACATCTAAATGAATTCCCTTGGATGGCTCCTCATCCATACATATGATCTCATCTCAGAAAGGAATAATAAAGCACTAGTGTAAGAACGAAATCACAAGAAATAAAATTCAGTTGCTGGGTTCCTTTGTTATTCAGAAATCCCTTTCATTTTATATTGATGATTTATATCCAAATATTTCCCAATGTAGAAAGGTAATTCCCAATATCGTGGCACTGACAGTAACTAATACAATATCTACACTCGTTGAATCCATGAAGGATGATGTGGTAGGTATGCAACAAGTCACATGCAAAATTATAAGGTGTGAATGAATGTGAGAAGGAAGTCCTAGTCCAGGAAAGGCTTAATTGACTCACCAGATGAGCCTTAGAAAAGATCAAGCACAACTTTCACTTTAAGCAGGAAGTGGGAATGCAGGACGACATCCAAATTATAGAATTGGAAGTGCAGCTCCATTCTGAACTAAAGCAGGGAAAACTACAGCATCAGTAAAGTTGTGTACACAACCATTCAGTCTTGTCAGATTGAGTTCAAACCTATTCATCATCTAAACTCCAAGATCCTCCAGGCACTGTAACATGATGTTGACAACATCACTTAGTAAACTGGGGAAAGATATAAAGCTGGGTGTTTTAGAATGCCTGACATGGTATGAAAAAGTGACCTCATCCAACAGTTTCATGTTGATATTAAACATGAGGGTCAAGCCCAACAATACTCTACAAATCAGGATTGTGAGGTTCAAACTCTCTCCCCTCCTGTCAACACTAACTGGAGCTGCCACAGAAAAAGGAGAACCACCATAAACCCATGCCTCTCACCCAAAAATGTACCATTGTAATTGATGGTATCAAATTCTGAAAAGTTAAGAAGAACAAGAAGGATCGTATCACCCTCATGTTGGCTCTAGCAGTGGTCAGCAACAAATAAAATCAGTGCTGTCTCCATATTGTTTCCTGAACCTGAAATGTGACTGAAAAGGATCTAACTCAGCCACTTTCTCCAGGTCCCTCTGAAATTGTCATCTAAAAGGAATGATAGGAGATGATACAAAAATTGTTCAGAACTGTTAGGTCCAGTAATATCTTCTTGACAAATGGGCACACCACCACTTTCATCAAGACAGCTGGAACTACTTCCTCATTTAAAGAGAAATATACTGGTATTACTTTTATTAATTCTGCCAGTAAGGCTGCTAGAATGACAGAATTATTCTGTCTTTCTGCAGAATTACTCTGCATGTTTTTATATATGTATAAGATATTCCTAGGGAGGAAAGACAGATTCACTATGGAAATGTGTTACATTTGCAATATAAATACATTTTCAAAATTTATAGAAGAATGGGAATATACCCATTCTTACTCATGTACTTACTCATACACAGATCCTTTCAAATATCTAGATAAACTCAGGCCACTTGCAATTTTCAACATCCCTAGCCAACATTTTGAAAATGAGATATGGAAACTATGTATTCACAACTGAGGATAGCAATATCTTTAGCCATGGGTACTTTCCATGAGCATAAATTCTTTCGTAGAATTCTTCTTTCTCTCTGTGTGTGTACAGTACATGCAAAGGTGAGAAAGAGAAAACAGAGTTGTTTATCAAGGAAGAAAGGCATTTTCTCAGCTATCTTTTCACAATGCTGCCATATACCATATTCTCCTGTTTCCTTGTTTAGTTATTCATGACACAGTTCAATAACTGGATTTTCTGACAATGTTTGAAATCTCTTATAGGGTTTTAGGGCAGATTCAAAAAAATATCAATAAAACAAAATTCAAGAATAATGTTTAAAAAAGATACAAATATGTTGTTCCTTGTTTGTATCAAATGCAGAAACATTTTTTTTAAATAAAACTGTTTATCTTCCATAGTAACTTCTGTCTTTGTAACGATTAACACTACCATCAACAGTCATTTTTAATTTGAAACCTGAACTAAGTCACAATAGTGTCACTAAGTAGTGAATTTGTCACTGCTTGTCTCTCTTTCTTCTTTTCCTCACTAGCTGGCCTTTCTGGTATAAACACACTTTGTAGGGATTTTCCCCATTGGGCTGATTCAGCCCGGCATTTTAATTGTGTCTATATACAATATTTATACTTTTGCTTGAGTCTACCGTTCTTTTTGTAGTTGGTTAAGTTGTTGTCAATTCATAAAACGTTTGTGTACGTAACAAAGAAACTATAAATACATAGATGGAATTGGAGACAGATGTTAAAACAGCAACACCATTGATCTAACTAACTCTGATGAGAGTCAGAATGGCTTAGAAACCTTTATGTTTTGGACAAACTTCTTAGATGCTATTTTTCAAAACTGGGGGTGGGGGAATGGCACTTTTTTTGTGCGGGGGGGGTCCCTTCAAATCAGTGTGGACTCTTGGCAACTACCTGAACCATTCCCTGCAGTTTTCTTGGCAAGGTTTTTCTGAAATGGCTTGCTATTGGTGCCTTCCTAAGGCTGAAAGAGAATGACTGGATCCCCCGCTCTCTCTCCCTCTCCCTCCCTCTCCCCCTCCTCTCTCTCTCTCTCTTTCTCTCTCTCTCTCTCTCACACACACAACTAAAACATGGAAGACTGCCAGTCTGGGGATTGTAAATTTTGGTAGTCCCTCTCCACTTTTTCCTGAACAATTTGAGTATTGCATAAGGAAAACAAGAAGGCTTGCTACTTAGATGAGACTACAAAAGGATTTTAAAAGCCACAGCAATTCAAATCATGCTTCTGCAAACATCAGTTCAGCATAGAATTGTATAATATAATAGAATTGCATAATTCTATTATTCATAGAATTGTATAATAAGCCATTCACAGTTGTATCAGTTGGGGTGGCAATCTCTAGAACTTTTATTTCAATCTGTTCAGAATCATCTTCCATCTAAAGATCAGTGCTTCATCAGTACCAAAAGACTGCTCTGTGAATGTTGGTATTACACCAGAGCTGAAAAATCTGCCTTTTTGCTATGGACTTGTGCAATTTATTATTATTTTCCCCCTTTTTTCCCTTTTCCTTTTCTGATGGTACAGCCAGATTTGGTGAAGTAATTCCCTAGAAATGAATGCACTTTCTGTTAGAGGAAGCAGAACATCAGTGTTGCTATATGACAAGGCTGGGATTCATGAATTGCTGAGAACTTATCTAACACTTGGACTGCTATAAACTTCATCAGGATTAAGATGGGATAAAAACTAGTGAAGAATCACAAGAAAAGAGAATGTAAACCAGACAGTAAATGGAGAATAAGCAAGTGGTAGAATGTTACAGAGGATCTAGGCCGACCTTTCTCAATGTGTTGCTTTTGTGATCTGTTGACATTACAATATATTCATTTTCAAATAGACACAATTTTGTCCTCAGTGCATTTCAATAGTCATTAATTTAATTTTATTTAATGTTTTCAATTTAAGAAACAAAAATTTCAGACTGATTCTGGATGAGTACAACAGAGTAGAAAATGCAGTACAATAATCATAAAATAAATAAGTACAGAAGCTGTGTCCCAAAGGTGCTTTCTCAAAAGGCAGCTGGACTTTCTGGTTTTTCTTTGAAGACATTTCACTTCTCATCCAGCTATGACTGGATGGTGGGGAATGGAAGGATTTATAGTCCTTCCCGACAGCTGGACATTTGCATTCTTTTAGTGGGTTGTTAAGGTCACCTGGAGGTTTATCTGTATTGTCCCTCCCCTTCTGTTGAGGGAGGACTGTTCAATTTTGACATAGATGGTCACTTTGACCCCTCTTTCAAATTTTTTTATTTTATTTTATTTTATTTTTGAATTTGTATACCGCCCTTCTCCCTGAGGACTCAGGGCGGTGAACAGCCAAATAAAAACATCAAATACAAATATTAAAATACAATTAAAAATATATATATAAATTTGGCCCCATTAATTAAAACAATAAACCAAACAATTAAAAACACTTAAAAAGAATTAGGCCAGCCCGGCTTGTTGGAAAAGGAAGGTTTTAAGGGCACGGCGGAAGGCACTGAGGTCATGGATTCTCCTTATCTCAGGGGGCAGCTGATTCCAGAGGGTGGGAGCCCCCACAGAGAAGGCCCTCCCCCTGGGGGTCACCAGCCTGCATTGTTTGGCTGATGGCACCCCGAGGAGGCCCTCTCTGTGGGAGCGCACGGGTCGATGGGAGGTCGTCGGTGGCAGCAGGCGGTCTCGGAGATAGCTAGGCCCTATGCCATGGAGCGCTTTAAAGGTGATAACCAACACCTTGAAGCGCACCCGGAAGACCACTGGGAGCCAGTGCAGCTCGTGCAGGAGTGGTGTTACATGGGAGCGCCATGCTGCTCCCGTCACTACCCGCGCTGCTGCGTTCTGGACCAGTTGGAGCCTCCGGGTGCTCTTCAAGGGGAGCCCCATGTAGAGAGCGTTACAGTAATCAAGGCGAGAGGTCACGAGGGCATGAGTGACTGTGCACAGGGAATCCCGATCAAGAAAGGGCCGCAACTGGCGGATCAGGCGAACCTGATAAAAGGTCCCCCTGGTTACAGCCATCAGATGTTCCTCCAAGGACAGCTGTGTATCCAGGAGGACTCCCAGATTGCGAGCCCTCTCTGTGGGGGCCAAAGACTCGCCCCCAATAGTCAGTGATGGAGTCAACTGACTATATCGGGATGCCGGGAACCACAGCCACTCAGTCTTGGAAGGGTTGAGCTTGAGCCTGTTCCTCCCTATCCAGATCCGTACAGCCTCCAGGCACTGGGACATCACTTCAAGGGCATCATTGGGGTGGCCTGGGGTGGAGATGTACAGCTGAGTATCATCAGCGTACTGATGGTATCTCACCCCAAAGCCACGGATGATCTCGCCCAGCGGCTTCACAAATCAGCATCTCCAAGGAGTATAAATCCTTCCATTCCCCGCAATTCGGTCAGAGCTGAAGAAGCTTCTTGGATGAGAAGCAAAATTTCTTCAAAGAAAAACCAGAAAGTCCAGTTCCCTTTTGAAAAAGCACCTTTGGGGCAACCATGACACGGATGGCTGAGAATCTCCATAGACATAAAGAAGCAATGTCGACTAACCACATCCACATTATCTCATAATACTAGAGTTTTCGTGCATTATATGAATCTTAAATTACTGGGTCTATTGATGGTTAAATGTGATTTTTAATAAAACTGATCTATGGAAGAATATGTGGCACTAATATTGAAATACTTTCAGTGCCACCTGAAAAATATTTTGGTTACTTTAAATTTTTAATTGATTGACCTTATCTGTTTCATTATTAACTTTGTTTACTGTCTGCTTTGTTATTTTAGCATGATAGGGTGGTTGTACTGTGTATTAATGTAATTATATTTGCAGATTATTCTGATACCCATAAAGATGAAGGGCAACTTTAAAATGTTATAGTTCGATAAATAAAGAAGACTCCTGCAGATCTCATTATGGGCCTTTTACTCAAATGGTGTTGAGCAGATATGTTCTAAAGAGCTAATATGAACTAGAAAATGTAGTTTGCTCTGCATTTAGGTAAAATGACAGTGATTCTCTGGGAGACAGTCACTCTCACTCAGCATGACAATTGAGAAAGGGTTTGCTTCCTTTCCCTTCTTTCATAGGCCCTTCTTCTAATTAAGCAATAACACCTTTGTCGGTCTGTGCGAAATAATAAAGGATTTTGAAAATGTACAAGGAAGGAGGGTGGTGGATGGGTCACTCATTGGGGAATGATACTGCTTTAGACAGAGAAAGTGTGGCAATTAAAAATCTATTTTAAAGAGAGAGAAATGTAATTTTGAAGTTTCCAGAAATATTTTTCCAGCATTGGTATTTTTAATTAAGATAACTGGCAGTGAGTTATAGCTTGAGAAAAACAGAAGCACATCTTCTCAACCAGCCTGCAACTGCAACATGCCTTTTACAGATTCTTCAGAAGTTCCAACTGGAGATGAAATGAAGCCTTGCCTCAGTCCAAATATTATAGCTCTTCTGCAGAGGTTTCATTATTTCCTTTGCTATTGGTCAACATGACTCCTGACCATTCTAATGCAAAGAGCAATATTTTATTTCATTCCTACTGGAAGATAAATCAGGTTCCATGATGGACTGGATCAGGAATGTCAAACTGGTGGCCTACGGGCCAGATGCATTGTGCACAGACCACACCCACCCCAGCTCTGCGATTGGGAAAAATATCATGAAATGTCATGTGATGACCTGTGGATAGGTAGAATATTTTTAAAAAATTTACTAAACAACTTTGATTCTTATTAGAGTACACTGATGCTCTGATTCTTATCCTGATTTAGATTTAGATATAGAAGATTTCCCCAAAAGTAGATGCATCTATTAAGCTTTAAAAAAACTGAATGCAGTAAATTTGACAGTTCAGTCATGTGCACTGAATAAATATCTTAATACTGTATCTTCAAAATCTTAGTACAGTATAAGCTTTGCACTCTGCATTCTTAAACTGCTTGACTCCCATATGTAAACCATGTAGAAATGAAGCTTGTTAAAGAATTCCCTTTTCAGATTTCAATCTTTTCCTCAGCTTTGGTCACCATGCTAGTCTGGATCATTTCCCAGTCATTCCAATTGATAGGTCCCCCTGCCATGACAGGAAAGCAAGCACCAATTAGTTTTGATTCTGCAGATGGACTTTGCAGAACATGTGATTTCAACTGATACTCCTTTAATATAAGCTGGTCTTCACTGACTCCTTCTCATATTTCATACTTTATTGGTTTATGAGTTCACTGGTAAATTAGTAAAAAGAAAAGGGGAATTAAATACAGTTTTGCCATTTTTTTCTTTATTTGAAGTAGGAGAAAGTGACATCTGGCGATGATAGTACTAGTGGTACTAGTGGTGAGGAGAGGGAGGAGGAAGAGGAGGAGGACTCTTTGTCTACCATTTCATTGTCCAATTTTCTATCTGTCAAAAGGAAAAAAAAGTCCAGTTTCACTGATAATCTTTAAAGAACAAAATAAAAATGGCAATGGAAGCCAGCAGCCAGATGGAAGAAATGTTTCTGCTAAATGGCTAGTACACAATAGCTAACTGCAGAAGAAAAAATTGCCTATAATAAAATGAAATATGACAGGTTTAACCAGACAGCTCTTCTTGGATCAATAGAAGTTAGAAACTGCTACTTTGATGATTAGGACAAACAGACAGGTGGACATTGCTGTGGGTAGATGGAGGATCACATTGTGCATTCCTAGCATCCAACCATGGTCAGTTTCCTCTGTTTACACTGGGACAACCTGATCATGTGGATTAACCCTATATTATCCAACCCGTTTGCTTTGTTAGCAATTTGGAATCAAAGCCTTGTATATTCTTTTCTTTGTTATGACCTGGCTTGAATTTTTGATTTTTAATTTTCCTTAACATAGGGGTGCAAAATGTTTAGAGAATTCAGGACCTCTTGGCCTTAATAACACCTTGAGATCCCAACAACATCTTCGGATCCACACTCAGAAACATAGGTCACAACAAACAACAAACAAACATTGCTGTTGTCCACTTGATTTAAAAATTCATTTAAAAAAATCAATAAATTACATTAGATCTTTTATATATAATAAAATCTTTTCTTCAATATTCCACATAGTAATTTTGGTATCAAGGTTCTGGAAGAGCCATATGCAGCCTTGGGCTTTTGGATTATACACCCTGTTTTAAATCATTATTCCAAAGAAAGCAAGAATAAGAACTTCAAACAGATCATTTAATCTAGACACATACACTAGTCCACCCTTTACACACTTAGTGATTTCCTTTCATCTTTATTGGAATAAAGTAAAAATACATTGAGAAAGGTTGATCACTGAGAATAAGAGAATGGATTAAAATTGGTCATAAGATAAGGAAATCTTACTTTCAGAATCGAATTCTAAACCTCTCCCTTAGTCACAAAATTATTTGCTACTCATTAATTTTATCCAGAATCCACATCTAACATTGGCTCTTTAGCTAATCCTGCCAGTTTTATCAGGCATGTTTGTTAGATTCATTCTGTTTCCTCAGAGATATTTTAATCAAATCTTGAACTAGCAATGTCAATATTTACTATGAAACTAATGATTTAAAAAATCTTATTTATGGTTTCTGTGAGTTTCAATAACTTCTTTTCCACATTTTTCTTTCATTGGATTCAATTGCCTCACCTTATCGGCCTTAGCTAGTTCTGTGCTTGGCAGTTGTTTCCACTGTAGATTGTGGGGCCTCAACCTGACTTCCAACCATTTTTTAGCCTATCTTTAGCTGCCTTGATTACTGGCTGGTGCTTTAGTTTTGCAGTCAAGTATTAATTGCCTCAGTCTTGAGAGCTGCTGAAGGGACTTTAGCATCTCTTAGGGAAAATACAAGTTTGGTACAGTCTTTTCCTGCTATCCAGCACACAAAATGCAAGTCCCCCAAAAAATGTTATATCTACTGCAATAGGTACAGGGGGCATTATTCATTCAAGGTAAGGGTATAAATTCAGTCAGCTAATTTAGCTCAGAAGGAAAGAAAAAAAGAGGACTACTGTGAGGTTGTCCTTCCACTGTGCTTCACAAACTTTAAGAGAGAGAGAGAATATACCAAAGTGAAGGTACCATTAATTGAGAAAATCAGCTAGGACTAGGAAGTTTTTGGCAACAAACATTTTCCCCACTCATCTTAGCAATCAATTTGCTCTGAAACAGCGAGCATGTTTGCCAGGAATAATTTCACAAATTATTCAAAGTTCTATATGTCAACAGCAAAAGTTTGAAAGTTAATTGACAGCCAACTTCTCTATGCAGCGACTACATCACCAAAATTCTGCCCTGTTGTGAGGTAATTTGACACTAAAATACTTTATAGGAGTCAGAAGGAAAAGATATTGGTGTGGGTCCCTTTCTAGGACAATATGTCACTGGTATACAGTACCTATCAAAACTGGCAAAGTGACTCCTTGTTCCTGAGCAATCAGGAACAACTTCAACAATATTTCCAAAATACATGAATGTTCTGGAAGTGCGATCCCATTTAATAGGCAAGTCCTTGATTTCCATACCCAAGAACTACTTATTACAAACATTTGTTTTATGAGAATTTAACCTTAGTTTCTGTATATTTCCCATCATTATGTCCACACATGATAGCTTTAAAACTCGATTTCATCTCCTCAGTGGCTTCCAATAGGTGTTGAACAGTATTGGGGATTTGCAGCATACCAGCCGAGTGTGGAGGTACAGTCACCCAATTCTGTTGTCTGAGATGCCCTCAGAAGTAGGAACAAACTGCTGTAAGAAAGCTCCTAAACCTCCATTTACAGTTATGATTCAAGTGGATATCAGGGTTAACAGTATCAAAAAATTTCAGAAGAATCAAACAGGTTATTATAGCAACCTCAGCTGAATCTGGACCCAGGCCAGATCTGAAGCTCAACTGAAAAGACTCAAAGTAGTTTGTTTCCTTCTGTAACTTCTGTAGCTACATAGCATCCCCACCATCTATCATTGTCCACTATTTTAAACTTGAAAATAAATTATTCTGAAGATACAAAAGATTAAAAGTTCAACACAATTTGTTTTAAATGGGCACTTGAACAGTAGAAAAACATATAGTTGAAAAGGTTAACATGAATCTCCAAACATTTTTGAACAAATGAATATAAAATAATTTTAAATTCATTATAGAAGATATTGATCATTTGTCAATTCCATTTTCTTAATCTTAATCCCATCACATAACAAACTGCTGTTTTACTATATCATACATTTGGTGGGGTACTTTGGAAATTTGTAACATTAGATTGAAATGACTAAAATTGATGTAAAGTTGAATCTTATGAATGGAATTGGTTCTGTGCAGGTTATCTGTACCTCACACTTCATATGAGATGGCCAACATCAAAAAAAAAAAATAGATTATTATTATACGGAACTAAAAATACAATTCCTACATTATTATATTCATTACTAAGGGGACAAAGAACAAGATAGAATGCCAGTTGGAACTAATGTGTGAAAATCTCACAGAAACCTGATGATATATTTCATCATAGTGTCAAATAAATCCTAAATTTAACTTGACTGAATCTCTGCAAGATGGATAGTTTTTCCAGTTTATCTTAAAAGAGATTGGTACACTTGTTGCTGAATGAGAAATCCTCACCATTGCCCAAGAGTCTGCTCCAAATCAAATAAGTCTTTCTCTTTTAATAATGACTCAACTGCCTCTGCTCTGCTGACCTTAGAATGAGAATCAAAGAGAGAAAGATATCATACATAAAACAAAAAGAGTAGAAAACAGCAAGAAGTGAATTGAATTCCACCTAAATGTCACCTTGCAAGTTGGCTTTTATTATTTGAGAGCAAAGCCATTTTGCTGACAAATCTGTTATTGTCTGCCTATTGTACAAAAGCAGCAGAAGGCATGTGAAGAGAAATATAATTGTTATATATAAAGGGTCCATAGCAGTATGTAGCACTAGTTATCTTACACAAGATGCATACAACACACAGTAAGTTGCTACAAGGGCTGTTTGAGAGATATTCTGCTGAAAGCATGCATTCATTGAATCAATTATTACATAATGCAGGCATTGTGTTTGATGTGCATGTCACATAACTTGTACTTACTGAGTGTTAGTGGAAAGAGGTGAAAATAGAGACTATGTTGCTATATTGTAATTTTAAAAGTAAACATCAATTTCTTGGCAGAATGCTTAGGTTCACATTTGTTCTTTTTCCAAGAGAGTCTTTAATTCCTACATAAAACTGTATTTTGAAAGAAACTTGAATTTTAAATCAGCTGACTTATGTGTTAGTAAACATTTTTTGGAAAAATATTCATTTAACATTGGGGTTATTACTTATTATATCAACAGACTACAGTTCAGTATTCTGTAGGTATACTGGACTATTAAATTTAGAATAAAAAAATTGTATCCATATAGCAAGCTCACCTACAAGCACCAAGCTGAGAAAAAACTGTTAGGAAAAATGTTCTCTCCATTTGTTGTACCTTTGAACTGAGTAGTCCTGATTTGCCTATTTATCCAAAAGCCAGAAATGAGGTGCTGGCCATAAGGCATGAATCTGATTTCCATTTGTATGTCCATTCTAAGCAAGGTTTCATTTGTCAATGACCTGGAATCATTGGAATAAATGAAGGAATAAATTAAGAATATATTCTACCAAACTGAATTCTTGTCTATTGTCTGACACAGCTTCAAAGGCAAAACTGAGAGAAAGGAGTTTAACAAAAAGTGTTTGTCATTTTGCACCAAAGTTGCAGAATCATGAAGATCTGAGTAAATCGTATTCAAACATTTTGTAAGATCCCAACAAGAGAATCTTGTTCCTTTTATATAATCCTTGGAATATACAAGAGAAAAGAAAGAAAAGAAAATTGCCTGTATTTAAAAAGTACTTTTTCACCTCCTTGGCAACATCTGTTCTAAAGTTCTTAGTTGAACAGATCTTTGCAGGCAAAGATTGTTGAATAAAGCAAGTTCATTGCAATCAATAGCAAAGACTGAAAACAATCAATTTGAATCCAAACACTTCATAATTAAATTTGGTTAGAATGACTGGCAGATCATACTGCAGATTCTAAATGGATTTGATTGAACTGCAATGAAGTATATTGAACTGAAGCTGACATAAATAATGTTTTTTAAAAAAACATCTTTATTGTCCTCTTTTTATGTATTGATAGATGGATAACTTGGAACACAAAAACCTGAACATTAACTCATATATAGGAAGCTGAGGGTGAAGGGACTGAAAAAGTAGTAGAGGCAATTTTCTGTTCTTGATGGATAACTCCTTGTTTATTCTCTCAAGATTTATATTCCAAAATGAATAAATCATATACCAATTAATATGATTTATATCCATTATTTTGCAATGTTTTAGTTTCATTAAATAAATGCTTTCTATCTTGTCTCTTATGACCACAATAACATTTTGAGCTATGGGCAAAGAGTCCAATGATGGCAATGTGCAGCTTTAGTTTTTCTCATGATATTTCTAAGTTATTTTTATCTTTGCCGAAACTCTGGAGGCAAAACAAAACTTATTCCCTTATTCCAGGGGTGTCAAATTCACATCATCACAGCGTCATCACATGACGTATCATGACTTTTTCCTCCTTCGCTAAACTGGGTAGTACGTGACACATCTGCAGTGCCTGGGCAGTGTGTGACACATCTGAGTCATGGGCCGAGAGTTTGACAGCCCTGCCTTATTCTCATTCCACAAAGGCCTTAAAAATGTTACAATCAATATTCCCAGAAATTTGTAATTAACATTAATAGAGATGTCTTCCTCTTTAGAATATTTTCTGAATCTGAATTATATCAATTTGCAGATGAATGTTCACTACCCTGTTAAGAATGAGTCCTTGCCCTTTTTTTGAATCTGATCTTGGAACATAAGGAACTTTTTTATAATTTCCCAGTTGGACCATTTTTCTTAGGATTGTATATACAATACTACTGTATATTTACTGACAAGGAGAAAATATTTTACCCAGAAATAATTAGCTCTAAATTAGTGGAATCCTTTTACCTTCAGCTGATTAGAATAGAAGAAAATGTAAGAAAAAACATTACCATTAGATTGATTGGTGATTGTTGATAAACCTGCTGAAAAACAAGAATATATCTGAATATTAGTTGCTTTCCTATTGAATGCTAACTCCTTTAGCATCTCTCTGTCACTTGTTTCATTCAAGTTTGAACCTCCCATTCCTTCCCTTCCTAAAGTAATTACCCTCCCTTTCCTTCAGATAATACCCACTATTTTTCTTTTTCTTTATTGTTGTTTTGTTTTTACAAGAGAACTCTCATGTGTGTGTGTGTGTGTGAAAGAGAGAAAGAGAGAGATAGAGACAAAGACAAAGACTTAGAGAGACAGAGAAACAGAGGGAGAGGGAGATAGAGGGGGATAGAGATCAGAGAGACAATTGTGGGTGTATGCAGATAAAAATCAATCAGTTTTGTAAATGGGACATTTTACTTAATAGGCAATTACTTTTTATTAGTTGTTACTAATTCAGTTAATGAAGGAGGGTCCTGGCTCTGGCTTTTTTTTTCCTGAGTGTGGTTTATAGGAGATATCTATAATAGGGCTGAGCAGTGTTTAAGATTTTATTCAGAAAACATGACTTGAACTATGCACAAACATGAATGTAGCATTTCGGTACAATTGATTAAAGCAAATCTATCATTTTCAGAAGTTTCCACTGAGTAACACAATCCTAGAAACTGCTTTAAGAGCAATAGACAAGTGTTACACTTATGTTCCTATACTTTCCAAAGGACTTATTTTAAATTTAACCAAAGCACTGTAGAGTCTTAAAAGATACAGACATGAACACATGCATATGCATGCACAGATACAGTAGGTGAGATGAAACTATATGTTGGGGAAAGAAATTGTTCATGGTTTGGCTTCAACTACAATAAGTTGACAAGATGCAGGAGTTTGATGTATGTATATTCTCTATATTCTTTGCTGAACTTGCAAGGAAATATCTTAAATTTAGGTCATCTCTCAGATACATAATAATTGGTGTCCAAAAATGGATCCGTAGGGCAAATGCAGCAGACCACTTAATTTTTTTATCCTGCAACTATCACTGTGAATCTTTTTTTTTTTTTTATGTTTGTTGTTTTGGCAAGAGTACCCTGGCAAATCCTAAACTCTTGTATCATGGCAGATAACAGCACACTCTTTTTCAGGAAGGAACAGAAGATGAAGTGCAAATATAATTATATAAACCATGGGTTTATATCTGAGGTTTTAATTCTGGGACATCCTAGCAGGACAACGACTATGAGTAAACAGGCTAAATTTCAGCTAAGCGAACAAATAAACAAAGATTGCTGTCAATTAGCAATCTACTTCCAATTCAACTTCCACCTTACCTGAGGGAAGAAATTTTTTTGGCCACAAGAGCTTTAAGAGTCACATTTTCATTTTTTCCCTATTTAAACGCAGAACTCCACTAAAGCTGCTTATCTATAATCCCTTTTTTTTTTTTCAAATGGTAAATCTTACTAAAGACTACTAGAATTACTACAGATTAAACAATTATTAAAGTTGGACTTTGAGAATTTTTGAATGTGCAAGAAGGCAAAACACAGGCGTAGAAAAAAAATAAGATGTTAGAAGTAAAGACTATGAAAGTGCTGTAAATTGTAAAATCCACCTACATTATGCCTATAATTAATTTGGGTCTCTTTCTTGTACACAACTTCTTCCTAGAGCTATCTCAGAATGAATCTGGGATCATCTTCATGGTTTATGAAAGGTTGCAATATTTTAGGTTCCCATATAGCCAATTACTATTTGGTATATGGCTGCCCATTTGAACCTCTGCCTTAGTGAAAATGATATGCAAATACAGCTGCTTCTCTATTCCTATCAGGCAAATAAAGTCTGGTACTTATTTGCTCATCTATCAGCTTTTCCACCTCTAATGGAAAATGAAATTTCTATACTGATAAGCAGCAGAAAAATCTTGTTTTTTCTGTTTGCCAACCTGGAAGATAATTTTGAATATCTGAAAAAAAGCACTCTCTTAGAGCTATATATCTTGCTAGCTTAGCCCAGGTGCGTGATAAAATAATGCATGTAAATAGAAGTCAGGGTTGACTCAATGCAAAATGATGTCTACAGAGAAGGTGGGGTAAAATATGACATATGAACTATGATGTCGTGTTATAAATGGCACCATTTATGTACTTGTTTCAGATAACATGTGTGAAGTGCATAATTGCATCATTTGTGTAAAGATGTCATGGTACCCCAATCATCATTCTAATATTACCATGGCTAAATATGGAAACACATGGCCACTTTATGAGAATGTTTTTGTTTCTTTTGTATGTCTCAGACAGGTTGGCTGTTGAGGATTCCAAGTCCATAATAAAATGTCACCACTGTTACTTACTTTATTGCTATAAAGTATATTGCCCACTGAGCAGTCATCAAGGCTATTATCAGTGCCATTAATACCTTGCTACTTCATTGACTGTACTCTACACGGCATCATTCAAAATCATTAACGTTAACCAAGCAGCACTAAAGTGCACTGCAGCTCATTCTGTACTTACTTCTTTCATTGCTGGTCAATGGTGCTATAGTTTACTTACTCTGTTAATGATTTTGATAAATCTCTGGGTGAAATGTTTGAAGAAACACCAAAGGATCTGGCTATTGTCCAGCTAGCCTTTATATTTGGCTTGTTCTTCCTCATAGTTCCATGAACAGTTTATTTATACATATAAATATGGAAGCTAAGGGTTACACCTAGTATATAAATTTCCAAGTCCCTTAAAATGTGCTATGTTTAAACAGCAAATATTAATAAATATTTTGTTTATGTATCCATGAGCCTTGTTAAGAGTCTTTCCTAATATTAACAATTGGGTTGCCCGATAATTGATCAGTTTCACCAAAAATACACAGATTATAAAAGCAGGAGAGAGAGGCAGATTTGAGAGCCAATTGAAGATATACATCATGGCAAATCTTAGGATGGTATTGAATATTACCTCAGCACAAAGACAGTACCACAAATTGCATAGCACTGAAAAATCAACTATATTGATGGATTCAGTTCAATGAAGGGCCATCATTCAAAGCAAAAAACTCAAAATGGCCTTAAGGAGGACCTTTAAAGTTGTGGATGAGTTCAAAAACATGGATAATCACAACTTTAACATCTATGCTGAATACTCCATGTGATCTTATTTTTGCAAAGCAACCAGAACTACATCTATTCTTTAAAGCTAGCTGTGTGGGTTGTCATAGCATTCTAAACCAGCTAATATGGAATTGAATATTTTGTAGTCCAGTTAGCAGTGGGAAGCCAGCCACTTTCTTAACAAGTTCTATGAACCAAGAAATCACATTGAATTTGGTTTCTTGTTTAGCACTTCTTTCTTTCACATTTTCTTTTAAGAGCATTGTGTCCTATTATCACATATTAAAGAGGTATGCCATTTTCTTGTGTATTCTGAACTGTTTTTTGTGGAAATGTTTATATAAATAATTCATCAGGTGAAGCTTTTAATATAATAATTATTGGTGTATGGGATAAAATTTACTAGAATTATTTATGCATTTTAGCCTGCTATTAGTTTGGAATAGATTTTAACATTAGATAGCATCTCTAGCCATAGTACTGCTTCTTTCTTTCTTTCTTTCTTTCTTTCTTTCTTTCTTTCTTTCTTTCTTTCTTTCTTTCCTCCTTCCTTCCTTCCTTCCTTCCCTCCCTCCCTCCCTCCCTCCCTCCCTCCCTCCCTCCCTCCTTTCTTTCTTTCTTTCTTTCTTTCTTTCTTTCTTTCTTTCTTTCTTTCTTTCTTTCTTTCTTTCTTCAATCTTGAACTTCACTTTTCACAATAGGAGAAGGATAGTCCTATAATTAAGTAGAGTGAAACAATACAGTAATGTGGAGGACCAAGAAAGGTTCTGGATAGGGTCTCAAATCAAATTCTTTTATTACTGAATCATGAAATGATTATATAAAGAGAGAAATGCAGGCCGCTGAAATAGCTCCTCCTTTTGTCTGCCAAGAAACCCCAACATAAATTTGGATATACATTCCAAAAAGAAACAAAAAAGAATAATACATTAAACATAGTTTGAATACAGCTATCAATCCGAATTTGAAAATAATATATTTTCACACAATCATAAAACCTTAAGATTTAGAAGGGATCTTGAAGAACATCTACTTTGTTTTCTATTCAGCCTAAGTATCCATCATTACAATGTCTCTGAAAATTATTCCGCAGGCTCTTGTTAAAATCCTAAAGTGAATGAAAGGCCACTACCTCCCAAAGCAATTCATCGCTTAACAGCTCTTACTGTTAGAATTTTCTCCCCAAAGCCCACTTAAAATCTGCTTCCTTGTAATTTAAACTTATTGTTTCTTTTCTTATCTTCTCAGACAACTCTGAACAATACTACACATTTTTTCCATGACAGCATTCAGGTACTTAAAAACAGATGTTATGTGTCTCTGCAATCTGCTCTTCTACAGAGCCTCTAACTCTCATCACAGGTTTTTCTTTCTAGGTTCCTTATTAGATTGGTTATTTTTCTTTGGATAAGCTCCAGTTTATTAATGCCCTTCTTCAAATTTAGTGTCCAGAACTGGGGATCATATTCTAGGTTTAGGATTAGAGATGAACATTGAAAAATTTTGTTTTTGGTGACTGATTTTGGTACTTTTGTTGATGCAGTTCCAGATATTTATTTATTTAAATTTCATTTGTTGCTAACCACAATGGAATTATCTGACAATGCCTGCTCACCCAAGGACATGTATGCCCACATGTCTCTGTTGTTGTTGTTCAATCTATTTTCAGTTTTGCATTTCTCCTTATCATTTAAAATCATATTGAGATCTTTACACATAACACTTTGGAACACAATGGACTTTACAATTTTGCCTGCTTGTTAAGTTAGGTTTTAGGGACAAGCTGGTACCTTGGTATATTAGCTGCTCTGCTCCCCAGTTTGATCTCTCTTCATGCTCCTTGAGCAGGTCTCCAAGTTGGAATAGTACTCATCTTCTAAAATTGAATAATTTTAATACTCTTTCCTTGAGTGCCAGTTTCTGACCTCCATGGCTACTATAGACTTGTCTCAGTAATAGCTGTTTTCCTTAAATTCTGGTAAATATACTGTATGTTTGATCCCATTTTACCCTATAATAATTGAGCTGTGAGCAGAATATACAGGGTTTCACATCTAATCCACTACTATTGTTAGACAACTTTCTGATCCAACTGAGATTTATTGCAACTTGAAACTTGTGCAGAAGTGATGTACCCATTAGTAGTGTCTAGCCCAGCCATGTAATGGATCCAGAAGTGCACTTAAAGAGATTCTAAGTGATCTGAAAGGCAGTTCCATTGATTACCTGTTAGCCTCTGGTAACAGAAGGAAATCCCAGCTCTCAAAAAGATTGTCACTGAGGCCTTCTTTCTGTGCGCTAATTCAAAGTTCTGATCTCAAAGTTCTCCTAGATTCACTGAAGGTGAGGTGAATCAGAAATGACAAAGTAGTAGTATGTCATAGTAGAGAAAAAGGAATATAATCTCAAGATAAATATAAACATGGTGTTAAGATGAAGTACCGTACTTGTAGGGCATTTCTTACCTGTTCACACAACCAATTTGCCCAGCATTTTGTCAATAAAGTAACTCAGACTTGTCATGGTATCGGTTTATGGGTAGGGACCAATGTGTGACTCTGTCTGGGACTTCTTTTGACCTGAAGACTTTGAAGAAGTGATTAGAAATCTGCCTTCTATGGATTTTGCTACATGTCTTGATCCATGCCCATTTTGCAAAGAGTAAGGAGGTCAAAATGATCTGAATCTGGGACAGATCAACCCTTCTACTTAGGAAGAGATTACCAGCAGCCTTGAAAGAGGATATGTTGTATATCCTGCTTAAAGGTCTTCCTCGGATCCAGGATTGCTTAACAGCTCTCATTGTTTTTGAAGAAAGTTGTCATAGTATCTTGACATGGGTTGTAGAACAATGGTGGGTTTCAAAACCCGGAGCTACCAGTTCGCTTTCGGTATCAACAGCTATATTCCTCCCTCACTATAGTGAATTTTCAACTCTGGCCTGGACTTCTGCAATTTTGGGGTCACTTTTAAAGTCTACTCAGAAATTCCAATTGGTTCAAAATGGAGTAGTCTGTTATCTAGAACCTATCCCCATGATCATATAATACATTTTCAGTGGATTCTGGCTTGATAGAATTGAAAGTGCCAACTTTTCATTTCTAAAACCTTATACAACCTACTATCCAGGAAAAATGCAGGACTAAGTGCTCCAACCTCACTCAATATGTTTAAGGATGTTAAACTGGAAAATTTGGTGGTGGTACACCATTTCAAGACTGAAGCCAGAAACCGCTAATTTTGTATTATGGTATAATACTATAGAACAGCCTCCCCCTGGAAGCTAGATTGTCCTCCTTGGTAACAACCTGTCAAAGGGGCTAAAATCAAACTCCTGGGAGAATTTTGGAGATTGGCAGCTCACCATGTTATTTTTTGCTATATATATGCTGTAGTTGGCATTTATTAGGATTTTATTTTACTTTTATTAATACAATGATATTATTTTGGAGTTAACTGGTTAATTAGTATCACAAACACTTTATTATGTTGTATATCTTATTATTGTAAACCATGACAATCTAGAGGCATTCACCAGCAAACAAATTTAATAATAACAACTCTCAAATGGATATGACAGAATTAACATCTAAGGTTGTGGAATATCCATTTAGAATTAATGTCCCAATAAAGATGCCAAAGAAGGTGACTGCAGTTGCATTATTAGATTCAGTAGTTGTAAGGCAGATTCAATACCATGTTTCTCCTCATTAAAACAGAGTTTGTGGCTTTCCCCCTATCCCCTTCAATTAGTGAAGGGCTATTTCCTACAATAAGTCCTTTGAGACCAATAGTGCAAATCCAGTACAAAGTATATATTGGTTAAAACTTTTAATTGACCAATTACTTCTCCTTCTTTTCACCCAGAAGCTTAGAAGCAAAACCAGATGGCCTCTTACTGCAGAGAGAGAGTAAAGCTACAATACACAAATGGAATCCCAGAAGTTGCTCCTGGAAAAGTCAGGGATCCTCTATTAGGACTGCATAATCCATACTAACCCAGTCTTTCTTTGGGCTGATGCAGCTGCCCAACTGCATAGCTGATAGAACTGATTTCAGTAACATTCAAAATATATAATTGGTGAATATTGAAAATATGGTATAAAACCTGTTAGAACTCCTAATTTCCTAAGTGTCAGCTGATACTTCCCTTTTCCAATCATTTCACAGAACTAGTTTACAGTTGTGGCTACTTGTTGAAGGAAGTCTTCAGAAACTTTAGTGAGTGTCCCTCTGCAGTATAATATGCCCTGTAGTGATTTAGGGATTGGAATTCCCATTCCAAGAGTTCCAGACACAGAAGGGGTTAAAAAAAACTCTGGTAGATGATTGGGGACACCTGAAGGCTGCAAAAATCAAATTATGAGGAGCCAATAGCAGCAAGACTGTTCACTTCTGGGGTGGCATTTTAAAAAGGCCTCATTTCTGTTTATATATTTTCTCTTTCTAACAGAACCTTTTGTTCTGTCCCCGTACCATGCACACACCAACCAGTCAGCCGAGGGTTAAATAAACTCTTCAAGCACTCAACGTCAGTGATAAGGAACTTGGCAGCAACTCCGTGGCTGCCTGCCAAAAACTTTTACTCCGATAACACAGACAAAAATACACACAGTTTGAATAGTCCAGTTTGTAATTAAATCCACAGCAAATAGGTGTTGTGTCCAAAGGTGCAAAGTGCCTCGCCAGAGATTAGCTTTGTCCGTCACAGAGTCCAAATGGCCACCACACTCCCTTTTATAGCCTGTGGGGTGTGGTCCAGTGACTCAGATAATCTCTGGCACGCCTTCCCCTCTGCTGCGCACGCTTCTCCCTGCGCCTCTGGCGAGGGTCCAGCCAGCACTTATTTTCCTTGCCGCTGTCCACCTGTGGCTGCAGGGATGTGCTTGGCTCTGAGCCTATCATTTGGCCTTTGGTGTCCACTGGAGGCATTGCCAGAGCGGAGGGTCCTGGAGAGGGAGGCCTTGCCAACTCCTCCTCCTCACTCTCAGAGTCTGCATCTGTCAATAGCCCAGGCTCAGGCAACGGAGCCACAACACCTTTCCTCTAGATCTTGCTGCAAGCCAGTTAACAAAGTATATCCACAGGGAAATATAGAGTGCAGATCAGAGGCTGAAACCAGTGGTGAGTTGCCCCCGATTTGCACCGGTTCTATAGAACCGGTAATAAAACTGTCCACTGACTCTAACGTCACTAAAATGCTACTGTGCATGTGCAGAAGAGCGTGCAAGCAAAGTGAGCGCACGCGCAAGGCACTGCTATGAACCGGTAGTAAAGGTAAGTAGAACCCACTCCTGGCTGAAACAGCAAGCTAGGAAATACAGAAAGCTAGAAGGAGGATTGTATTTGATGTTCATTGAAGATTACGATCTGGGTCTTCAAAGTGGTTTGTGGCAGTCTTACTAAAGGGATTCCTTCCATGACTTAGAGTGCAGTTGAATTACAGCTGGGCTTTTAGAGAAACATAGTGGAAACAATGGGGTTTAATCCAGCACACTGTGTGTATACCCTGTTTTGTTAAGGCAAAAAGCCCAATTTGTCATTAATTTCTAGTCAAATACATACCTGCACTATCATACTGATGGACTTAATTAGAAAAAGGGAACAATTCCATTACTCTTTAATTAATTTAATGTAGTTAAGCTTCTTTAAGCAATTTAATTTAATTCAGACTTTCCAAATGAATAAGTACTCTGGAGCACAGCAATCTTTCAGATTCTACTTTTCATTGAATAACAAAATAAACGAAGAGGTATGTGTTTAAGAAAGATGTATTCAACATGCATGTATTTCTTAGGAAAAGTTTATAAAAAGTTATAGATTAGGATATCTTATAAAATATTAGGGAGAAATACATGTGAAAACAATTATAAACTTTCATACTTTTGCTTAAATTAAATGGAGGAGATTTACTAACTTAATTTATTACATGTGAACCTAACAGAGCAGACTAATTTTTCCATCCCTTATGAGGAAGGAATGACTTTTAGAGCTTTGCTGATTGACTTTTGTAATAGCTTTTGTTGTTAATCATCCAAAATACATAGTTAATTGGCTCATATTCAAATGCCATAAATAAATAAATACATAAGATCCTTGAATCAAAGCACTTAAAAGATGATTTGTGCCTGATTTACCCATTAATTGTACTCTTGAAATATGACTAATAGCTCCTTCCATAGACTGATTCCAACAATAAGATTTTGCCTGACTGCTGGAAGAAGTTAATCCAAACATACTTGATCATTTAAGTACTTATGCAGTAGAACCAGCTAGGGGGACAGGGCAGGCACTGTAAAGCATGCTACAGAAACAACCTTGATTCTTTTTATGACAAAAATAAAAAGTGAGCAAATGTCACATCTTTTCATTTTTGGGAGGCTGCACTTTCTATGATTATTTATCTCTCCAAAGACTGCAGATGTTTTTTTTAAAAAAATGAATTATTAATGCAACAAGTATAATTGAATATTTATAATCAATAATTCAACAAATATAAATGAATAAAAAACTATTACCTTCCCATTTTTAGTTGAAACTACTCTCAGCTCCCAGGTTTATCACATACCATCTGCAAATTGTTATGTGTCCTTTTTCACTAAACTGTTGTGGTCACGATGGAATATGGGGTGGGGTTATTTTGGTTTTTTTTTTTGCCATTTCAGGAAGAATAGCTGCCATTTCTTAAGAAAGATGAGGACATCTGAATAGCCATGTCTGACGTTTTAAAACAATTTCTAATTTTGGGATCTTTGGAGTAGATTTAGAGGAAATAGAAGCCTCTATTTAAATCTCCTAGAGCTTTCTGGCTGAGGAGCTCTGGGAGTTGAAGTCCACAAGTCTTAAAGTTGCCAAGGTTGGAGACCCCTGACCTAGGGCACAATGTGTATCTAGTATAGGATTTAATTGTGGAGGGAAAAAAATGGTCAAAATCCATGCCTCTGGGAACTGCTGTTTTACTGTAGTACTATGAGAGTGTTCTGGGAATTGTAAAAATTGAACTGATGGGATAGGTGACTTGTGCACCATTGGTTTTTACCCCTGCAATGTTTAGTAGTGCTTGCAGATTAGCTTCCCTTTGTAAGTCAGAAGCCATCCTTCTTCTATGACAAAAACTGAACTGCCATTTTCATGTAATGATACGGGGGAAAAAATCAGAAAATGGCAGTATATTTATTCTTGGACTGTGTTGTTCTAATACAGTTGCAAATCAGTATGATCTATTCCAAAACACCAGCCTTCCCAGCATGGCAGATTGCTATAACTACAGGGGAATAGCGGCAGAATAAGCATTAGTGAGAGTATTTTGCCCAACACTTACAATTTCTACACAGGAGTTTGGCAGCAGTTGAGAAACAAGTCCATATGCTAGCTACTAATGTTGCCTCTGAAAATGAGTCATATATACTGTAACACAGGATGTAATTTTCCACAGACTCATTCAGTAAGTAAGTAATTAGTTAATTTACTGAAGCTAGGAAATAATCTTATATTTGTCCTAACCTGGTGTCAGAGAAGCAAAAATATTCTCATCCTCCAATAGATTAAGCAGATTTCCTCCATTTCCTTTCCATTCCGAAGGAAATAACTTAATTTTTTAAAAACATGTAGGTTTCATTCCAAGAAAAGATGAACTTGTGAAAAAGGCCATCGAGAGATTTCCTCAAGAAAATATAGAATGTTCATCCTAAAGCAGATATTATTATTCCTAAATTGTCTGCACTCACTCTTCCATTCTGGCATTTCATTACTTTTTAAAGCACATCTCTTTTTCCTCAGTAGGCACTCACTATTGATATTAATAGAAACAGAATTAATATTAATAAATGCAATAAACTCTGTGTTTGGCAAAACCTTGTCTTAAACTTCAGGGTTTTTTTTTTTTAATTACTTTGCATAGCCTGTCCTCCATGCATAAGCTCACAGGTCTGTATTTTAGGCTTAGAAATATGATTGTCATCTACCGCGAGATGATTATAGGGAAAATATTTTGGATAAAAACTATGGTGGTGTTTCCTATGTGCAAAATTATTACATCAAAATGTAATAAGCGTAGAAAAGAGAGACAGAAGGCATGCTGCAAGGTAGTTAGGATGGCTAATGGAAAAGAATCTTTTTTTTAGCTTCTTCCCTTTTGCATTCATTTAAAATGGTGAACTGGTTGCGTGCAGACATTCAGAAGTATATCAAGGAAGGCTAGGGGGAGAAATTCACCCTTGCATATAGACAAGAAAGAGTACTACTCTTCAAGGTAATCCAGACAAAAAACGCAAACAAGAGTTACCATCACTGTCTTCCTTGTAGAGTTACAATAACAGATCTTGCAAATCTGTAAGCATTTCTCCCCCTTTTACCTTCACTTTCCAGAAAACTAGGAATGGTACGTTCTGAGGCCTTTTGCTTCTATGGGCTGAGATACCTTTTCCATGATGGTTAAATAGTCCACAGTCCTTCCTTATAACTGCCAAGGTCACTCCTGCAAACCATTACAGGTACATTGTCTGTAGAGATTTTAAAAACCCAACTGACTAAAAGTGACCTTTGTGACTTGCAGACAAAAGGCAGAACCTCTTATCTGCCAAAGATGATTGTGAATCTGTCTGGATGTTTATGGATTCAAGTCGTTGCTGCCAGTGCACTGATTTGATGGTTGTTGGCATGGTGCAATAACAAAGGCAGGCTGGTGGTAGTGTGGTTGGGCCAGATGCTGCGGCTGCTGCTCTGCCCCCTGATACATTCTAGCATCAAATATGCTAGTATGCCACTTCTTCTTCTTCTTCTTGTGCTATATCCGTCATCGGATGTTGGCGATCAAGTTGGCGATCCTATTTTTATCAACAGCTGCATGAAAAAGTACTGTTGAGTTTTGTCCAAACCAGTCCCTTAGAATTTGAAGCCATGATGGTTTTTTTTTCCTGCCTGGAACCTCATTTGCCTTCAATCTTTTCTTGGATGATTAAATGAAGTATGCTGTATTTTTCTGGGTGTCGCATCACATGTCCAAAATATTCTAACTTTCACTTTTTTTAATATGCCTGGAAACTCTAAAAGATTGTGTGGAGAACCTTGGGGGATAAAGGAAAGAAATGCTGCCTAAGGAACAATCAGACAAGAAAAGCAGGATTTCCAGTAGCTAAATAGTCAGTGAAAGAAACTCGGGAAAAACTATCCTAATTGATCTGATGGTTAAAAGTAATGGTGAAAAATCTGTACCTTCAGAATTGCAAGATTCTGATAACTTACAATAAATTAGGGCTGTCAAACTCACTGGCCAAGGGCCAGATTTGTCACGTGCTGGGCATGCCCACACCTGATTTAGTGAAGGGGGAAAAAAGTCCCAATACATCAAGTGACGACACCGTAACAAAGTGTGTTTGACACCCCTTATTTAGTGTATCTAGTGTTTCTGTCTGATTTGCTTGGAAGACTGACTAAAACAACCTGAGGTATTTTATGATGTTCATTTCAAAGAATAACAAAGCATTAGTAGCTTCCACATTCTTTTCACACATTGGTTCAAATTCAATTTTATAGTATACTTCTTGCTCAAACTGAAAAGCAAAGATGTGTATCTGTCCCTGTTGTCTCTGTCTGTCTGTCTGTCTGTCTGTCTGTCTGTCTGTCTGTCTGTCTGTCTATCCTTCTCTATCTCTCTATTATTTCTCTATCTCTATCTATCATCTCTAACTCTATCCATCCCTGCACTTAGATTAAGGATCTTTCACTCTGACTTTTTTCTAGGGTCATTAAAAATCTAGTTTTCTGGCACAGTATCTGCTCTTTCCCATCATGTAATAACCTGTCATGTCTCAGACATTTACCAAGTAACTAGGTGTGAAGATCCCCCCTAATGGGGCCGGTCTACCAGGAGTAAATAGGAAATCTCACACAGTTCACACCTCTTACTTCATTCTTCCTGGGTTGTTGAAAAGTGTTAATGGACCATTTCCTTCTGCTGGTAAAGAGAAAGCTGATCAAACCTACTGACTGACTGGAGAATTCACTACTTTCTATCCAAGCCTTCTGCAGGGATTGAAAGTTGGGGGAGGGTCAGAGTGGTTTAATCCTTAGGAAATTTGTCATTCATTCATTCATAATCCTTTTGTCAACCACTGAGTTTCATGGGAGATCCTGCTATATGTACAGGGTTTAATCTTTTATTCTAAGTTAAGACTATTAATAGATGAGAAATATGTACAGAGCTTTATTAATTTAACAGATAAGGTAGTTTTCTTGATTTCAGGGACTCACGTTTTCTGAATGAGCCTATAGAAACCTTTGTGCTAAATGTGTGAAACTGTGGGGGCACATCCCGTCCCTGCCACCATTCTATTTCTGTTCAGGCAAATGTTGGGTTTTGCCTGAAGTGTTTGAGAGAAGCTGTAGTGGTCTGATTTGCTCATCCCTGGAGAAAACAGATGGAACTTGCTTAGAGGCAGCCTGGAGAGTTAGTTAGGACTTCCTTGCTTCTGGGTTCAAAATAACCTTAAGTCCTTTATCTTTTATTCAGCAAGTAAGGTGAATGACAAATGAGAGCAGTGGTACTGCCACAGGCCAATTTTGTCTGCCAAGCAGCTGGGAATTTCTCCACTAGCACTTTTTGCAATGCTCTAGCAAATCTTCTACTTCCTTCAGAGGATCCCGCCTCACCTAATGGAACCATGGAATAAATCCAGTCAATTTCAGGTCATGATTTCTGATTTGGTTCAATCTGTTTTGTTTTCCTCATCTATATTACATTGCAAACTAAAGTTTTGTACAAGTCTGCTGGGTTTCACATATGATTTATAAGGGTAGACTGGGGTTTGGTATCCTCTGACCATTTTATTTTAAAAAAATCTTGCTACATGTTGTAAAGAATTTTGTGAGAACTGGTTGAATAAGAACTGGAACTCCTAGAGGAAAGTCTAGGATGTGGATTATTCATAAACCTCAATACATGTCATTTGTGCTATATAGAACTTGGTGATTTGCCATTTTTGTGATTTATATATTTCTGATCAAGCTGCTATATACAGTGTATTCCCAACCAGGTTGCGCAACTTGGGCATGCTTCCCAGCTGTTAGAGCATTATATTAGCATGATGATAGCATAGAACCATGAAAGGTTGTATTGAACAATGTAATATCATTGAAGAGAGTGGAAATCGTGTACTTTTTTGTTTTATATAAGAATGTGTAGAATATTAATAGATAGCAAACAGGGTATGGGCTGCCTGTAGTCCAATCTATAGAGTCAATATAGGCTGCGTTCTGTAAATAATAAACTTCATGTCTATCAAATTAGCCCCAAATTTGTGTGAACAAAAAACTATATTCTGGCAGCTTTAGACATTTTGAATATGTTTTCTTAAGAAAAAAGGTAAGATATTAATCAAAAAATAGCAGACAAAAAATTTAAGTAAATATAATATTTTCAGAAAAGGCAAATGCTTAAGTAGTGGTTATTGGCTATAGATAATGGAAGAGAAGGGAAAATAATCCATTCTCTTGTAAGACAATAGTTCTTTACCATTTGTAACAAGTAAAGAAAAGGAAGAGACTGCAAGAGATAGTGAAGCTGTAAGTTGAAGTTGGCATTTGTTGATTTCTTCTAAGATTCAGTGGCTTGATGGATACATATGTTTATATGTGGTGAACCTATGGTATAGTACAGAAATGGAAATCTCTGGTTCTTCCAGTATTGTGAATTATGGTTTCCAGCATCTCATCCTATTCCCCATACTAACTAAGGTTTTAGTGAGTGAATGGGACAACACATGGAAGATTACATGTCACATATCTGAAGACCAGTGTTCAGTGAAAAGAGACATTTTTATTCAAATATTTAATCAGTACACTTTTTTCACAACAATGTCCAAGTTGTCTTCTTTTCATTTAACTTTATATCAATAAATGTTTCTGAAGTTCAAAGAAACATGCTGTGTTCTAAAAACAAAATCAGGGAACTAATTTTGCTGTCCACAGAGCAATTTTTGTCTATGGTGATTCTGGTAGGAAATTTTCCTTTATTTTCTTTTAGGAGAAGGATGCTGAAAAATTAAGTTCCCACAGAGATATTCCAAGCTCTCTAGCTCCAAATTTCTTCCATATAGATATACATGACAGGTCCTTCTGAGAATCATAACTCAGAATACATTTAGATTTAAATGCCTATAATGAGATGAACAAAATACATATTTCCTGATGTTGGAAGAAACATCCTTCTAGGTTCTGCTCCAAGTGGGGAAACAGACACTGGAAACATGGAGACTGCTTGGAAAGATGGTTTAATGGTGGACAGGATCACATGGCTTGAGTTCCTGAACAGAAAAGGGGTGATACAGTAAATCTTTGGGTTTTTATGCTCTTGCTGGCTCTGCATTTCTTGGGGCCACGAAAGAGTATCCTGATTGGTTGTCAGACTCCCAGGGGGTGGGGGTCTTGCTGGCTGATGCAATCTTCCCAGGTGCCATGTGGTGAGCCTCGTCTAGATGGGTCCCATTGTGTTAGTTTCTGTTGCTATTGTGTAGAGGGCTAATCCTATCTTTCGCAATTCCTACTATGGCTCTGCCTGAAGGAGGTAGATCTTTGTTATGTAGAATAGACTGGCCCAGGCCTTAATGGCCCATTGACAAAGGGTGGGGGGCAGGAAGGTGGGAGCTGCTTCAAAACATGCTTATCCCAGGGAAATATAATATTCTGCCTTTTTCATATTTCCTAAAATATTTCACTCTTCCAGGAGAGGGGTGGGTGCTAACTTCCTACAATCCCTACTCTTTTTTTTTTCAAAACGTGAGTTTTGAAACAAGTTCTTGGCAAAAGATTAAAATTGATCACATCAGGGAGCCTTAATGGGTGCTTTTAATTTTCTAATGCAAAGGGGAGGCATTGATAGAGGCAACAGAAAAGGATTCCTTCAGTGGCTCTTGAAAGCTTTCAACCATGAAGGTCTAGCAGCCAGGAGAAAAGTTCTGGTAAGAATTTTACAGTATCCAATTTTCCATGCCAATTAATTTCAGATTTCAGATATTACTTTCTGTGAGCTTCCAGTCAGGTTTCAAGCAAACACATGTCCCAAAATTTTTCACAGCCATGATTTTCCTTTAAATTGCAGGCTGCCCATTTCCAAGGGTTGGTTACTGAACCTGCCCTAGCTCTTTATTGCATCCAGGATTTGTGAGTCCAAATTGAGGTTAGCCAGTGTACAATATCCATTCTTTTTTTTTTTTTTTTTTTTTGGTGTTACACATAATGAGCCCTGGGATTTCTACTCATGAGACCACCAGTGCAATATATCTTCCTTTACTGGGCAACTGGGCAGCATCATTTGTGAGTCACAGTCAGGGCTTGGGTTTTGGAGATCACTTTTCTGCTATCTCTTCAAGTGAGGGAATTGCCTGAGGGGCATTGCTTCCTCCCCTTGGAATTAGCAGGGAGATATGACTTCTTGGGCTTTTAGTGCTACAGAGCAAAAATCAACCTAGGAGAAGCTTTGTGTGGAGGTAAGGGAAGGGAATAGTTGCAGTCTAATTCTGAATAATGTGTGTCTCTCTGTGTGTGCATGTGTATGCAGCTACTTTTACAATACAGGCAATACAAACATTTTGGACATATTTCTCCTCTCCACCAGACAGAAATCTAGAGTGTACATAACTTGCTGTGGCAATCACTCCCAAATACAATTTTTACAATAAACTGATTACAATATAAATGAGACAAGAAAGAAAACCTTACAATGAATTTCCACCCTCCCCCATAGTCTTTCCAGCTGTCTTCTGGGAATTGAAAAGAATCTTTTGGTCTTTACTTGTACATCTCAGGGTCTTTTCTTTCATGTCTGCTGGGTAGCATGCTTGGTGGTAAGGCTGGTCAGTCAGGCTTGGAAAGGTCTGCCCCACTCTGGTTGCTGTGCTGACTTTCAGTGGAGGCTGGATTCAAACCCAATTCCTGGTTCAAACAGATGGAGGGTCTCCTTTGGAGGCAGCATCTGGATCCATGTGCTCTGCTTCCACAGGTTGCAGAGTCCTTTGTGCAGGGCTGAAAGACATTAGAACAGGGTCCCCTCCCACCTTTTGTGGGTAATCTTCCCAGGAAAGGCAATGTAACAGGATTAGAGATGGGGGGGGGGTAGATAGCTTGCAGGCAGAGTTTGAAAAGAAACAACACAACAATATTGCAGTTACTAAACAGATAATGCAGTTTCAACAAAATGGAGACACAACAGATAAGAAAAAAACTGGATTCACATGCTTCAGGAAAGAGATGAACAGGTAAACCCATTTAAACACATACAGTAAATGCAAGACTGATTTTTTTCTTGTAAACAAACTTAAAACGTTTCCTCATAAACTTGAGTTGTTACTTTAAGATACAGAGAGGAGGAGAAAAAAAAACCAGAAATGAAATGAAATGCTCTCTTTAATCTGTGTTTGTTGGCCAGACAAACACAGGGCAAAGGCTCTTTCTTTCTTTTTTCTCTCTCTCCCCCATTTTCATTGCTTCAACCTTTTTTTTTTTTCTAACAATTTAAAATTCTTGTCTCTAGAGATCAGATACATTTTACAGTTACAATTACCTTGAGGGCGCACAAAGACTTAGACACACACACATAAAACAAGGAAAACAAAGAGAAGAAAACAGAACTCTGAGATTTCACACACACTGATCATTCCCACATAAATCTCAGTTAAATTAGGGAAGGCACAAATCTTAAACATACCACGTGGTTGCATAGAAGACAGAGAGACAAACAAACAAACAAAACAAACAAACAAAACAAACAAAATCCCCAACATTCCTATTTATATATTTCCCTTTTCTTTTAAGTACCTTTATTTAGCCAAATTTGTCTCCCGGTGTTGTCTCTTAGCAAAGCCCACTTTTGACACAATTTTCCCGCTCGTTTCCGATCCATGCCATTTAAAATGGCATCCGCCTGGCGTTCCAGGCCTCGAGCACTTTTTCCAATCGGGGTTCCTGCCACCCGCGAACTACCGCTACCCATGACCCTGTCTTTTCACCTGAAGGATCACTTCGGCTTAGCCGGGTGGCCCGCCTCAAGTTTGCAGAGAAAAAGCTCTGGGAAGGACTTCGATTCCCTTACGAAGTACGGGCCCCTTCCATAGGGAACTCGCCACAGTTTTCAGATCCAAAAAGGGGATCCGGGAGGACCTGCTGACCCCAGCAGTGAGTACTGGCCCCTCCTCACACTATCTCCGTGTCTGGGCTGGACACACCGGGATTCCCTTTTACAGTTTTATTACCCCCCCTTCACACGCTTGGCTTTCGCTCGGCTTCCATTCCTTTTAAACACAAAGTTCCACATTTGGTGACCCCCCCTTGCTTTCTCTATCCTACCGGTCATGGCTCGGTGGAGCTAGCAGTAGGCAGAGGTGCGGCTAGAGGTCACTCAAAGAGGTGAAATCAGACTGTTTTCCAGGTGGAATCCCACATACACACTTCCTCCTTCCCTAACAGAAGGTCCTGTGCTCTGGCAAAACCCCCATGCTCTCCAGACTGTTAGTCTTTCTGCGGCTAGGAAATGCACAGAGGAAGCAAGATCCAGCTGTAGTTGGGAGAAGGGCCTTCACTCACACACATGCAAGCATACACAAATTTCCCATGCTTTTCCATACTTTAAAATGAAAAATTTAGAGGTACTCACCTTCTTTCCAAGCAGCCTTTGAGCTCAAACTCAAAACCCCTTTAAAACCTAGTTCCAAATGGCCAAGGTCCATGAAAACATACCCACAGACTCAATGGGTCTGCTGCTAGCAAGGGAGGCTTACCTGGGCCTGGTCCATTGGTTAGGTTAGCTTGGAGTCCCATCTGGGTCGCCAATTGTTGGAAGAAACATCCTTCTAGGTTCTGCTCCAAGTGGGGAAACAGACACTGGAAACATGGAGACTGCTTGGAAAGATGGTTTAATGGTGGACAGGATCACATGGCTTGAGTTCCTGAACAGAAAAGGGGTGATACAGTAAATCTTTGGGTTTTTATGCTCTTGCTGGCTCTGCATTTCTTGGGGCCACGAAAGAGTATCCTGATTGGTTGTCAGACTCCCAGGGGGTGGGGGTCTTGCTGGCTGATGCAATCTTCCCAGGTGCCATGTGGTGAGCCTCGTCTAGATGGGTCCCATTGTGTTAGTTTCTGTTGCTATTGTGTAGAGGGCTAATCCTATCTTTCGCAATTCCTACTATGGCTCTGCCTGAAGGAGGTAGATCTTTGTTATGTAGAATAGACTGGCCCAGGCCTTAATGGCCCATTGACAAAGGGTGGGGGGCAGGAAGGTGGGAGCTGCTTCAAAACATGCTTATCCCAGGGAAATATAATATTCTGCCTTTTTCATATTTCCTAAAATATTTCACTCTTCCAGGAGAGGGGTGGGTGCTAACTTCCTACACTGATAAGATAGAAGTAAAGTGTAACTGAGATGGGACATTATTACACCTTTAGAGGTCTATGTAGTAAATGTCACCTTCCTTGGGCTATCCAATTGGATCTTGACTCTCATTCAGCCTCTTGGGACCATAACATTGATCAAATTTATAGTGTGATTCAAATATGATTCGTAAGCTGTTCTTGTATCATAAGATGAAAGTGGAATAAAAATAGTTGTCATCAGTAAGTAACTTAGTTTGTTGGACATACCCTACATTCAAACACCAATTAAATTGTGCTTTCTGTATTTTGTACATAAACTTCCAGACAGACTCCTGTAATCATTTTACAGTCTAGATTTGGGGGGGGGCAATAGTTGTAGGCCCCTGACACAAACTGCTTATCTATGGTAAATACAGTGACTTTCTGTATTGAGAAGTACTCTGTCAACATTTTAAAAAAATATTTCAGATATCTCCAACACAAGGAAAAGCTATTATTTAAGAGTGTTGCGTCTGAATAACTTGACTAATGCAAGGACAAAACCTATAAAAACTGTTTACTGTTAAAGAGATTCTAAAGGAGTCCAAATTAATGAGATTCTTTTAATTTTAAGGATTGCACCATTTGAAACACAGAATTGAATGAAGGTTTGTACATTCAGGCTATTAAAAGTGCAGATATAGTTTTCTTTTTATTTATTAGTCAATGTTTATATTCCTTAAGCTCTGGAGAGTAACATTCATTAAAATTACATAAAACTGTGCTAAATTCAAATTAAAATATGCAATTAAGATAGTCTTATATGTGTCCCCAGCCTGTGAATATTCCTTAAGTAAAGAGTCTTACATCACTTTTTAAAAATTAGCATTCAAGAAAGAAAGTTAGAGAATTTTTCATCTCTTCCCCACATTTTTGCTGATGAAACTTGCTATAGAGATATCACCATTCAGATTAGGAATAGGAATTGCCAGTTTAACTTTATCAAGTTTTATTTTACTTAAAAGGGAGTTGAGAAAGGTGATACTATAATATAGTGATTATTGTACTGAATATCAGGTTTGACAAAGATTCAGATCCCCATTCAGTGTTAAGCTCTTTGGATAATCACCTCAACCTAATGTATTTTATACTGTTGTTGGAAAAATAAATTGGAAGGAAGAAAACCAAAGGAGGAGGAAAATCCTTATGCTTTAGAAGGAAAGAAGGTTATAAAGGTAATATATAGACAGGCAGATTGATGAAATCAAATAGAAGGTACATAGAATCATCAATAATAATGTTACTGAAAATTACATGTGCACTCTTGATTTAGAATAGTGTTTGTCAACATCAACAGCTTTAAGATGTGTGAGCTTTCACTACAGAATTCATTCACCCGAAAGATTGGCAAAAATGTTTAAAGACAAATCAACTAAATGTTGGAAATGTCACCAGATGCCGGGGTCGTATTATCGTATGTGGTGGACATGTGTAGAAGCAAAAAAATATTGGGCAAGAATTCATATGTGGTTGGAGAAGATGACGCAACAGCATATTGATTTAAAACCTGAGATATTCCTGTTGGGGAGTTTACCAGAAACTTACAGTAAAGAAAATGTACTGTATATTTGATTATTCATGTAATAACTGCAGTTAGAATTGTATTTGTACAAAATTGGAAGGGTGAAGAGATCCCTACAGAAGACAATGTGATTAAGAAAATATTAGAATGTGCAGAAATGAACAGATTAACACTTGCTATTAAAAGAAAGGAAGAATCTGACTACTATAATATATAGGATTTATTTTATCAATGGTTAGAGAATAAATATGAAAGGAAGGTATTATAAAGTTAAATAAGTTAAGAGAAATGTTACAATAATATACAATAGTATTATGTATTAGTATTTAAAAAGAGTAGATATAAATAATGAATATGGTGGTAAACTTAAATTGTTACAACACAAAAAATTTGTACCCAGATGACACACTGTTTAATGAACGATGAAATGTTTATATTAAAAGAAAATAAAACTTTATTTAAAAAAACTTATAGAATTCACCAGCAACAATGGTATAGAGGAATAAGAAGAAATGCTTCTTGTGAAGGATGAAGCTGGCAAATCCAAAACTAAGAAATGCAATAGAACTGTTATCCAAATCTCATGCAAATCAGGGGTGGGTTCTAAAATTTTTTACTACCGGTTGTGTGGGCATGGCTTATTTTGTGGACATGGCTTGGTGGAGGGGTAATGTGACTGGGTAGGCGTGGCCAACTTTTTTTTTTTTTTTTACTTTTAAAAGCATTTCTTCTATAACCTTAAGAGGTTGCAGAAAAAAATGCTTCTAAAAGCCTCTGACAATCAGGCAACTCAGCTGGGATCGCCAGAGGCTTTTAAAGGCTTTTTTTTCCTTTAACCTCGGCTGAAGAGGTTGTAGAAAAAATGCCTTTAAAAGAGCCCCTGATGATCCCAGCTGACCCGCACGATCATCAGAAGCTTTTTTTTTTTTTACTTTTAAAAGCATTTTTTCGGCCGAACAGGTTGTAGAAAAAATGCTTTTAAAAGTTAAAAAAAAAAGCGGTGGGCGGGATAAGCGAGCGGCGACAGGACTGGGGACCGGTTCGGGGTTGTGACCAGCCAATGATATTACCAGTTCTCCGAACTACTAAAAATTTTTACTACCGGTTCTTGCAAACCGGTGCGAACTGGAAGCAACCTACCACTGATGCAAGTGCCCTCAATATCCAAGATTGAAAGAATGGGTTCGGAAAAATATTTGTAGAGGTGGAAGAAGATAAATACTGGATTTAAATGCTGGAACTGACACATAAATATAGTTAAATTTCTTGATTCTGCAGGAGCTGATATTTATCATTACAAGAGCTTCTTTTGCATCTACAATAAAAGCAACTTATCTGAGATTCGTCCTTGACTCTTTTGCTGGTAAGCTCATAAGTGCATATTTGTCTTTCCTAAAGAGAGATTTATTGTTGTGCTCAGACTGAAGCTCTGACAGCTATAGTCAGGTGTAGTGCATATCCTTGTGAATTTCTTATGCCGACCCTTTGTAACTATATTTGGGGACGTTACATGAATACTTCCTTCATCAATGAATAAATGCTGTTAGTGATGTATTTCTATTAATTACTTATTCAAAGTTAGCAAGCCACATGGATGCCAGAATGGCACTTTTTTGTTGCATTTTATCCCATCATAGGAAGATAGAAACTTTTTTCCAGTTGAAGGTTTACTTCTCTTCCCAGTTCTTCTCTAGCACTTGACCATTTTTTTGCCTGTAATTGCTTGGTGTTAGAATACAACTCAGGGATATTGCCCTACATATTTTAAAATCAGTAGGGAAATTTACCGCAGGATAAAACAGAAAAATTCAGATGAATGCTTAAATTATGAAGTAAACCCAAAGGGGTTAAGAGTTTGCCTTGGCATTTTTTTCCCCCTGATAATTTTTAATGTAAATCCAGAATGAAAAAAAAGACTCCGGGACAGGGGTTTGAATATCATGTCAACCACACAAACCAGTAGGGCATAACAAATATCCTGTACTACAACACAAGCTTAAAAGAAGATAAACAATAAGATTTTTAAAGCAACAATACTGACTCTGTCTATTCCAATAGGATCTCATTGTTATATCATGCTGATATGTATAGGCAAAATTTCTCACTTGAATTATAATGCTTAAAAATATCAAACATACCAATCAATAAATCATATATATATATATATATATATATATATATATATATATATATATATATATATATATATATATATATATATATATATGATTGAGAGAGAGAGAGAAAGAGAGAAAGAAAGAGAGAGAGAGAGAGAGAATGAACTCCAATTGTTGGTTTAATTTTGCTTAACTTACAAATAACACTATTTAATTTGTCATTTACTTTGCAGCTGTACTGAACTGAAATACTAAAACTTGGTGAAAAACTCCATTTTTGGTGAATTTTCTTAGCTCTTCTCAATGGAGTGAAAGTGCTTGCCTCTCAGAATAATTGATATGTGGTTGAAAAAGTATTGCCTTGTCTGATGTTTTGTAATTTTTTTTAAGAAAATGAAATTAGTCTACTCCCTTTAAAAGCATTATTTTAAAAAAGAAGAAAGAAAGTAACAAGCATTTAATGAGTCCTGCATTATAAAAATTGGCCAGAGGCAAATATATTTTTCTAGAAGTCTTTCTCTCTGCAACAACCTAAATTAATAAAAAAAGAAAATAAATGTTATAGCAGAGCTATTCAATTTGGGCTGTAAATTGTGAACAAAATTTCTCAGTTATCTATATTTTGGAACCTAATTCTGGTAGCCATACAGTACATATTTTATAATAAGATCTTCATTCTTCAAAAACTATGTAATAATTAATGATAATATTAAGACAATTTACTTAAAGAACATTAAAGATATTTATATAAGGCAATAATAATCACATAAGTCCTGGTTGCATGATACAATAACTTGCAGGAAATGGTCTAATACATTTCCTATGTTCTTTTCAGCAGTTACAAACATAGCCATTTCCATCGTCAGTCTACCTCATTGCATATCATAGTCCCCTTCTTCCCATAAAGAAACCTTTTTAATCAACAAATCCTCAAATCCTCAATTCATTTTTATCCATTTTCAGCAAAACCTCTATACTGTATAGGCCCGAATGGTTTAAAAAGTGACTGGAAAATCCTGAAACTGGACTTAGAATAGAATAGAATAACAGAGTTGGAAGGGACCTTGAAGGTCTTCTAGTCCAACCCCCTGCCCAGGCAGGAAACCCACCACTTCAGACAAATGGTTATCCTGCACGGTTCGAATCTCGCCAAGGCTCAAGGTTGACTCAGCCTTCCATCCTTTCTAAGGTAGGTGAAATGAGGACCCAGTTTGTGGGGGCAATAAGCTGACTTTGTATAAATATACAAAAGGATGAAGGCTATTGCTGAGCACATTGTAAGCCGCCCTGAGTCTTCGGAGAAGGGCGGCATATAAATCAAAAAAATTTTAAAAAATAAATAAATAAATAAAAAATCCAACATCATCTTAAAAATTTCTAGTGTTGGAGCATTCACAACTTCTGCAGGCAAGTTATTCCACTTATTAAGTGTTCTAACTGTCAAGAAATTTCTCCTTAGTTCTAAATTGCTTCTCTCCTTGATTTAGTTTCCACCCATTGCTTCTTGTTCTACCCTCAGGTGCTTTGGAGAATAGCTTGACTACCTCTTCTTTGTGGCAACCCCTGAGATATTGAAACACTACTATCATGTCTCCCCTAGTCCTTCTCTTCATTAAACTAGACATACCCAGTTCCTGCATATGTTTCTTCATGTGTTTTATCCTTCAGTCCCCTAATCACCTTTGTTGCTCTTCTCTGCACTTTTTCTAGAGTCTCAACATCTTTTTTACATTGTGGCAACCAAAACTGAATGCAATATTACAAGTGTGGCCTTACCAAGGCATTATAAAGTGGTATTAACACTTCACCTTATCTTGATTCTATCCCTCTGTTTATGCAGTCCAGAACTGTGTTGGCTTTTTTGGCAGCTGCTGCACACTGCTGGCTCATATCTAAATGCTTGTCCACTAGAACTCCAAGATCCGTCTCACAGTTACTACTATTGAGCAATGTACCATATATACAGTACCTGTACATTTTGTTTTTCTTCCCTAAATGTAGAACCTTGCTTTTTTCACTGTTGAATTTCAAATTGTTAGATAGTGCCCAATGTTCAAGTCTGTCAAGATCCTTCTGTAAGTTACGAATCCATCTGGTGGTGATGCTGTCTAACCCACATTTTTCTACTTTATCTAGTAGTAGGTTATGGCCTACTTTATCAAATGCTTTACTGAAGACCAAGTAAATTATATCAACAAGCATTCCTCTGGTCCACTAATTTTGTCACTTTATCAAAGAATGCAAAGACTACCTCCTCTGTGGCAGATTTTGAGAAATAGCAGCAAGTTTTTGGAATATAAAGTTATATGTTATTTCCTAAATTAATCTGTATATTCCCAGTGTGGAATAAGATGTAATGGCCCATCAGGCAGGCAAATAAATGAAATGGGAGATGTGTCTTCTTGTTGTTAGCAAATAAAATGTCTTCGGTTGGTTGGTTCTATCTCTGACATTTTGGATACATTCTATTTGAGGAATTTCTGTAAAAGTAGTTTTACATCCAAGTATTTTTTGAGGGTTAGAAGTGGTGGTAAGGACTTCCTGCAATTGATCTTCCAGCTGCACAGAAAAATAACTTTTTCCACTTTATATTTATTTATTTATTTATTTATTTATTTATTTATTTATTTATTTATTTATTTATTTATTTGTCAAGCATATATAAGATAGCATATAAAAGTATAAACATGATTATGAATACATGAAATGGATAAGAATAAATGGGGACAGTAGAACAGGGACTTATGCACACCCCTTACAGACCTCTTAGGAATGGGGTGAGGTCAACAGTAGACAGTCTAAAGTTAAAGTTTTGGGGGTTTGGGGAAGAAATCACAGAGTCAGGTAGTGCATTTCAGGCATAGACCACTCTGTTGCTGAAGTCATATTTTCTGCAATCGAGCTTGGAGCAGTTTACCATAAGTTTGTATCTATTGTGTGCTCGTGTATTGTTGTGGTTGAAGCTGAAGTAGTCATTGACAGGTGGGACATTGTAGCAGATAATTTTATGTACTACGCTTAGGTCAGACCGCAGGCGGCATAGTTCTAAGTTGTCTAAGCCCAAAATTTCAAGTCTGGTGGCATAAGGTATTATATTCCGAATATTCATTTGCAGAGCAATGTATTGACATAGAAATACCATCCCACTTCTATAAGCTCCCTTACCTTAAAAATCTTTTAGCTGTTACTTAAATCTCATTTTTATAAACAGGCTTCTAGAATACAAATTATTCAGAGACAAATTCCACTGAATTTAATGCAGCTTATAATCAAACTATAGACTTGTAAATTTTCAGAACTCTCATTAAATACAGTGTTGGGGACCTCAGCATTTTGCTGCAAAAATATAAGCGAGTAATATTTTTTATATCCACTTCTAAGACAAATTTTAAAGAAATAACCTTACATCTTATGTTGCTAATCTTCTAATAAATAACCATGAGGATTCTTAATAATGTTGTCAGCTCTTGATGAAATGTACCTTTCTTAGAAGTTGATCATAGAAATAAATTTGCTTATTTAAAGGAAATGTAACAATAATGCATGATAAAAGCAATATATTTGTTTATTATGTAGCAGGTGAAAGATTTATGAGCTACTAGCTTTTCATTTTTCTTCATCTTAAGAGGTGGTGACTATTATGCCAATAACTGTATTATTCACATTTTGTAACATTAAGTAGATGTCGCAATGAAGTTCTTGGCTTTAAAAACATATATTATATTATATAATATAGGATTTCACAGCACTAACAATTACTGTGAAAGAACTTGTTGAGCATAATGGAACTGTAATGTAGCATTTGAATCGTCACTGTGCAGAATTTCTATTTCTATTTCTTGCAGTTGCTTTTATACACCCCACTTAGCAGTCATCCAAGATGTGTTGAGATGACAACTCCCAGAATACCCACCCATACAATATACCTTTCTTGACTGGAAACTCTATAACTGGGTGGGTGTCTGAATGCCAGGCAGCCTAGGGAAAAGGAAGCATATAATGATAAAGTTCAAGATAGCCCAGAGAGAAAGGCTTAGAGATTGACTGATTGCTAGTGTATGGTGCTTTGCAATTACAAATGTCTCAGTGGTAAGAATATTAACATAATACAATATATAAAACATCTAGGGCATAAGTAACAATGATACAATAGTGAAACACAACCACAACAGGAGGGTCTATGGCAATTTGACATGGCCAGCTCAGCACCTCCAGGTCACAACCACCAAGTTACCTCAATCAGAATAGAATTGGAAGGGATCTTGGAAGTTTTCTAGTCCAACCCCCTGTTCAAGCAGGCAATCCTATATCATTTCAGATAAGTGGCTGTCTAATTTCTTCTTAAAAACATTCACACACCCTGCCACTGCCACTGTCACTGAGCTAAGCTCTAAGCTATTCAAAATTTGGATTGTTTGGTAGAAGTTGTTGTATTTGGGCCATTCAGGGACAGTGGACAGGGCAGGGACTGGGTGGTGGGCAGAGGATGCTGGGAGCTTCCAATTTTCATACCATCCCATTGCCATCACTGTCCCCAAGCCGAGCTCTGAGCCATTTGAATTATCCACACAGCAAGCTGGCTGTGTTAAGTTGCCCCATTCTGACAATAGGAACAGTGGCATCAGTTCATCCTTGATAGCTCTAAACAGCTTATTTTTTACAAGTTTATTTTAAAAGCCACCAATAAAGGATTTAAGTTGATTTCCGGGGAGAAACTATAACATAACATAGAAGTCCTACTAAGAAACATGCTCATTTCACTTTGCGAAAGTGGGTACACACTATTAGTTTCTTTTGAGTTGAAATGGATGGGTCAAATCCAGCTTGGAATAACCTCTCAACTACACCAATGCCAAGTAATAAAAAGATTTATCACAGGACTTAGTTTGGATCCAGAAGCCAAATAGAAATGGATCTCTTTTACAATGTGCTCATTCCAGCCATAAAAGGCCTCATTGTATTCTGGATTAGATGTAGTTTCCATATAGCTTTAAAGGCTGACCCATATACAACATATTGCAATATCCTGAGAAATACATTAAGTTGGTGGGTTTCCAGATTGATAGTCAAGAAACAATTACGTAAACTGCCATATACCATTTCTCCATTAGCAATGAATAGAGCTGCCTCCTTAAGAGTTCATCATAAGAAGCTCTCTGTCCTAATATTTCCAAGGATATATTCGTTCAAAATTGAAAATAGTTCAGTTACTCATCCATTTCTATAAATGTTGCTAAAAATAATTATGGCAATTGAACTTAAAAAAAATAATTGTTTCTGGTTTAGGCACATGCCACACATCCTGAAAAATCATGATGGCATTAATCACCATTGTAAGGTCCTCCCAATCAAGTATGACTACAACTGGTACATCATCTAGAACTCAGGAGAAGCCCTTCTGTCCATGGACTCTGCCCATGGTCTCCACCACTAATCCAGCAATAGCTCCCTGTTCAGATGAATTGCAAGAGATAAACCCAAAACTGACAAAGAATTTTGATGTATGAAGACATTGCTCCCTCTTGTTTAGGTTGAGCTCAGAGGAGGGTTTCAGCAGATTTTGACCAGTTTTGGAGAACTGGTAGTGGAATTTTTGAGTAGTTCAGAGAACCAGTAAATGCCACCTCTGACTGGCCCCACCCCTATCTATTCTCTGCCCCCGAGTCCCAGCTGATCGGGAGGAAATAGGGATTTTGCAGTAACCTTCCCCTGAATCGGGGAGGGAGTGGAGATTTTATAGTATCCTTCCCCTGGAGTGGGATGGGAATGGAGATTTTACAGTATCCTTCCCCTGCCACGCCCACCAAGCCACACCCACAGAACCAGTAGTAAAAAAATTTGAAACCCATCACTGGTTGAGCTTCACCTATTTCATCCTGTCCAGACCTTAATAGCCTCTAGACACTGGATAATTTCATTAGGGTAGTGATGTGCAAATTTATATCATGAGCAAACTGATATAATACCCTGAACTGACCAATCAGTTCTTCCTATGTCCTTTTGTAAACAATAAAAAGGAAATAAAAGATTGAAGGACTAAAACCTGGAGTAAACTACAGTGGGTAATCTCTTCTCTTCCACCATCATCAAATGGAAAGCATTTATTCAAGAAGAAGTAGCAGTGTGAAACAGGGCCTCCAGTGGTAAGGTAAAATACCATGACAGAGACAGTATAGTAATTCCATTGCTGGAATAAACCTTAGGTTTAACAAATTATACAAAAGTAAGCAAACTTGTATTTCCTACTAGAAATACAGTTTTACATTTTGCTATTATCATTTCCAATATACCGTTTCATTTTATAAAGTTATACGTTTCTATTGTTGATCTATTTGAGCTATAGATTGAAATTTAATTAAGAAATCAGTACAGTTATTTCTTACCAAACCTAGTCCCCAATGAAATTGTTAATTTTATTGATAGGGTGGGTAGGAGAAACACACACATTTGTTTTATAATTTTAGTGTGTCTCATTGTCACAAAGTTTTCAAATCCCTGGGCTAATTCCTTAGAGAGAGAGAAAATGATCTCTGTAATGCTTGAATGCAGTAAACCTAACCTGGATAAGTAAAATCAAATGCATAAATACAAGATTTGGAGGACCGAGCTATGTACGTGAAAAGATTCTAGGTGTACTAGTGGACGACCCGCTAAACATGAATATGTAGTGGTATATTTGCTTTAAAAAAAGCCAATTCAGTGCTCCAATGTATTAGAAGTATTGTGTCTTGCTCATGTGAGGTAATAGTTCTATTCTTCTATGTACTGATAAGATTGTCCAACTCTGGGAATAGCAGTTTAAAAGGAGCTACAGTAAATTCAGAGAAAAGCTTCTCAGATGATAAGGAAAAGTAGTTAAAGAAACTGGACATATCTAATTTATGAAAATCTGGAAAGAGCTTCAATAGCAATCTACAATAGCAATATCTAAAATATTGTCACAAACAAGGAGAACTTGTTGTCTATTGAAACCAAAGCAGGACAATAGAGTGAAATGAAAGAAGATTTAAACTGAATATTAGGTTGTATCCTGATGGTAAGACCTATTAATAAAGGAAAAGTCTTTCCATTATTGGGTTCCCATCAACTGAGGGCTGAAGATGGCTAATCAACTGTTTGAGATGTTTTATGGATTCTCATACTGAGCAATTGGTTAAACTAAATGACATATAAGGTCTCTTTAATCACATATATTCAATGATTTTATGATCAAAACAGACTAATCTGTATATTTTATGTACTGTACTTCATGATTTCCAAGAGCTATGTGTTGGACAAAACTAATACATTCATAAATTGAATTTTTATATAATTTTATTACTACTATAGTCAAATCTCAACTTATGCCCATAATTAAGCTCAGAATTATTATCATGAGTCATCATGGTTATTAGCAAATTGTTGCATGACCAGACCTGATTTTAAATGCTTTTTTTGCTCTAGCTATTAAAGGAACACCACAGTTGTTAAGTGAATCATTTTTAGTCAATGAGTGTTTTTTCCTGTAAACCAGAAGTAAAGACTGGAGGCTGGTAAAAAGTCAAAATTGTGGTCATGTGATTGCAAGATGCTGAAAAATGCCATAAATATGAACCAGTTGCCAAGCACCCAAAATGTGATCACATGACTTTAGGTGATATGGCTATCATAACTTTGAAATCGAGTCATAAGTAGCTTTGGGGGAAGATGGGGGGTCAGTCATAACTTCAACTACCTGTACTTTCAGGATGAAAAAGAGCAAGGGTAAATTCAAAAATGCTACTCCATCCTTTATGTATGTATGTATGTATGTATGTGTGTGTGTGTGTGTGTGTTTGTATGTAGTGATACATACATGGTAGTGACATGTGGAATGTGACTATATATATATACAACAGTTTCTTGTATTTTCTCTGTGTGATTTGGAATCCTGGAAAACTAGAGTTCTAAATCACTTAGAAAGTCTTCACTAATCGACAATTGTTATGTATATATATGAAGGATGATGGGAGGGAGCAATGGATCAATCAAATCAAATCAAATATCTGTCTTTAACGTGCACAACAGAATCTACTATGTCTGAACTCCATTTCCTCATGTGTAGAAGGTACTTCAAATGCCTCAAAAGGCCTTCTGTAGCTACAGAATCCATAACTCAGTGAAACCTGTAAGAGCAACCTCACTGAATGCAGATGAATTACTCACTTGAGTAATATTGAGAGCATGCTTAAGCCTCTTGTAGATTCATTACTCCTGTGTTTTCCTACTGCAAGACCATTTGTCAAGGCCCCATGCCAAGAATAGGCATATTTTAACCAAGGACTTAAATATACACATCGATCAAGTGAGCTTGGCAGAAGAAAATTACTGCATAGCCTTATGTGGTTAATGTCAACTAATTGACACTGCTCAGATTGTTAGTCTCAAGTACTTATATTAGTGACCTGCTTAAAATCAGCACAGATAGCCAATAATAAATTAGAATACCATCTGCTGAATCATTTTAATGAAGTAAATTGGAGAAAATTTGCACTTTACTAAAGCTCATTCTGCAAAAAAAGAGATGGGGGGAGAGAGAAAGTGATAGAAATCAAATATATTGGCCATATGGCAGATTGGGCAATAACTTCTAGGTTCTATAATATATTCCCCCCTCCCATTTCTAGTTTCTAACAATGCTGAAAAAAAAGCTGACATTTCTTAAGACAAAAGAGACACAAAGCTTTTACTGGCCATGTTTCAGAAAGTCATATCAAAATGACTGTTCATGTAGGAAGTTGGATATTGTATATTGTTCCATCACATCATAAGCAATAGAACATGCTGGTAATGCCTTAGTTCTCATATTGAGGATCATAGTTTTATTCCTGCTCAAATATTATTTATTGCCAAAAGATCTCTTTCACAATGTATAGTGCTTCTGTAACTCTCAATTCACCACTTTTTTTTATTAAAGCAACAGAAATTATTCTTTTTGCTTAAAGAAAACTATAGCTGTCCTAAATAATTTAAAATATTTCAGATATGATATAGGAAGGATGAAATGATAAATTGTATTTAGTAGAAGGTGCCTTTGACTGCCTATTGGATAAACAGGATTAAACCTGGATTAAATTTGCAATTAACAGTAACTACAGATATAGAGATAAAATAAAAATGATAAAAATCTATGACATATTCTGGGATTCCCATGTAATTTCAATATAATAATTAGCTAATTAAATACTTAAGTGGCATAATTCACACTAAGCAAAAAGATTTGAGTTATCCCAGCAACAAGGTGGATGGACTCAATTACTGTAGCAATGAGTCCACCATTGGAAAACTGGAAAGAACAGAATAGGGATAGATGGTTGCGGAAAAAATCTATCTTATTGCTAGAAGCAGAAAACAATTTTATAGCACTGAATATCCTATGCCTTGTTTCAAAATATGGTTTCTGCATTTCAGGTATAAAAGATATAATTCAATCTTAATATCTAATAGATAAAATAAAAAAGTACAAAATATTATGTATGTCTCTCAACCCCAACAGTTCACAAAGTGCCTCCCCAAAGGGATATCCGTTTCCCCGAAAATAAGACCTTGTCTTATATTTTTTTGAACCCTGAAATAAGCGCTTGGCCTTATTACCATGCACTCAAAAGCCCGATTGGGCTTATTATCAGGGGATGTCTTATTTTGGGGAAAACAGGGTAGTCTCAGGCATAGATTACATATTCAATCTATTCTTTAAAGTTCCTTCGGACCAGATAGAAAGCAGGTCCATGGGTAGGAAGTTCTTAGTCATTCCTAGAAACAGTGCAGGATTATTCAGGAGCTCTAGTATGATTATTGTGATATGTTAAAACAATTATATTTCAGAAACCAGTATGTTAGATGGGATTGATGCTAATTAAATCTTAATGGCAACATTCAACAGAGGATTAGATATACTTCAACCTTCAAATGGTTGAACATAGTTATTTGGACAATGAGACTAATAGTCAAATTTAGCTAAAATTTGACAGTTTGGCTAAAATGAGGATGTACAACCTAAGCAATGAAAGCCTTCACTGAAACCCCTTCAAACATGGCTTCTAATTTGAAGTTTTAATACCAGAGATTAAGAAAATAACAACTCATTGAAAGCAAGCAAACTGTTTTAATCAATTAAATAAAAAGAGATCTAGATTTCGTTCAGGTTTCAACATCAACTTCTTTGTTCTACACTGTATTCTTTTTTTTCTTTTTCTTTTTTTGGCATGTAGCTACCAATAGAAACTATGTGTCATATGTCTGGTTTAAATTATTTTCTTTTAATGGAAAGTTGGATATTTATCTTTAGGGTATTATGTAAAAGAGAAATAATAATAGGAATTCTATGTAAATAATAATATAGTTATAGCACACAGCCAATTCTTATGCCACTGGGTGGATCACATAAAGAATAGCTGAGTTAAAAGATACATAGTAGTAATATTTCTAGAAATGTGCATCTGACAATTTTATTACTTACATTCGCCAAAATATGGGGTTTGATGTAATGGACAAAACCTATTAAAATGTTGTCCATAATTGTTTAAGATTTTTTTTTCTTTAAAAAAGCTCATAATTGCCTGATTTACATACACACTTATCAAAATGCATCTGTTAAAATTATTACATAAAATACTGCATGTATATAATATCTTCATGCAATAGCATATATCTTTATTTCCATCAATGATAAAAAATGGACTGCTATAAAATATGCAGAGTATGTAACATATAAAGAGCTAAAGTGCCAGACAAATAGAGTAACTGCTGTCTTAACACACTGCATTGATAGAATAAATTAAATTAACCCACGTGGCTATCAAACAAAGCTCATCAGTTTGCCACTGCCTTTGAAAGCTACTGCTACTTGGAATTAATTATCTGAAATAGTTTTGCTGGCTGAAACTGATGGATTTGTGGAGAGATTATCCATTTTCCTATGTTAACTTGGAAGTCACAGTCACAAGGGTACCTGCTTCATGTTCAAGCCTCTTTAAGATACAGAAAATCTGTAACAGCTGTAAGCTTACATAATAGACAACCAGACTATTTTCTCTATTTTATATAATGAGCTTCAAGAATTACAAAATTGTAGTTTATTGCTACAAAGAACCAGAGCAAATCAACATTGCACCAAATGTAAACAAAATTAGCATATAATGCAAGTCTACTTTCAAGTTCTAATCTGTTACTCTCCGAGGCCAGTATAAAGTGAATCAAATTTCCAGGGAAGTGTTCAAAGGAAAACACAACTTCTTTAGATATTTGCTCATAAGCAGCTCTTCAAAAAGGACAGGGAATAAAATAAAACTTTTCACAATCTTCTACTGCAAGTGCCTTCTGAAGTAAGTGCTGATTAGACTAATTATCTCTTTCCCAAAAGAGGAAAAGCAAATATATGCATTGTGTCTGTCACCTTCTCCAAAGGTAAATATATTTGTATTCAATTTCTGAGCTGAGAAATCTCTTCAGATTCATCATACTTGACTCTGTGAGTTACCTGTCCATTTGTCTTCTATAGATTCTGTTTCGGTGGATCTCATTGTTTCTCTTGAAAAGAAATTTTCACCAAGGGCACTAGGAAATGGCTACCCCGGTGCTACTGTCACTCAATGCCAACTAACTGACCTTGTTTTTCATAAGCAGAGAAAGGAATAGGTCAAGCAGAAAATGCTTAAGGAGAACCTGTATTTCTTTAGAGATGCGGAAATACTGGTGGTAGCTGAGATCTTCCAAATTAATTTTGGAGAATCCAGAAACAAAAAGTGGGAGACCTAACAACTTTTAAAGTTTTATTGGAACTCAAGGGTGCGTTCTTCTTACCTCCGCTACTGGTTTGCAATGGGAGCACGCTCACATGCACTTCTGCGCATGTGCAGATCATCTGTGATGGTGCCAGCTGGATGGGCGGAGCCTCCCACCGCAGTTACTACCAGTTCGTAAGAACTGGACTGAACCAGGAGCAACCCACCATTGCTGGAACTGAACAAAATCACCTAGCAAGATTAAGAAACACAACATTGATGCAGGGGCAACCTTTTGTTGCTGCGGTATGATTCAATTGTCTTTTAATTGCTCCTGTGCCATGTAACCATGGTACTATCTGGAGTGTTTAAATTTCCAATACAATAACTGATGAATTGTAAAAAGCATTAAACTATGCTTTAATAAGTTATTTCTCTCCTTTTCACCTCATCTCCAGCTGTTGCGATACATGAAACTCCACATGTTCACTAAATATTACATTTTTATATTTAAAGAGTATATATATATTCATTCTCAGGTCACTGAAAAGATGTGGTGATAAAAAGAAGCAGATGAAAACTATGAAATCTATTTCACCACATTGTAAGACAAATATATCCTGATATTATAGACTATATATTCTGTGCCAATTCATCTAATCTCTATCCCATTTTCATGCTTGTTTTCATGAGCAAAGATAATCATAGAAAAGATCACTAATTAGAGGGAGTAATGTGCTGATATTATGGCCAAATTATAGGACATGACTCAGTGGAAAAAAAGAGTCCTGTTCTACTTTTGATCCATAATAACTTTTAGTATAGCTGGAAAAGAGCTTGCCTGAAAGCTGTTCGCTGCCATTCAATATAGTATAGAGAAACATGGGGTAAAATGAGATAATAGTATGTCTGGATATAAAGCAACTTCATAGAATTAGTTTCTATTGTTACAAGTGATTTTGCACTGGCCATTGACCATAATGAATTTTGTTCTGTTCCATTCTATAAATGATTAAATACACATACTTTGAGATTACTTATAAGATTACAAGGGAGAGAAAGAGAGATACAAAGTTCTATAAAATGTCTATTTTTCTGGTTGTTGTTTTTATGTTCATGTATAGGAGAGAGATGCATAGAGTAAACATGATATTTTTTTAAAAAAAAGGTAATTTAACATTACCTTATTGAAGAATTGTTCTTCAGTACTGCCAAGCATTAATTTGTATTTCCTCAGATATGTTATGAAAAGTGTTCAACTTCAGTGACAATACAGCAACATTTTGCATGTGAACTACTGTGTTATTATCAAAAAATACTATTTTGCTTTGAAACATACTAGTTACAAAGAAAATAGTTATGGATGCAAAAGAAACCCAGCATGGATTTCAATTCAAGCAAATTAGCATGATCCATCAAAATAGACTTTACCTGTAGAATTGGCAAGCAGAATGAAAGGAATTTGCTAAATTCGATCCATTTTCATTCAGAAATGTTTACAATGAGTCCAGTTTGAGGAATTAGTGTTCAAAAGAGTCCATATTTTGGAAAGTTTCATGTGAAAAACAGAATTTCAGTGCAAACTTTTTAAAAAGACCCTACTATGATGAACATATTTTTAAAGTACTTCTTTATGACTATAATTGGGACTGGCTGCTGGATAATTAAGTAAAGTGCTTGTTAAATGACACAACTCTAGTCATTCTCTTCAGTTTTGTGGAGTTTTTGGTTTACTTTACAGACTTACAAAGATTGTAAATACAGTATTGGCCATAAAGTTATTTGTTTAATCCCCATTGTAACTATGAATAATTTCTAAATAAAGAAAATCACTAAACAAAAACTATCTGTATGTATTTTTTTCATTAAAGTACATTATAGAACACTATAGAGAAATCTGTTATGAAATGTTTGGGTAGCTTCTAAACATTTCTTGAGCAATGTTTCTATTTTGTAACCACAGTATCACTGATATTCAAGAATATACAAAGACTAAGACAGAGTTAAAAAGTCTTCATAATGTCTAACAATCCTGATTTGAACCTTCTGCTTCTAACTTTTTATCACACACTGTCTGGATATTTTCATGTAACCATTTTCTTAAGCATTAGAAAAGTATGTGTTTTAATACATTAAAGAAACGAGATTCTTAAGTTGCTGAATCTCTAATTCTGTACTTCTGTTTCTGTACATCTGTCATGTGATAATAAAAAAAAATCACACTACTGATAGGCAGACTAGTGAGATTTTCTGTCTGCTCCTTCCATGCCTCTTTTTACTCTACTACTTTGCTGCAGTCATAAAGGCGTGTGCATTGTCTCTAGTGATACTAGGCATTGTGTGTTTGTACAAAGCCATAGGTTATAACATTGCAGCTGTTCGCATCATCCCTTTCATCTGCATAGTTTGTTTGCCAGCACATTGGAGCAGACCTCTGAAAATATAACTGATTTATTCATGAAATTGAATAAAAACAAATCTGCTCCATAAAAAAATGTGTATGTAGTTTTTCCAAAAAGGATACATTTCTCTCTCTGAAGTGGAACAATTTGGTTATGTCAAGAACAAATTTTCAGTCAGAACATCAGCTTTTGTTTACATGTCTTGCAAATCAACCACACGTTATTAAAATTAAGTTTCTTCAATAATCCTAACTTTTCCCCTGAAGCCAAGAAGTACCAGCTGCCACTTCCACATACGCATATTGATTCTTAGTTGAAGACTGGAAGGACAAACTTATTACCTGCAGCACTTGTCACATTCTAGTGTTTCATAACACATCAATAAAGGCCTCAGCTCTTCAAAACAAAGAAAATTGTATAATCCCTTGAACAATCTATTTAACAGACACACATAGTCTGGAGTTGTTCTCCTGACAAGATGCACACATATTGAAGGATACAATTTAGTCAGGTTTTGACCAAGAATACAATATGAATCACCCATTTTTAAAGCAGGTGCCCTTATCATTTATATAGCAATTGTGTTGTGTTTTGCTATTGTTATAGTTAGTTAAAAGGAATTTTGGAATATCATCTCCATGCTGACCTGAGTCTTACATTTAATGCAAACTGAAATGCACATCCAATGTCCTATCCAATCTGACTTTGTAGAATCAGTTTCAAACTGGGACCTAGAGATACAGATAGGAATTTAGCAGATTGAACCTAGCAGTTCAAAACCATGCAAATGTGAATAGATAAATAGGTGGGAAGGTAACAGTGTTCCATGGCATATAGTTCTGCCTGGCCACATGACCACAGAAATGTCTTCAGACAATGCTAGCTCCCTTGGCTAAAGAGATGAGCACCCTAGAATCATAAATGACTGGACAAGGGGAGGAGAAACTTTTACCCTTACCTTACAAAAACATGAACATTATTTTAAGGAATAAACAAAACTCAGGGAAAATTGCTTCTTGAACTCTTAGCAGCTTTTAATGCCATTGATCATTGTATCCTTCTGTTTCAACTCTGTAGAATGAAGGGAACACACACACCCCAGCTTTGGAGAGTTAAATTGAGAAGACAGTATAAGATGGCCATACTTTAGTTAAACTGTTGAGTTTTGCAAGATTCCATTCTGTCCCAATGCTGTTCAACATGAACCTATTGGATATAGTAATGTAACAATAATGCCCACATCTATTTTTCTGTATTAAATGAAACTGAAAAGCTATACAGACCTTGAACTAATATATGGACACTCTATCTAGTGGTTGACTAGATAAAGAATCCAAGTGTTCTTAAAGCTAGATACTATGAGTGTTGTTATATTCTTCTTGAAAGAGCTGACATGTATGATGGGAAAGTTCCTAAAGCTATCACCATTGATAGAGGTACAAGCAGTCCATATAGAAAAGAGTGCCTTCATTCTATCTCTAGCTAATTTACCAGCCATGACCATTGAATGGATAATCTGGTTCACAGAAAATTATGAATTACTAATCTCAGGAGTTGGTTACTGCACTGTGTTATACAAGACACTATAGCTGAGGTTTTTCAAATTGCTACAGTTATAGCAAAATGTTGAGCGCTGTTTCCTGAAATGCAGTGTCTAACAAATTCATTACACCTGATCTGAAGGCATTGCACTGACTCCCAGTTTACTACTGAACCAGTAGAAGGCATAGATGTTCTACATGAATGAAGACTGTGACATCTAATGGAGTATCTTTCAGGTTTACATACCTGTCTCTTTCTGGTAATAGATAGCAATAGATAATCTAATGAGGATGATACATCTTGCCAGAAGTTGCTATTTTGTGACCTGAGACAGTGTTTGTTCAGTTCAGATGTGTGTGAAGTTTATGGGATGACTCCTGGCTAGACACTATCTCACATTTTATAACGTTGTTGTATGGAAAATAGGAGTTGGAGCAGGAGCTAGGGTCTCAGTTCCTTGTAGAAAAACATAATATAAATCAATGAAGGAACAGTGAAGGAATGACTATTTCAATTTTATCTGAAACAAAAAATGTTTAATATGCAGAATCAGTCCCAAACATTTTTCTTTGGGAGGGCCAAATTGATTCCGATTGTCTGCCCACTCACTCACTGGATTAGTCACAATCTCATTTCAGCATTGGCACTTCGTTGTTTTGTTTTTGTTTTTTTCATGTATGTATTTACAATGTGTAATGACCCAAATTCAGCAAAGGAGATTGGAATTCTTTTTGTACATTTGGGAAATGTTAGGTCTGGCTTTTGCTTTCAAATGGCTTATGGAAGAAATGCTTTGAAACAAGCTCCTGCCTCGGGTGTGCATGTGTGTTATTTGGCCTTTTCTTTCCCTGCTTTTTGTTCTACAAAGCCTGCTGGTGCCCATTCCGCCATCTCTTTGTCTCATTTAGAATTTATTCACCTATTTCCTCGCTGAGTAGAAAAAGCAAAAACGGGAAAGCTACTGATTGATTTCACTCTTGGAAAGTCCCTGTCATCATGTTTGATGACTTCATTGCAAAAATGAAATAGGCATGGGAGATGCAATGTTTTCAAAACAATTTGGAGCAGAAGGAGGAGAATGCAGGCAGTGGGAGGCAGTAGGCTGGCTGTGCCAGGAGAAGTTGATGGCCTTTATTTATCAATTCCCATGTTCTGCTAGGTTTTCTGCAGGCTGCAGAGAAAGCAATATTGTTATGATTCTTATTAGCTTTTATTTTTTAAAGCTGGAGCTCTTGGGGGGCTTCAGACAGAACTGCAAATCACAGTCATTCCTGCCTATCTTGGTACCTTATCTCCACCTTAATGGATTACGTATCTCAGGGGTAAAAAAAGAAGGAAAGGAATAATATCAGGTTTGGTTGCATCAAATCACTAAGGGTAGTTATTTTAGGAACTGTGTCAGTTTCACAGTCATTAACTCCAAAATCTTTTTTATACGTATGGTGAAATGCATGTATCAGCCACAATGTCTATATCACAATGTTTGACAAAAGTAGTATGAAAGTAAATACTGAGGCACATCAAATAGGCTTATGTTTAGTTTCACTCTAAAGCAATAGCATGTGATTGAAGCATATAAAAATTCTAACATATAGATGTTCTGTTCCCCTATACATTGTGTTATACATTTATCAGGTATATTATTATACCATTAGAGCACACATAGAAATTCTCTAGTTTGGTAAATTTATGATCATTTCTTAATAGATCAGGCTAGCACAATTTGTGAAGAAATAACATGAATAAAGGCCAGAAGATTGTCATAGCAGCCCTTCTGTATTTCAACAAATACCCCTTTGTTTGCTCTCTCTCAGAACTGAAAAAAGAGTGGAATTAAATATTTCCCAGGCCACAATGCTGATGTTGATATGCAGTTCAGTGGATTAGAGAAATTGCAGCCTTGCTTAATATTTGTATATATACTAGATTGAGGACATTCGATTTTTGCTGCCAAAAAGAAGGACAAAAATAAATCTCATGACAATGAGAACAATCAGAGGAACAGCTTGACTCCAGAAGTTGTGGGTCTCCGTCACTGGAGGTTTTAAAGAAGAGGTTGGACAGGCATTTGTCCGGAATAGTGTAGGGTCTCCTGCTTGAGGAGGAAGTTGGACTGGAAGACCTGCAAGACTCTTCCAACTCAGTAATTCTGTAAAGTAGCTGAACCACTTTATCTGGGCTGAAAACCAAAGTTATCCCATAATTGCCCATCATATTTTAATGCAAATAGGCTGAAAACTGGAGCTGTTTGCATTTATATTTTTAGTAGTTCAGCAAAAACTAAGATTCATTTTGTGAAGAGCTGGAACACGATTCAGGCTGAATTATGTGACCCAATAATGAAATCATATCTTTACTCTTATTAATGCAGTATTATACATCCTTCTTTATTATACATTTATGTAAAACCTCCTGATGATTTTTAGAAAGGAGAATTGTGCCTGGAATAACTATTAGAACCTTAGAAGCAGAAGATTCAACAATATACACTATTATATATTTCTTTTATTTCTGCAAGAAAGTACAGTACAACCTGTTAAAACAATTAAAGCTTTCATGCAAGTTGTGTATCAAAGCTACTATATTGTTGTTCAGGAATATTTCTGTTATGTTCCTGCACATAAATAATATCTATGTTTCCATTATGCTACTCTGTGGCCTAATCAGTTATAACCTCTATGTGTTTCTTTACGGATGTGTGTTTGTGTTTAAGGTGCCCTTGGTTAAATTTCTATAGATCATCTGCATAGAATTACAAACTTAGCTCAGGGCTTGCCTGGACATTATAACCTATGGATGAATAAAATGATTGTTTAAACCCAATTGTTGGTTTTACCCAGGAGTTGTTTTGCCATTACAATTTCAATAAGTCATCTCTTTTTGGGGAGAGTGGGACAAACTTCCTTTTTACCTTATTCACAAGGAAAACAGTCTTCTTTTGCAATTCCATAACATTTTTTGTTTATTTCATGGTCTGGTAGGATGCCAGCTTTTGCTTTTGAATAAAACATTGTCTTCAAAGCCCTGCAGATATTTAGAGAATTAATTGGTTTAGTCATATAATTCTGGAATGAACATTAGATTGATGTGCAAAGGTATCTTAATGTTTTCCCACATAGTTTTGCCAGAAATATGAAGGAGATTTTGTTATCAAATGTGTCCATGTGGTAAGAAATTCAGCAATTTGTTTGGGATGAGCCTGAATTAACAGCTAGAGAATAAGAGAAAGTTTATATTTTTTTCCACAAAGAAAACAGTAATAATAAATTGTTTTTTCCCCTCAGTGGAGTGAGGTATCCTTGCATTTCCTTAACTATAAAGCAGGTACAAAAAATATGCGGGTGAATGTTCTGCCTTTTTATGTACAACTGTCTATCGAACAGTGCCCATCATTGAATTCAATGCCACAGGAAGATTTTATGAGGGATTGGTGTCCCTGATATGAAGGAGTGCAGCTTTTGAGAAATGGTTGGGGAATTTTTTTCCCTTGAAAAATATTGACAAAACATACCTCCAATTTGAAAAGCTATTTTAAAAAGCTATTTGTATCCAGCTAGTCTCAATATTAGTAGTAGTATTGTTCACTATCCAGAGTGCTTTAGAAGATTGACAATATATATATGGAAAGAAAGAAGAAGAAAGGAAAGCAAGAAAGCATGTAAGTAACAGGGAGGGAGGGAGGGAGGGAGAGAGGGAGGGAGGGAGGGAGGGAGGAAGGAAGGAAGGAAGGAAGGAAGGAAGGAAGGAAGGAAGGAAGGAAGGATTTCCTTCATTCCTGCAAATAAGTACAACACAACAGTCAAGAATAAAAAAAAATCAAGTTGGAAGATTGAACTGGAGGAACAAAGCCTTTCACCTTTTTATATATGTTTCATGTATGATGCATAGAGGGATGACCTTTATTGCCATCAAATGTTTTGTAACAACTCTGTGTATGCCTCTGACAACAGTATCAACTGGCTATTTACCCCTATTTCATTCAATTTCAGGGCATTCTGCAGCAATGCAGAATAGCTTTAATAGCAATACCTTTGAGAAACTGATAGAGAAATTTTTGACAGATTCCTGCAAAGTGATCTTTGCCTAGAGTAAAACTGAAATAAAAATCTCAGATATTTTCATGCTTTTTAAATGAACTGAATATTGGATTTTGCCTCACTTTTCATCCCTCTCAGTTTTTCAACTGTGAGATATTTTGATATCTTGATAATTTCCCCACTTGTTAAATTCTCATCACATTATTTATTTATTTGTATTCCATCTTTATTACTTTTATAAATAACTCAGGATGGTGAATATATCCAACAAACATTTTCCTCTTATTTTCCCTGAAATTACAATCCTATGAGGTGAGTTGTGTTAAGATTGACTGGCTCAAGGTGACTCAGCTGGCTTTCATGACTAAGGCAGGATTAGAATTCACAGTCTCCTTCTTTCTAGCCTGGTTCATTACCCACTAGACCAAACTTGCTTTCATTATTGCATTGTTTCAAAAATATAGCCTATAATACACCCTATATAGCCTATATATACCTATAAAAATGAAGCTCCCTCCCAGTTTCCCCAATGCAGTTAAATAAATTGTATTTTTACAGAATAGATTCTGAATTGCAGAGCCTCAGCTATACAATACAGAAAATATATGAACACTGTGGACTTCTCTATGTAATCGTACAAGGTGAAGAGTAAATGCTGTTATATGGATCCTTCAGAATGAAACACTCTTTCTTCCATAAAGGTAGTTGGATTAGAAGTCCATAGGTTTATGTTGAGCATGCCAGTTATCTGATTATTATGTATAAGACCTCATGACTCCTGTGTATTAATATGGAAATATGGATAAATGTTCATGTCCAGCAGTGATTTACTGCTTTAGTAACCACATCTGATAACATAAATTAATCTTAGCCACCTTGTTCCAATTATGTTTTTCCTTTCAGATATATGTTTTGTTACACAGGTTCTCATATCCCTATAAATATGTGGAAGCTAAAGTGCAACACAAATTCACTTATAAAATGGGACATTTTCTCTGGGCCCAAGGGCTTTTATCTTCTATACACAAACTTGTACTGCAAAATGTATTTTGTACACTCAATTGGAAAAGTACATTTAGCGTGACAAGAGAGCCCAGGAGGGTTTCCATGGAATCAAGGTTGGAGGTACTTCTAAATTACTAATCTACATCCACTTTGGGCATGCATAATTAGAATATTGGCAATACAATCTGTGTAAAAGGGATAAATTGTCTATATGTACCAGGATATCATTTATGTAAAGGAAGCTAACATAAAACATTGGCACAAAATAACATTTTACTTTAGTCTTTCTGAATGAATACATAACTATTTTTCTTTCAAGCCAAGGTTCACCAAATATGAAAAGTAGGAACTGTTACTAAAATCTGCAGCCTGGGTTCCATAATACAATTGACCTTAAACTGGGTTAATAAAACATAATTGCTTTATTTATACACCATGCTGTGCCCAAACAAATTGATGGTTTCACAAGATTGCTTAGTTTCCACATTATCCTAAGACAATGTCTGTATTCCTACAACATGTTGAACCATGAATTACTCAGTCCCTTTCTAACTGTTCCTAGTGTATAATTCAAACTAGCCTTAAATTCTATTTCTCTCAAATAAGACAGTAATCCACTACTCTCTCTTTTATTAGGTAGCTTCTCAATAATAAGGGCTTGGCCTTATTATCGGTGGGGGGGTGTCTTATTATTTTGGGGGTGCAGGAGGCAGCAAGCATGGGACTGGATGTCTCATCGCTGCTGTTGCCTCCCCTCCCTGTTCTTCACGCTGGCCGAGCAGCCCAACATGTCCCACCCCACCCCAATGGCAACAGCTGCTTCCCTTCCCCACCGTTTCTTTATTGAGAGGGGTGGCAGGTGGGGCAGGGGGAAATGAGATGTGGGGAGTGAGATGTGTCTCCCCTTGCTGTCTCTTCTCCTCCCCTGGCTGGACATGACAGGGCTCCTGCCCCTCACTTAGCCACCCGCCTCCTTTAGGAATGCAATTTGGGGATGGCAGGTAGGGCAGGTGAGAAGCAGGATGCATGTTTTACCTTTCCAGCTCCTTTGCTTTACTCACTGTTGTGTCCAGGGAAACACGCTGTAAAAGAAAACCTCGCATGTTTGAGAAGTTTGATTGAATTCGCGATAAGTTTGCTGTTGCCATTGGGGTAGAGTGGGACATGTTGGGCTGCTCGGCTGGTGCGAAGAACAGGGAGGGAAGGGCATATCCCCATCCTTCCACCCCTCCAGCCTCGCATCCTCAACTCATTTTTGTTGTGCGGCGAGCAACCAGAGGAAATGGCAGGACCGGCTGCGCATGCGTATAAGTAGTTGGTGGGGGGGGGTTATTTTGCGGGGGTGGCTTATATTATTGCATGTGCTGAAAAGCTCAATTGGGCTTATTATCCAGAATGTCCTATTTTCGGGGAAATATAGTATACACACACACACACACACACATATACACACAATTTTTGTAGAAAGTTTAAGTGGAATGCCTCTTGGTTAAATACAGAGGGAAAAGTGAGGTTAATGCGGTTTGCCATGTTTCTTCTATGGCAAGATAAAATGAAGAAGTTGTATGATGCTATAACCAAACTAAACAAGTGACTATAATGTAATAAATCTTATTAGAATTGTAGAAGCCAGATAATAATCCAGATGAAAAGATATAAATACAATGCAAAGACTACTTATACAAAGTAATGTAAGAGGCTGAATGAGAATAATATTCATAAAAAGAATGGGAACATCATCAAAGTAAGAAACAAACATGTAGTAGTATTTTGTAAAAAAAACATGCTTCTTGGAAATAAGACTTCCAGAACTGAGTAAAAATCTGAACAGCAGGAAGTACAGAATGTTGCTGGTAACTAGTCAAATCACCCATATTTTTTTCAGTTCAGATTTGGAAAAGGCAAAGAGAAATGTAAAAGAGAAGATGATTTGTCAGGAGATTATGAAGCAAGAAGACACACTATTCTTACACTTACATTACACTACATTACATTACATTACATTACATTACATTACATTACATTACATTACATTAGAAGAAAACCAAGGCAGAAATGATACTAAATACAGCATTTCTTTATTATGAGATGACACTAAATTTAGGTGTTTTAGTGTAAACCAATTTGTTGTCAATAAGGATATCAGTGATTGCTAATTTTTTATTCACTTTCAGACATGACATGACTTAGTTAAGAACTACTGGATAGTGGAACCGTGGGAAGAAGTTAGAGCCTTCCTTATCCAGAAGGAGGAAAAGATCAGCTTTCTAAACACCCTGAGTTTTTGAGGTTTGGGAAACACTGAGCTGGCCAATGTAGAATCCTGATATTGAACTATCTGATTCTTTAGTCAGATTCAGATGGATTTTGTAAACAGAGCCAAAGCGGTAGAAAATCTTACTAATATTCCTTTAATTTTCTGGATAATTCCTATTGATCTTTCATAATAACAGTGGAGTTTTCTCTTAAGGAAATAATTTCTAAGGCCAATACAACTTCATTTCAGTGGCAGTGTTGGCATTGTATCCATAAATGTGTGCTAGAGGGGAGGAGGAGAAAGCAAGAGGGCAGATGATGAAATTAATACCATTATATCAGTTATATACAGGTTGGAACTGGCATCAAATGCTTACTTTGTTATTCTGGCATGTGAATGCAATGATTTTAGCAGTGAAGGCCAAAGAAGCATCAAACAACATGAAGGTAACATTTTTAAAAAGAGAATGTAGAACATTTTGTCATATAGTCATTTATTTACTTATACCTGGTTCTTTTTTTATTTATTTCAACACTCAAAGTGCCTTATAGCAATTTTAAAAATGGAAAATCAGATCAAATTAGATCAAATGGAAAATCAGATCAAAATAAATGCAATTAAGATCAATACCAACATTAAAACTAACAATTACCATATTTTCCAGCATATAAGACGACTGGGCGTATAAGACGACCCCCAAATTTTCCTGTTAAAATATAGGGTTTGGGCTATACTCACCGTATAAGACTATCCCTCTTCCAACGCACACCAAATAAAAATTAAAAAAACATCAACTGGCTCACCCACAATGTAAAAGCAGCTGTGCTAGTCCCAAAATGGTCCCTGAAACAAACAGGAACCTCACACAGCCACAAAACCCCCCAAAAAACAACTGTCACACTTTACACACACAAAATTCCACATACAGCTTTGTGAGATTTTGTGTGTTTGTGTAGTTAGAGTGAAACACTACAGAAACACACTAAATCTCAGAAAGCTGCACAAATATTATTTTATTTTATTTTTATTTTTATATGAAAGCTAAATTTAAAACTTCCTAAACTTTAAATGGCTAGGTCTAAAAAAGAACAACTAAAAAAAACTCCAATTAACTATTTTTTTTAAAGATCCCAAAGGTGAAAAAAAACTTACCCAATAGAACAGGGGTCTCCAATCTTGGCAACTTTAAGACTTGTAGACTTCAACTCCCAGAATTCCTTAGCAGCTTTGTTTTGCTGGCTGAGGAATTCTGGGAGTTGAAATCCACAACTCCCTGCCTGCTTGATTGCAGGCAGGGAGTTGCTTGCTGATGGAATGGATTCAGGCAAGCGAAGCAAGGCAAGCAGCTAAGGCAGTGGTTCTCAACCTTCCTAATGCCGCGACCCTTTAATACAGTTCCTCATGTTGTGGTGACCCCCAACGATAAAGTTATTCCTAAAACCATCAAAAATATGTGTTTTCCGATGGTCTTATGCCGGGGTCCCCAAGCTTTTGGACCTCAGGGATCACCAACTTCATATTTTTAAATTTCGCGGACCACTAATACGAATCCAGTGCGCCGCTTGCTGAAGCACCTGGACTCCCAGTATGGGATGGGGTCCTTCAGGCACTCTCCGTCCTCTCTGTCTCTCTCTCTCTGTCTCCCACTCTTTCTCTCTCATTCTCTCTTTCTCTCTCTCTAATTTTCGCTTTCTCTCTCTCTATCCCTCTCTTTCTTTCTCTCCCACTCTTTCTCATTCTCTCTTTCTCTCTCCCCCCTCTCCCCCCTCTCTTATTCTCTTTCTCTCTCCCCCTCTCTTTCTCATTCTTTCTTTCCCTCACTCTTTCTCTTTCTCCCCCCTCTCATTCTCTTTCTCCCCCCCTTTCTCATTCTCTCCTTCTCTCTCTCTCCCACTCTTTCTCTCTCCTTCTCTTTCTCCCCCTCTTTCTCTCTCTCTTTCTCCCACTCTTCTTTCTCTCTTTCTCTCTCCCCCTCTTTCTCTTTCCCCCACTCTCTCTCATTATCTTTTTCTCTCTGTCCCCCTTTCACCCTCTCCCCCCACTCTTTCTCTCTTTCTCTCTCCCTCTTTCTCTTTCTCTCTCCCACTCTTTCTCTCTCTTTCTCTCTTTCTGTCTCCCCCTCTTTCTCTCTCTCTCCCCACTCTCTCTCATTCTGATTCTCTCGTTCTGATTCTCTTTCATTTTGTCTCTCTCTCTCATTCTCTCTCTGATTCTTTGATTCTCTTTGATTCTCTGTCTCTTTCTCTGTCTCTCATTCTCTCTCTCACTCTCTGTCTCTGATTCTCTCTGTCTCTTTCTCTCATTCTCTTTCATTCTGTCTTTCTCTCTCTTTCATTCTTTGTCTCTTTCTCTCTGTGTCTCATTCTGATTCTCTCTCTTTCTCTCTCATTCTCTCTCTCTCTCATCTCATGGGCCAGCCAGTGTCTTGGGGCTGAGAGGAAGTCAAGCATCTCCCTGAGAGACTGAGGGCCGGAAGAAGTGTGGGAGCGAAGCACTACTTGAACTTGTGCGGCATGAGCATTCACCTTGGTATATTTGCACCAGCCAATGGCCAAGGGAGCCCTCATCTCTCTGCTGAAAGTGCAGCATCAGATTCTGCCTTGGTATATTTGCGGCGCAAGGCAGCCTTCGTTTCCTGCTGCTTGGGACTCAGAGCGGTAAATGGTGACTGGTCCGGGGAGCAGTCGGATTTTGCTCTCCATTGCAGATGCCAGATCAGCCCCCTGCAAGATCTCATCTTTCGAGGAGCGCTCCCTGAAGTGGCACTGGAAACTTTGGTTGGGCTCCTCGAGAGACGAGAGCTTGCAGGGGGCCGATCTGGCATCCGCAATGGAGAGCAAAATCCGACTGCCCCCCGGACCAGTCACCATTTACCGCTCCGAGTCCCAAGCATCAGGAGATGAGGGCTGCCTTGTGCCGCAAATATACCAAGGCAGAATCCTGATGCCGCTCTTACAGCGGAGAGAAGAAGCCGGATTTTGCTCTCCATTGCAGACACCAGATCGCCCCCCCTGCAAGCTCTCCTCTCTCAAGGAGCCCAACCAAAGTTTCCAGCCCCGCTTTAGGAAGCGCTCCTCGAGAGACGAGAGCTTGCAGGGGGCCGATCTGGCATCCGGATTAGAGAGCAAAATCCAGCTGCTCTCTAGATCAGACGCCATTTACCACTCTGAGTCCCAGGCAACAGGAGACGAGGGCTGCCTTGCGCCACTGGCTGGCCAGATTTTGCTCCCCATTGCAGACACCAGATCGCCCCCCTGCAAGCTCTCCTCTCTCAAGGAGCCCAACCAAAGTTTCCAGCCCCGCTTCAGGGAGCACTTCTCGAGAGATGAGAGCTTGCAGGGGGCCGATCTGGCATCCGGATTAGAGAGCAAAATCCAGCTGCTCTACGGATCAGACGCCATTTACCACTTTGAGTCCCAGACAGCAGGAGAGGAGGGCTGCCTTGCGCCACTGGCTGGCACAAATATACCAAGGCGGAATGCTGTTGCCGTACAAATGAAAGTAGTGCTTCACTCCCACAGTTTCCAGCCATCGCAAATGCCGCTTCTTCCTGCTTCTGCCACCCCCTCCCCCACTGCCACAACAGCACCATTCATTCCGGATGGCAAGGGTTGCGTTCATTTTTTTGTATTGCACCACCTGCAAAAATGCAAAAATAAAAACATTTCTCCGCGGACCACCAAAGGACCACCGGTTGGTGACCACTGTCTTAGGCGATCCCTGTGAAAGGGTTGTTTGACCCCCAACCACTGAGCTAAGGTAAGCAAGCTGGAGGGGGAAAAGTTTTTCCCTTCTCCATGGCTCTGGCGATCCCAGCTGAGTTGCCTGATTAGCAGATCGTCAGAGCTTGGATCGCCAGAGCCATTTAAGGCTCGTCAGAGCCTTTCAGGCTGGTCTGCCTGGTTACAGGAGAACAACACCCGGCGTATAAGATGACCCCCGACTTTTGAGAAGATTTTCATGTGTTAAAAAGTCGTCTTATACGCCGGAAAATACGGTAGAATAATAGTTTATTTCTTATAACAGTTCAAGGCATTATGAAAGAGATATACTTTTACTATCTTCCTAAATACTGACAGAGTGGGAGGCAGACACACCTTTTTAAGGGGTTAAACTCCGTAGTTTAGGAGTCATAGAAGAGACTTTCTAAATTGTCAGATACTCTGGAAGAGAGATATCCTGACAAAGGCTTTACCTCTGATGTGAATTGCCAGGCAAGATCATACTGGATGACAGTTCTACAGAAAATCCGGCTTAAAATCTGTATGGCTTTAAGATTAAATTCTGCCCAATCAGAAATTAATAGCTATTGTAGGCATTATGTGATTTTTTTCTCTTTGTCCCGTCAACAGCTTGGATATCGTATCAGGATCTTGTGCTTTTTGAGGGAAGCCCAATAGCTGAGAATGGGTTGTAACTGAGAATGGGTTGAAATGTGTGAATAACTGTTACTAAGTCTGATCAGCTCAGGATGACTGATAGTGTACCATTAATTATGTAGTAAAGAACTGTGTTCTTTACTACAGCTGCCACCAGCAAATGAAGGGACTGCTGAGAAGCAAGGAGTCTTCCTAAACACTGATTTTTTTTGGCAGCTGTGCAACTCTATCTAGTATAAACTTCATCTCAATCATAGACTCAACATTTTCCTTACCCATAAAACTTCTAACCTGGATTTAATTTTAACTTGTTTTCTTCATATAACCAATTATACAGAACAGGCAATCTTGAAGCATCCATTTTTAAAGTGCTAAATAACCCCTCCCATTGATTTTATATAGATGAAGAAGACAGGATTTTGTACCATACTAGGTCAATGTGTCCAAATCTCAACCTTTCCCAAATGCTCCCTCTAGTGAGACTCATTAAAATTAAGAAGCTTCATTTTCCTCATCTAGTTTCTGGCATATTGATGACTAAAGTAGTCTTGGTACCAAATATAACACTGATTGAAATGGTCTCTTAAAAGCAGTTTTGTGCCGATGAATCTGGAGCTAAATGACATTAAAATGATTTCTTAATCACCTTAACCAAGAGAAGAATATGTCAGACTAGCATATAATGAAAATTATCTTCTGGGTGGAGGGACAGCTTTTTCTGTAAAGTTTTCTTTCTTTCTTTCTTAATTTATTTATTAATTCAACTTATATATCGCCCTTCTCCCCAGGGGGACTCAGGGCGGTGAGGACACATCCAGGGTACAAGAAGGCATTAATCACCTCACTTTACTTTGGGTCCAGTTCTTATTGGTCCTGCAACTGCTATTATAAAAAGTTCAGGTTTTGACTTGAGTGCATCAGAATTTTTTTTACTGAAAAACTGTAATAAAGATGAGGATCACCTTCTACAAATGCTAAGTATCTGGTATGCAGACCTGAACACACACATCTCTTGTGGTCCATTTCTAACACTGGCTTGGCTGCACCTGATTATTATTTAACAAACAACCATATCCAATTGCAGGTGTTTTGTTTCCTTTTTGCCTATTCCAACCCCCACAATCCCAGTCTGGGTTTAATGAGCTAGGATCAAGCAAGCAACTGGTGGTTGTCATCTCTCCACATGCACATCCATGTCCTTGAGATCTACAAAAAAAAGAAAGAAAGAAAAGAAGTCATATAAACCTGACAAGCAGTTGCTATGGTTACTTTCCTAGACCTTGCCAATTATTAGTCAAAATCAAGGCAACTCTGATTGAGTTTGTCTGAAAAGTACAATAAAAAATTGCTCACAATGTGTCTCTGGCTGTTTGGACTCTTTTCTCCTATCTCCAAATTTTTCACAGAGGTTATGCCATACAGTATGGAAAAGCACTGTTGATTTTTTTTCCCTGTCCAGTTACAAAGGAGATAGACAAAATCTTAATTGTGGTACCCCTTGCTGTGGAATAGGATTTCCAAAGGGTCTGAAAGATGTTCCCATTCCATATTTGACATGATTTACCCTTTGGGCTCCAATCCTCTACTTCTGCATATCATTGTGTTTTAGTAGCTTCATAAATTAAGATTACAAATTAATTATACTAGAGGGAAATGGGTACATAGGAGCAACAGTATCAGTTGCCTGAGCCTTTTCTATATTCCACTGATTAACTAATTGCTGACAGAAAAGGAAGAAAATTCAAACCCATCAAATACCTTGATTGGACCATTTAAATCAGTTCTCTACCCCTTTATAACTTTATAGCCACTGCTAATCTAAAATTGATCTGATTAATCTGTTAATACAATTAATACAGTACAACTACAGAAAGCTCCTCCACTTTCAGTTCATTGACCTGTTTGGCTTCATGAGTAGGCCCAAATACAACAAGGCCATGATCATCATTAAAATGTGAATGAGTTGTACATGTGTTTTCTGGAAATAGTGGGTGCACTACCTTTGTGCTGATATAAAATGACTCAATATTTGTCAAGATTTCTCTGTCAGCTTAAGAAGCAAGTATGTTATCAGTATCCCAGGCAAACAATTATAAATTCAAATACTTGACACTGATGAGCTACACAACTCCTTAAAAGATGGAATCACCATAGTCTAGAGGAACAAACTTTCAACCTTCAAAATACTTTCAGTAATTATATAATGGATATTCTGGCTGCTGAGATTTGTAAACCATGATTACCATTCCCAATATTGCTAATCAAGTCCATCTTGGACAAGAATCTGAAATGATACATTTGGGAAAAATGAACTCTTACTTATTTCATTCAGCCAGATCTTAGTGGGTTAAGGAAGAGTTTTCCAACCTTTCTGGCTTTGCGGACTGAGAAGTGAGAATGGCTCCATGTGAGTAGTGGGCAAGCATGCATGCCGTTCCATTTGCGTGAGAGGTAGGTCTTTGTCCCCACTGTTTGTGCAAATGGAGTGGGTGCTCAGTCATGACTTTGGGTGGCCTGGTTCTATACAGCTCATGGCCCAGTAGTGGGCCACAGCCTGGGGGTTGGGAACCTCTAGTTTAAGGCAGTCAGCTTGCTCTTACAGTATAAAATGGGGGGAAATGCATTGCTTCCTATCAGTAAGACACTCAAAACAAAGCAATCTTCAATGTTGTCCTCTCAATGCGACTGGTTTCCAACAGTGCTACAACATTGAAAAAGTAAAGTTAGTGAAGAATCACCACATAAATCTTACTCAGAGCTTCGTTCTGATTTAATCAGGAGCTGGTTCAGTTATTGTGGTAACCATATATGCCAGTCTTCATTTTCTACAGGGAAAAAGAAAAACTTTTTTAATGGCATTTGCAAAGTGTCTTAGGGATTCAGACACCTTATTCCCATTCAATTTAGTGACAATTGAGTATCCCTTAAATAGCTTTGTGTACCTCAGTTAGAAATAATACTGCAATTTTTAAATGAAAAAACGTTGCAGAATTCTTAGACAGATTTGTCTAAGCATGAAGGAGACTGTTCATCTTAGCATGAAGATGAACAGTTTCCAGTGATATTTTTATGCACTTTAAGTAGGTTTTGTTGTTATATTTTTGTAGCTTTATGTATGATATATGATTATTGACATTACATATTAAACATTTCAGTTTTGGTTAAATTTAATTGATTTTAATTGGGTTGTTTTTAATTGTGGCCAAAAATATTTAATTATTTTTAAACTGTTTTTAAATTTTATATGTTTTGTTTTATTCTGGCTGTTCACTGCCCTGAGTCCTGCTGGAGAAGGGCGGTATACAAATTAAAACAAACAAACAAATAAATAAATAAAATAAAACATGTGAAGTTCAGATGGAAAATATGTGGAAGTCAACAAAGAAGAAAAGTGAGATTCTGTAATCAAACTTAATAAGATAATCAAATGGACAAGGACATCTAAAAACATGTATTTCTCTTTCTGTTGCTCTCTCTCTCTCTCTCTCTCTCTCTCCCTCCCTCCCTCCCTCCCTCTGTCTCTCTTTTTGTAATCTTTCTACTATTCTTATTGAAGGTCTGCTATCTCATGCTCTTAAGCATATTTTCTTAGAAGCAACAGATCATAAGGCTATTACCGTGTTCACTTCGACCCAAGATAGCCATAGGATAAGCAAAATAACAGGTTTTTACTAACTGCTACATTCAGAAATATTATCTGATTTCCTGAAATGGCAATACATGTCAAGGCAATTGCAAGAATTGTAAAATGGGTCTGGGAAAATCAAATTCACATCTCAGCTGAGTTGTGATTGTTTTCTGGCTAGACGTTTCCCTCTTTCAAGCTAAAATATCACTATGTGGATATTTGGATAAACTTTTTCTACTCATTTTATAAACATCTGACTCAAATAAAATGTGCAGTTAGAAGAGTGGGGAAAAAAAACCGGTACAAAATTAACAGACTGATCCATCCACAGTATTTTTATACTAGCATGTTCCTCAACACAACATATGTGTTATTTCATAATAGCATCTCTCTTGTTTTCATCTTTGGTGCTGGCATATTTCAGTCCTTTGTTATTCAGTTTGGAGGCACTGCCAAAAGATCTTATCCAGTTAGAAATGCCAACAAACTCTGAGACAGATGGAATTAGGTGACAACAAAGATACAAATTTCTGTCTGTATCAGAACAGCTGTGATTTCAAAGGCTTGTGCAGTACAGAAGCTTTGGTTTGTCTGCGTAGAAATCTATTATAGATGTATAATGCAACATTATAGATGTATAGTGTAATTATATTGCTGCATCATGTAAGCACAGGAACTTTCAGTTGCATGGTATATGACAGCTGAATTGTGATTTCTAGAACTGAAAATGAATCCCAAACCTGAGGATGATTGGAAAGAAAAGAAAAGATCCTTTCTGATGACATTGCCCACATGATTTCATTCTTCCACGAAATATCATAAATCTCCTTAAGGTCCTGAGGATGGCAATGTCTTACAGAGAGAATTTATTTATGCTAGATTTAGTGAATCTCCATTGAAGTTGTTGTAACATTTGCCAGTGTAGCATCCAATAGAGAAGAAAAATCAAGGGGATCCAGGAGATCTGGGAAGGGGGATGAGGTATGTAAAGATTTTATTTCAGTATTGAGAAAAACACTGTCCTTCAGCTCAGGGGTGAAATTCACTTACCTTCCCTACCAGGTCACAAATGTGCGCGCAGGCGCAGAGGTTTAAAATCGTCGCAAAAAAGTGACATCATGATGTCTGGGTGGGTGGGAGGAACCTCCCGCAGCCGCCGCTAGCGGTTCACCCGAGCCGGATAGAATTGGCAGAATTTCATCCTGCTTCAACTGCTTGCAGTTTTTCTGCATTGCATATCAAGAATAGATGCCACAAAAACCTCTTTAAGATCTGTGTTTGACCTTGGAAGGTAAGTGCATTAATCCACTGCACCACAGTCTTTCCTGCTCCTAATCCTCTTGCTGGGAAAGGACAATGTTGAAGGACAATATAATCATGTTGGCAAAGTCTGTAGTAATGCCTTATGACAAGCTCCATTCCTCTGCGGCCCCTGCATTATATTAACTTTGTCTAGAGATTACTGAACTTCTGGTTTTAAAAAAAGGAAAGCAATGGGAAGAAGTAAGGAAGATGAGCCTTTTTTTGGCAATTATTTTTTGAAAATTAACTTTATGAGTAAAACTTATCTATTTCCAAGTCTGTCACATTCTGTGTATCTTTGTACAAAGTATCTTCTCTGCTTTTTGATTGAGTAGAAAAACAGCCCACAGTCACTATACCAAACACTAGCCAGGTACTTTTAACCTGTGATTGATCTATCTATCATCTACAATATCTATCTATCTATCTATCTATCTATCTATCTATCTATCTATCTATCTATCTATACAGATGTAGATAGATATTGATATTGATATAGATATAAATATAGATGATATAGATAGATACAGATATAGATGATATAGATACGGACTACAGACAGAGAATAGGTATTTAGGCATAAAGATTACAAAAAAAAACTGGAAAAGAATGCCTTGTTATCTTTCATAAGGCTGTATTTCTATCATCTATGTGATTTGATGGATCAACTGTAGTATGTTTTTGAATAAAAATCACTTGAACTGCAATATTATAAGGAATCCAATGTATTAGGCACATAAGAAGATATGTTTTGAATTTACCCACCGTAGCTTAGTCTAACATTCTATTTCCACAATAGCTAATCATATGTCAGGCTAAAGCACCTTCTCAATCTTATTTTCTTGTCTAAGCAGTTACATTAAGTTAACTGCTGTCTCTATAATCTAAAGTTAACATATAACTAGTATCCATTAGGGAGGTAAAAGAACTCTTCCCTGAAGTTTTGAAAGCATGAAATGGTGTGTTTCATCAGTACAGAATCTATAGCAACCAGGCAGCAAGAGAGTCTGCTAGAATTTGCCACTCTAAACCAGGGGTGTCAAACTAAAGGCCCGCAGGCCGGATTTGGCCTGTGGGTGCTTAAATCTGGCTCATGGGGCTGGCCTGAAAATAGCAAAGGTCTGGCCTGCGTTGCCTCTGGCAGCCAAAACAGGGTGTGAGAGGGCTGTACACACCCACCCCACCCCATTTTGGCCTGCAGGGTGCTGCAGGAGACGGTCCAGGCTGAAAACGGGGCTCAGGTTCAAATGCTTTCAAACACCTTGAAAGCCCTGCATGGCATTGGGGCAGGTTATTTGCGGGACCACCTCTCCTTAATTGTATCTGCCTATTCCACCAGTTCTGATAGGTTGGCACGTTCCAGATCCCTTCTTTTAAATCTTGACATATAGCATGACCTGGAAAGTAGGCCTTTTCTGTGCCTTGTCTGTTTCCATTCCCTGCTTGTTGAAACACCCTTCTCCCTGGGATCTGAAGGCCCTCATTCTTTTTAACATTCCAGAAGGCCATAAAAACTCCCCCCCCCAAAGCAGGCTGAAGACTGGAGAATATACTTTATTATATTGGAGAGTGTTAGTTAGGGCACCAGGTTCTTGTTTATTGTTTAATTTTTTTAATTGTTATTAGCCTCCTAGAGTTGTGGCCAATAAAATGGGTAACTATATAAGTCAAACAAACAAATCAATATAGAAATATAGTCAAAATATACATGGACAAGTCCAGATTGAAAAAAAAAATGTCTAAAGGAGTAAATTCCACTAAACTCTCTCTATATAGCATGTAATAGAATGTCTCTTATTTGATTAAAAAAAAGGAAAAAAATTGCTTATCTGTGTGTAAAGTATATAGATGATGCACTGTAATCCTAGTAAAACTAACCTCTGGAGATAATTATTCAATTATCTAGTAGGCCCCAAGTAGGCCCCTTGTCATACATAACTCTCCATAGTTTTGGGTCTGAAAACCAGAAGATACTTATTCTATCTCTATCTATATATAACCTTCCAATGTAACAATATATTTCTGCTAATGCAGTGGTACCTTAGCAATTCCTCCCAGCAAAAGGCGGAAAAGATCACCTTCCTAGATACATTGAATTCATTAGGAGAGAGAATGGGGAGGAAGAAAGAAAAGGCAGAAATGTTTAAAGAAGTTTCATGTAAAATGCATGAGAAGGAAACCTAGGCCCTTGCAGGATAGCTTAGATTCAGCACTTTTGGAAACTCCTGCTTTATCAGTGTGGAGAGAACAAAGGGAATGAAAGCATTTCTCATCTTTTTTATGTTTCTCAGATCAATCAGTCCATTCATCACTAAATAATCCTACCGTTCATTTCCTAAGGCAAATCTAGAGGCTGGGGTGTTTTTGGTATGCAGTGTACTGTTTCCCAACCATATATGTTAGACTAAAACTTAAACTAGGCATACAATGCCTAGTATACAATGGCTGTTAGATACAATGATTGGGTAAGATTGGAGTTCTAGTGCAACATTTCTGATTTGCATCATTTTGGGGAAGATAATGTTAAGTTATTCTTTATTTTGGAGTAACAGTAGGTGGTTGAACAGTGTTCAAAATATAATACCTAATTATTAGGAGAGAAAAGCATTGGACGAAAAGTCATTTGGAATTGTTGACTGTTTCCTATATTCATGCTTTCATAACTTCAGTGATGTACTACAATACCCCCCTTAACATATATAATATGAAGAAATCATCAAAGCATTCTATACCTGGAGCCCAAAGAGTGAAAATATCCTTTTCTCTGATCCTAATCATAAAAGAAATATGAATGGCTACCATTACATCTTACAGGAGCTATGGTGGCACAGTGGTTGGAATGCAGTATTGCAGGCTAACTCTGCAACTTGGAGTTTGATCCTGATGGGCTCAAGGTTGACTCGGCCTTCCATCCTTTTTTGCGGGGGGCTTCCATCCTTCTGAGATCAATAAAATAAGGACCCAAATTGTTGGGGGCAATATGGTGACATTGTGCATTGCTCAGAGAGTGCTTGCACTATGATGTGGTATATAAGTCTAAGTGCTATTGCTATTTATTTATTTATTTATTTATTAAATTTATATACCGCCCTATTCCTAAGGGACTCAGGGCGGTGAACAGCGAACGATAAAAATACATTTAATATAAACGTTAATAAAAAAACCAATTAAAATATACTAAACACTCTGGTCCTAGATAATTCAAGACATCCCAGTTTAAAATAAAATCAAAAAGCAATATAAAGGGAAAGTTAGGCCAGGCCGGCCTGCTGAAACAGGAATGTTTTGAGGGCACGGCGGAAAGTGCGCAGATCCGGAATCTTCTGTATCTCTGGGGGGAGCTCGTTCCAGATGGTGGGTGCCCTCACAGAAAAGGCTCTCCCCCTGGGGGCCGCCAGTCGACATTGTTTGGCTGACGGCACCCTGAGAAGTCCCTCTCTATGGGAGCGTACTGGGCGGTGAGAGGCTATTGGTGGCAGAAGGCGGTCTCGTAAGTACCCCGGTCCTAAGCCATGGAGCGCTCTAAAGGTGGTAACTAAGACCTTGAAGCGCACCCGGAAGACCACAGGGAGCCAGTGCAGCTCGCGCAGGAGGGGAGCCACATGGGAGCGCCATGCTGCTCCCATAACTACCCGCACGGCTGCATTCTGGACTCCGGGTGCTCCTCAAGGGGAGCCCCATGTAGAGAGCATTACAGTAGTCCAGGCGTGAAGTGACGAACACTATTGCTAGTGTTTGCAACAAAAATCATTCAGGATGGTCGATGTAGTTCACACGGTTTAAAAAATGTTTTTATTCATTTTATATATTGATGAAATGGCAACTAGGAATGGGTCTTACCTGTTCTCCTTTATGAATTTGGTTCTTGCCTTTGCCCTTGTAACCTTTCCTTATGATGTGTTTCAAAAGGTTATTGATTCCATGAACTTGGGAAAAGGTGGACAAATTCATGCCTTTCTAATTCATATGCATTTGCAGTAGATTTTCAATTCAGATTCCACTCAATTACTTTTGTATCAATTCCAAGCTGAAGGAAAAACACATAGAAATGGACTTTATTTTCATTTTATATACCTTTATTACATGTATAAATAATATATATATTTTGACTATCTCAGACTTTAGAAGATGGACATTTGTGTGATAGCTACAGGTCTAATTACTTCAAAATAAATAAAATAGTTTATTTCATTCATAAATATGAACCCAATGAAATCCTGACCAGTTTAAAATTTAGCAATGAGGATTTAATCCATTCTACTTCCTGGATTACTAAAAGGTCTTTTACCCAATATTTCTATTTTGATAAAGATAAAAGTTACACTTTTCATGAGTCAGGTAAATACAGATAGGAATGAAGTACAGCAACTCTGTATTATGTTCAGTAACTACAGATAAAAACTCTTGCCAAAATACACACAATAAACATTTAGTTGTATTTTTCATGTGAAGACACACATAAAAATGCATAATAAAAACCAGAAGGCTGGTATAAATATCAAAAAAGCCACCTTCCAATGTGAAATGAGAGTACTTCAGTTGAGTGCTTTTGGCAGGGGCTTGTCAAATTTGTAGGCATTATTTGTTAATCAAAACCATAGCAAAGCTAACAATCCACCCTTTCTGATTTTCTGAAAAGTAAATATTGTTTCCTACACACCCCTATAGCTGTGGCAAGGCGCAGCTGAATTCGCTTAGGAACTGGCATGTCATTAATCATTTTAAAAATGGCTTGTTCAACCTCACAGATTTCTGCTGAGGCATGAACTCAGTTTAGAACATTCATTCGCCCACCTTTATTTAGGGGAACTTCCAATTTCTTGATTTGGACAAGCTGTTTTAATATCTCATAAAACAGGCTTTAAGAGTTTCAAAATCATGCAAAGGATTTTCAAAACTATGCAAATCCTATGAATACCAATATTCCCTAAATTGGGAAAACTGGATTTGGATTATAAATTCTCCATCTCATAATGCCTTGATGTGTTTCAAGGATACCATTCTTGCCATAAAACTATCAAAATATGTTTAAAATACACAGAGCAAAATGACCATGTCAGTTTTGCATCTGTCTAGATTGCAGTTATCAGATCTGGAATTTAAAGCAAGCAGCCAATGCTTAAACATTGATTACTTTCGGAGCTTTTCATGAAACTGTCACGGCATGATGCAGTTGCTAATTTTTTAAAACAAAATCACAATCTGATTTACAGAAGAGAAACTTACTTTCAGGAGTGCCCAAAATCATACAAAGGTGTGTGTGTGTGTGTGTGTGTGTGTGTGTGTGTGTGTGTGTGTGTGTGTATAGCACTTGAATGTGATCTTTGAAATAATAAAAAAATTCCAATCATTGCTAAGCAAAAATTGACGTTAAAAATACCTTTTAGGAGACCTGGCATTTGAGAAAATCTGAAAGGAAACTGGAAGAATGTTGCAGCATTCTCCAATATCTTCCTTTGAATATCAGCTGTTCCATGTTTTGAAATAATACTTTTATTGTTCTTGCTATTGATAAGCTAGTCCTACTATTAGACAAAATGGGTTAATTGCAGGGGTGAAATGCTACCAGTTCGGACTTGTTTGGCCGAACTGGTAATGATAGCAGAAGGTGGTTCGGAGAACCAGTAGCGATGGCAGTACGAGGCTCCACCCACCTGCCCGGTCGTCGTTACTTCCTGGCTTTAACCAGGAAGTAACCTGTTTTTTACCCTCTGAGCACATGCTCAGAGAGTCTGTGCATGCATGTGACACGCACGGTGCATGCATTTCCGAACCGGTAGGAAAGGTAAGTAGATTTCACTCCTGGTTTATTGCCCTAGATGAAAGGTGCTGGATATTGACAGTGATGTTAAGAGAGAATTATCTGACTTGTATCTCCTAGGCAAAGATGCCTATTCAGATGCAAGAATGATGTAGATCACTGATAGCCAATGTTGTATCCCTATCCAGTCCAGGTTTGGAAATGAATGTGTGGGCTGGAGGGATGTTAATTTGTTTCACATATTGGGCAGCAAAAATACTTGGCTCAGCCCACTACTACAGTTTGTCCTACTTAAGAGTTGCTCTTTCAACTGTGAGATGATCCATGAAGAATAATTTATCCATTATTCTTCAATATGGCTCCTGGAACTGATCCAACTTTCTCTTGAAGATTCAGCAGCAGCCAACCCAACTACATTGCTGTGCAACTTGCCATTTTCCCCCTCTTTTCCTGAAACTCCAGGATCAGAGGGAACATTGCCTTTGATTGCTGCAGATACTATAAGCAGACTCATTCAGCAGCTTTGCTTCCATCTATTCAACTGAACATTCTTTTTTCAGTGATTAGGTGGTCATTTGTTTTTGAATAGCTAAGTTTGATTACTGCAAAGTGACATTGATTTCCATAATCTTTCTTGGTGTATTTTTTTTTAATTTATTTAAAAATACAAACAAAACAAAACAAGTAATAAACATACAGTACATGTAAACAAAAAATGAAGTCAGATATAATCATGTCAAAGTTATCACAACTGTAGTCTGTTATATAGTTCTTATTTGTATATTTGACTCTTCCCTAATTGGGTCTTTTACATTGTGTCTAAATTTTTTAAGTCCCTATTGGCCTATATTGAGTAATATGTATTTCTATTTCTATAGCTGTCTTGGGTTCCACTGGCTACCTCCTAGTCCTGTTTTTTTCCTTTTCCTATCTTCCAACCAATTGTACCACTTGTCCCATACTAAATAGTAGTCATGTTCCTCTTTATCTTGAAGTTCCTTTGTGAGTCTATCCATTTCTGCACATTCCATGATTTTACTGATTACTTTCTCTTTGCTTGGTATGTCATTGCTCTTCCAATTTTGTGCAAAAGCTATACGTGCTGCCGTGGTTATATGGATTATTAAATATTTTATTTCCTTTTCATATTGTCCAGATATAATACCTAGTAAGAAGATTTCTGGCTTCTGTGATTTCTGTGTGGTGTTTTACATTAATGTAGGAAAAACTGAGTCAATAGGTAATGTTTTTTGTTTATTTGTTTATTTATTATTTATAATCTGCCTTTGTTATTTTTACAAATAAATCAAGGTGTGAACATATTCAACATATCTTCCTCCTCCTCTTTCCCCACACAACCCTGTGAGGTGAGTTGGGATGAGATACAGTGACTACCCAAGGTCACCAAACTGGCTTTCATGCTAGGGTAGGACTAGAATTCATAGTCTCCTAGTTTCTAGCCTTGTGCCTTAACCATTACTCCAAGCTGTCTCATTTCATTATTCAGTATATTGTAAAAGCCAATGGAATTGAAATGGTTTTTTAATCTGATAATTTTATTCTCCCTTTGCTTCAGGAAGGAACATCAACCTTAATTTATTATGGCCATGGTAATGGTTGTTTGGGTTTTTGAGAATTGTGACATCAACACAACTAGCAAGTATTGTGTGGTATTTGTCTTTCATTTTATTAAATTCTAATTAAAATCTTGAGAGGCAAAGAGGTACTACCCCCTTTGTGTGTAGCTGGAATCTAGACTCAAATCTCCCAGTCCTAATTCTGACAATATAATTACCACTGTCCAAAACAGGCTCTCCAATTTAAGAGGGTAGTTTACGTTTAAAAAAATAAAACAACCCCTCTCCCTTTTTCACAAATACCTGAATTATACTGTACAGATGAACATATCCTTAATATTCAGCTTCAATTTGGGAAAATCTCCACTTGCTGAAGATTTTTTCCTCTATCAACCAAGAGTATCTAGATTTAAAGGTGTAGGAAGTTAGCACCCACCCCTCTCCTAGAAGAATGAAATATTTTAGGAAATATTAAAAAGGCAGAATATATTTCCCTGGATGAGAAATGGAGAAACTTGTTTTAAAGACAAAGCAGCTCTCACCTTCCTGCCCCACCCCCCACCTTTGTCAATGGGCCAGAAGTAGAAACCCAATCTCCCCCACCTTTGTCAATGGGCCAGAAGCAGAAACCCAATCCCCCTCACCTTTGTCATTGGGCCAGAAGCAGAAACCAAATGCTCTCCCCACCTTTGTCAATGGACCATCATCTGCAACACAATAGGACCCATCTAGCAACAGAAACTCCCCACATGGCACCTGGGGAGATTACATCAGCCAGCAAATCTAGCTATGACTTTTGACAGCAACCAGTCAGGATACTCTATGCCCCAGGAAGTTTAAAGCCAGAGAGGGTATAAAACCCAGGGACTCTCAGCATCTCTGCCCTTTTCTGCTCAGGAACTCAAACTATGTGATTCTGCTCAGGAACTCAAGCCATGTGATCCTGTCCACCATTAAACCATTTTTCCAAGCAGTCTCCATATTTCCAGTGTCTTTTTCCCCACTTGGAACTGAATCCAGAACGATATTTCTTCCAACAAAGGAAAAGTTAAAAGATATATTCTTAGTATACATTAGAAATATTTTGTTGATATCTTGTGTAGCCTCTGCAATGTCTTTCTCAGTGCCATAGTTGAAATTAGCAAGATCAAGCTTTATCTGCAGTAGGAAAACTACTCTTGCCAAATTTCTGCCTACATACATCTATTAAAGGCACACATGTACAATCTCTGTAGGCAGAAGTGATAGTGTAAACAAATTACCAGTGGCTGATTTGTTATGTGTTCTATGGGACTGAAATCTAAAGCCTATTCAATTATTATGTTTAAAATCACTTCCTTTATATTTTAGGACTGGCTCTGTCTCTTGTATTTTGAGCATATCATATAGAGCTACCAAATTTGGGCACAAATATTTTTCAGCCCACTTCTGATAGCCTCAATTTTTCCCCAGACCATTAATAGAAATAGAAAACCAATCAGAATTCCACAACCTCTCAAATGCTATAGTGTGCAATTCTAGAAACTTCTGGATCCTGCTAGAATGTCACCTTGTCTCATTAGTTAGAATGTTCCCTTTTCTAGGTCCTCAAAGGTCACATCTTGCAAATTCTTTGCGGTTCCAAAAGATAGATTTTCTTCCCTACAAAGGTATAGCTAGTAAGGGCATGCATTTTCATCTCTTAAGAGAGTTTATGAAGCTGGCTGGTAGAAGCTGTCACTTTGCAATGCTGTTAATGAGTGGGGCTGCTCCTTTCCAACCCTTTTTAGATTGTAGGCTGAAAAGTCACCTCCGTGGCTATTTAAAACACTGTTAATCTTTTCAATGTGTTTGTAATTGGCGTAAATTGCCCCTTGGGTTTAGCAGAGAAAGATACAAAGGCCCCTCTTTTTTCTGCCAAAGTTGCCTATTTTAAATTTAGATCTCAATTAATAGGCTGTTTTTCATCTTTGGAAGGTCAAGTCAATGATTGCTCTTCTTTAACAAGCTCTTGGATCACAGTGGGATAGTTTTGTAATGATACCACCTTTTCATGTTCTGATCAATGTGATACAAAAGCAAAGCAAGCATTTTTCCTACAGGTGGATATACTTATAAACAAGAAATTGAACATATCATTCACTCTATCTATCCTGCCTTACATGCTATCTTATGCAAGTTCTGCTTCTGCATTGTGCATGACAAAACAAACAATGAATCCACAATTAAAGGAAATAAAGTGGATGGTTTGTTGCTATGTAGCATAGTAATTACTCCAATTTGTAGTCTTTGGGTGCCATGTTTGTCCACCAGATTAAAAAATGTGTTGAATTTCATCCGCCAGATTATTTTTTTAACTGCAATCCCAACATATTTTAAGTATTCCAATCTTAAAATATCTGGAGCATAGCAAGATAAGGAAAGTTGACCTGGTCATTGCCAGTTATTTAATAAGTATCAAAAGTTTACAGTTATAGCCAATATTTAGCATTTAATCATTGGCATCCAGTGTCTAGTAACTTATTTCTATAGGTAATAGAATAGTTTATTAGTACAGTGTGGTCAACCGCTAAGATTGGCATGGTTCATTAGCAATCAACCAATTACTGATTTGACTGCTGATGAACAATATCAATCACAGCAGCCAGGTGTGCAGTGCTAGTGTGAAGAACTGAAGCAGCTCTTGAGCTATTATTTCCTTTTTGTTTAATTACTCCCTATGCGTAAGTGGCTTTTGATCAGATGTGCTGCCCATTAATTTTTGCTGATGCAATGCACTTAGAGCATAAAGCTTGGCAGAATATTAGGATTTTCATACTTGCCCTCTTGGCTTGGTGGAGATCATTGTCCAAAGGGAAAAATGGTAGTGCATGGCTATCATACAAAAAGTGAACTTTCAAAATGGTCATCTGATTTAAAATTCACAGTGTGACCTTTATTGGGAAGAAAAATAGCTTGCAATTGAAATAAAGACATTGTGTGTCAATGCAATATCCAGTGCATCTTCCGTTGGCTATAAGAGCTGTGGTGTTAATCCTAATCCTACACTGCATAAAAGTAAATAGATACTGACTGTAGATGCATACATACTAGAGGGGAGGGAGAGAGAGATGGAGGGAGGGAGGGAGGGGGGGAGGGAGGGAAGGAGAGAGAGAGAGAGGAAAGAGAGAGAGAGAGAGAGAGAGAGAACACAAACTTGAGACAAAAGCTTGAATCACTCTGCAAAAAACAATAATCTCTCTGATATTCTGTAATACCACCATATGGCTAGAGTCTACACTGTATTAGAGTCTTAGTTTGCTGGATTTCTATCTAAATTCATTGTCTGCTTGTTTTCCCTTATTGCTATAACCCTATATAACTCAGCATAAAGAACCCTTTCCATTTTCTGAGAATTTAATTATCCCAATATTTGAATTCCCCCCAGCCATTTAGATAAGTGAAGTTATACTCTGTTACACAATTATCAATTTCTTCTTAAACACAAATAGTCAAATTGCTTCACAGTGAAACCAGGACAAAATGGAAAGAAAATGTTAAACCTGATTTTATGGACCACAGCACAAGAGTGCCTTGAAAATTAAATGTTATTGACTAAGAGAGCCTGGCAGTGTTTGTGTCCTTTCAGGGTTATATTATCATGACCATGCAACTTCAGAAGAACAATTTAAATTCTGCCAGTATTTTGCATATTTGTGCATCCAATTAAAGAAATGAAACAGATTTACATGTACAAATGCCATGTCCCAAAGGTGCTGTTCAAAAGTCAACTGGACCTTCTTGGTTTTTTTTCTTTGAAAATGTTTCACTTCATATCTAAGAAGTTTCTTCAGTTCTCCTTGGATGAGAAGTGAAATGTTTTCAAGGAAGAAACCATGAAAATCCTTTTGATTTTTGAACAGCACCTTTGGGACAAACATGAGCTGGATGTTTGAGAATATCCATAGACATATTATGCCATGCTGTCTATACCTGGACTGAATTTTTGGCCACAAACTCTCACAGCCACAGAAAGATGATGGTGATGGTGTGGGTGATGGTGATGAATGATGATGAAGATGATAATATAATTGTAGGTTCCTGGTTGGAACTCGAACTTCTAAAGAACACCAGTCAGACTTATGATTCATTTTGTTTATTATTTATACTGTGCTATTCCCTGAGGAATTAAAACAAATTATCATCATCATAGGGAAAGAGAACCTTTGCTACTATCAGTATTGATACTTAGCTGTATTCCAAAGAATTTTGACAGGCAATTTGTGTACCACTTTCTAAATAGAATCCTATATAAAATATATTTCCACCCTGGAGAGGGAGAAATATGGTTGATATATTATGTTATATTTAGCTAAAGGCAACACACATATTATTTAAAAAGTAAACAAACAAATCAAAGAGATAACTTATATTTGTCTCATTGTACTTTATACAGATATTTCTTTATTTATGGAAAATTGTACCTATTCTCCCCAATTCTTTATGGATTTGGGTTCATATAATGATTAAGCATTTTATTGAATTCGCCTCAGGACGAATGGTGCTGGAAGATCCTCTCCTTTTATCCCCTGCCTACCTCTCCATCTCTATTGGCTAATCTACTAGACACAAATATGTTTGCCTACTGCCTAGTTATCTAAGATACATTGAATCATGGCCTTGAGTTGGGCATTTAAGCTATGGAGCTCAACCTCTGCTAAGTGTAGGAATCTAAAGGAGAGCATCTCAGATAGATAGCAGATTAGTTTCTGTTTGAACTCACCTAGTGAAGGGAATTCCACCACCTTCCTGGCTAATTGATTTCACTGTTAAATTTTCTAATTTATTTTTTTTAACATTGAATTAGAATTTTTTCCTTTCAAACTTAAACTCATTATTACATGTCATCTACTCTGGAATGGGAGGAAACAAGATTGGACCCCTGATATGACATCCTTTCCTGTATCAGTCATATTTTCTCCAGGCTAATTATTTCCTGCTCTTTCAGTCTCTTTACATAGATCTTAGTCTTTAATTTTCTGGTTACCATATTACCCACATCTATTCCAGTGCCCTTTTCTAAACCCGATCTAATTTATGTGAATACTTCTTAGAGTCAGGTGTCAGGAATTGGACTCAGTGTGTGATCAAAGTAGAATATTCAAATAACAGAAGATAATCCATAATCTCCAACCTTTTTCATGAAATCACCATCCATACAATAAGGTAGCTGATGGATCAATCTTCTCATAAATATAACTATAAAGTTGGATTTTGAACTTGAAGTCCTGGACTGTGCAGAGAATAGTATTCTGTTTCAAGCAGATGCCAAATCAGCTCTTGTTGAAACTGGAGTTGGGAAAAAAAATGGAAGGGTTGCATGAAAAGTTCCATGTATTTTAGATGAATGTAGTTACTGAATAGATACTTTCTAAAGTGAGGAGCTGGGTGGAAATATCATTTGCTGGTCCCCCGGTGCAGAAATATTTAGGATCAGATCAGCCTTGAAACTAAGAAGGGGAAGGGGGAACCACAAACTCCACCAGGAGTTATGAAACTTGAAGTGTGGCAAGAAAGAAAAGTAAAGGTGGCTGAACTTAGCAAGTAGTTAGCAATGAAATGTGGGCTCACAAGATAAAGTTACTTAAGAAGTAGCAGCAAACAAAAGCCACACTGTAAACCCAACATATATTCTCCAGTACATATTGCACCAGCATATGTGTCCTTAATCATGTCCCTGGGATTTGTACCGCAAACTTACTTTGACAGACCCATTTTGCCTTGGTTTTAAAGCTTGACTGCCCTCCCTCACCTTCAAACAGAAGCCCTTTATAGAAATGTGCTTCTTCTAACTCTTGTCAGCTGCAAATGCAATTACTCTTCACTTCTCATCAGCTTCATTAATGACACAGAGAGAAAAGAGTGAAATTGAGCATGTGGATTGTACAGGAACATTGTTAACAGGAAACACACATTTGCTATGCCAGATCACATCTTCTTCATTGACTGGTGATGTCCATTCTTTCTGAAAGGATGGAGAATGAGAATATTATATCAGTGCTTCAATACTGCTCTGGTAAGGGTTGACCAGGATAGAATTCTGCGGGGTTTTAAGTTTCAAGGAAATAGTAATCAGATAGTTGAGAAAGAAGCTAAATGGATCGAATGTATTATTTTTATTATTTTTACTTTTATTAGATTTTTATTCCACCATTTTAATATATATATAGAAAACTAAGGGCAGCAAATATGTAATATTCCTGCCTTCTATTTTTCCCACACAATATAAAGCTCTTGAATTAAATTCAATACACTTCTATTGTTTCCATTTGTACCAAATTCATTGTGTGTTCCTGCATTCATAAACAGAGATCAGGCCTGTCTCTTTTACATTTTGTATAAAGTTTGGAAAGCAGAGGTCTTATTGATAGAGAAAAGACTACTCTCAACACGTTTTTAAATCATGGATAACCACATAAAGTTTGTATTTCTTAATAGAATAAAAGACAAAATGTAGAATACAAAAAAATAATAATTTTACTTCTGTTACCACTTCTATTCTCCTCCCCCTCCTCCCCCCTCAAAGTCTGATGTAGCATGATGCAGCACTGGAGATGCACAATACTATGTATTTATTGGACAACTGCATACCTCCCTCTCTCTCTCCCTCCCCTCTCTCTCTCTCTACACACACACACACACACACACACACACACACACAAATGGACAAGAAAGAAACAAGAGAAAAAAGATGGAAGCAATTTTCAAGAGCTAGCAAGTTCTGAAAGACACAAGCCTGATAGCTCAGGATTCTCATCTTGGAAAAAACACAAGTAAACCTGTCCCCATATCCATTTACAATGAATTTTAGACAAAGATAGTTTTAGTAGCGTTTACTAATAGATATCTCATTGTAGTCTTTCGTAGCCTGATATTCTTTAATGTGCTGGGATTTATGAGCATTTACAGAGCAAGAGTGAAGGTGGTAGAAATGTAAACCATGAATGATTATATCAGAATCAAATATGTATGTAATGGCAACATTTGCCAGATGATGTCTAGAATCAAAATGTTAGCATCCATCAATCATCAATCAAACATTGCTACAGTGTTGCTGGTGAGCTTGAATTTAACAAGTCCAGCTCTTATTCAATACTGATTCCTTGAAGAAAAGAATACAACTAAGTAGTTTGTCTCTGGTTGGAAGAATTTCTCTCCTTTTTAACTTTCAATTGTCTGTTTATCTATCTAAAGAAATCAGATGCTAACTGCCCAATAAAGATGGATGCATATGACAGAAGACCTGCATCCATCCTGAGAAACAGCTAGTTACTTAACACTTCAACATAATGAAGAGGAAATTGTTCTCACAACTTGAGGCCAATCACACATCACATCCCAGATTCAAGAAGACCAGGGAAAATAACTGGATCTGGAATGCTGTGTCATCCCTTTCATTATAGAGTATAACAACTTATGTTACAAGACATAAGATCATGGATAAACTAATTACAATCAACCCTTGAGACTAATTACCAAGGCTCAGTGAAGAAGAAGCATCAGACAGTATGCTAAAAGATGACAATAGAGTCCTGTCCTCAAGACAATCCCTATTGCCACCAGTATTACCACCCTAACTCAAGCTGTATGCTACAGCTGCTGGAAATGCTTGGCTACATAATTAAGAATAGCAATATAAACCTCCCATCGAAGAAAATGAAGTTAGTACCTACAATCAAGGCAAGACAGAGAGATGTTAGCTGATGGAGCTAAAGAAGGGTGTAGAGATTAATGATAAAACTTTGCTACTAAAAAAAGATGAGTACCTGACTCCATCTGAAGCCCTAAAGACTGCTAAACAAAGGTTCACAGCACTGGCTACCAGATTAAGGAGATACATTACAGAAACAGAGGCCAAGAAAATAAATGCCCTGTTCTCCAAAGAACCATCCAAGGTATACTCCCAACTGCAGGGCAACAACAGCATAACCACAAACAGCAGTACTGGAAGAACGTGAGACATAGAAAAGACATCAGTACCAAGTGGTTGCAGACCCTGAAAGCAGACTATAGCAATCTCCCAGAGCAGGAAACAGTCACCATCACAGTAGCAGACAAAGCAGATCAAGAAAGCTGGACAGCACCTTACTGGCTATAGAAACTAACAGTTTCTATATGACTCACACTTACTGGCTATAGAAACTAACAGTAGTACATGAATGCTTAGCACCACAGATGAACCAGCTGCTAGTGACAACCTCCCACATAGACTAGCTAATACAAGAAACATCAGTGCTGATTATGAAATATACCCACAAGGAAAACAACATTATCCAACTACTGGCCAATAACCTGCTTTGTCACAACATGGAAAGTCCTATCAGACATCATAGTTGTCAGGACCAAATTCACAGTACAGCTCAAAAGGGCATTGGGAACAATACTAGGTTCAAAAGACCAGCTGCTTATAGTACAGCTGCCCAGGACTCAAGACCAAATAGACCAATCTGAATGCAGACTGGATTGATATAGGAACGTCTATGACTCAAAGTCATACAAATGGTTCTGTGAATACGTGATGATGTATTCACAAATACAATGACAAAGTCAACAGGATACTAAGAGCCTTCCTCCAGAGCTCAATGGTACTATAGAAGTCAATGCTGAAAGTCAACTCAAGATAGCTGACTTAAGTTGCCATGAAGTATGCACTGACAAAATGATGTACTGTCTTCACCGCTGTTCTGCATAGGCTTGAATCTCCAAGAACTGGATATGTATAAAATTCAAGAATGGAACTACAATCAGCCACCTCCTCTATATGGATGAATAAATGAAACAGCAGTTCACTGATTCACCTACCCAGATCCTCTGTCAAGGATCTACGGATAGGACTATCATTGGGATATCATTGGACTGGTGAAATATGATCAGATGGTAGTAAAGACAAAGAAAGAAGTTATGACTAATAGAGCAGAAGTACTAGCAGACTCTATAGCATACATAGACACTAGCTACAGGTTTTCCATCCTTCCTAATTTAATTTCTTCCCCATTTGCCCAAATGAGGTTTTTTTAAGCTTAAATTCATGAAACTGCAAAATGTGTTGTTGGCTTCCAGGGCCAGTTTAAAAATCTGAGATTTGGAAACAGGAAGATCACTTTAATATCATTCCATAATTTATTTATTTTTTACATATTTGATGTTATTGTAAATTATTTATTACAGGACTGTAAAAAAAAAGGCTAAAAAAGGGGGTCTCTGTGTATTTTACTCCACTAGTCATTTGTGCTCATCTCAGGGTGTGGTGCTCATCTCAGTTTTGAGGCCATTGAACCAGTGTTGTCCAAAGACATTTCCATGGTCATATGGCCAGCATTACATCACAGAGGCTGTTACCCTCCCACCAAAGTGGTACCTATTTATCTACTCACATTTGCATACTTCCAGACTGCTAGGTTGACAGGAGCTGGGGCAAGGATGGGAGCTCACCTCATTGCGTGGCAATTGGGTCTTTCCAAATGACAAGCCCAGGAAACCTAAATATTGAAATAATTATTCAGATTATGTTTAATTGATTGTTTTTATTGCCTTAAATGAATGGGAATGAACTACTGTATATAAAATATTTAAACAATTGAGCCTCACTTTGATGGAACATTTGAACATTTTCCAATGAGAGGTCCTGATTCTAGAGAACAGCATTGAATTGTTATGTGAGGTTTTGGCCAAATAACGGGTTACACTTAAACTTTTTTTTTTTGAAGGCGGTAGTTAATGTACATACCACATTGTAGTGACATACAGCCATAAACTGTGGTTTATGGCATACATGTTCCTTGAGCAAAAATTCCACCATCTGTACAGATATGTAGAGGAAACAGAATTTGATGAAATATCAAGGTCACAAATCTTGAACAAAACATTATCTCAGGATGAACATTCATTTAAGCATGCTTTTTAGAAACCATGGTTTGTGAGCAAGATACTGTATATCACAGGGTCCATATGGTATGATCAAATCAAAGAGATATATTGTGACTTTGCATGATGTGTTAAACAAATGTTTGCAGAGGATACAGGGTTTTTCTAATTAGTATGATGCCTTGCTAGTTTTATTAGAGAAAAAACAATTATTATATTATAGCTGAATCTTTCCTGGATTTTTTTTTCTGTAGAAGCATAGTGGAGATTCTGCAACAACAGGACATCTTTCCTTCTTCTCATATCCTAGATAAATTATATTCAATATCAAGTAAAAAATCCATAAAAATAAATATTTCAGCACTAAATTCACAAGTTACTCAATACTAGGTGCTACATCTATCTTTACATCTATTGTTACTTAATTTTTACATTTTTCTTTGAATTATGGTTGACGAATCTCAGATTTTAATTTGAAAAAGCTATTAGAACAGCGGTTCTCAACCTGGGGGTCGTGACCCCTTTGGGGGTCGAACGGCCATTTCACAGGGGTCGCCAAAGCCCTCTCTACCCCTCCCCCACGCCTTCACTCACCCTCACTCTCTGCTCTGTTGGATCGCCGGGCCGTTCGTTTACCCTGTCCACTCCCAATCTATTGCTGCCTCCGATGGCTAGAGGAAAAAAAACTGTTTAAATTCTTGCCGCGGGGCTTCAAAGGGCCGCCCTAGAGCCAGTGGTGCAGCCGAACCCTTTGTTAAATTGCTGGCTTGCCCCGCCCCTCCACACCACTATTTATTGCCAATAAATAGTGGTGGGCGAGGGGCGGGGGAGCCAGCAATTTAACAAAGGGTTCGGTGTTTTTTTGTAATTTTATTGGCCCACGGAGCTTCAGCATAGGCTAATTAGCCCTTGCTTAGATCGGCTCCCGACCCCCAGCTGATTTGCTCTCAGCTGTTTTGCTCAGAGCTCTGCTGCTTGCTTGGAAAGAGTGCAGATTTTTTCCCCCTATCTATACTGAAAAACGAAAGAGAAAGTAAAGCAGGCTGTTGGCATTGCACGTTGGAAAATAAGGCACGCAGATTTCTTTTTCATCACCAAAAAAGGTAGGTGCAAACAACGGGAAATTTAGGGAAAAAGAGGAGATTTTAAAACACAAAAGAAAAAAAGCTCTATTTAACTAGGGAATTGTAATAATTGAGATACTATTAATTGTATATTGTGTTGAAAGCAGAAATCGTTAAGTTGTGGTTTGGAGGAATATATGGGGGAAATTATTTGGTTTATTATTATTGGTAAATATAATTAATTGATTTGTAAGAAATTGGATTGCATCGAAATAATTGGAATATTCATGTTCATATTGATTAATATACAAAAAAGGTAGTTATATAACTAATTGATTTATATTAAAATATTGAATTCATATTAAACAACTGTAATATTACATAATTAACCAATGTGAGGATGGATATAAAAATAGATGACAATGGGAAGGGGTATAATATAGAATAGAAGGGAAAAATTGAATTTGATTAAGATTAGAGATGAGGATGAAGGGTAATATTGGTTTTTTACAAAACTAGATGAGGCATAAATATGGCAAAAAGGAAATATAGAAATTGTAAATTTAATTGAAATGACTAAACACTGTTTAAATTTATGAACCGGCCAAATACTCTGTTCAAAGAAAATACATTCTATGTTTGTATGTGTGTTTCTAATTATTGTTATTTATTCATATTTGTTCTCTTTTATTCTTTAAAGTTTAACAATTCATTCTTTATCTTAATATTTGTTTGGGGTTGGCTTTCTTCCCTTTAATCTTTTTTATTGTACAGCAATCTTTCTCCTCAAACCTACCACCTCTCTCTTTTCTTTCCTTCTTACTTTCTCTTCCTCACCCTCTTCTTCTCCTCCCTACTTCCTCTTCCTTTCTCCTTCTTCTCCTCTCTTCCTCCCTCTCTTACCCTCACTCCTACTCTAATTTCCCTTCCCTTCCTTCATCCCTCTCTATTGCTGTATCCTTTTATGCATATGGACTACTCAGAGGGCTGAAAAAGTTATTTCTGACTGGTCCTCGCACTTTTGACCAGTCTTTGAACTTATGGCTGTCCTCACATTTTACGTTTTTGCCCTATCTTGTCACCATGGTGAAGAGAAGCAGTTGTGAAATGAGTGACACATTGTTAAGAATGCTACAATGAGCATAAATGATGACCAGTCATAAGTGCGAAGACTGGTCAAAAGTGCGAGGACCTGTCAGAAATCACTTTTTTCAGCCCTCTGGGTAGTCCTTTTGTGCATATGGCCTACTCAGAGGGCTGAAAAAGTTATTTTTGACTGGTCTTCGCACTTTTGACCAGTCCTCGAACTTACAACTGTCCTCACATTTTACGTTTTTGCCCTATCTTGTCACCATGGTGAAGAGAAGCAGTTGTGAAATGAGTGACATGGTTGTTAAGAATGCTGCACGGACATAAATGTGAGGATTGTCATAAGTGTGAGGACCAGTCAAAAGTGCGAGGACCTGTCAGAAATGACTTTTTTCAGCCCTCTGAGTAGTCCCTATACACATAGCCATGGCCACCCGGTCACATGACCAGCTAGCCACACCCACCCAGTTACATGACCTCCAAGCCACGCCGACAAAATAAGCCACACCCACAGAACCGGTACTAAAAAAATTTAGAACCCACCCCTGGTTGGGGGTCACCACAACATGAGGAACTGTATTAAAGGGTCGCGGCATTAGGAAGGTTGAGAACCACTGTATTAGAAGAACTTGGATTTCCTCCCATTTTCACAGCTACCCATGAGATGGCTGAGATGAAATGACAGGAATGTTTTTCAGAAATAAGAGTTTCAGAATATTTCTTAATTTAAATCACTGAGAGTTATTAAATTGCCTCAATGCAGTTAAATTATTTGTAGCAATCTTTGCTTTGGGAGCTTTCAGACAAAATTGTCTAACATTCTTCAGAATACCACACATTTTCTTTCTTGAAAATGTACTTTGAAAACTAACTTGAAATGAACCAATTTTTCAAAGTGTAGGTTACCTAGAAGAGTAGAACTTGTTAGTTTGGCAATCCTGGGTTTTTCAGATTCAGACAGACAGAAGAATAAGAATATGAATACCAATGTTTGCTTAAAACATTGCAATTCTTCTAGGTATTTATGGCATAGATTTGTTTAGATGAAAAGAGTAATTTTTATTACCTGCAAATGGCATATATATTTCATTGTTTCTTATCTGGACAAATTGAAATCTGTGTTGAAATCTATCATCTCTTAATTCCTGAAAATTTCTTCCCCTATCAAAAGAGGCTATTGCTTTTCTACTGCCTTTGAGTATTGTTGTTTTTAGACTTACTTTATTATTGAGTTGTGACTTTTTCCTCCTCCTTATTATGTACACCTGCATCACTCTAGACCAAGGATCCTCAAACCTTGGTCAGTCTGTGCAAACAAGTGAAGCCCATCTGTGGGATACAGGCAGCATATGAAACCATGCTCCCTCTTTCTATGGTAAAAGTCCTCTCCACGTAACCGGTCCTTGGTGCCCAAAAGGTTGTGGCCCACTGCTCTAGACTCTTAAAATGAATTCTCTTCCTATTTCATCCTCTTGTCTTAAATTATTCAGGATCACAGGAATACCTAGATCACTAAACATGGTTACTTGCTATATTTGGGCTTCAAAAATCTAGATAACCAGTATAACAAAGATATACATCAGACAAACATTTATGAATTCACTCTTCTATAACAGACAGATATACTCTTTGCCCTTCTCTATACTCCTTTGTTTTGAGATGCAATACCTGGATTTTTTAAAAAATCCTTTGGAACCATTCTCAGAAGCCTTTGCTCAGTCTATTGGAAAACGTTTTTCAGAAGTCCTTGGTGCTCTCTGAGCTTGTTTGTTTTCTTGCAAATGTTTCTTGCAAATGTTTCATTACCCTACCTAGGTAACATCATCAGTGCTAGTAAGGAGTGCTGTTTACTGTCAGTTTATATTCTGGTGTCTTGCCTGTCTCTCCTTCAGTTTCTGGTGACTATGTTGTATGTATCTTGTATGTGATTGCACCTTCAGTATTTTAACTTGTAAGATTTCCCATTCTCCCATTTCTCAGTCAGAATATTAAGCCATTGAATATGACCTACTTTCTGACTGAATTCATTAACATCTACTGTTCTGAGATCTAGTATACAAATCTGAATCTTCTTTATTCCTCCTGAACTTGATATCATGAACTTAGTAAAAACATGATTACTTTTTACCAAGGATCTATTTACCTTCACTTCCTTAGCTAATTCCTGTTTCTAGGGAAAAGGCCATGGATGGCAGACCTCCCTTGTTCCTTCTTGTACCCTCTGACAAATGAAGTTGTGAGCAAAAGAGGTTAGGCATTGCTTTGCCTCTTGATATAGTTAGATTTTCAATAGATATTAATATAATAAATTTCTACCATGGTAACATTTCATTTTCCCTTTTGTTTTCTTACTCAAATGCTCCTGACATAATTTCCATGCTCCACAAGACCCTGGTCACTTGTATTTTGAGTGAGTTAATTCTGGAATCCATCTCTCTATCTCTCTTACATTTTTTCTTTGGGAAATCTTATTATAGTTAGAAACAAGTGACCTATGACTGAGGCAAAAATGTTTAGTTCTGCTTTCTCTACTCAACTTTCATCAGAAAAAATGTGACAGTATCATTCTTGAAAGGTTCCTCTTGTTCTACTCTTATAAATGAAAGTTTAGTGCTTTTCTGGCTTTGACTGTGTTGTGTGATCTCATGGTTTATGGCTTAGTATGATTACACCCAGGTAACTGAAACATGTTCAAAAGTTTAAAACTTGGTTTTACAGGATATTTAAATTCATTCAAAAATTCAGGATTAAACCTGTGAAAGATTTATATGCATTAAATTATCTATTACATTATTATATATTATGCATTGTATTATATCACACATTTATATGTTAATAAAGGGTTTAGATGACAGATCTAAAGGGTTTAGATACTGTTCCTTTGATACATTCTATGTTTATATAGATGGTGGAAAGCTTATTCAGAGGCACTATGTATGTAGTTTCAGTTCCTTCCTATTTCCAAAGAAGGCCTGGAGAAAAGCCTTGGCCAGTACAGTTTGGCACAGTAAAAACTGAATGTTCTCAGGCAGTGTTCAAATTCTTTGTCCAAATTCAGCCAATGACTAGTCCCATAAAACTCTCCCTCTAGCTCTATCCTGTCTCTACTTTCTTCACATAAAATTTTGGTACACCACTAATGGTCTTCTTGCAGGTTGAGGAATCAAACTTCTGTATCAGGAGCAAGAACCAGGGGAACCGATTCAGGAACTATTAATTTTGATTTGGCCATGACCCTGATCTAGGTCCTGGATTCTTAGATATGAACCTATCTAGAGCCTCAATTGCCTCCTGCTTCCCTTTTTTTAATGAAGATACATTTAGGAAGACCTCTATAATTTCACAATGGGATTCTTTAGCAATTGGGTAACAATTCCACACTTGGAGAACAAACTCTAGGCAATAAAACAGATTTTTCGCATCCCTTAGTCCATTATTGTTCTAATTTAGTGCAGTCTTTCCTTATACATTCTTTAACCTTTTCTCCTCCTCCTTCCTTCAAAGACATTGATTGACTGAATAACACAGGAGAGCAAACTAACAACTCTTCCTTAGAAGAAACTCTTCTTCCAAATGCTTATCCTTCAGAAGAAAGCTCCCTGAAGGGGATCAGTCAGAATAGCCAAATTGGCTGAACCTTCCTTTAAGCATTTATATCTCCACTGGTTTTGATTCTCCAAGGGTCTGATTAAATTGGCAAGGAAAGGAATGATTCAGAACAGCTTATTATGGTGGGATGAAAAAATAGGGTAGAATAAAGTAAAAAAAGGTCAGTGAGAATAGTAATTTTTAAAAGCTTCTGAAAAAAATAATTGCCTTTCATTAAAGTGTAAATGCCTAGTTTGAAACAAATGGGCAGAACCTCCAGTAAAGTCAGCTCATGACATCTCATTAATTTTCATTCCAAAACATAAACAAACTTGCAATAAGCAGAACAGTCTGGAGGAAGAAGATGATTAAATGAGGTCTGATTCCCAAGGAACCAATGTGCACAGACAAATGGTGATAAAAATAAGGAAACCAACATCTTTTATGGATTAGACTGATGTACGGCAGAGGTAGCCATTCTGATTATCTCTAGATATTTTAGTTTTCTGTTCATCTGTATGTCAATTAACAAGACATGATGATTGGGCATGCAATTCAAGTAATTTGCAATATAAGGAGAGCAAATCATCCAAACACTTTGTATACTTAAACATGGTTCATTGAATAAACTACAACAGGCTGAGTCCTGCATTCCATGGTTATTAAACAGAATGTCTAGCTTTAAGTAACATGTTAAATCAAAATCCAACATCCCTTGGAGTCCAGAAGAGATGTAAAGAATCTTTTAGTTCTACATTGCTACAATAAATTCACATTACTCAAAGTTTCCTCATATTGTTTTCATTGTTTATCTGTGTTTATTTTGGTGTTTGGAAATGAGTGCATTAAGATTACACTAAAGGGATATACGATAATAAAAAAAATAGGAACACTTGATCTAATTCCTGTAGATATATTCATAGAAGCCAGAGATCAGATAGTTGATAGTTTTAAGATAAAATTCTTGAAGTGAAGCCAGAATGGGTAGAAGCAGGAAAGAAAAATTAATAGATGAGTTAGATGCAGAAAGTCATTATGGGATTTGAGGCAGTGTCACAGAAAAATTAAAAATAGACCAACGTTTTCCCAAACTGATTCTCATTTTTGAATGACACTACCATTATCAGTTATTCCCTGTCTTCATTTTCTGCATTCTCTGTTCCATGACAAATGAAAAATTGGGCAGGTGGTTTTGGGTCACTTTTTCTCAACCCAACTCACCTCACAGAGTTGTTATTGTGGAGAAAATTGGACACCTACCAGATGTATGATTCCCCCAGATGACCAGCCAGATGACCAACACTCAGAAAGTGAAAGTCACATATCTGGGAGGTGCCATGTTGGGACAGATTATCTCAGAGAAAATATATATGTGGTTGCTAAGAATCAACGCTAACTTGATGCACCTAATCAATTAACCAATAAAATCTGAAACCTGTGAACATTAGCTGGGAATATAAAATGAGGTATTATCAATATGCAGGAGCCAGTGGTTGTGGTTAAAGAATCAGGCCTTATCGGAAGATCATGAGTTCTAGTCTTGGTGACCTTAGGCACTCATACTCACTCAGCCTTGGAAGATGAAGACAATGCCAACTACTTATGAAAATCTTGTCAAGAAAACAGCAAACACTTGTTCAGGCAGTCACCAGAAATCAACACTGACTTGTAGGCAGAAAAAACAATCATAAGTATGGACAAAACAGCCAAATGTGCTTGTCTTTTCTTTTTCAATAATCAGTCCTGTATCACTCTAATACTGTATAGATGTTGCCAAAGGGAGCACTTTTCCTTCTTGCTTGTGTGAGCAAAAGAATGAATACTTAATGATTACATTACTGTTGCCTTCATAAAAACTGATTCACATGGAGAGGGAAGTTTTATATTGTAGCAGTTTCCAATTAATCTACAACAAAGTTCAAAAATAAATAATTAAAATGTTTTAAGGGAGGAAACATATTAGGTAACTTTAAGATTTTATAGACAAGAATATGCCTAGCATTTATACTGAGCAGCAACCTTGAATTGATTTAGTTATGTTCCTTTGAACTAGTTGCAAAACACCTCCTAGATAGAAGGATATGCTCTCAATTTGCTTAATATACCACTTGTTGAAAGCCTATAATAAATTGTAGTGGAACAAGGTGGGGTGGGGGGACATAGAGATTTACTGGCAGATCTCTAGCAAAGTGATTTACATTGATTATCAGCAATGATTTCTAACATCCTCTTCTTTAAAAAAAATAGAAAGAACAAAATAGTTTTCTCCTTCTAAATTATACACTGAAAAGATTCTTGAAAACTAGAGGTGGATGTTTCTGTGAAAGGACCATAAGCTCATTTTAGTTCTGGTACTGAAAACACATTCAATATCTAGAGACAAGTGCAGTATCAAAATAGGTAAAATTCTGTCTAAGAGTTATAATAAGAGGAATTTGACAGTAACAAGTATTTTGTTTTGTTTTGCTTCAAGTATAAAACTTCTTGGAGATCAATAGTTCCATATCATTTAGACTAAGACACAGGTCTACACAGTACAACCCAGATGTCTGGTTTCTGTAGCAGTACAGAACAAAATGGATGTACAGAATGTTACCCAGTAACTGGATGGGGACTTGGTATCCAAATAAAGCTAAGCAGATCCTTGCCACAATGGAATCATTACCAGGAGTGTCACCAGGGTACAGTAGCTTGTTGATGTCTGTGTTATAAAAAAAAAAAGATAAAGCACATAACACTGAATTAATTTCAGGCAGATTCCACAGTAGGCTGGAGTGGAGAAGGAAAGAACATAATGATCAAAATTGTTATCAAGATCTGTCAGCAAAGCAGCTTATTTCTGTCAGCCTTATAGGCCAGTGATGGCTAACCTTTTTGCTGCCACGTGCCAAAAGTGGGGGTAAGCACGGGGGGGGTTGCTTGCACATGGCCACATCCATAATTCAATGCACCCACACCCCACACCCCCTGCACATGCGTGCACAACCCCCTACGCAGGCCTACCTGAAGCCTCTGGAGGGCGAAAATGGCCTTCCCCACCTCCCAGAGGCCTTCCGAAGGCTGGAAATGGCCCATTTTTTGCCCTCCCCAGGTTCCAGAAGCTTTCCTGGAGGCTGGGGAAGGTGAAAATGGCCTCCCCCACCCCGTCCGGAGACTTTCTGGAGGCTGAAAACGTCCTCCTAGAGCTTCCGTGCAAGCCTTGTACTTACCTGGCATTCCAAATGGGCCACGTGGAGACTCCTGGGAGGGGGAGCATGCGTGCTGGAGCTGAGTTAGGGCAAAGGCTTGTGTGCCCAAAGATATGGCTCCGCATCCCACCTGTGGCATGCAAGCCATAGGTTCGCCATCACGGTTATAGGCAGTGGTGGGATTCAGCCAGTTCTCACCGGTTCAGGAGAACTGTTTGTTAACTCTTTGTGGAGTTCTGCGAACTGGCTGAATAGTCAAGGCTGCCTGCCTGCCTGCCTAATGATTCCAGTAGCTCACATACACCTCAGACATTCCTGCTCATTTGTAATTAACCAAAGGAAGGGAAAAGAAAAGGAAGAAATAGCCACATAGCGATTTTCTCACCAGAAAAATTCTAGGCCCTTTAAAACTCAGGAGGGGAAATAAAGTGAAAGAGAGGGGTTTTTTTTTCTTCTCTCTCTCTTCAGTTAATAGCTCTGCCCAGGCAGAGAGCCAAGAACCATTTAACAGGATAATATTTAGTTACGATAACAAAACCACAGGAATGTAGTCAGCACAGAAACAATAGAAACTTACAGATCATACAGATTAACAGAGTTGGAAGGAACCTTGAAGGTCATCTAGTCCAACCTCCCAGCCAAGCAGGAGACCCTATACCATTTCTGACAAATGGCAATCCAATCTCTTCATGAAAGCCTCCAGTGACGAAGCTCCCACAAGATGTTCCATTGGTTTATTGTTCTTACTGTCAGAAAATTCTTCCTTATTTCCAGGTTGAATCTCTCCTTGTTCTTGGATTAGTCCAGGGAAGGAGTTTTAAAATTTTTAATACAGAGCAGGAGTTTTTTCTCAGAGATCTTATGTCTTTTTAAATACACATTCTAATTAGTAGAATTGATTTTATTAATTTGGAATAGGGTTGCAATGCAGTTTCTATGTTTATGTATTTTGATCCTGCATTTTCAGCATTTAAGAGTTAGTTTACAGTATTAGACTGTAAAGATTTCAAATTATTTTGTAACTGTGTTGCTTGTATGTGATAGAGCACCCACAACTTCTGAAGGCAAGCTATCCATTGGTTGATTGGTCTCACTTTAGGAAATTTCTTCTTAGACCTAGGTTGCTTCTCTCTTTGGTTAGTTTCCATCCATTGTTTCTTGTCATGCCTTTTGATGCTTTGGAAGATAATTAACCCCCTCATTTTTGTAGGAGCCCTTCAAATTTCATAAAAGAACAATTAATCAGTGGGACAACTTGTCTCCAGAAGTTGTAAACTGTTAAAAGTTTTAAAGAAGAGATTGGATAACCATTTGTCTGAAGTGGTGTAGGGTTTCCTGCCTAAGCAGTGGGTTGGACTAGAAGACCTTCAAAGTCCTTTCCAACTTTGTTATTCTATTCTATTTTTATTCTAAATATTGGAACAGTGCTACTTTATTGTGCTATTTTATTGTGAGTTGGACTAAGGAAAAAATTCCTAAGAGTGAGACCAATTAAGTTGGCCACACCCACCCAGTCACATGACCACCCAGCTAGTCATTAAGGCAGAGAACTGGTTGTTAAATTATTTGAATCCCACCACTGCTTATAGGGTACATTAGACCAAAAAACAAATGGCAAGAATTTGTTTCTAAAATTATTAAGATTAGCCATAGTGATTATTCTCTTTTTTTAAATAATACTTTATTGATTTAAAAAAAAAATTAAAAAGAAAACATCGAATCTCCATTAACATCTGAGGTGTCGTGCGGTTACATATTTACATTATGTACATATCAAATATCTTCAAAACTACCATTATTAGTAATAGACATATCCTTATAATCTCGTTCTATTATTCCACCATTTGTACCACCTTTCCCATACTGTCTTAAATTTTGAATTCTCATCGTCTTTAAGAGCACTTGTTAATTTTGCCATTTCTGCACATTCTAGGATTTTATTTATTATTGTCATCTCTGGAGGGGTTTGTTTGTCCTTCCAGTATTATTCTCTTTTTTATCTTCAAGTGAATGTGAGTGTATAGTTGGTCTGAATACTATGAACCTTTGAACATGTTGTGCTGGTAACAGATATCTCCTTGTTCTATGAAGCTCATCTGCTTTTTTCACTGTAGTTTCCTTATGCTCTCTGATTCTACTAAACTGCTACAAATGATGGCATCTGCTTCTCCTTGTTTTCTAAGCTAAATTTCATTGTAGGGTAAGGATAAAAGTTAAGAATGGAACAAACAAGAAAGAAACCATCACTTTCCAAGCTCAAGAAAACCATGATGAAAATTGAGTTATATAACCCAGTTGCAACTGCCTCCATGGCTTTGAAAAGAATGGAGAAACATCTGTTGTTCAAGAAGGTGAAAGGAAAAAAATTAGAATTTAAATTCCTGAGCATAAATGTATATGATAAATATGTCAATATATTAATTATACTTCAGGTGACGGGTCCTTGGTGCTCTCTGAGCTTCCTTGTTTTCTTTTTATTACCCAAACTAGATAATATCATCAGTAGTAACATCATCAGTTGAATAATGAAACATCTGCAAGAAATCAGGCAAGCCCAGAGAGCATCAAGGGTTCCTCATTCCAGCTCTGAGCTACAAATATTCTCCTTTATTGATACTTCAGGTGCTTAACTTATAGATTTTGATTGCTATACAGTGAGCAGCTTTTCTATTCTCCCCTTCTTTTAGTTTGCAGTAAAGTAAACAATAAGCCTTCTATTGAAAATCAGCTCTTGAATAAGAGGTCAGGGTCTGGAGAACAGAGATTTCAAACTGTAGAAAGAAGATATAGTAAGGAGAAGATTGGGGAACTGACTTTTGATATAGTGCTTTAGTTACCGGTTTGCACCGAGATCACTGATCTCACCAGTGCCCTGTTTTGATAAAGAAAGGAAAAGTCCCCCACAGTGGTTTTCTTTTGATTTGAAATATTTCATAAGAAAATAAAAATAGCAATATCATCTAAAAGTAATGCTTTTCCCCCATGATGATACCAATCACAAATACGCTTCAGTTGTCAAAGCAATGTTCTGATATAAACTGGCCCAGATGAGATCAATGCAGTTCACCGAGGCCACTGAGCAGCCATCGGGTGATAATAACTTTTTGTGAGCTGGATTTGAACTAGTGATCTAAACAGAGAATGGCTTCTTAGCAGTTTAATAATCCCTTAAGAAGTTTGCTCTCCACCTTGCAGCCAGTAAATAAGACCATACTGTCTGCTTGCTAGTTTTTATATATATATATATAAACAAGACTGACCTTGTAGCCATAATATTAATGCTAGTTTTCTTTATAGAGCAGTTCTATACTAAATTAATTCCCATTATTGCAACAGGGCACCTATGGTGAGGGCAACCTTGGATTATCATTGTCCTGTGGTGGTTAAATAAGACATAGTGCTTGTGGCTTTGTTCCCAGCAAACATATGAAGATGCACTAGATAGACGTGTTTGGACTCTGGAGGGAGAAAACACGCATATGATTGCAAAACACAATGACGGTACAACCTCCCCCCCCCTCCCCAAGCCATATGTAGCATTTTAATAAACTAGATAGATCTGGATTGTCCTCTTATCAGTCCCCAGTTCTCGTTTTGCTTGCATGTGACCTCAAGAGTACTGTCTTTTAACACTGGGTTGTGTTACCATGGAAACCCCCAGGATATCATCAATAAATTCAGGGCAAGATTACATGGAAATAAACAGCAGAACTTGGGGAGTATAAAAGAAATAAGACTGATATAACACATTTCCAGCTCAGAAAACTGATTACAAAATAGCTATGTTTGTCAAAGAACTGCAATCTTTTGCAGTTGATTTATTCCAGCACAGGACCAGCTAGCAAGCTTTACACTTAGATGCTTTAAACAGGGTACAATATATTAACTGCATTTTTTAAAGCTGCTTGGAGGAGCTGGTGAACAAGCTAATGGCTAAAGGAAAGCACTGGCTTTCAGAGAATCTGCTGTCAACTAAGAGTCATGCTCACTGCTCAGCTGTCAGACCTCTTTCCCACTCTGTTGGGACTGCTGCCTCTTTCCCTGCAGAAGGTCTGCGCTTTAAATTGAAGCGTACCCAAGAGAGATGCAACAGCCTGAAAATAAAACTGGTTGAAGAAGTTGCTTTTGTTGCTTTTTTTCTTTTCCGTGGAAGGATCGGTTTGTAAAATGAACAAGCTCTTTGGTCTTCATTCCTTCATCTTTAACTGTAGAAATTCAGGAAATAGAACTTTTCTTATTACTTTCTTTTCCTTTCAATGAATTGTGTCTTTTAAATTCCTCCCCACCTGGAAAAAGAATGAGCTTTACAGAGTTGAGTAAGGAGCTTCTGTTTTCTTCCTGATCTGTATCTGCCGAGATCAGATGGGAATATCATCTGGTTTCAGTCTCATGCTCAGAAAGGACAGGAATTGAGATATGTGCTTATTTTTAGTGTTTTTATCACATGACCACACCTGATTTCATAGCATTCATTGGAGGCATTATTTTGGTTTTTGTGTTTTCACTTTAATTCTTATTATGCTGGATGATTTCAAAAGATGAAGGGACTCAGGCTTCTCATGCTCCCTGAAAGAGTATGAGTGTACACTCAGGTTATAATATATGTTAATCCACTGAAGTATAAAAGACAATAATACTCAATTATTCCAGCATCCATTGTTCTTGGATCAAACACTTTGTACCGTACAGCACTGATTTTGCAAAGAAGCATTACACTTGAAAGGAAGCTGTGTACAAAGGAAAAGATATTACATTAGTACATATATATTAGGCAAAGTTGCATACACTATTGAAAGAATCCAGAAAAAAAGTGTGTAGAAAATGCCAACTATTTCATAACTTCACTAAAATACTTTTTCATGCTTAAAAACAACACTGCATTTGATTGCTTTTTTAAAATAACTGTCAAAGAAGTTGAGGGAATGAAAAAAATAAATAAATAGGTATAGCAGATAGTATATTTAACAAACCGTCAGGATAGCTCTTATGGATGGCTTTAACTCTATTCTTACATTTGACCTGTGAGTCAGGTCAATTGATATAGCCACTGAATAATTGACTGGTAGAGATCACATTTAGCAAACATGATAGAGTTTGGGGAAGCTGGGCGTGACCCCATTGATAGGCCAAAGGAAAACAGTTGTCTCAGGTGTAAATTGTTGGGAAATATCAGTACAGTATTAAAGGAAGGAACCAGGTGCCATTTGCACTGTCTTGCACTCTGTAAACAAATCTGCTTCTTTCAGGTTTGCAGTGTAATATACTGACAAGAGTAAAAAATGACCCAATTCTCTATTTTTTGGGATAGGAAATAGGAGATGATACCATCTTATTCTTCGTTTCAGAATGCTAATGTCTCAGCATTTTTTCTCCAGTACTTTTCTTCCAAGTCAAGCTTTATTGCTGTTAATGCAGTGGTGGGTTGCCCCCGGTTTGGACTGGTTTTATAGAACTGGTAGTAAAACCGGTGGGAGGCTCCGCCCACTGACCCTGATATCATTAGAAGCAATCTGCACACGCATAGAAGCAAGGCACCTGCGCGAGTGATCCCATTGCAAGCCAGTAGTAAAGGTAAGTAGAACCCACCAGTCTTAATGTAAACATTTTAAAAGATAGTTCTAAAGAAATAAATAATTTTTAGATGCCATAACCTATATATTACTTAAGTTTAATTAATTATTACTACTATGGTTGGTTGCCCAGTCAGCCAGGTATTTGGACTGGATTTGGCATTTTTATTTATCTAACTATTCCAAGAACATAAAATAGACAGATTTTGTTTTTTGATGGTGTTAAAAGTATTGTTGCAGAATGCTGTAGCCCATTTGTCATCTGAGGTCCAAGTATTCCAACAACTAGCAAAGTCCTTGTTGACCCAGGCAACTACCAGTCCAGTTTGACTTCCTGTAAATACATCTTACCATATTATTCATGGTAAAGATATTTTGCAGAATGGTTGAACCTCTGGCACCTCATATTCTCCAGAGCATGCAAGCCCTCCAACCATGTCAAGGTAGTACCTCATTGGGAAATTATTATTATCTATTCCCAACACTGTGAAGTAACAGCTGCCAGTTCTTTAGCTGATGTTGGCCTTTATACACATTGAGTTCTTTCCAAGAACGTAGGATGTCATAATATATCAGTGTAGCAGATGTGTGGATCTAAGCAGTGTGACTTTTTACAATTAACAGAAATTTTGTCAATATGCAGATTTTCTAAGTGGTATCCAAGATTTGTTGGTATGGCACCCAGTGTGCAAATAACCACTGGGATCATCATAGCAAGTTTATGCCATAATCAACTTTGATTTTTATATCATGTGATCTTGTGCAGTTTATCCCTAGGTATAACCATAGTTAATATCCACACTTTCTTCTTTTCAACCACAATTGTATCTGATGTGTTATGAGCCAAGACCAGATCAAACTATATTCCAAAATCCCACAATATTTAATCTACGTATTTTCAATTACTTTTTCAACTCCATTGCTGTTTGTGATTTTACCTCAAATGTATTGCTACTGTACCACTTTTTTCTAGGCCAAATTTCTATCTGTGCTAAAATTCTTACAGTGTTTGTCAATGACTGGATTTTGATTTCTGATTTCCCATAATGCTTCTTATGATAATAAAGAAAATGTGAGATTTTATTAGTATTTTTTGCTATTTGATTGCCAAGATTTGTTTTCTTCAAAATCACTGAAAGTTGGAATCATAGCAATAATAAATAATAAAGGATATAATGAGTCACCCTAGAACAGTGATGGCGAACTTCCAGGTTCTGGCGCGCATGTGCACCCGACAATGAGCTGGCTGGCACATATGTGCACTCTGGCTTTCAGCACTGCTGCATACACGAAGGACAGCTGATCATCGCGTGCACATGTGTGCCAGAAACCCAGAAGAAAAACAGGCAAGGCCGTGCATGCCGGGTGACATGGCTTCACGTGCCAGTTTGGGCACCATGCCATAGGTTCGTCATCATGGCCCTAGAATATGCCTCTCCTAATATTGATAAATCCATATATTATTATTATTATTATTATTATTATTATTATTATTATTATTATTATATCAGATCTCTTTCCCTCCCAGTTGTTATATGACTGGGAAATTTCTCCATTTTAGCATATTATTCTGGATTGTATTAAAGATAATATGCTTTCCGATGAATTCTGTAATATAATGTGAAGTATTGAACTCATACCTGGTACTTAATGAGCAAATAAACCAAAACCGACCTACAAGTTCTAAGTGGATTTCTATATGTTTATTTCTCTGAAGAATTTTCACCCCTGATCTTTTAATGCTTGCTTTGAAATGCAGTCTGTATTTTGACACCTTTTATTCCCTTTCTTTGTTCATTGGAGCCTTTGTTGTTTTCACATCAAAGTGATGTTGTCCTGCTCTTTCAGGAAAGAACATCTGTCTCCTGTTCTGTAGACTATTTCTAGCCCATCTTAATGGGTACTGAAATAGCTTCCTTCAGTCCCATATGTTCACATGTTGATGAAATGTCTATATGGACCATTTAACCATAGGGTGACCTTATGGGTTTAAACAGATTCACTTAAATCTATGCAGATAAGTTAAGTTGGAGTGCTGGGTAAAAGTAGTTCATGTTAGTATGGCACCTAATTAAGTTTAATGTTATTGTTATTGTTGTTGAGATTCTTCCAGTAAGATTACCGTAATATAATAATTTCTTTATTACACAATAAGAAGAAAAAAATGAGATTTTTTTTTAAATGTGGATGACAGCAACACTCACAAATGCATTCTTTGTACACTTCTGAATTCTTCAGTACATGAATTCAGTTGTTTGTCAGATTTTTGTTTCATTGGTTGTGCATTTACCAATCCCAACTATTTGCCAGTTCTACACCTCTCCAATTATTTATTTTTAATGCAGAAACATCTTTGTGAAAGCTTGCGTCTTTCATCAGGGATATATTCCTTCTTGTCCACATGATGTTGGGATGATTAATGTGTTATCTGTTCAGCCTTGATTATGGAATCCAAGCGCCTCACTTAGGTTGACAAATTAATTTTAATAACAGGGGTTTTTTTACCCCTCCCCAAGTCAATTCTGACATGTGATGACTACACGGACAAGTTCATATTGATATTTTACTGAAGTGATGTGACTTTGCCTTGTTCTAGAATATTGATGAGTTTTGTCTTGTTTTGTTTTAACTTCCCAGTCTAGACCTGAGTGAGAAAGTAAAATGGACCAAAGTCACTTATCTTTTTTCATGCCTAAGGCAGAATTAGAATCTGGATCTCTTCACTTCTAGTCTAGTACTTAACCACTATACCACACTGACTCTCTACCTCTCTTTACACGATAACCAATACAGATATGCAGCACAGTTTCACCTAGACTAAGAGAAACAATTAACTCTTGAGACTAGGTTATAATAATACACAATAATTAATTTTCTATATCTGCACATAATGCAGTTCTGTATGAAATTGTCTCCTATTTATAGGGCTGGGCTTTTTTTAAAAAAAAGTCAGCAACATCAATCATTAGGTAATGGTCTTTGGGCACAGAAACACCTATGCCAAACAGTGGCAAACTTTCTTGATGCTGCCAAATCCTCATCCCCATATGCATCTATTGACTTTGGTGGCATCAGCAGAAGTACTTTTAGATTGGAAAGGGTGCCAGGTTGTTGCTCTTCAACTTTGTTTCACACTGAATCATGCACCGTATTTCAGTGTATACTAAGGTATACTAAGCTCAATAAAGATAATAACAGCACTTCCATATTCTTGTATCCAAAACTAGTGAGACTTTTTCTCCCCTACATATCGATGTAGGAAGGAGTCAAATTTTGTTCATTTCCAGAGATCTTAAATGGAATAGGTCAATCTTATACACAGACACACAAATACACACACAGTGTGTGTAAATGAGAAAGAGAAAGAAAGAGATAGGAAAAAGGAAAGGAAAAGAATTAGGAAAAAGAAAAAGGAGAAAGGAGAAAAAGAAAGAGAGAGAGAGAATGTGTATAAGCAAGTACAACGATAAGATTTTAAAAATATGTAACACTTTAAGTGACAGGGAAAGATAGATGATACATATGGAATCATAAAACCTACCAGTCCGGAAGCATATATTTGGACTGTAGTCAGACAAAACAGAACAAACAGAATAGAAGTCGTGATCTCTGACAGAGAACTTCTTCAGGATAGGATAGATTCTCCAAATTGATATTGAAAAACAAACATATGGTTCAGGGACTCTACTGAATTGTCCATATAAGGACATTTTTATTATTATTTTATTTATTTATTTATTTGATTTGTATACCGCCCTACTCCCAAAGGACTCAGGGCGGTGAACAGCCAACAATAAAATACATAAATACAAAAAATTTAAAAACCAGATAAAATCAAATTAAATCATTTTGGCCCAGACAGATTAAAACACCCCAATAATTTAAAAACAGATTAAAATTTACATATTTAAAAAGGGAAGAAATTAGGCCAAGCCCGCCTGATGGAATAAAAAGGTCTTCACAGCACGGCGGAAGGAGCGCAGATCCGGGATCCTCCGTATCTCCGGGGGGAGCTCATTCCAGATGGTAGGTGCCCCCACAGAGAAGGCTCTTCCCCCTGCCAGTGCAGCTCGCGCAGGAGAGGTGTTACATGGGAGCGCCATGTCACCCCCATTACCACCCGCGCGGCCGCACTCTGCGCCAGTTGGAGCCTCTGGGTGCTCCTCAAGGGGAGCCCCATGTAGAGAGCATTACAATAGTCCAGACGGGAGGTGACGAGGGCATGAGTGACCGTGCGTAACGAGTCCTGATCCAGAAAGGGACGCAACTGGCAAATCAGGCGAACCTGATAAAAAATCCTCCAGGTCACGGCCGTCAAGTGCTCTTCTAAAGACAGCCGTGAGTCCAGGAGGACGCCCAAGTTGCGAGCCCTCTCTGTGGGGGCCAATGATTCGCCCCTAATAGTCAGTGATGGCGTCAACTGACTATATCGGGACGTCGGAAACCACAGCCACTCGGTCTTGGATGGGTTGAGCCTGAGCCTGTTCCTCCCCATCCAGATCCTTACGGCCTCCAGGCACCAGGACATCACTTCAAGGGCATCGTTGGGGTGATTCGGGGTGGAGATGTACAGCTGGGTGTCGTCAGCGTACTGATGGTACTCTACCCCAAAACCACGGATGATCTCACCCAGCGGCTTCACATAAATGTTGAACAGGAGAGGCAAGAGGACCGACCCTTGCGGCACCCCACATATGAGGGGCCTCGGGGTCGACCTCTGTCCCCCTGTCAATACAGACTGCGACCGGTCAGAGAGAAAGGAGGAGAACCACCGCAACACAGTGCCTCCCACCCCTAACTCTTCCAACCGGTGCAGCATGATACCATGGTCGATGGTATCAAAAGCCGCTGAGAGATCTAACAGGACCAGGACAGAGGAGCACCCCCTGTTCCGAGCCCTCCAGAGATCATCAACCAATGCGACCAATGCCGTTTCCGTGCTGTACCCGGGCCTGAAGCCCGACTGGAATGGATCCAGATACGTCGTTTCATCCAGGTGCTGTGGGAGCTGTTGCGCAACCACACTCTCAACAACCTTCGCCACAAAATGAAGGTTGGAGACCAGATGATAATTTACCAACATTGCCGGGTGCAGGGAAGGCTTCTTGAGGAGAAGCCTCACCACCGCCTCTTTTAAGGCAGCAGGAAAGACACCCTCACCCAACGAAGCATTTATAATCCCCTGGAACCAGCCTCGTGTCACCTCCCGAGAAGCCAGCACTAACCAGGAGGGACACGGGTCCAATAAACAAGTGGTCACGTTCAGTCTACCCAGAATCCTGTCCACATCCTCAGGGGTCACAGGATCAAACTCATCCCAGATAACATTCTCAAGACCTACCCCAGTCCCTCCCCCTGAGACTACCCAGTCGGAGTCCAGATCTTCCCGAATCTGAGTGATTTTGTCATACAGATATTGAACAAAATCCTCGGCTCTACCCTCCAAGGGGTCCTCCCGTGCTTCCTGGTGGAGCAGGGAGCGGGTCACCCTAAACAGGGCGGCCGGGCGATTATCTGATGATGCAATAAGAGCAGCAAAATAGCTACATTTCGCTGCTTTTATCGCCACTAGGTAATTCCTAATATGAGATCTTACCAGTGTCCGGTCAGATTCAGAAAGACTGGCCCTCCAACTACTCTCTAGGCGTCTTTTCCGGCGCTTCAACTCCCTCAGCTCCTCAGTGAACCAAGGAGCTAAATGAGATCGGCGCCAGGTCAGAGGCCGCAAAGGCACGACCCGATCCAGAGCTCCAGCGGCCGCCCTATCCCAGGCGGCCACTAGGTCTCCAGTCGAGGCGTGTGCCAGAGCCTCAGGGAATGGCCCAAGCTCCATCTGAAACCTATCAGGTTCCATCATGTGCCTGGGGCGGAACCATCTTACTGGCTCCGCCTCCCTGCGGCGGGGTGTAGCGCTTCGAAGGTCGAGACGAAGGAGAGAGTGATCTGACCATGACAAGGGCTCGGTGACTATATCCCCTATCTCGAGATCACTCAACCACTGTCCAGAGACAAAAACCAGATCCAGCGTGTTTCCCCCCATGTGGGTAGGGCCATGAATTAACTGGGTCAGGTCCATGGCTGTCATGGAAGCCATGAACTCCCGAGCCACCTCAGATGCGTCACCAATGGACGGTAAGTTGAAATCCCCCATGACCATAAGCCTAGGGGTCTCAACCGCCACCGTGGCGATGACGCTGAGTAGCTCGGGCAGGGCTGCTGCCACATGGCAGGGAGCCAGGTACATGATCAGCAAACCCATCTGAACCCCGTGACCCCATTTCACAAGGAGGGATTCACAGCCGGCCGTCTGAGGAACAGTGGCCTCCCTCGGTCTCAGACCTTCGTTAATAATAACTGCTACCCCCCCGCCCCTACCCTGCAACCTCGGCTGATGGAATGCGTGGAAACCTGGTGGTTACTCATTAGTACAAAGTGATACTGTATGTTTGTATGACCCTAGCTGCCTAGCAATATAGCATAGGCAAAGGATCCAACCTGACCAGATGAAGTAGAAAGGATTGGGTACACATGTGTGCTTATTTCATTTATATAGCAGACCCAAAACATGTCCTATAACTGGAATTGAAGAACTAATTTTATCTCCATTCCAAATGTATTTGCTTATCCATCACTTTTTATTTCTCTACAGCAGATTTTTTCTTCTTCAAATAATTGTTTATGCTAAACCAGCTACGGTGATTTTAGGAGGCAAAAACATTTTATACATTTGTCATATTTAATTGTAATGAAAAGTTAAAAGGTTTTTTTAAAACTTCATATCTGTAAATCACCCAGCACTTTTTAAAAGGCTTTATCTTGTAGCAATTGAAATAAGGAACTATTCTCATTTTGGATAGCTGATATATCATTTATATTTTAGTTAAATTGTTACTGCCAGAGCTGCATGCTTGTTTAAATAAGCATCAAGAAAATACATATAACTAGATTAAATAGTAAAATGACTTTTTCAGAAGGTAAAAAATAGTGACATTCCATTTTCCAGAAAGTTTTAACTCCATGTTTTTCAAACTTGGCAACTTTAAGATGTGTGGATTTTAAACTCCAGTATGCTGGCTCAGGAATTCTGGGATTTGAAGTCCACACATTGCCAAGTTTGAAAAATACTGTTCTAACTGATATTGCAAATTAGCAACATTAGATTCAATTTTGCATTACAGATATGTAATGAAGTGGTGAATGTGCTGAATGTGCTGAATCTGGTGCTGGGAGATGTAGATTCAAGTTGTACTTTATGATAGAACTTCCAGGGTGTTCTAACCATTTGCTTCTCTCTCAATCCAATCTATTTTACAGGATTATTTATGTGGGGATAAAATTAGAGGAGCTCACAATGCAAATCACCTAAAGATCTCCGGGAAGAATTTAATTTAACAGTGTTGGAAGGGACCTTGGAAGTAATCTAGTCCAACTCCCTGCTCATGCAGGAGACTTGTACTAGGGATTTGAACCACCGAACTGCCGACCTTTCTGATCGACAAGGTCAGTGTCTTAGCCACTGAGCCACCTAGTCAGCTTAATTAAAATTAAAAGATAAGATCTTGGTGACTACATGGACTTAACCATGCAGTTTTACGGTGGCAACAATATAGTAATACTTTGTTATTGCCATCATCCTGGCTGCTTTTCAACTTCCCAGGTTAGCCTAATCATCTCAGTTTTTGTCCTAATATTCTTCTATCCAATTACTAACCAAATCCAAGCTTGCTTATTTTGCAAAATATCTATAGAGAAGTGTGCATGCTCACTTTTTCTCTTTCATACACACATTTTTAAGTTTGTACAGTAATTCTTAAGACAGATCTACATGTCAGCATCCAATGTAGGAGGACGCTCCATTGAAAAATGATTTCTAGCACTTTATGTTACAATTACCACAGTCAGATATATTCTTTTGTCTTCCTTGGAGAAACAAAAAGGATTGTAGTTTGCTCTTTGCAAGGATGACTTGTCTGCCTGTCTCTCCTCTCAGCATAAGACACTTCTGCCTTGGAATTCAGTATCCCAGCAGGGAGAGATTGAAAAGATCTAAGAGGCCCAGGGCAGTTGAGGGCTATTGACTGGTCTCTAAAAGCTGATGGAAGGACTGTCTTGTTGGGCCCCAGGCAGCCAATCAATGCTAATTCCCTGCTGATCCTTGCAACTGCTGGCCTGTTGCTCATGTAAGAGTGCTGTCCCACTGAGCAATGATTTGTGAGATATAATTGGCTTAATGCTTGGCTTGGTCGTTTAGTGTTACTAAATGACATAACATCAGCTGCCTTCTAGCTTCACTAGGAATAGATCGCAGCAGGAAGTGAAATTTAGGGCGAATTGTTAAGTTTTCTCGGAAAGGACAAAGAAAGGCATTTTGAAGCCACTGAGATTTCAGTTGACAATTTCTGTCTTGAATAAGTGATAGCCAAGTGCTCATGATCATCTTCAGTTCATTAAAATCCTTTCTGTACATATGTTATTCAGCCCAGATATGTCTTTGCAATATTCAGACCTAATGTTTTCCCATATAATAAATAGACAAGTGTGGGAATCCTCCCATCTCCTAGAAGAATGAAATATTTTGGGGAATATTAAAAAGACAGGATAGAATATTTCCCCTAAAGGAGAAATGGAAAAAAAATTTAAGGGAGGCAGAAACTAGCCCCAGGTTCCCTGTCCCAAGCAGAAACTGAGGAGTCAGCTTTTAGAAATTGGTATCTCAGATAAGCAACACACAAAGTTACTTCAGGGGAATATCTAGGATTTGCATTTCCTCTTTTGCCTATACAGCCAGCTATGACCCCTAATAACCTCTACATGATCCCATAGGACCCCAAAGAAAGTATAAAAACCTACCCACTCTCACCTCCATTTTGTCAGCTGTCCAGAATCACATGTAGTTGCTGGTTCTACTTCATCAATAAAGAGAACCTTTCTTTCCAATCAGCCTCCAGCCTCCATTTTATCTCCAGTGTCTTTCTTCCGGATTGGAACTGGATCTGGATATTTCTTCTAACACAAGGTATGTCTATATCATAAATAATTGTTTAATGTGGATGTGAACATTCATAGACAGAAGTTTATTTGGCAAATCAAGCCCTTACAGTGAGAAGAATGATGCCTTGAAAGGAGGTAAGGATCTTCATCAATTCTATATACACTGACTTATTCATTAGATTCCACTTCTTTTACCTAGTACATAGGCTGTATCTTCTGGCAGATCAGAGGTCCTGTACTTTGCTTTATGGGATAACAACATTGCTTTATGATATAACTCCATTCAATATATTCATTAGGAGCTATCAAATCTCATTATATAGATGAGATTTCTATTAAACCTGAACCAAAATTTATTTACTTATTTATTTTTCATATTTTTGAATCACCCATCTCCCTCAGGCAGGGACTCTGGATGGTGTACAATAAAATGTTAAAAAAAAACAGCATATAAAAATTTAGAATGTAGAAAGAAGTGAATATGATTAAAACATGTTACAAATGAATAAAAAGGGAATTTCACACCATCCACCAGCCCTATGACTATGTGCTCCTCTGGAGTCCTCATGCATGGCCACAGAGGCATGTTTTAACTCCTTTTCAGAAAGGTAGGAAAGGGGAGGGATATTTCACTTCCCAGGGGAGAATATTTTACAGGGCAAGGACAATGGAAGAAAAGACTCTTCCTAGACCCCCTTTAATCGGAATTCTTTAACTGATGGTGTCTGTAAAGTATGTTTTTTAAATCCCTCTCCCATCCCATTATGGGCTCCAATTGCAAATAAAAACAGAGAAAGTGTTTTTAATCTGCCTTGAGCAGTGTTTCTCAGGCTCAGCAACTTTAAAATGTGTGGACTTCCTATTTTAGGGCATGCAAGTAGCACAAATATCACACCAGCCTCCAACATTTTAAAGTAGCTATGTCTTTTCAAATGAATATGCAGATAGTGCTACGTTCACGCTCCTGTGCACTCCAAAATACCTTTGGCACACTGAATCCACAACAGGGCACAGCATAAATTCAGGTAAGCACATTTCCAAAATGAGAATAGATTTCTTTTATATCCTATAAATTGAAACTTGGTTCTTATTTTTAACATAGAACATATTTATTTATTTCATGCTATATAACCATTTGGATAATCAAAGTTAACATATAGAGAAAAGTATTATCTTCTCTAATTGTCTACATAGTACTATTGCTATTAATAGATAGAAGGAAGATAAATATGCACAACACTGACAAAACAAATGAACCAGAGTCAGAATATTTGACTAATATGAAAAGAATATATATTTTTAAACCTTTCAGAATTATTTGGCCATAAATATTAAGCACAGCATAAATATATATGGGGTCAGAAATCAACTATTACAATCCTACTATTCTCTTAATGTAATAGTATTTTCCATCAGTTCAAAGTGGCCATGGTTAATATACAATACAAGAGAACAAACCCCAACATTCTGATAACTATTCTTAAGTATATAATTTATATCCTGCCTATTGCTGATATAGATTGCATTTCTTCTCACAATTCTGTGAGATAAATTGGGCTGCGAAAGAGTAAATGGCCCAAAGTGACCCAGTGGCCTTCTGGAACACAGACAAGTTGAACCTGGGTCTTTCTAGTGCAGTATTTCTCAACCTTGTCATCAACATACTGACTGGGGAGTTTTGGGAGTTGAAGTCCACACATCATAAAGTTGCTAAGCTTGAGAAACACTGCTATATTGTATGTTCAGCACTTTAACCACTGTACCCCATTGTCTCTCCATGCTTGTATAAAATATTATGCAGGAAAATAAAATGTTGAACATCGTGCAGTGAGAACAAACAGTGGAACAGCTTAACTTCAGAAGTTGTGGGTCTCCATCACTGGAGGTTTTAAAGAAGAGATTGGACTGCCATTTGTCCAGAATGGTGAGAGATCTCCTGCTTGAGGAGGGGCTGAATTCAAAGACCTTCTAGGTCTCTTCCAACTTTGTTGTTCTCTATTCTATTCTATATTCTGCAGTGCTTTCAAAAAATTGGAGCAGTCATTTTCTAGTAGAGTTTGTGTGCTCTAAAACAAAATTTACCGTCATTTAAAGACATTGCATCATTTGATACATATAATCTGGTAATAAATAATTGTCATAAAACATATCCACTCACTAAATATTTTTTATATTCTTATGGCCTAAAAGCAAATTAGCAAAGTTGATTAATTGAATACTGCCATGCACATGACAAATCTTCAATTTTGATCTACACTACTATTGCTTTGTTTGTTTATTATATTTATGTGCCCACTAATTCCACATGGATTCACAGCAATTTATGTATATCCATAAAACCACTGAACATTCCATTATATACTGTAAACACTACTGCTTCATTTGAAACTGGGACAAACTCATAGCTAAAGAAAAAAGACAGAAAGAAAATGTTTTCTTGCTCTCTCTAAGTCTGTTTTCTATTTCTATTTCCAGTCTTCACACAGTACATTAAAAGAGGTTTAGTAGGCTTTTTATTCCTAGCTTTCTATTTAATCATTGCTGTTGGTTGGTTAAACCAGAGTAGGTAGGGCAAGGGGAGGATGAGTGCTGAAGAAAGATGCCAAAGGCTACTTCTTCTGGACTTGACGTTAATTTGTTTAAAATATTTTTTATATTATTGCATAGCAAGTCTTCTATTAAATACATAAAAACCAGTTGGATACAACATCTAAGCACTGAATGCAGTGCAAAACTAAAATAAGCCTATAAAATAACATGAAGGACATAAGCCAGGGGCGTCAAACTTGCATTGTCATGGCAGCATCACATGACATATCACGACTTTCTTCCCCTTCGTGAAACCGGGCGTGGGTGTGGGCAGCATGTGACACAACAGGCCCACGGGCCGCAAGTTTGACAGCCCTGATCTAAGCAAACACAAAATATGCTTGAAAGGTATGAGAATATTAATGTTTTATTTGTTTACTTGGTGGGCAGGCATACACACACAAAATCACAACCGAGTCACTGAATGTTGTGAATGTATAAGAAGAAATTTCATAACTAGAACATCATCATCAAAAAGATCTTCCTGCAAGGAATTATATGTTTAATATCATGGCAACCTACATAGGACCTCAGAAAATGTTTCTGTGGTCTAGATATTGAAGTGAAAATGATTTTTCAGGTAATTTTACCAAAGTCAGACTAGAGGACAGCATTAATGTAAATCTCACCTAGCATAATTGTGTTGGCTAGTCCCAGCAATCTTGCTATTATTTTAAAGCAGCTGTAAATAAGTGATTGTATTGTGCTGAAGATGCTTTGACATGTTACATTAATTGTAAGTTAAGACATTTAAATTGATTTAATGCAGGCATACTTATATTCTTGCTACAAGCAACAACATTATTTAGAATAACTTCAGTGGTTGAGAACTAATCTGTGAAGATGCTAAGATTCTTTCTGTATTGTTCAGACATGCCTCTGTGCCATTTCTCATGGTTAGCTTACTCTCTCCCGTCTAATTTATAAGCCCAAGACTAACCCTGTTTTGTATCATTATAAGGATCATCTAGTAATTGTCAAGCAGCAATTTAAATTCTGTGGGTGCTCAATTGTTCATGACTGCCCAGAAAATTGAATACAAGCTTAGTTCCCACAATTAATGCTTATTCATAGGAAAGTTAAGAACTATTAAAGAAGATAAGGTAACAATATTTCCTGAATGCAAAATTGGTATTCTTCTTTTACTTCCACCTTTGTTAAAGGACTTCCAGTGTTATCAGCTTGATGACTGCTTCCAATTAAACATCATTTGTATGCCTACATGGAAGTGCTTAGCTTTGTTTCATGGCAGCATTTCTTTAGCATATCCTAAAAGACAAATGCTATGGAAAAATTGGGGGGGGGGGAATCTAAGGCTAAAGTAACCTTACAGGCAGTGCATGATGTAGGTCATTCATATGCATGGTATTATTTTTAAAGACCAGTAAGACAGTATACCTAGGAGAAGGAAATGGCATAATGACATTACTAAAAGTTCAGAATGTAAAATATTCTGTCACATTCAATGCCAACAAGAAGGACAGCAAGGCCAAATCAGATTAATCAGCTTTCCCCAACCAGATGCTGTCCAGATAAGTTTGGACTAGAACCCCCATCACCCCCAGCCAGCATCTTGAGGACTGTTTTTAGTTTTACAAGAATTCCAGTATTTGTCTTTGTCTTGAGGAAATTACAGTATTATACCATAGTGAGCCATGGTGGCATGATGGTTAGAATACAGTACTGCAGGCTAATTCACTGCTCACTCCAGGAGTTCAATTCTGAGTGGCTCAAGGTTGACTCAGCCTTCGAGCCTTCCGAGGTTGGTAAAATGAGAACCCAGATAGTTAGGGGCAATGTGCTGACTCTGTAAACTGCTTAGAGAGGGCTGTAAAGCACTGTGAAGTGGCATATAAGTCTAAGTGCAATTGCTATGCAAGCAGAAGTTTCCAAGCCTCCTGAACAGTAATCAGACATTCAAGTTTTTAAAAGAATTAAAACAGTTGACTCAGTAAAACACAAGAACACTAAGTATTCTGTTAGGAAATATACTAAAAGTCTAATACGTACCTTAAAGAATAACAGATTCATACTTCCATAAGCAATAAATGGAACTGATATGATGAACAAGATACAGATGTTAAATTGGATGTCAAAGTGGGGAGGACATTGATGAAAATCATAGGACAAGAGCCCATTTTGACACAGTGACAGGCAGAGGAACTTATGGTGGGAACATTGGATAGATCATTATAGACAAAAGGGAACCTGCACATTGTTGTAGCTCTATCTTTTACCCCCTGCTCACCAATCTCAAATTGCTCCCTTGTTACTGAGGAGCTTTGGAAGATGCCGTTTGTGGAAAGACACCTAGCAAGAAGATGTAAGACCAAGGATCAGTATAGTTAAGCACTGGTGCATGTCAAGATTAATGGTGATAAGAGCTGTGAAGCACGTATTTTATGATCTGCAGATTCAAACCCTGCAATCCTTTTGGGAATGATCCAATTCTTTTTCAGAAAGGACAGGAGAAATAGAATGCTTGGAAGACAGGCACATGTTCTGTGTGGATTGTTTGTGATTAAAGTTGTGGATTCTGATGGGGCAAAGCCATATGAAGTTATGTACTTAGTGCCAGTGGTGGGATTCACAACTGGTTCTCTGCCCTAATGATTTTTTCCAACAACCAGTTTGCCAAACTGCTCAGAAAGTTAACAACTGGTTCTGCCGAAGTGGTGCAAACTGGCTGAATCCCACCACTGCTTAGTGCTTCCTAAGACTGAGTTTGTGGAACCTGAGACAGTGGTTACATTGCTCTGTGATATACAGGTAGTCTTTGACTTACAACAGTTCATTTAGTGACTGTTTATAGTTAGAACCTCACTCTAAAAAAGTGACTTATGACCATTTTTTCACACTGTTTCAGACTGGTCACTTGATCAAAATTCCAATGCTTGGCAACTGACTCATATTTATGATGGTTGCAATGTTCTGGACTCATGTGATTGCCTTTTGTGACCTTCTGACAAGCAAAGTCAATGAGGAAGCCAGATTCAATTACTGTGTTAGTACCATGTTACTAACAATCGTGTTACTAACTTAACAACTGCAGTGATTCGCTTAATAACTGTGGCAACAAAGGTCATAAAATGGGCAAAATTCACTCAACAAATGTTTCACTTAACAACAGAAATCTTGAGCTCAATTGTGTTCATAAATCGAGGACTACCTGTAGTTTGGATTCATGCCGTATCTGGCTTCTTTAGGCAAGTGGGCAAACTGTCTGTGGCTGGAAAACTTCTGCATGACCTCTAACATTACCTACAAAGTTCTGTATAGTTCAGTTCTAACTTACATAAAGGATTTCCACTATTTCTGCTTACCTTGTGAAGACATCTTGAAAGAATCTCATAAAGATCTCGCTTTGGTGGTGTGGGGGAAAGAATACAGTGACTAATGAAATACATTGACCTCATAGGTACAACTGATCCTCTTGCTTCTGGCATTCAAGAAGACAACGACATCAACAGAAAAAATAACAGCAACAGGCTTTTAATGTCTGACTATATTAATGACCATTGTTGAAATTTTAATTTTACTAATGTTCTCTAGTGGGATTTAATTGAGCAGTTCTTTATTAAATCTCACTTAAGAATCAAAAACAATTGACTTTCATTTATATTGTGGTACATAGCCCAGAATCTTTAGATTGGCAGAATAAAACCTATTGGAATTTTAAAAAGTCCCTAAATCTGATTCTGCTTCTTTTGGAGCCTTTTGTAGAGAAAACTCTATTCACTTAGGACATATCTCTACATAGGTTCCTTGGCATACTGGAAATTCCAGTAAGAGTGCATAGTATGGCTGTCCCTGAGCTGTTTTCAGAAGCTGGAATTAAAAGTATATTGATAACTAGCCTCTTAGAACACAGACATTTTGCTAGGGGAGGGAATCTCAGCGAACCAAAGCATACAAGTATATAAAAAAAAGGCACTTCCAAAGAACATATCCATGGAGAAAGAATAACAAGAAAATGGTATTTCTAGAGTCAGGGAGCTTTTATGAATCTTTCTCAGACATTTGGGTTGGCTTGAATTGTAATTCACCTTTAAAAAAATCAGTTCTGCCTTCCTGGCAATATCATTTTAATGAATGAGAAAGAAGAGATTATTTTCAATGGTTCAGGAAATGGAGTTTCCCCACAATTGCAATTCTTCAAGAAACATTTAAATTCTTCAACATACATTGGCTCTCCAAACTCAACAATCTGAACTAAAAGCATCATTATAACTCATATCACAAACAATGAAAGAAACAAGGATTGCATTGTTGAAATCAATACATTGAATAAAAACATGAAATCATAAGAAGCCCAAGTATCAAGCAAAATATAACAAGTTAAGTATTTTTAGGGACTGTGGGAGGTATATTCTTTTGTCTAAGTTAGAGAAATGTTGAAGAAAACATTGACTAACAAAGAAGGGAAGGAGAGAAAAAATTGAGAGAGAAATGTGTTCTGTTACTGTCATTGTTACTTACAGATATTTCCACTGAGAATTATGACTGGAAATACACTGAATAGCAAATCTCCACCCCCAATTATTAACTTCATAACTTTTTAGAAATCATTTGTCAGCAGCTTCCTTCATAACTCATTATAGATTGTCTTGAAGGGTTGCAGTGATATGCCAGCAAAACTAATTAACATTCTCAAGGTAGAACCTGAGGCTCCAAGTGAAGTTTAAGCTCAAAAATGGGTTTAAAAATAAAAGTGTGTTTTGCTCTTCTCTTCAGTCTTCCATCATCAAGTCCCAACAACAGATAAAGGTTCCCTTTGCTTTGTTTATAAGCAAAGTGGCATATCTGTACATATGCGTGAACCAGAACCAGAAAACAATTATCAGAAAACAATTCTGCAGTTTGGCAATATATAGTTGAATAAACATATTAACGTTAACCATAGTTAACATTAAAAACATAGTGGTTTTCACACTTGTAAAGACTAGCATGGTTCATGTGGATAAAAAGGTATCTTTGAAAAATGCATGTAATATGTAATTATAAATTTGATTCAGATTTTTCCTGGAAAAATAATATGCTGAGTAAGATTAAAATGATAGGTCCATCCAGTAAATTGCATCATTGGATTAGGAAGACTATAGTTCCTTCAAGAAACTAAAGGGAAAAAAGGAGGAGAAATTGTGCAGTAAATCTCAGGGGCTGCCATAAGGAAGAGGGAGTCAAGCTATTCTGCAAAGTACCTGAGGATAGGACAAGAAGCAATGGGTGGAAACTAATCAAGGAGAGAAGCAACTTAGAACTAAGGAGAAATTTCCCGACAGTTAGAACAGTTAATGAGTGTTGAATGCTCCAACACTGGAAGTTTTTAAGATGTTGGATAACCATTTGTCTGAAGTGGTGTAGGGTTTCCTGCCTAAGCAAGGGTTGGACTAGAAGACCTCCAAGGTCCCTTCCAACTCTGGTATTCTATTCTATTCTATTCTATTCTATTCTATTCTATTCTATTCTATTCTATTCTATTCTATTCTATTCTATTCTATATAAACATTTGTTCGAGTCCATGGCCATAGATAGTGGAAAAAATTCTGAGCAAGGATTAAATTCAGTGTTTCTTATGTTCTGTTCTAGGTCTATAATTATATGAATGAACTGGGTGAAATCAAGCAGTGTTAGGCAATGAGCATCAATTTTTTCTTTAATACATACAAGTTAGTAGCACAGGTAAAAATGGATTACTTTAGTCTTTATGGACAGATCTGTCCGAAGTGTAGCTACTTGCTCTTTCTGCCCCATTTATCATATTTAGCAGAAATAGAATTCCCTAAGCTTAAAATACCATTATCTGAGCACTCTTACTTTCTTCTGGAAATCTCAGCTTCTGTTCAGAAATTAATGATTAATAAAGTAATGTTTCTGGGACTTCTGTTTCCAGCAGTATACATTTTGGAATTAAGTGCAGGTAATTGAACTAATGCATCCTCTCCTGCTGACCAAACCAGCAGGAGAGTTGGAGGCAATGCAGCAGTTTCCAGTCAACCACCAATCAAAACATATTTGTGTCCATTGGTGTAATGTAATATCTCACTCCACGCAAGATCTCATTTCACACAAGTGGAAATAATGCAAACTATAGTATTTTTATTTGTTATGACTAAAGATCCCCTATTTGTTATGATTAAAGATCTTCCAAGGAAGGAAGGAAGGAAGGAAGGAAGGAAGGAAGGAAGGAAGGAAGGAAGGAAGGAAGGAAGGATACTCATACAATCTAAAGCAGAAATACAAAACTCTGTCTCCCCATCTAAAATAGAAGAAAACATTGAATTATTTTGCAATTTCATTAGATTTTTTTTAACAATTGATAATTTAGCAATCCTCTATATTTCTTTTATTATTTAATCTCATTGATGGGTGATATCTATGTCCACCCAACAGCCATCCATTTTCTCAGCTACAAATTGACTTTTCAAACTATTCCTAGCACTTTTTAAAAATAATCTAAATTTTAGTACCTTTTTTCCCAAGTCTATCCCTTGGAAATATCAGTTTAAAAATAGGAATCCAAATTTTGAGGATTCCAAATTGAAACAAGATTTCATGTCTTTGTTGTGTTGAACATCAATAGCTTTAAATCTTCTTTACCAATTTATAGAGAAGGAAAGTTGTCCAAAATTTTCTCAAGAGGTGAACTCTCTCTTGTGATTGGTTGCAAAACCAATATTACTTTTTAAGAAATCCATTGGGATGTGCTTTCCTTTTATTTGAATAGAAATGTGGGAGCAAAGGAGGCTGCAGTCTGTTGGAAAGAGTTATTATGAAGAAAGATGTTTGTTTGTTTGTTTGTTTGTTTAGTAAATTTGTATGGCTATCCATTCAGTCTCAGTGACTTTGGGTGGCTGAAAAAATTAACTCAATCTCATCCTTTGACTACCTCCCACTTAGATTTATATACCACTTTACAATGCTTTATAGCCTTCTCTAAGAAGTTTACAGAGTCAGCATATTACCCCCAACAATCTGGGCCTTCATTTTACCAACCTTGGTTGATTTTGAGTTAATTTTGAGATGGTCAGGATCGAACCCTTAGCAGTAGGAATGCAGAGTTTGCCTGCAATACTGCATTCTAACCACTGCACCGCCACAGCTCCATAGATGTGAAAAACATACTTTGCTATGATCACATTATGGAGTTTTTCTTTTCCTTTGGAATAATTTCTGAAGCAACTTTCATTACATTTAATGAAAACTAGTGGGAAAAAATGTAGTAAAAATTATCTAAACAACACTAGCCATATGCACTAGACAATATACTTAAGAGTCACAGGCATCATTGAGCTTTAAGTAAAATATCTCTTTGAAGTATTGCTGCAAAGCAAAGCAGTGTCATCTTTATCATCAATTACTTTGGTCTACAAAAGGCAGAATATATACTTTGTTGTTTTGGTATAAGAATTTAGATTGAATTAATTAGACTGTTTTACACATATGTATGATAACAGTCAAGTTCCATTTGCATTTTGATGGCTCCTTTAAATAGCAATTTCTTGTTATGTTTTCATAGTAGATACAGGGAAGTAAGTTTCTGTGCTTCCTTATCTTTCTTTCTCCACCCTGTAAAGTACAGGATGAGCTTTTTGGAATAATAATTAAAATCTTGACACCTCTCATATATCAAAGCCATGATGCTGCATGCCAAATAAATGTGTCTGTAACTATGAATGATACCTGTATCTCCCTTAAAGTTATTTTGTTTCCTTATCAGTTCTAAAGCAATTCTGACTTTATTAGTATGCATTCTCAAATTTTCTTTGATCAACTTTATATAGAAGATATATGTAATTACAGGGTGGGGTGGGAACTTTCTGGTGAAGACATGGTAAACTAAACTTCTTTGAAGGAGCAGAGATTTTTTTTGGTTTGGCCAGCCAAGCCAATTTGCAGAAAGGAGAAAGTGAGATGATCCATGTGCATTTCTGGACAGCTGCTTCTCAAGAGTGAATGGCAGCAACTGACAATTCTACAGTTGGTTTGTAAATGAAGCAGCTGTGAATTGAGAAGTTTTCACCAAGCTTCCATCCACAACTTAGCTCACATTATGGACACAAAAGCAATAAGGTGATGATGATGATGATGATGATGATGATGATGATGATGATGACGACGACAACAACAATAGCAATAATAATAATACAAATTTAAATAATCATTTAAATTTAAATAATCATCTGGTAGCCAGTAGAACAAAAAGGAAATTATAAAAATTCAAGAGGAACAAAAGATTAGCCGCTCATTGACAAAATGGTACTAAAAAAATGCAAGACAAAGAAAAATGAATTTTAATATGGCATGGATCGATTACAGGAAGGCATTTGACGCACTCCCTCACAGCTGGATTAACGCCTGCCTGGAAAATTTTGGAATCAGCAAAAATATTTGTACATTTTTTAAAGAAACATGCAAAAATGGAAAACAGTTCTAACAGCAAATGGGGAGAAGATTGGTGAAGTCAGCATCAGAAGAGGAATCTTCCAAAGGGACTCACTTTCACTGCTACTGTTCAACATTGCATTAATTCCACTGACAATAATCCTACGAAACACAAAACTGGGATAACAAATCTCAAGCCAACATGGCAATATAAGCCATCTACTATACATGAATGTCTTAAAACTGTATGCGAAAAGTCCCACAGAACTTGAACCAATACTCAATACAGTTCAACTGTTCAGCATCAGAATGAACTTTGGACTTGAAAAATGTGCTATATTATCCATGCAGCGAGGAAAATGGAAAAAATAGAAGGAACAGAACTGGGAAATGGAAGCATCGTGAAAGCATTAACAAAGGATGACAGTTACAAATACTTAGGCATATTGGAAGCAGATAACATCTTGAATGGAAAAGTCAAAGAGTCAACACAAAAGGAATACATCAGGAGGGTCCACAAAGTATTAAAATCAAAACTGAATGCTGGAAACATAATTAAAGCCATTAATAGAAGAGCAGTTCCAGTGATGCACTACTCAGCTGGAATCATCAACTGGACTTTGGCTGAACTGGAAAATGTGGACTGGAAAACACACAAACTTTTGAATATGTACCACGCTTTACATCCATGAAGCAACATCAACAGGTTGTACCTGCCAAGAAGAATAGGAGGCAGAGGGCTATTGCAAATCCATCAAACTGTAGAAGAAAAACAAAGTTTGAATGACAATGTGACTCAAAGTACAGATAAATTGTTACAGGCTGTGAAAATGGAGAACATTATAAAAACAACAGAAACAAAGGCAGAATATAAGGAAAAACAGTTGGCTAACAAATTAAATGGATGGAAAACCAAAGCTTTACATGAAGAGCACTTGAAAAACATTGAAGGAAAATGTGATAACAATTAACATGGGCATGGCTTAAGATGGGAACTATCAAGAAAGAAACGGAAGGTTTAATACTCGCTACTCAAGAACAAGCACTACAAACTAATGCCATGAAAGCAAAGATACAAAAATCCACTGACAATTCAAACTGTTGACTTTGCAATGTCAAAGTTGAAACTGTTTCACATTTAATATGACTTACCTGTATCCAAAATGTCATGGTAACACAAAGTGGAAAAAGTTGCTGAAAATGAGATGGTGAAGATCTTGTGGGACTTTCAAATACAGATGGATTGTCATTTGGAGCACAACACGCTAGATATCACAGTTGTTGAAAACCAAAGTGGACAATTTATTGATATCACTGTACCAGGAGATGCCAGAGTCAAAGAAAAAGAACTGGAAAAAATCACAAAATATCGTGACCTGCCATCAAAACTAGACGATTATGGCTGAAACGTGACAGTGATACCCATTGTCATCGGGGCAGTTGGCACCATGTCGAAGAATTGTCGGAGCCTGGTTTAGCTCAACAGACAGAAGCACTGTAATTTAACACCAGCTGTCTGCAATTAAAGTAAGATCGAATCTCCCCAGGCTCAAGGTTGACTCAGCCTTCCATCCTTTCTAAGGTAGGTAAATTGAGGACCCAGTTTGTGGGGGCAATAAGCTGACTTTGTATAAATATACAAAAAGTATGAAGGCTATTGCTTAACACATTGTAAGCCGCCCTGAGTCTCCGGAGAAGGGCGGCATATAAATCAAATTTAAAAAAAAAAAAAAAAAATTTACAAAGTACATCAAGAAATTTCAGCTTCCTGCAATAACACCAGCAGAACTGCAAAAGACTGCGCTACTCGGAAAACATACATTTTAAGAAGATACTTGGTCGACCCCTAGGATGCTGGCAGCAACCCATATCAACCATCAGAGCCAGTCAATGATATTTGTGATACGTTTTTAAATGTTTAGTTGACTGAGTTTCATGTTTAATGAATAAAAGTTTATAATAATAGTAATACCCCACTGCTTTGAGATTTTTTGGAAAGAGTGAATGAGGCAAGGCTTAAGAATTTGGTTTAGAGGGTCAAGACCTTTTTCACTACCCACATTGGCATACACTCTCTCTATATTCTCAACACAGATATTAAAATATTACATTATGCTATGCACTATTATATTAGCATTGCTAATCCTAAATCCTTTCAATAGAACCATTTTCTAGACAGTGTTTTTAATAGCATAAGAACATAAGAACATGTTAAGGCCAAAGCCCATTGTTTCTCCCAGTTGGCTAAATATCTGAACTTCTCAGAATTCCCACCATTTTTCCCTGCCAAATTGATATGTGGAGGCATGCTGCTGTCACTCCCGAGATAAAAATGAGGCTTTAAGGCTGATAAACTGTTAGATCTGACTTTCATGAATTTATCTAATCACATTTTAAAGTGAGCCAATTAAAGTCCATCATCACATCTTGTGTTATTAATTATAGGTTAGTTATGCACTGCACAAAGAAGTTCTATTCTCCATATTAAACAATTTTGCTGGACTGTCCTTGATGCTATATTTAAAAGCATAAGAAAAAACTTCCCTGTCCATCTTTTCCATGTCATGCATGATTTGATACCATCACATTAGTCACTGCTGAAGTCTTAAGCATTCTAGTATTTTTTTCACAGAAAAGTTGTTTAAGCCATATTGATTGCTTTCTTTCTGCTACAATTTTACATGCTTTTTCTGTATATCAATATAAAGTATACGTTTTAAAACAACGTACTGATTGTCTCATTAATTTATCAATTATATGATAATTGGAATCAGGTAGAATAGGGGATCAGAATGCAAATGGCTGAAAAGGGCAATAAAAAAGATTCATTACTGACCCAGTTCTATAAAATGATGATTATATATCATCAAAGTGATGTCAACTCGAAGCAATAATCTATATAGATTTCCTTAAGGATTATCTGTCCCAGTTTGTTTCTTCAAGTTCCAATGGTGCATCTATCTGTTCATCCACTTTGCTACTGGTCATTCTCTTCTTCTAATTCTTTCCATCTTTCCAAGCACTAAGGACTTTTCAAGGGATTTATGTTTTTGCACAATTTGTCCAGCCTGATCATTTATGCCTCAAATAAGAAATCTCAGTTGAGTTTTTAAATAAAAGGTTACCAGAAAAGAAACCATGGAACACTTTACTACCCTTAATCTGGGACTGTCATGTGGTGAAGTTTATCTGGATTAACAGGAAGCTTGACCAATAAGGAAATATGAAAGTAAGGTCAAGAAAGTTGGTTAGATTTATACACATTCTTATACACTTTATCCTTTGGCTTCCACATTTCATTGCAGGAAGAAAAGGAGAAAAATGTTTAAACCATTGCAAAAGTCCCCAAGTTCTGGTTCTGTTAAAAATTGGTTGGCTTTGCATAGACAATTTTACACATTTATACATTTTCATGGACCATCCTCTTAACATATACCTTTCATATACCTTACACATTCTTTTCATAAAAGCATGCAGAAAAAAAGATGCAAATCTTTCTTTATAAATATGAATTTTATGTGTACTTTTAATATAAAATATGCATATATCTGTATTTTCTTCTCACTTTTGCACTTTTGTGCATATTATCAAGCTGGGAAACATTAAAATCTGAATAAGAGTAAATCACATTGTATAATAAAGTGCTTAACTTATTACTAGTTTTGTTTCCATTTAAACTAATTCAAAAATATTTTTTTAAAAAAATCTAGCAATAGATAATCTAGCATTATTATCAATAGGACACTTCTAGCAAAACTGAAGGATCCCATTCATATGTAAGACATGACCTGTTCTTAAATTGTGTTGTGTCAATAATTTTGCTTTATGAGAAAGACATTATGGTGAATGTGATAGGGTAGGACTGAGATCACAGCAGGAGATCCATAGTACATGCCCAAATTGCTGTTATTCTATGCAAACAGCAGCTCACCATTTTAATAAAACAAAAGTTTAAGTAGTGTTTAATTCCAATAGTGATCTATTTTGGCTCCTTCCACATAAACTACCTGTCTTAGCTTTTTGTCACTCTTGGAATTGAAGTGCCAGAATGTTTGAGAGCTGCATCTCACTGCCTTGGGCAAGAGTATTGATTAATCAGTAACCCAGGAAAAGGGTTACTCTTCTGACTGAACTAAAAGAAAAGGCAAAAATTAAGTGGTGATAAACAGAATTAAAATTATCACAGATCCATTTTGTTTCCAGGCTTGGTAGAGCAAAGATAGAGTAAGGAATTGGGTGAACATAGGGACACTTTATTAGGAAAATATCCTTGCAGATCATGAACTTTCCATTTCTTCGGTAACATATCAGCTAAAGCTAATGGTTAGCTCTGTAGATGACCCAAGTGTTGATTGTGAAAACTCTGAATTCTATTTCTGTGACCTATATGAAGACACAGTCTTAAATTCTGATAAAGGAGATGAGAATCCTCAAGTCCCTTGCCCCATCAAATACAGTTGAACTACATGTTGACATCAATGCCAGGAACTTCTGAGAGGCAAGAACAAACATAGAAATAAATGATTAACAATGAAAGTGTTATAGTTCAGCTTCTCCTGAAGGGAGATACAAAAGTGCTTGAATGATTTGTGGGTTCTGTTAAGACTGAGAAGGAAAAGGAATTAGTTTAATACATGGGGGTTTATCACTGGGCAATGGAGTTCAATCACAAGCAGCCTGACAAATCTAATTCATAAAAAAAAAAACTTAATCTTATTTTATTTATTTATTTATTATTTCTATTTCTATACCGCCCTTCTCCCGAAGGACTCAGGGCGGTGTACAGCCTATTTAAAAACACAGAAACAAAAACAACAATTAAAATTTAAAATCATTAAATAATTAGGCTCCAATTAAAATCCCAGAAATTTAAAATACCCCAATTTAAAACGTTATGTTAATAGCCCAGCCTGGCAGAACAACAGGGTCTTCAGAGCGCAGCGAAACACCCGGAGGTCGGAGATCTTACGTATTTCCGGGGGCAGTTCATTCCACAGGTCTGGGGCTCCCACAGAGAAGGCCCTCCCCCTGGGTGTCGCCAGCCGACATAACTTGGCCGATGGCACCCTGAGGAGACCCTCTCTGTGGGAGCGGACTGGTCGGTGGGAGGCTATTGGTGGCAGAAGTCGGTCTCGAAGGTACCCGGGTCCTATGCTAAAGTAGTTTCTGATTTGGCCTTCTTTCATAAAAATTGTAAAACACATCCTGGTAAAATAAAGATATAATCCAAGTACTGACTTCATACATGATGAAAAATTTCAAGTTTTTTATTATCCATTCATTCAAGTACAAAGAAAGCTATTCATAAAAGAAAAACTAATGGGGGTGTTCTGTTTTATTTTGCAGAACAGAGTAGACATCTTGAAAACTGCCATGTTGAAAATCAGTTTCTACTCTCCTTGCTTCTCTGGCTTGTTTCTGGTGAGCAGATTGTACAAAACAGATACCCATGGCTTTAGTTTCATGAGCCATTCCACTGAGCAACTCAAAGAGAGTTGGTTTATTATAAGTACATAAATAAATAAATAAATAAACAAACAAACAAACAAACAAACAAACAAACAAACAAACAAACTGAATATAATTCAGGAGAAACTTTCCCTTCTCCAGCTTTCAATGTGTACTATAGCAATTTAATAAGAGGGAATCTCAGATTACTCAATTTCTTAGTCAGATTTATCATTCTTAGTAAGTATAGCTGTGACAGCTTCTGACACCAACATTGGTAGCCCTTCCATCTGTCCAGTTTAAATCTGGAAACTCAGGAAAGTGCTTTAACAGTTTAATCAACTCCTGAGGATGGACTATGCTAACTAGGCTGCAGATTATGGCAATGTATATAAGGTTATAGTTTATAGGAAAATTGGCACAAAATGTTTTATAGTTGTATACAACCCTATCAATTATTTGAGGTAGGGCTCGAATTATAACTGGTTGCTTAATACATTCAAAGGAGCCCACAAAAGCTACTTATGTCCCAGGTTAAAGTTATGACAGCTATACCCACCACCATGTGATTACATTTTGGGACTTGGCAACAAGCTCATCTTTACAGCCATTTGCAAGGTCCCATGGTCATGTGACCATGGGTTTCTATGGTTTTTGCCCATTTATGATGTTTATTTTTGTTTTCTGGGGGGAAAAAACCCATTGGGTAAAATGAATTTGCTTAATGACCACAGCATTTGCTTAATGACTCCTGCAAAAAATGTCATAAATACATCCAATCAAATGGTGACTATAATTCTGACCTAAAATTAAAGTCATAAGTAAATGATTACCTGTAGACAGATTTATTTATTTATTTATTTATTTATTTATTTATTTATTTATTTATTATTTTATTAAATTTTTATACCGCCCTTCTCCTGCTGCACTCAGGGCAGTGAACAGCCAAGAATAAAAAAACATCCAATACAAAATTTAAAATTATTAAAAGAATTAAACAAATTTTGGCCCAGATTTAAACATCCCAACTAAATTCCATTACAATTAAAATATCTAAGGGGGGGGGGGTTACACCAGCCCAGCTTGGTGAAATAGAAAAGTTTTGACGGCACGGCGAAAAGCACGGAGATCTGATATCCTACATATCTCCGGGGCCAGGTCGTTCCAGAGGGCAGGTGCTGCCACAGAGAAGGCCCTCCCGCTCGGGGTCGCCAGCCGACATTGCCTGGCTGATGGCACCTTGAGGAGTCCCTCTCTGTGAGAGCGTACTGGCCGGTCGGAGGCTATCGGTGGCAGAAGGCGGTCCCGTAAATACCCAGGCCCTGTGCTATGGAGCACTTTAAAGGTGGTAACCAACACCTTGAAGCGCATCCAGAAGACCACCGGGAGCCAATGCAGCTCGCACAGGAGGGGTGTCATATGGGAGCAATCCATCACTCCCATAATCCCCCGCATGGCCACATTCTGCACCAGTTGGAGCCTCCGGGTGCTTCTCAAGGGGAGCCCCATGTAGAGAGCATTGCAGTAGTCCAGGCGGGAAGTGACGAGAGCCTGAGTGACTGTGCGTAAGGAGTCCCAATCCAGAAAAGGACGCAACTGGCGAATCAGGCGAACCTGATGCAAAGCCCCCCTGGGCACGGCCGTCATATGCTCTTCTAAAGACAGCCATGCATCCAGGAGGATGCCCAAGTTGCGAGCCCTCTCTGAGGGGGCCAGTAACTCGCCCCCAATAGCCAGCAATGGCACCATCTGGCTATATCGGGATGCCAGAAGCCACAGCCACTCGGTCTTGGAAGGGTTGAGTTGAAGCCTGTTTCTCCCATCCAGACCTGCACGGCCTCCAAGCACCGGGACATCACTTCAAGGGCATTGTTGGGATGGCCTGGGGTGGAGATGTACAGCTGAGTATCATCAGCGTACTGATGGAATTCCACCCCAAAACCACGGATGATCTCACCCAGCAGCTTCACATAAATGTTGAACAGAAGGGGTGAGAGGACCGACCCCTGTGGCACCCCACAAACAAGGCACCTCGGGATCGACCTCTGCCCCCCTGCCAACACCGACTGCGACCGGTCAGAGAGATAGGAGGAGAACCACCGTAGGACGGTGCCCCCCACCCACAACTCCTCTAACCGCTGAGAGATCTAACAGGCCTAGGATAGAGGAACAACCCCTATCCCGAGCCCTCCAGAGATCATCCACCAATGCGACCAATGCTGTTTCCGTGCTGTGCCCAGACCTGAAGCCGGACTGGAGCGGATCTAGATAGACAGCTTCATACAGGTACCGAGGAAGCTGTCGCGCCACCACACTCTCAACAACCTTCGCCACAAAGCAAAGGTTGGACACCGGACAATAGTTAGCCAAAACAGCTGGATCCAGAGAGGGCTTCTTGAGAAGGGGCCTCACCACCGCCTCTTTCAAAGGCAGACGGCAAGACACCCTCACTCAAAGAAGCGTTAATAATCCCCTGGAGCCAGCCTCGTGTAACCTCCCGGGATGCCAGCACCAACCAGGAGGGACACGGGTCCAATAAACATGTGGTCACATTCAGCTGTCCCAGTATCCACGTCCTCAGGAGCGACAGGATCGAACTCTTCCCAAATGACATTCTTAAGACTGGCCTCCATCATCCCAGCTGTACCTACCCAGTCAGAGACCAAGCCTTCCTGAATCTGAGTGATTTTATCGTGCAGATACTGGACAAAATCCTCAGCCCGACCCTTTAAGGGATCCTCCCGCACTCCCAGATGGAGGAGGGAGTGGGTCACCCTAAACAGGGCGGCTGGGCGATTATCTGCAGATGCGATAAGAGTGGAAAAATAGTTACATTTTGCCGCTCTTATTACCACTAGGTAAGTCTTAATATGAGATCTTACCAGTGTTCGGTCAGATTCAGAATGGCTAGACCTCCAACTGCTCTCCAAGTGTCTTCTCCAGTGCTTCATCTCCCTCAGTTCCTCAGAGAACCAAGGAGCCAGATAAACTCAGCGATGGGTCAGAGGCCGCAAAGGCACGACTCGGTCCAAAGCGTCAGTGGCCACCCTATACCAGGCGGCCACCAATTCTTCAGCTGAGCCATGATTCAGAGCCTCAGGGAATGGCCCAAGCTCCATCTGGAACCCATCTGGATCCATCAGGCGCCTGGGGCAGAACCCATCTAGTCTGTTCCGCCTCCCTGCGGCAGGGTGTGGAGGTTAGAAAGTCAAGCCTAAGAAGGGAATGATCTGACCATGACAAGGGCTCAGTCACTATCTCCCCTATCTCAAGATCATTCATCCACTGACCAGAGACAAAAATCAAGTCCAGAGTGTGTCTTCCCGTGTGAGTGGGTCCATGAATTAATTGGGTCAGGTCCATGGCCGTCATGGAAGCCATGAACTCCCGGGCCACCTCAGATGCTTCGCCAGCAGATGGCAAATTGAAGTCCCCCATGACCATAAGCCTGGGGGTCTCCACCGTCACCTACCATTTATAGTAATAAATGTTGACAATACCACGAAACAGAGGTGGTATTTGTAACACTTCTATTTGTACATATCCATATGTAGTGGATATGTAAATTAACTCAAAAGTACTTGAAAAACATATGTAGTATAATGAATAAAATTTTGGAAATTATATTTGAAATGTAACCATAACTTTTCTACGAGGTATAAACCTGGGGGGGAGGCACACAAATAAAATCATAATTTAATTAGATATATGTTTACAGCAGTGAGAATAAATTTTGATAATTACTGGGAGAAAGGCATAACCCAACATCCCTGAGAATGTGAACTTGGAAAAAAATGCAGCAATGGCAAATGAGCACTATACTTACATAGTAGATGTTTATCTCTTCCCTTGGGGGAAGACATAAACAGTGGCTTGGAGGATTCTTAATCCTTGTATACCACTCATAGTCATTTGCACAAGGTAAGTAGTCATATAAACAAATACATACATATCCCAAAATCAAAGAATTAAATTCTATTGGGTGTGGGTGGTGTCTCATTTGGAACTGTCCAAGGTTCTGTTTTCATCAGCTCTCTAAATTGTTTCAACTTTTTTTTTTTTGCTACTGTGACTTGAAGATACCTAATTTCCATTTATTTAATCTGACCTTCTCATCCTGGATCCTATTCTAACAGATACTGTTGGATTTTCTTCTGATCTTCAGATACTAACAGTAGTTTTTTCCTCTACAGTAACCACCTAATCATGGCTATCTTTCAGTTTCACTTTTGCTTGTAAAGCAATAATAGTAACCACTACCTCAGCCAAGTGCTTTGTCAGCTCTTAAAAACATTTAAAAGCTAAATAGAATCCCAAGCCCTGATGCAGCTCTTTAGTAAGCAAAGTACAAAACAGGGGCGAAGGCAATGTCCTTGGAGACAGCTCATTTGTATGCACTTAGTCAGTGGTCTCTTATTTCCAAAGACCTTTGTTTTTTAACCTGTGTTTAACCAGAGTGTTTTCCTTCATTTTATATTCAAGGAAGTTTTCACAATACTACCATACCTAACATCAAGAACCCCTTTTACAAAACAGGGACATTCTTTTTATTATTCAAGTTTTATTAAAGTTAGTTGACTTACTTTAGGTTCGCTTCTCAGAAGTCACTGATAAGAAATTCACCTGCCCTTCTGTCTCTCTCTCTCTCTCTCTCAGTCCACAAAATCAATCTATTCTTGTCATCAGTTCTTTCTCCTGTTGAAAGGTATCCTATATTGATGAGGTTGTAGTAGATGAGATAGAAAAAAAGTTGTACAGATAGCTAAACAAATGAAAGCATAAGACTAGGACAGGATTGCTGAAAATGACAGAAAGGAATGAGAGCTGAGAGGGCTTCAATCTCTATTCAGACCAAAAAGAATCAGATATTTCAGGCTGCAAGCTTCTTGAACAATCTTGAAAAGTTTCAGTATTGGTTGTGATAAGACTGAAAGAACAAAGGATCTCAGATTTGTATCTCTGCATTCACTTTGTCTGTAACTTCCTTAAGCATTACAGAAAAATAATCAATGCTTCTAATTAACCCTGATGCAATTCTATTCATAATGCCAGAACAAAATTTCACAAAAAATGTCAGTACAGTATGTTGATAAGCTGGTTTTTGCATATAAAAAGCCAACCAAGTAATCTATGGACATTATAAATGATAGTAATAAGAATGACCCAGTGTATCAAGAATGTTCTGCCTTAAGGTTTATCATATTACATTAAGGGATGCCTACCTTAAAATATTGCCTTTCAGGCAACTGGATTATCCATTTTCTATTTACAGTATTGGAAGAAACAAAGAAAAACATCTACTTAAAATATATGTAATGAAATATGCTAACATATGTCAGCTTTTCATCAGTTCATAGCTACAGTAATTTTTCTTCTATCCTGTTCCATCCCTCCATGTCTGATCTTCACCATAATCTGTGATATAGATTAATCTAGAAAAAATCAATTTATTAAAGGTTGTCCAATCAGCTTCATGACTATGTGAGAATTTGAATCAGAGTTTACTAAGGCCCAATATGACATTCAGCTAGGTACACCACTAAGTCATAAAGGTATTCATCAGCTACTATATCTACTCATATACCCTGTGCTATGATTACACTGAAAAAAATAGAACAAATATATGATTTTCATTATGAATTCCCTCAGTAACAGAAGTAAAGATGCCTGCTGAGGTCAAGCACCTACCAAACAGTTAATTCTGGCATCACTCTCTTCTGGACTAATGATGTCCCCAGATGGCACAGAGAGAACATTATTTACTGAGGACACCAAGCAAGCAATTGTTCTTCAAGAGACAGTAATAAATCTTGTCACATTTCAGTGAGTCCATCACTGTTACTCATGGCTGCAATGATGCAGAGCTCTGTTTATCCCTTCTCCTTGAATATTGATGCTGTACAGGAAAACTTTTTTCTTTTTACCAACCAATCCAAAAGGCACCAGCTAGTTTATTTTTAAATTATCATTGGAATAAATAGTTAATTACACAAATATATTCTATTTTTAAGACAGGGTTATGTCTACCTTGCAAAGTCATTCAATTCACATTGTGTTCTTTTTAGTCCAAAAGGTAAAATTTAACTAGCAGACAAGATCATGATGGAGAATCAGAACTACCACTATAGCATTTTGCCTTAGAAATTCAAAGAAAACGAAGAAGAAAAGATAAAAATTAGGTAATTGGAAAGAAATATAAAATATTTTTTAAAAAGTGATAGAGGATTATAAAACAGGAGAAGTAGACTGTGGGGGGCAAAGTAGATTAGAAGTAGTAGAAGTTTTTTTTTTATCTAAAAAAATCTAAAAAAACAAAAAAACAAAAAAAGAAGTAGTAGAAGTACTACTACTATTACTATTACTACTACTTATTTATTTATTTATTATTTATTAGTTTGATTTATATGCTGCCCTTCTCCAGAGACTCAGGACAGCTTACAATGCTTTTAAGTGCTACTATCGCAGCACTATTGAGAGTGTCCTGACATATGGCATTCTTGCATGGTATGGGAGCAGCTCTGTAGCAGACAAAAAAAGTTCTAAAGAGACTCATTAAAACTGCCCAGAATATCACTGGGCTCCAGCTACCAGCCCTGGATGACATCTTTGAATTTGCTGTTTGAGGAAGTTGCATAACATTCTCAGACACTCTTCCTATCCTGCTTACAATCTTTTTGGACTGCTGCCTTCTGGCAGAAGATACAGAACAATTAAAACTCAGACCACACATTTTCTGAATAGTTTTTATCCCAGAGCTATAACTGCACTCAACAATGAACTAAAGGGCCACCATTAGTGAGCTGTTGGACAGCATTACTTGGTCTGTTATGTGGATGTTTGGGTGGTTTAGGGGTGGGGAATTTGTGGTGGGCGAGGTGTGTGTGTTTGGGGATTGTTATGTGTGTTGGACCTGGTCTTTGGGTGTTAAGTGAATTTCATTGTATGGGTATACTGTACACTGTACACGTACAATGACAATAAAGTTATTATTAGAGAATCTGAGAATTACACTGAATATTTATGTGACTGCTGGTGATGGGCATTAGCCATTTGTATAAGAATTAGCCATTTGTATAAGATGCCATTTGACTATGAACAAAAGAGAACTGATGTGGCCTTGTGTTGCAAAGGATCAACAGTATAAAAATATTTACTGTTGAGTAGGATAATTAGCAAACAGTTGTGAAGAAGAAAGAGAAAACCATCTTACTTTTAGAATAGAGCCAGAAAATGGTCTCTCTTTGGACTGAGATAATTGAGTATAAGGCTGCCTGCATATCTTTTTGATTAGGTGAGAGCAAAGGAAGAAAAGGCTAACCTGCTTATGATAAATATCAAGTGTACAAAGTTGAGGGAGTATTTAACAATTTATTTGAGGCCTAGAGGAGGCCAAGGGGAGAGTTTAAAAATAAAGAAGTTGAAGATGGAAGAATAATGGCCAGATGGCAGGTAATGAGTGTCAAGTTATTCCAAGGGAAGAGAAATTTCATGTCATTCTCTATTTCAAGCTATTCAACCTTGTCTGGTGAGTTGTATTATTTTGTTAACCTGTAATAAAAATGCTCAATATGTCAACATCAATATGAATCACTTTATATCAATAATTTTCCAAACAAAATAAGTTTGTAGCTCTGAACACATTTTAGAATTACTAATGGCTCATGAAGGTTTATTCCAAAACTAGCCATAAACTGACACTGGACATGATAACTAGGCTATTGCCTAGGAATTCAAAACATTGTAGTCCTAACACATATGAAAAAGACCAGAGGAACATTTATCCCCATCATGCTATTCACTGTTGAAATCTGGCCTGCATAGACTATCTCCCTTTTTGCAGTTCTGCCTCCTTTCCCGCAGGAAACTTCACTCATTGCCCTTTGAAACAAAATGAACAAAGTAAGGGAAGCAATGGATAGGATAGGTATTGACGTCAAGTCTTGTGCCAAGAGATGAAAGCTGCACAGAGCAATCTAAGCTGATGAAAAGGCAAGCCTAACATAATTTTACTAAATGTAACCTATTCAGTGTCTCAAGAGGGCAGTTATTAATCATACTGAGAAAGACAAATGGCCATTAACTCAATCTCCAAAGGACAATAACTCTGCTAATAATGAGACCCAACTCTCTAACAGTGATCTTTGATAACTGCAAAGTTGCATAAAGAATGGTATTTCATTAAGCAATGTGGAATACCAGTAATAAATATTGAAACCATTAAATTTGCTAACAAAAGACTGATGTCCTAAGAAAGAGTTCAAAATCCACCCCCATCCCCCACATATCTCACAAAATCTTGAAGATTCTATCTTTGTTCTCTCTCTCTCTCTCTTTTAAGTAAAATTCAAGTTGTGGCATTTGCTTTCTTCTTTTCTTTCCCATATTTTGGAGATCATTATGTCTAAGATATCTTCCAAGGTAGTTTAAGCCTAAATCCTATTCTTGACTCTTATTTTTATTACCTTCTTTGTACATTGCACTTTTCTAGTTGGGGAAACAATAAAAATTGATTTAATCAGCTTAGGTTGGCAGTGTATATAAAGCATAGGGAGATCTGCTTCAAAGCAATGTGGCAATGAGAACCAGGATGAGGTGCGTGCCCAGTGGTTTGAAGCAAAAGAAGTTAAATATTCCTTATTACTAGCTGTCAAGGCATATGAAATATATATAGAATACAGAATATATAGAGATAGAAGAAAAACTGTAGTCATTAGCTTGGTCCTTTATTCACCAGTCCCAGTCTCATAGCCACATGTTCAATAAATCATAAATAAACAAAAGCAGAACACGCACATACACTTCTATATAAGTCACTCATAGTTTTTAATTTAGTATAAATTAAAATTAGTTATACAGTGTAGTGCATTAAGGGTGGAATTTGTGAGCCTATGAACTTATTGGTGATTTGATTATAAACTATTCTTTCCAATGTTTAGAATATGAGACATTATGCAGCAAGCACTGGCTAGAGCAAGTGCATGTAGATGCCAAAGAGCTAAATCTAATCTAATCTAATCTATCTATCTATCTATCTATCTATCTATTCAGTGGTGAAATCTAAAATTTGTTACTACTGGTTCTGTGGGCATGGCTCAGGGGGTTAATGTGATTGGGTGGGCGTGGCCAATTTTTTTTTTTTTTTACTTTTAAACCATTTTTTCTACAACCTCTTCGGGGAAGAAGTTGTAAAAAATGCTTTCAAAAGGCTCTGATGATCCCAGCTGAGTTGTCTGATCAGCAGAGGCTTTTTTTAAAAAAAACTCTGCCAATCAGGCAACTCAGCTTGGATCGTCAGACACATTTAAAAGAAAAAAACTCTTTTTTTCTTTTAAATGCCTCTGACGATCCAAGCTGAGTTTTTTTAAAAAAGCCTCTGTCGATCAGGCAATTCAGCTTGGATCGTCAGAGGCATTTAAAAGAAAAAAAGGGTTTTTTTCTTTTAAAAGCTTTTGATGATCCCAGCTGAGCCGTGCGATCATCAGAGACTCTTTTTTTTTTTTTTTTTTACTTTTAAAAGCATTTTTTGGCTGAAGGGATTGTAGAAAAAGTGCTTTTAAAAATTAAAAAAAAGCCTCTGATGATTGTGCGGCTCAGCTGGGCATGGGAGGGGGGCAGGAATTTTTGCTACCGGTTCTCCAAACCACCCGCCTTCATCACTACCAGATCGGGTGATCCGGTCCGAACCAGGAGCATTTCACCCCTATATCTATCTATCTATCTATCTATCTATCTATCTATCTATCTATCTATCTATCTATCATGTATATATTAATCATACTGGAAAAATAATGGTAATTTTGTTATAAATAAAGCACCTCGGTATTTATAAAGTATAAAGGTATTCCTCTCTCAACACAAGTACTGAGCAGTAAGTCCATAATGGAACTACATCTACATGGAGTGAAGCATGCAAGTGGGGTACTATTTTCTGGGTTGCCTAAGAATAGCTTCAGAGTTAAATTTATATACTTTTCAAAAAGATACATGAATGTTTCAACATATAAATATTTTTGTTTTGGTTGATTCATTTTTGACCATTTTTTTTCCAAAAAAAAGCAAATGAATAACATTTTCAAATGATTGCTTTCTCTTCTCTTGTAGTGTCTTAGCTGAATTTGTTTTCTTCATGTATCAGTACCTGAATTCTATGAACTGCTATAACAAATATGGGGAAAATTAGTGTCAAATTTTAAGAAATAAAAATGTTGGTCCTAAATAGACACCGATAGCTATCATCTATTTGGGAAGAATATACTAGCATGTTTCAGTAACAGATCAATGGGGTTTGGTCAGCCCCCCCCCCTTTGTTTTTCAAACAAGTTACAAAATAGGTATGGCAAGCTCCTGATAGGATTGATGAATCTATGTTTAGTTTTTAAATTAAAACAAAAAAGATGAGAACAAGCTGAAAATTTTAGTCATGGTAAAACATCAATCCATCATTGTCATGTCTTCTTATGGCCTTCAGAAGCATTAAAAAAATTCCCAAGCTCCCAAAAAAAAGGTTATCTACCATGTTGTACTGTAAAGAGTGGAGAAATAGAGTTTAACTCTTTAACTCAGTGTCTACTGATGCTATATTATACCCTTTATAGTCTCAATTGGCACCAACAGGAGGGTCCCTTGAGCTTCAGAAAGGAGGGTTTCATTGGAATTGTGGCAGAGATCTAAAATGACCCCCTCCCCCTTACCATTCGATATAGTGGGAACTGCTTTGACTTTCAACCTTGGTTTCCTTAAGAAATATACATACATACATACATACATACATACATACATACATACATACGGTTGGCCCCATATGCCAACCCACTTGTTCACCAAAAATTCTACATATGAACCATTGCCTAATTCAAGGATTGGCAGCAATTTGCATTGTTCTTTCTCAGCATTTAATAAAACCAGTTTGCCCAGTTCTTCTATGTCTTGCTGAAGCCATAAATGCTGAATGCAATTATTTTAATAGGCATTCAAGGATGGCTTCTTGTAGTCTGTTAACAACCTTATCGTGTAATTATCATCTCTTTATCAGAAATTTGCATTCCAATCTCCCATCCCTTCCACTCATAGCTATGAGCAGAAAAGGCCATTAAATTTTCTTTCTGACTCATGGCGGTCATTTTTTTCCCTAAATAATTGGCATTTTCCTACAAGAACATTTATTTTCTCTGAGAAAAAAGATTGTGTGAAGGACCTTGAGATTAAATTCAACAAAATAATGTCTTTGTAATACATAGTGAGTAAAGGGCAGGCCTTTTTAAAGCATCTTGTTCTTATAATTCATTTTATGTTTGAATAACAGATTGTAAATGCAAAACAAAATGTATGTACTGCCAAATTTTTAAACTTTATAAAAATTAGATTATTTAAATACTGGCATTGCTTCTTTTAAAACTCAACCATTTACAGTAAACGTTTGCATACATGCGTTGCATGATAGTGAATTCACATATTATTGCTTGGTTCATTACTCTCAAGTGCAGTTCTCATTGGTTTCTTTCCATTGGGGTTCTGCAATCTGTCCTATTCAGAGATATAATATATATTTTGAAGGCATAAAACAGAGGTGTCAAACTGGCGGCCCATGGGCCAGATGCATCACGCACAGGCCACGCCAACCCCAGTTCCACGAAAGGAAAACATCGTGATACGTCACATGATGGCAACATCATGTGGCGAGTTTGACACCTGTAGCATGGTAGTAGAGTTGTGAAGAGGCAAATAAGTCTGGGAGGCAAATACCGGTAAATCAGATTGTTAAAAAGACACTTTGCAGGTTATTTTCAATCTTGAGCTGTTTTTTTTTTTTTAAAGAAAACACCGTTGACATTAGTCAACTTTTGCACTGAAGCTCATTTCCCAAATAGGCAGCCACAGATAGCCATGATCATGAACAGGTGATATGTGTGCTGTGATATCAGAAAATACACCATCCTTCCATGCATCCTTATTTACTCTCTGATGCAATTATTTAAAATTCAAAGCCTGATTGTTGTGACATCATAATGATTTCATCACTTACCTCCCCCTTTGCCCTTCATAGACAACGGCATTTTCCATGATTGCCATCTTTGCCCCACCTAAACCTGATATAAATTCTAAACTTTCCAAATACTTATGTAATTCCATATTTCCTTTGCCGTCTAATCTCTTCTGATTCTCCAGCCTGTTTCTGGTTGGACTGTGTTTCTTATCCGGTAGGAATCAAACCTGGAAGAGATCTATTTCCTCTCTTCTGGGGAAAGGCAAAAGAACAGTAGAAAATCATATTGCCCTCCATATTTAAAAGCTCACCTGAGAAAGAAAAAAGTTTCCTGCCTTTGCTTGGAGTTCAAGTTTTTTGGCCTTTTTCACTACCTATATTGATTAACACTTTCATATCTGAAACCCTGACAGTTTCTTTTTACTTCTTTGTATCTTCACATTTCTGCATTGGAATATGAAGCTTTTTACCTGTCCTAGGTAAATAGGACAGACTCCAGCAAAGCATTTGATCCTAATGCATAGGAGGCTACTATAAGAGCAAGGAATTATAGCCTGCCTTCCTCTGATGCAACATCTATGTTAAGGGAAGGGGAGGGAGATTAACTGAATAGAATTTGTGACATGTATGGTTCTAGGAAAGAAAAAGTGTTATTCTAATATTCTGCTGTTACTGACATCAGTTAATTCCATAGCAGACTCTT